>NC_067287.1:20064285-20671428 GCF_020740795.1 Apus apus | reverse complement strand
TGGCAGACATTAGGAATACAATAATGAATATGCAAAAAAAGCATTTATTTCTGAGAAGAACTTTAATACAGAAGTTGTACATTTCATGTCAAGAACTGATTCTCCCAGCTGACAACTGGATCATCTTCCCTGTTGGGAACTATAAATTACAAAATGTGCAAGAGACTGAGGCTTCCAAATACTTTGATAAATACTACAGGTACAACACTGCTTTTATAATTAACCACAATACTTTTAGCTAGTGAAGGCAACCAGCTATTTTCTCTTATCACTGATTATAAGTTAATAGGCCTAACTTCTTTCCAGTCCTTCCAACCATGTTTTCATTAGCAGTTAGGCTAAAGCAACACTGACTACTTTTTATATAGTTGCAGGGATATGTTCATGATATGTAGAAATGTCTTTAACTTCTTGCCAAAACCAGCAAGTTTCTCTTAAGTCCTTTGCATGTTGCAAAATTTCAATTCACAGCCAGGGTGCTGCATTATTTTTGGTTTATTTAGTCCTTTTAATGTTAGTATTAGAACTTCTGTGATGACAAATAGAAATTTAAAACCAATCATATGCATATTTAGCAGCTGAAGATCTGTCATCTTCCTCATGTTAACTGCCTTTTTAATTTCACTTTGACTTTATGATTAAGGAAGGACACTAATTCAACAAAATGTGCCTTTTGCTTTTATGTAGTTTTATTATATTACTGCAATTCATGTGAATTTTTAGACTAAAATTAGAAAACTTATTCTGGTATAATAGCATTTTTTTAAAAAAGCAGGTGAATATTACTTTTTGATTTTATGCAACACGTGATTGTTAGTATGGTGTTCCTAATGACACAAATTGTTCAAGGGTAAGAAACAGGAATTATACTAACAGTACATATGCAACAAAATTGAAAGCTAAGGCTTTATGGTAGGCACCTGCAGAATTATACCAAATTCAAATTTTGCAAAATGCAAAGTTCAGACTTTTTGATATGCATTTACTTGAATAATTTAAATACTGCATTATTAATGCATAGGAAAATTACTATCTTCAACAAAAGAGGGAAAGCACAAGTAACAGTTAACATTTCCATCACATTGACTCTAGAAATGTGAAGACTGATTTTTGTCACTGGTATCCTCCAGGTTGACAAAAAATAATTAACTCATGGCTCTGCGAAAGTACTACAGCCTTTTCTCACAAAGTTCTTCAATTATTTTAGAAAGAGTATATATAAATTATTTAAAACAGAGGTCTTCACTAAAACATATTATGTAAATCTCTAGGTTTTCTATTTTAAAGAAAGTTCTAAAAGCAGGGATATATATTTTGGTCAATCAGACAAGCAATGAGTCTACTATTCCCCTAGAAAGTGTGTCCAAAAATACTTTATTTGCTTCAATAAATCAATATTAAATCAGCAGTTCTAGGAAAGGCAGCTGAAGGACTGCTTCTTTAATGTTTACATTAATCTAAAACCCACTTGCCAGACTGCCACTATTACAAATTAGACATTGTTAGGGGATTGCTGCAAATTCTTCACAGCATCTGACAAACACCACTGCAAGAAAAGTCCATAGTGTGGGATTTCAAGTAGCAAGTGAGAAGCTTCAGGTTAAAATTCTGACAATGGCACAGAACAAAGGGTTAAAATGTAATCATAGCCTTTTTCTTCCTTAAAAACAGAAAGCAGCAACTGAAACACTATGGCTGTGTGAAAGAATTAGCAGACAGCAATACATGACTTAATCAGGCAGTAGTGTCTACAGAACCTTACATTGTATCTACACCTACTCTTACTAAGAATTTGTGATTCTGAGCTGATGGCAGTACCCAGAAAAATCCAACATTAAATAACCATCTCTTTCTAATAGTTTGGAAAGCTACTGCCAATACCAAATTCAGCATTCCATGTATACACAGGATGTATGGTACTAGTAAAATATTGTCAATACAACACAGAATGCATGTCCAACTTTCGGAAATTATTTCAAGGCTGTACATATGCTTAAATGTATGCTTACAAAGTTAGTCCAGTACTCCCTGCCTGCATTTTACCTTGAATCTTGAGGTTCACAAATACTGAGTACGGGAAGTTCTAGGGTACTGACAAAAACCACTGCCGTCTACATGTACTACTTACTTCCCTGTTCACAAGGAACAATGAACATTGTTTTGATTACCTCTGCTACACAATTATCACCTTCAAATATGCTCCAGTTTTCCAAGCCAAAAGCCAATGACCTGTGACACAACTGCCAAAGACGGCATCGAGCTGCACTGTGACTGCAGTGCAAGGCGCTTGCTAGGAGGCTGGAAACAGGAAACAGGAAACCTCTGCCACCGAGGGAAGAAAAGTGTCCCAGGACAGCAAGAGCAGAAGTCAGTGCCTCACAGGGCAGCAAGAGCTTGCTTGGGCACGCCTTGGTGTCCATGGGATTGTGCTTCAGCCCCACTGAATTTTTATCAGCATTCTCAAGTTCCAGTTTGATAAAGAAATTACCATCAAATATGATACAGGCAAGGCATGCACTCAAGATCAAGTGTATCCCACCATGTGCAACTGAAAGTACCCAACTTGTTGCAAAGTACATTTAAAACAAGAAAATTAGCTATGTGCCACTGATTCAGATTATTTTTAATGTGCTATGAAAGAATTAGAGGTAATTTAATTTGTACAAATAGTTTTCTGAACTTTTAGCAAAGCTACAATTCAATATAATCTCAATTTTGAGATTTTAAAGACTTGGTAACATTTTTTAACAATTCCTATGGATTGCCCTATTGCTGATTGCATTTTTTCCCCTCTTACACAGCCGAGTCAATGTAGATGAGGGTTTTTTGTTCACATGCTTATATGAGCTTTAGTGGTATTGGCATGAATATTCTCAGTAGTGCAAATATCCTCCTTCAGCAAGATTGCTTGTGAGTCAGTTCCATTAAAAATAACAACATTGCAAACAGACAGTTTTTACCTGAGACTCTGAAGAACATGGCATGCATAGCACGTGCACTGCCAACGCTGGCATACAAGTCTCTTAAGCCTAAACTCCTGGCTTTTTCTTACTACAGTCCCCCCAGTATAGGACTACAAACTTCTCCAAAGTCACATGGAGTCCAGAGTGGCCTCACAGAACACTATGCAGGTCTTCAGTTCACTCCTATAAGCTTTCTTGAGTAACAGCTGTATCATCCACACACCTGGGCTTGGAAAACCCTTTCTGCATCAAATCACCACCACAATGCAAAATTCATATTCACACACGGGGAAAAAAGGTTGATGGTCAAAGCAGTGATAGCAACTCCCCTAATCAGTCTGCTTAAGAGTAACACTAGACACTAAGTTTTCTTCCCTTAAAAAGGTTGCTTACATTGTTGACAATCCTGTATTTTCTTTTGCTTCCAAGCCATAACTATTTGTTTTCCTTTAGAGTAACAACTGTTTGCATCACAATGTCAAGCCAAGTTTCAGCAATTCACCTAATCACAATGTGAGTTATATAGCAAAAACATTGACAAACTTGTAACAAAATCTGCAAAAAAAAAAAAAAGCATAACTATTAAAACATTACTTTGACACAACTTTGCATTAATGCTTGTCACTTTTCTTCAGGCATTTCAAGATTTGCCAGCCTTTGGCGTGAATTGCTCAACTGAAAGAAGTGCTAGTGTTTGTACCAAATCTATCCTCCTCTCACCCCACTACACTGGCTGCTCTTTGGTCAAGGCACACGTGGACGCTCCTGCAGCAACACAAGCCAACCTCCCTCTCCCTCCTATGAGGGGTGGTGGTGAGAAAGAAACAGGTGGTTCCTACACGCAGGAAAGCAGAAAAGGGGGGGAACTGGTTTGAGGAAAACACACATGCAGTAGAGAATGAGAAGGAATTCACAGTACAGTCTTTAGGATGAGGGGATGCAGGAAGGAAAGCAAAGTTTTGTTTTAAAAAAAGGTCTTAAAACACTACTTGAAATTCTGCTTCAACTACCCCAAAAATACAGTACTGGAAACCTGTGTTAGTTTCCATATACTGCTGAGAAGCAGCAGGAGTAGAAAGGATTTCCTGGTACCTTATTCTGACACCCAGTGTGAATTCTGGTAATCTGTTTCATCTCTGTGCATCCAATAATTAGCAACTGAGTAGGGTCTTACGTATCCAACCTGAATTTTCTGCCACAGACAAATGTGAAAGCATGGAACAAAAAGGAAGTTACAGGGGAAAAAAAAAATTATACTTATGAGCACTCCAAAAAAAGTAATTTTTAGAACAAAGAAGTAACTCCCAAACACAGATGACTGCCTTACAGCATAAATGAATTCTACTGTTAGCAGTGACAAATATACTGAAGCTTTACTTCAATGAGTTAACTTTTGGATTACAAAAAAATCAAACCAACAACATAATTTTCCTCTGTAAATTAATTTCCTTAGATTTATGCCTACTGAAATACAGATGCAGCATCACTGATGCCTTGCAACATTCTCCTAGCTTCAAGATGACATGTACTTGGGAGCTTTCTTCTTCACACACGAAACAAGCTTCTTCACAGGCAGCCAGTTCATGCTAAACTAAGTTCCTCAGGTGAAAATAAACATGGCATAGAAGTTAACCTTTCTAGCTGCCAACACACAAGAATGATACATAAACCAATGAAATACTTAAAACACAGCACACTGTATTACACATATAATTTGTTTTTCATTTCAAGTTTATTAAAACTTTAGCAGTACAAATGATCCACGTTTTAGATTATCAAAAGACCAAACTGAAGTCCACATCTTAAAAAAAGGCGTTCCCCAAAATGTCTCCAAAACTTTGAGACAATGGAAACAAAAAGTTCACAAACTCATCCATGCCTGTCGTCATCTGTTCCAGGACTTGTTTCATGATCAGACTTTTTATCCTTATTAGGGGCATGATCTCTTTCCTGACTCTTTGATTTTTGGTTTATTTCTTTTTCTGCTGAGGATCTGGTCTTTTCCTTTTCCTTACTGCTCCGTGAATATGATTTTTTTGATTCTCTCTCTTTGCTACTTGGTCTTTTTTTTGAGTCTGGACTTCTATCCTGATCTCTACTAGACTTCTTTTCTTTACTGGATTCAGGACTGCTACTTTCACGGCTTTTTGAACGCCTCTTCCTTTGGCTTTCAGTATCATTCCTCTTATATGAGCTTCTACTTTCTCTATTTGAATACCTCTCTCTATTTCTGCTTTGACTATCCTCCCTCTCTGAGCTCCTTGATTCTCTCCTCCTCCTGTTTTCTCTTCCTCTGTATTTATCTGGTGTACCTCTCCTTTCTCTGCTTCTTGATCTTCCTCTTCTTCTTGCTTCTCTATCTCTATTCCTTGAATAGTCTTTACTTCTACTGCGATCTCTGTCTCTGCTTCTTGATCTTCCTCTCCTACCCCTATCTCGGCTTTTGCTCCGATCCCTTGTTCTACTGCTGGAACTATGTTTTCCCCTAGTGTGCTCACGCTCTTTGCTTCTTGACTTACGTTTCTCCCTGTCTTTACTCTTCCTATGGTCTTGTTCGTTATTTCTTGAGCCTGCCCTTCTACTTCTCTCCTTGCTCCTACTTCTTTCTTTCTCTCTCCCTCTAGAATCATAGCGCTTTTCTTTTTCTCTGCCTTTCTCATGGTCTCTCTCTTTGCTTCTTGATCTTACTCTCTTCTCATCATGTCTACTGTGCTTAGAGTCTCTTTCTTTACTTTTTGATTTCTCTCTGCTTTTACTATGGCTTCTAGATTTCACTCTTTTCTTGGCCTTGCTTTTGTTATGTTTGTCATCTTTTTCTGAATTCCTTCTTGTCTCCCTGTCTTTACTGCTGGATTTGTGATCTTTTTTCTTCTCCTTTTCCCCTCTTCTGCTTGGACTTTCAGAAACTTGTCTGTGGTCTGATATTTTTCTCTCTTTTCCTCTTCCTGGGCTTTTTTTATTATCTTTCTTGTTCTCATTTATTTCACTCCTTGGAGAGAGAAAGATAGGAGTTTTAAAAATATTTTGAATCCCCACCACTCTGAAAAATTAAGTCAGAAGTGAGACAACTTCACAACTGAAATGTACATCAGAGTCATCCATATTAATAACTATGTATTTACAGTAGTCTGATTAAAATCAGACACAGCTAAGTAATGGGATAACCCAGTCGATGCCCTGTTTGTTTGGTAATAACTTTAATTGAAAACATCTAAGATGACAGTTATTACTTTTAATATATTAAACATTTCAATGTATATACTAAAAAAAAAATAAAAAAATCTTACTTGTCCCCTTTAATCCATCTTTCTCCACTAGACACTCTCATTCTTTGAGCTCTTTGCATTTCTTGCCTCCAATGTGGAGGAGTTTCACTGCGTCGGAATCGATCTCTTGACCTGGATCTGGAAGGTGTCCGGTAACGCTTGAAGGGAAAAAGGAGAAAATCTGGTTTGAGTTTGAGTTTCACATGCAGTGATAGCTAAGTAAGATTTTAGTCTCTGCATGGCAATTCTACATAGAACCTAACATGACACTTCACATGTATACAGCAACTTTTCATTGCCAAGTTATTAACTTACTGAAAAATATACCTGACATTCAACTACAGCAGGAATGCAAAATGTCTGATCAAGAAACTATTTTAAAGGTAACTTCTATTTCAGAATTTTTGTACTCTGTGGAGAGGTCTTCTGTTGCTTTTAAGTAGCAAAAATGCAACTCACTTTTCTAACAACAAAATTCTTCACAGCTTTGACAAGCAACACTAAAACAGTACTTCACGCTTTTTAAGGTTTTTACTAAGAACTTGAGGGATAGAGTTACTGTTACTAAACACATTTACAACAAGCAATGCACAGCATATGGCTTCACAAAATCTGAAGAACCAATCTGACAGTTCCCTCCTGCCAAAAAGGGGAGACGCCTTCCCCGCGTTCCTGGCACTGATGTCATACTGGGTCTGATGTTCACTAGAACCCTTTTTGAGGTAATTCCATTCACTAATTCACATATTACAGTAACACAAGAAAACCACTCTCCCCCATCCCCTGGCTCCTTCAAATAAACTCAGTATGCAAACAGGAAATTAATTTAATTTTCCTTGTTGTCTTCCTTCAAGCCTCAGTCTCCAAGTCAATTCTGATGCATCTTAAATCATGCCTTTTTTTTTTTTAATCAACCACCCTAATGAAAATTATTAGTAACACCAGCAGTAAGACTCTGCTACCACCTTGTTTATTTTGGGGAACAGACTGTAAACATTTACCCTTGGTCCTCTTCCTTTTATTTTCCTTCCAGATCTGGTCACTAACAGCCTCCTCTGGTATGTTGACTGTGAATTTGATAGATTACTAAAAACAATTAAAAAAAGAGATACCATTTATAACATCAAAGGAAGAAGCAAAGAGAAAATAAAGCTAATTTTAAAGCCTCTTCAGAAATTAAACTAAATGAAAACATACTTTTTTTTTTATTATCACTGCAGACAGTAACAACAACACAGTAAAAACTTCAGATTTTGTGACTATAAAATACTGTAAAAGATTTCCAGGTTTTTTTCATTTTTCAAAGAAAAAAATTATAGATTCACACAGAACAGTTTCAATAAATTCTAAATGAAAATGCAATGCATTTTACTTGCTTTTTCTTGAAACACTCATTTTTAATTTTCCATTCACTAAAACCATTTTCAGAGACTAAGCTAAGCCTTTGTTCTAGGACAAGGTCAACACTTGCCAATAAACTGAAAGTTTCATTTTTCATCCAGAATTGCTCACAACATGGTAGTGTTTAATAGAGAAAGAACTCACTTAACATTAGAGTCATAAAGCAGTAACATGATCATATAATTATCAGTGCTTCGTCAGACTCAAAACAGATTTATTACCTTTCTCTTTCCTTCTCTCTGCTTTTCCTCTCTTTTTCTTTCTCATCTACTTTAGGAGGACTCTTTCTCATCAGGAACCGGTTTTCAGGTACAGGAGGAATTTCTTCAGGACGGACAGTAGATAATGGTTGTGCTTCAGGGTTTTCATCTTCACTTTCATTGGATGAGCTTTATTTTTTTATATAAAAATATTAATATTTAAAGTGAGACATTTGGATGAGGGAAGACCTTTCAGCCTATTTAAGTAATTCAGAAATTCTCTTAATCCAATACACAATGAGACCACAAGAAACTCAGGAAACAGAGCTATTTAAGAAGCAGTTTCTTTTCCCCTATGGTATCTTTGCTCCAAAATGTACAACTGTAGTTGATGTCTGACCAACATTTTTTATCTATGAATTGCAATGATGCAATACTCAACATATATTTACTGTCTATTAAGATACAGCTTTTTAATTTATTTTATTTTTAAAAAGCCATCAGAGGAGTAAAATTCAGATTTTACACTAGCATATACACCTGGCTACAAACTTGTGTGAAATGGGCTTAGTCCCACAGGAACAACTTTTAGGAAGCACTGCCCTGAGTGAACATTTCTTACATTTTGCTGATAGCTTAAAAAAATGTGACTTGCACTGACACAACTTGTATCTCACATTAAACTATAAGTAAAATTTTTATATTGGAAATAGTATTTTCTCAAGCAAGAGTGCCTTTTGAGGGTTATTATCTTCTGGCATATCAGAGAGAAATAACATTAAGTATGTTCATCTATTTTTTATTTTTGCTTTCACTCCTGTATACTAAATTCTTTTAAGTCCCACTGCATATAATTTAAATTGAATTGTACAGAAGTGGATATCGAGAAACAAGCTATCACCACCCATTTCAAACCAAGCACTCCTGCCACTTTTCAAGCCAAATATACACGTCTTAGTTCATTCCTTTACAAGCTGCAGCAGCTATGCACATGGATACTGCCCTTTGACACCGTATCAGAAAAATTTAAGCTTGTATATGGAAGCCGATTATCTCCCAAACTTTAAAATACCTACTTCAGTAGTTACTACTCACAGTTATATGTCAAGAAAATGGCACTGTATGATGTACATGTTAGAAACCAAAAATCAGAAAAATTGACCTTTTCTTGCTTTTCTTTCTCTTTTTCTTTTCTTTCTTATGTTTCTTGGAATTTTTCTTGTGTTTCTTTTTTCGTTTTTTAGATTTATCTTCTGAGGCACTCTCAGAATCTGATGATGAATCAGAAGATGATTCTGAATCACTTGAACTTTCCGAGTCACTGGATGAGGAAGAGGACTTGTGTCTCTTCTTTTCTTCTTTCTTGGCTTTAAGTCAGAATAGCAGAGGCACATTTTAATATCAAACACTTGTAAGTAAACCTCAGGAAAAACAACTCACCTATTATCTGCCTGACCTTCTTTTAATTGTGTCATGAGACTACTTCATCAAAATACTTACGAACAAATTGAAATTTTGGAGAAAACAAACACTGTTTTTCTCAAGTACAATAAAGGATATATATACATAAGAAATTTCCACTGTTTTGTATTTTTGAATCTTTAAAGTATCAAATGCTAGCAGCATTACATCATCTATGTAAGCCAGCATCTCTTTTGTATCAATCCAGGATACTACTTTCAGAATGCAGAGACACAGGTTAAATATTTCCTCAGATTTCTTCCTCACAGTGTGATGCTTCTGAAAGAACTCCTGCATCTGTTTTAAGTAAGTAAAAAATTACCTGTGACAGTTTTATCTGCATTTTTGTAACAAGTTTAGGTATATCACAGTTACTCTTTAAAATTAGCATGTAACAGAAATTGAGATAAGTTAGGGAGAAACTACCTCAACAAACAACGTGATGCAGCAAGTAACATCAATGGTAGATGTATTTGGGAAATCACGCAGCAGCAGTTAGGGAGCGAAATGACAAGAGAAAACAAACAGAAAACAAACCCACAAGCAAAAAGCCCAGAACTGTTTACACAGCTAAGACAGAATATCTGGTAAGAGATTTTGGATATACTTTCTGGTGACATCTAAGCTACTTTGCATACTTAAACAACCTGGTGCTGGCCAATTACAGATAACAACAAATGAAACCAATCCTGTAGCATGAAGGTCATAAAGAAAGAAACAGGCTTTTATTTACAGTCCAGCTGTTCCAGATGATTAATGTCAGAATCAGGTTTCAACTTGTGATCACATCTGAAATAGATAAATCACTTCCTACTTCATTCACTGTGACCTACAGTATTTGCCAGGTTTCATGACTTAGACCACCAGGCTGCATGGCACAGTCAAGCACTCTCCACATCTCGGCTTGTAATGGGCTGTAGCAAGTCTTAGCACTAGCCCCACAACATCAGACTCTTGGACTTGAAATGAAGAAATGAACTAGCCAGAAGCAGTCAGGCTCAGGCACGAAAGTCTGAACAGATGATCTCATCTTGTAATTCACTGCAGTGACACTCAAATGGTTACCTTCTATCAAGCCCAATGACCTGTGTTGGACTACAGCAGTCTCCAAAAACAAGGTGCCTTTACTTCACGATATTTGAACAGGTATTTTGCCTGATAATTTATTTCGCTGTTTAATCACCCTGCTAATCAGAGTACCAGGCCTTTTTTTTGTATTTTATAGACAAGCAATCTACCACACAACTGCAACAGAAGAGGAAGGGGGAAGGAAAACAAAAGGAAAAAAACCAACACCCAAAAAAAGAAGTGGGGGGGAAAAAATGCCATCTCCAGCTTCACTTTGAAAAATGTTTTGAAAAAGTTTTGGCAAAAGCCACCACAGTTTGGCCAGTTCACTAGGAAAATAAATAATCTGGAATAGAAAAAGTCTGAAACAATTGTTCATAGCAACCAGCTTGTAGAAAGGGGGCAACAATGATGTGTAACAAGCTTGCAGAAAAAATGAATACTCTAGGGGCTGAATGGCTACAGAGAGAGGAAAGAGGACACACAAATCAAAAGTTCAGGTGAAGACACGACTTGCCAGAATCACCCGTCTAAGACTGCTCTTATTCCATAGATGTTTCATGATTCCTAAATGTGTAACTCTGTACTCTGTACCAGTGTTTGGTAATTTGTACTGGTACTTTTTTTTTTTTTTAAAAAAAAACTGTACTGGTACAAGTATCTAATTACTATATTGTTCCTTGATGAATTATGAAGGCGGCCTTGCAGAAAGCACACTTTTACAAGCAGTGATTCTACAGGGACATCTATAACATCAAAGAAGATCATTAATCAATCCTCACACTGCCCTGTGCAGAAACCCCTAAAAATACATTTTCATGAGAAATCTTTATTAGATGCTCTTGTTAAAAACTGCCCAATGCACAGAGCTTAATTTTTTTGTTTTTGAGTCAGAATGTCAGCCTCTTACATTCTTGAAAACATCCCAGATATACCTTTGATTAACTGAAGTCACAACCTCAAACAATTCAGCCCTGCCTGTTTGACTAGACCCCCTTCTGCAAAATTTAGTCAATGGTATCAAGCGCCCATTGCTCTTTAAGAAAATTAACACTATGCCACTTGTTCCACAGTTTTTCTTGAGAATTGCATTAGTTTAGCTAGTTCATAATGACTTTCCTAAATACTAGCTTACTACTTAGATTTCCTCCCCTCAAGCTTTTAGGATTTTCCTTGCAACTTGAAGAGTTTCTAAAACACAATACCACTTGGCCAGAGAGATGACTTGCTTACAACTTAGCTTCCTTTGTTCAATTTCATTAACTCCTCCAACTCCAGGGAACAAAAAAAAGAAAGCAAGACAACACACATTCCACTTTTTCAAGTGTTCATCCTCTCAAATTCCAGGTGAAAGCTTCTGATCTAGGCCTCTGCAATACTGTAATTGTGATCACTGTCTCCCAATGGCGTGACTGAATTCACATAGCATCCAGTAATCTAGCACAGTCAAGTCCTCATCTCCTCATCTCCAAATAAATATAGTTCTTCTATACAAATAGATTTGCTTCCTTCATAAAGCACTTCATCTGGATATTCATGATGATACCCAAAAATACGATCACCTCAGAGGAAAAACATACCAAGCACCTACCTTCTACTGTGATTCCTTCTGCACACCATCTTGGCTTCTCTGCTAAACCCAAGAAGTATTTTCATTCCATAGACATGTCTAACTCCTACCACACAAGCTTATACAATCAATCTTAGTTTAAACCTCCCTTGTTATCATACTCATAGAAATTTGCCATGATACTTTCCTCACTGGCAATCTCCTTATTCCTTTGTCTTAACAGCAAATTATTAGAAGCAGTCTCCTTTGGTAACTGCCTTGTATTTCACAGTATCAGTTCAATTTTTCCCCTCCCTTTTGCATTTTAAGTGCTATAAATAGTTTAACTGTTAGATGACCCTCTGGTGATGATCTTCCATGCCACTGCTCACCTCCCAGAAACTGCTCCTCCTATCTGGATTCCCCGGCCTCCTCCATATATTGAGACATCCAAGGGCCTCCCCTGCTCCACTTGTCAGCTTTGGACTGCAGCTTGGCAAATTCCCTTCTGATGTGATGGCAAACTGCTCCTCCTACTGCCACTGCCTCAGGTCAGCACAGCTCATCAGTGGTTCCATGGTGAGCATTTTGCAAACATTTCCAGCCATAACACCATCGCTCACAGCAGTGACGGATCTCCCTCTGCAGATCCTACAGATAGCCTTTCCCTTGCAATAGCAGGACTCTCCACTCACCAGGATCTCCATCATGGCTTGTCAGGCATCACCTTCATCAGTCTGGCTCTGCATTAGTGCTCGTTAGGGTGCACATCTACCCCCACCATTCAGCTCTGCCCTCCACCTGCCCAATCCTGGTATCTAAGGCCTCTCATTCCCTGAATACTCCTGAGGCCCACCACTATCCAGTACTATGCCTTATAGCCAGCTAAGCAGGCTATCACTTCACCCTGGTATGAATCTCTCTCCATGGCACACAAGACCAGCTACAGAAAGCACAGTCTCCAGGATCCCAGCAGTACTAAGGTACAGAGATACAAAGACACAGACACACTGGTAGAACCAGTAAGTCAGATCTTTCCAGAAGCCTCTTCTCTTCCAGGAGAAGTTAAAGGAAAAAACATTTCTACATCTATTTTATTCACTCTTTTGATGATAAGTACTTTAAGCCATGCCTAATGGCTTTCAGTCATCAGACTGCTCAGTGCCAAAACTTCCATTTAGTCACTCAATTCCAAATGGTATAGAATGGACTGAAAAGAAGGGTGGCAAACCATGGAAGACATCAATATGGAGTGGGTATCTCACCCACTAGCTTCACTTATCTTGTATCTGTGTTGTTTTATTTTCTTATCTACGCCACTCATGCGTTTTCTAATTGCTCGTGGGTATTTATGAGAAAAAATGAAATTATGTCCTAACACACAGGATGACATTTGAGTTAGCCTACAAAGCTCTAGAAACTTTGAGAAGCCAGGAGCCATAAGACAACTTTGCTTGGAATTCTGAGGTACTGAAGAGATCACTTCAGACTCCAAAGCCATTCTGCTAGACATCACAACAGGTGAACACAGAACTTCATTAAAAAGCAAAAGAAGAACTAAGAAGCTCAAGTTTGAATGCCTGTATTTTCCTTAGGCCAAAGAAACAATAATTGTTGTCTCTGCTGTGCCAGCAGAAGGTCCTACGAACAAAAAAGCACAATTATCTCTGTCATAGCTCCTAGAAACATGCATCCTGGGTTTCCGCTGAGATTCTTCAAAGTGACCACAACACCTTAGACTTATTTTGTAAAAGAAGCAGAATTCAATCTCCAATACCACATTCAGCTCTGGAATGGCAGAGCAGAGCACCCCTTCCAGAAAGAAGGCAGGTTCTGTCATATTCCTATTTAAGAATATAGTTTATAATAACTTAATCTCCTAAAGGGCAATTCCAGGCTTTTCTGCTGCAAGTGCCTGGTCTGAAAATTTACCTGAAACAAGCTTAAAATTCAATACCTGTAAAGAAAGCAGCAGTTATCAAATAAAGTCAGACTGCCATCAAGTTAACATAGCACTCTACTTCCTATGTGACAAGTGCTTGCCAGCTTTGTACTAAAACTTAGCTAATTCAAGACAGAAGCTTTGAAGAAAGCACATGTTTCTTTAATGTCTTCTGCATCAACACTTTTTCAGAAGAAAAACTGTACTGCAATGTTATTAGCCTTTTCACCAACTGTCCTGCCATCCATCACAAGTAAGTTTCTAAATATTTTTATAAGCAACCAACAGGGAAGAAAATGAGCAAGATTACCTCATAGCGTGCATCTATGTAAATGTACAGTTCAACTTTACCTTTGGATTTTGGAATTAACTCTCCACAACTCAGTATGCGCACTTCAGCATATGGTTTACTAGATGCATCTGTTTTCTGGTTTTCTATTTCTCTCACAACTTCCTGACCTGAGATGACTTGTCCAAAAACAACATGGTGTCTGAAGAATTTAAACAGAAGAATTCTTACTACTTAATTTTCTCAAGGCAGTTCCCAAACAAGCATAAGAAGGTAAGAGATACTTACCCATCTAAGTGAGGCGTAGGTTTAGTAGTTCTGTTGTTTCCATATTTTAATTTAAAGAGAAAACCAGACAGTATTAGTGGAAAGCAGTCAGCATTTGAAACACGTCAAATACGCATATGAACGTGAAAGTTACCTTGAGTAAACTAATAAAACTGAACAAAACCAACAGATTTTTGTTTGTGTGCAGTTAAAAGTATTTAATGTTTTACACATTAAAGTACCTAGTCAATTAATTACTTTATCACAATTTACAGAGCAAACAAAAGTGCACATAAATTTTGAGACAGCATGCTCATATAGGATATAATAAGCATTCTATTTATGAAATTACCTAAATGCTACCGGGAACAGATACAAAACTTAGAGGCAACTGTTTCAGAGCAGAAAAACTGAAAATAACCTTCTATACATTAGAAAATAATCAGAAATCACAGGAAGATAAAAATATGGTATGTAAATATTGTTTGACATCGAAGTAGAACTTTCTCTTTGCTTTCCGCCATACTAGCATTACTAAGGCATACAGATGGCAGCCATGACAGAAGTAAAAAACTGGAATAATTACAGAAATCAGTCAGAAACCCCAAAATAAGGGTCTAATGAGAAGTGACATGAAGAACTCACCATTTTAATTAAGGTCATGAAACATGGATAAGAGTGATGTATTTGAAGAATGGTTTCTGTAGATACATTAGATTTAAGAAAAGTCTACGGCAATGTATTTTAAGAATTTAACTGTAAATGAGACTGCACTGGAAAGTTATTTTGTGACAAGAAAATTCCTCTACTATTTTTGAGAACCCCCTGAACTGTTTTGCTTCCTTCCAGACAACACTTAGTAGAACAAGGTGGTAAGAGTTCTACAAGGAACTATCATGTTTGCTTTACTGCCTCAAGTTAGAACACAGCTGCTGAAAACTACCAAAAGCTCTTCTGCACAATTGATAAGCACTAAACACAGGAAATAAAAACACTCAGGTTCCCTAAATAGTGCATTAAGAAAACAGATACTTCCAAGCAACTTTAATGGAAAAACCATCAACTTTGGGTTTGCACAGGAGTTAACTCTTCAGTGTTTAAAAGGATTACCTATACAGCTTACAAATGGCAAACCACAAAAAACGTTTCAGGACAGTACCATACTTACATAAAAAACTGTGAACCATTTGTATCTTTCCCTCTGTTGGCCATCGAAAGGAGAAATTCTTTGTTGTGTTTTACAGCAAAGCTTTCATCTAAAGAAAGTTTTTTTCAGTTACTTTAAATACACCACATATGCTTAGACAAATACTGTAAGCAAACTCATCCTAATTAAATAAATCTGCTAGTCACTTTAGTAAACAGTTCTATTAAAAATAGATTCAAGATTATAGCTATTAAAAATAATATTCCTTCCATTCTCAATAATTCAATTTATTAAGGAGAAACATTAATTAATTGTTTATAGCCTGAGAAAACACTAAAGAAAATTAGTATTCTTGCTCAAGAGATTGGTTTCCCACCAACATTGGCAGACAGCTCATCATTTTAACTTGTTGCTTTTTCTATTCTGCACGTACTGATCACTGCCTCTTTGGAGCAGAATATTTTTAGCTGTACATTAACTATTAATAAACCCCTCATTTTAAAGCCATTTTAATGTTTTATCATTTTTTAATACACATGGATATCCACTATGATAGCAATCCCAAACCACTTCTGTTTGTCTGTCAGACACAGAGATAAACTTTACAGGCTAGTCACTAAGAATCACTTGAATGAATTCCACTTCTGATAAGCAAATAATTTTAACAGTTCAAACATGAAAGACATCTGTAAGATAAGACAGTATCTCCCTCCTTTCCCAAAAGCATAAAGGCTGCTGGGGGATCCAAACTCTTCAGGCAGAGGAAGTTTGCTTAGTATTGTTTAGCTACAGCTGGCAGAAGCAAGCAATAATAAAGAAGAAAAATCTGCTATCTGTAAGGCTATGGTTTCACATCCCAACGTGTCACTGGCAGTGAAAGGGACAGTCCCGCTCACTCACCAGTTACCTGTACAACTGTTATCTGGCATAGCATCTAGTGTCAATCTAATTAAACAGTGACTTGGTTAAGGGATCCAATGATCTCTTGATCATTTGCTGCAAGCTCAGACAAGAACCAATTTTAAAAGACAAGAAGCAGGGAGGATGGATGAGTATACCCCCTAGCCATCACATGGGTTTAGGTATAGTACAAAAACTGCTTCAATAAACACAAGAGATGCTCCACTATATTTTGGACTAACACAGGCTGAGAAACCCACTGGAGTGCAGATGTACTTGTGCAATACTGACTTAAAAAGAACTAGGACTGTGAGCAGGGCTTTATATTTTGTTTTAAATAAATATTCACAAGGAAAGCTGAGTCCATCAGGCCTTTCTGCTTTTCAGTGGAAAAAAAGGCAATCCCCAACTTTTAGGTAGCTGCTGAAGCCAAAACTGTATGTTCAAAAACAGTTGCAAACTGCAGATTTGGTAAACCAGATAAATACAAAGGAGTTTGGTTTTGAATTTTCTTTAATTAAAAAGGTACATATCTTAAAAGTAAAAACAAATAACCTAAACTGGACAAAGACCTCTAAGACCAGACAAAATCTTAACAAAAACAATGGAGTTCAGGATTACAAAACAGAGGCTACTGAATGTAAAGCTGATTGTTTACAGTAAGACCAAATTAGAGCAGACTGATAAAACTCTTACCTTCAAAAAAGCCACCATAAATGGATTCTCCTCCCCTGCCATTTCCTTGAAAGAGGAAAAATGACAGTTATAACTTAAACTAGTGACTAAAAAAGAGTCACAGTATGCAGAAAATGCCTTATAATACAAAATATTGATCCAACTGCATCCAATTCACTGGTATATTCTTCCAAATATGCAAAGAACATCAAGGTGCATCCTTGTAGTTCCAAAGCAAGCTTGGAAAACAAAGTATTGTCCCTTGTATTCTACTACAGTCTCCCTTTTTTCCACATATTTCCCAGGAGATGTAATATTTTACGCTTACATTTAAACCTTTCAAAAGGAAGCACTTAGTACTCTGAGATAATGGAGCAAAAGCATGTGTGGGCACGCATGTGTATAATAAGTTTATATAAGTTTTCATGTAAAGGTTCTTACACAGAAAAAGGAAAAAAAGCAGCTGAGTAACTTAATAATTAATCTAAGTAAATTGTTACACAGGAACTCCTGCAATATTCTATTACATAAGCATTGAAGTTTTCTTCAAAGATTCATATCATACCTTCACTGAAGTCACCTCCTTGGATCATAAAATCTTTCACAACCCTGTGAAACAGACAACTTTTGTAATGCAATGGCTTTTGGGTGGATTTTCCTGTACCTTTTTCACCTAAAGTAGAAAAGGAACAAAAACCAAAAATTACTTTCTGTACCTGTAGAATCTCCACTACAAAAAAAAGTGCTATCTAGGAACTTAATCAAAATATTCTAGTAAACTCTGAAAAATTAGCTTGTGAAGCAGACATATCTGTAATACCAGTAAGAAAGCAGCATTTAAAAAAGCAGGGCAGAAGTTACCTTCTGTCACTAGAGCTACACTAGAACTCCTTACTGACATTAGTACACAACTCTAGTCACTTCCATGCAGTTTGACTGAAATTAAACATCCAGTTTAGGTTTAAGATAACTGGCATTGCTCAGAAGCATGTAAGAAACATTCAGATCTTCAGTTACAATGGGGCAGGTTAGGATAACATAAAAACTCTTAACAAAAAAACCTGACAAGGCAGGGGGAAGGAGAAAGAATCTTGTTCCCTCCCCTGCTCGTGATTACAACTGCCATCTTTCTCCCTTATTTCAGCTCTGGTGCACAAAACCCGTAAACAGAGTCTCTGCTTCAGCTACAACACTATCTCCTTTCCCTGTTACCCTCAAATAGCTAAGGTCTCTGCTGAATTAGAAAGATTAATGGCTCATGGTGAGTCCTATGAATGCCAGAGCCAACCTCAAAGTAACAGTAAGGTAATCAGTGGGAATATGTTGGAAGAAAAAGGATCTCTTCCCCTGAGTGCTAGCAAACCATTACACTCTGTCTTTGATAAACGTGAAGCTGTATCTGTTCCAGTAACTTGGCATACGCCTAACATAGATACGTCAGAAAAACAGGGAGCTATTGGTCCCTGTTTTAAGAGGACAGCATATCCTGTTCAAAACTGCCAAAAAAAAGTAGCAATAAAATAAAATAAAATCAAAATTGGAATTAGTTTGCTGATGATCAATATCATAAGCACTCTGCCCATATATTTTCCTCACTATTCTTAAATACAATAAAGCAGAAAAGTAGTTTGGCACCTGAACTTGATTTTGAATGTCACCAACTAAACATGAACTTAGTAGTAATTGTTCCTGACCTGAAATGAGGTTAAAAAGACTTCAAGTCACAAATTCAAAGAAGTAGAAAGGAGTAACACCTTTATGCAATAAACCTGACTTTTGGACAGCTGATAGTAGATCAATGATGCCATGATCACATAACACATTCACAGCCATTAAAAAGAACCATTTAAGGTTCAAATTTGCTAAGAAATGTTGATAATCTGATTTTGTGCCAGTAAACCTAATGTCAGATCACGTAACACCTACATTCCTGCAGACACCATGAATGGTGCACTAAGGGTTCTAGCTAACTCATCATGAATGTAATTGTGCACCCACACCTGACTCAGATCATATTAGTACTGCTGGGTGCCTTAGTATTAACAGCTACAGGGCCTTGACCTGAAAAACAGCAGAGCTGGAGGGAGAGGAAGCAGCAAAAGCTGAAGACAGAAAGCACATATGCTATTTATATATTTGCAAAATTATTCATGTGATAATAAATTTAAGTTTTGCTAGAGACAGTACTTTCAAGAA
The DNA here is from genome assembly GCF_020740795.1 of Apus apus. NCBI lineage: Eukaryota > Metazoa > Chordata > Aves > Apodiformes > Apodidae > Apus > Apus apus. The sequence goes on along the minus strand of NC_067287.1, from coordinate 20,652,104 downwards.
AAGGAGGCTGTCCACAAGACAACAGTTCTGTTTGAAACTTACAGGAGAGAATCATCTCAGTATTTTGTTAAGGAAATTATCTGAATTTAATCAGGAGTGGAAATCACCAGTCTCCATCAACAAAGAAAAATTAAAATGAAAAAAGTAAGATACTGCCAATACCTTTCAAATACCTCAAAATTTCATAAGATTGAAAGTAAGTCTGCATGGCTGATCTCTTATTGGCTACCTTTCAAGACTGGATGATGTTACATAATGTGAACAGTAATATCTCATGCTAGTAACAGAAAATCAGCTTACTGTGTCTGTATTTAAAGTTGATTAGTATATACTCCTTGTAACATACTAAGCCAAAGCTACAAACAGCTTTGATTCTACATCAGCTGTATATGAGAAATCAGCTAAATTACTAGAGATGCCAAGAACCAATGTTTTACATACTTATTTTTGTATGTAAGAAAAATTCAGGAAAAACAAGATAGGCATCCAACTAGCTAACATGGCATTACATTTAAAATTATAAACAGGGATTAAAAAAATCTACAAACCTGTGCAAAGGCAGCGAAAATTTTCACATGTCTTTGGACATACATCTGAAAACAGTTCAAAGACCACTCTTCCAGCTAGAACAAAAAAAAAAAAAGTTATATTTACTATGAAGTTAACTGGTATTTCTATTTTTCTTATATATCTTATATGAGCATTATGGTAACAAATGGATATTTTATTTTCTTACCAGGTACATTGTTGATGGCTATGTCAAAGAAGCAACGAGGTCTCTGGACCTTTACTCCCATGGCTTCAAAAGTTTCAATACTGTAAGTAATAAAAATAAAATTTCGTTTTTCCCTTTTGTGCAGTGAAACTATGTGTAAGACAATGCAGAAGATTTTACAAAACAACACAAACTGCAGAATAGCAAACCTTCAAAAAAAGAAAAGCAAATGTATTTTTAAAGATTTGGAAAATGCTAAGTATTTTAAGTCACTGTCACATTTTGTAGACACAAATGAGTAATTTTATTCATGCTTGCTGCCGTAGTATTTAATTGAAACTTGGATGTCATAGCTCTGGATGAGGAAATACAAAACCAAAATATACTGGAAGGTATGGAGACAAAAAAGCTGCTCCTGGAATTCTAGGTAAAATAAGCAGCAGAGGAAAGAAAAAAACAACCACCAAACAACTTTGAGGCCAAAAATCTTGTTTTGAGTAATCTCAAACAACTTTTTGCAACTGCCTTTCAAACCGCTTAAAAAGACTAATTTGCAATCTCTGTTAGGCTTAGAGTTAGTGGATGAGGAGGCTGCCATCTATACATGCCAACACACCCCTCTGGTCAGAGTTTATCAGATGCAGATCAGGCCTGTTCTTCTCAGGAATACATCAGCTGCTGCAATGCACAACCCAGTTCAGCTCACTTCATCTCAGTTACTGTTCATTACCTGGGCCATGTATTTCAGCTGCTCAAGGGAGAACATTCTGCACAGAAAGGCGGACAGTCCAAGATGGTGAACCTCCTAACTGCTGTAGCTCATACCAGAATTTTTGCCACACAAAGACAATGGTGGAAAGTAATTTATTATGGTTACAATTTGGCAAATCACTAACATATTGTCATTTTAAGACTTAAGCATTCAGTTTCTTAGGAATATACTTCCTGGATTCCTGTCATTGCAGTTATCAAGAGCTGCTCTAATTAGGATCCAAACCATTATATATGAAAAAAACACAAAGATGTAGTTCTTCCACAAGTACTGCTAAGTGAAATTTTGGCTTTTTATTGTTTATTTTTCTTTTATGTCATTGCTTATCTCTTTTGAGCCACCATTCCTGGAGGTATATAGATGTGGTACTTAGGCACACGGCTCAGCGGTGGACACGGGAACACTAGGTTTACTGTTTAACTCTATGATCTTAAAGGATTTTTCCAACCTAAATTATTCTGTGATTCTTTACCAAGAGTTATAATGCAACTTCTTGTCTCTGAGCATATAAATCCCTTTGTGTAACAAGCAATGTCTTAATCTCATTTGCATCTCCCGCCTTCTAACATTATGTACAATAATTATATTATTTCCCTTTTCTGAAGCTCTGAATTACTTCTAAGAGGAAGAAAAACATTGACAGCAAAAGGACCTATAAGACTAGAGCACCTTTTCCAGAATTTGGGATAGAATTAATCAATTTTTGGTTCTAACTATTTTTTATTGCCAGAAAGCACTACTCAAATCTAGTGATATATTGCATACATCTCTCCTAGAGCTTCACATATAGCTGTGCCACAGAAGAGCTTTGAAAAATTCAGTTGTTGCCATCTGTCGCTCCCATCTTATGAAGAAGCAGCTATAAGAAATAAAAAGACAGCCGTGTAACCATGTTAAGTCTGTATTCTCTCTACTTGTGCTCAGTGTCATTCCTAACATTTTACACAGTGAAATCAGAAAAACAATGCAGGACTGATTTAAATTAAAGACCACTCAGGAGTTTATCGTACATGTGAGCTTTAGCATGAGCAGATTTTACAAACATGCATAATCTCAATAGATATTCTCTTAGCTGTGTAATGGATATGTTAACTCCCACAAGCCAGAGACTTGTAAAAAGCAGCAGGCTTGCCTCAGTCTCCTTGCTCCTCTCCCTGAACTACCTTTGCTCTTCTACTAGTACAACAAATTTTGCAGCCAGGCAGAGAAACAAATAAAGAAGATACCTGTAGAACTTTGATGTTCTTGGGCAAGCAGAAGGCTGACCAGCTCACCATACTGCTCCACAGTCTGTGGCAGTGCAAGGAAGGTGGCAGCGTGGGCAAGGGAAGGGAGATGTGACAGGTGGGAGGGGACAGACTGCCTAAAGAACTGAGACCAGCCCAAAGGACAGCCATCGGCTCAGCAGAACAGACCATACAGCTGCACAGATGGATGAAGGAATATTCATTTCTAAGAAGAATTTATCTTAGAATAAATGCTCCAATAAATGTTTGGTGGTAGAACTGACAGTTTTAACTAACCTAAGACTTCTAAGTACCACAACCGATCAACTGACTATACCCAAACTTTAAACATACAGCTGTAGTGCTTCAGTAAGGAGGGATTAACTCCTGCTTTACAAGCAATTTGCTAAAACAACATAGAAGTATAAACAAACATGTATACACAATATTTTAGCCAAAATAAATACAAACTTAGTACGAGACACAATTTTAAAAACGTAATTACTACAGCAAAATAGTAAAATAAATGTCAATACATCTATGTCAGTGAATTTTTAACTCAGTTTTATAAAGAACAGGGTGGGAGAGGGAAGAAAGAAATACTTCTACCTGAGTCCTTACTCTCACCTACAAATAAAGTTATGTGTGTGTGTGTTCAAACTGTTACCACCAAAATCCCCTGCACTTTCCCTAAATCCTCCAACGATATCCCCTAAATACTGGCTGCACTTAGTTCTAAATGACAGTCTTGTCAACTGGTCAACATGAACATCATGACTTGACAAACATCAGGCCAAGCAATTATACCTAAGTCTCAAGTTGATGTTGTGTAGTAAACCAGGCTAAAATATCAGTGACATTTATCCCACCTACCTACAAGTCAAGGAGCATTTACTTTCCAATACACCAAAGTACCCTTTGCACAGTTTCTACTTCAGACACATCTTCTCCTGAAGTGTGAAAGGGAAAACTACTGAGTCACAAACGATTCATAAACTATTAATTTCTATCCATGTAGTATTTAATACCAAACACAATCTTCTACACACTGATCATTTAAAACCTGTCTGCATTAAAAGCAATGCATGGGATACGAATGTTAATTACAGAACCAACAAAGAAAAACAATTTGAAAACACCATGAATAAAGTCAGAAAATTAAAAGTAAAGCTCAATAGTACTGTATGCGTGGTAACAATGAGCTTACATGACTTGTGTATTTTTCTCTTCAAATTTATTTTCAATTACAATGTAGATACTCTTAACCCACAATACAGTCCATTTTTAATTGCAGCTTGATGGAATTTTTACAGTCAACCTGAAAGATGCTCACTATACATACACAAAAATGTGCTATGCAGAAGGACAATAGAGAAGTCAGCTCACTTCTTCCTTACAAAACTCAGTAATAAAGGACAATATAACAATCCAAGTACTATCTGAAATTTTCAAACCATTCATCATTCTCAATCACCTCCTGTTTGAGGAGCGTCTTGCTAAGTCTAGAGTAGAAACTGAAAAAAGAAAAGCAAAAAACCTCAAACACCCCCCCAGCACTTCAGTATTTCTAATAAAGGATGCCTGTTTGTCAATAAACATAAAAATGCTCTAAGTTAAACTGCAATTCCACTTTCAGAAATAAAGCAAATACATCCAAAATACTTAAGTCTTGTCAGAACAGCTGCATCCATAACCAATGCATCACCAGCTGTGTCTGTCAGGGTTCACATCCCTTTGTATCTCTTATCAGCCTCATTATTTTGTTCAAATATTTGTAGGATAAAGCTGGACAGCTGTTATCCTTCCAAATTATCTGTGCCAAAGGAAAAAGATAACAATCCCAAACTGTTCATGAGCATCTTTCCGCCAGAGACTCATATGTGCTGATATGTTTAAAGATACCGTCTTGAGGATTTTTTTTTCAAAATCACCCGCGCTAGTAATCTGGTAATAACACTGGTCAATATAAATTAGCTCCTTTCAACTGAAACAGGCTAGAAAGAAATCACAGGTGTACACCAAACGAAATATCAACGTGCCATGTATATCACAAGAGCTGATGGCCAGCAGCAATACAGTAATATTTCCTAGTTTTATGAGGGGGATTTAAAAAAGCCTTTATTTGTAACTGCTGAACAAGTCACAGGACTACCTGTTTGTTTCAGTCATCACACAGGACAGAACAGATTTGGAGCAAAGATGCATTTAGTAGGAAAAGATATACATTGTGTCCTATTCCTTCACTTCTTTCTCTGTCAGCATCAGCTCTCCCCTATTTTAATTTTGCCTTGAGCTTGCCTTTGTATTTGTTTCCTTGCATTGATTTACAATTATCTTCTGCATTGGTCTTCATTCAACATCCAAATGAAGTGCACACATTCACATTGCTAGCATTTTGTCTCAGGACATCTACAAATGCAGGAAGACTATATTTATTTATATTGCAAAGATAGTAGCCATCCGGAATTTTCAGAAATAACATTTTTAAGTAAAGCTTTGAGTCCAGAAAATGCAAATGCCCAAATCAAATACTTAACATACACCACATTCACTAAGGCTGTGGTTTCAGTCACATGAAGTCAATATAAATGTGGGCTGATACCAGAAAGAAGGGATTATATATCCATATGCTTAGCTTTCATACAGGTGGCCACCAAGCTGCATAAAAACTATCCTTTCCTTCTCCCTCCAAGAAAATACTTGGCAGCAGCACGTAACAACTTAAAGTGATGGTGGAACCTTTGACTAAAAATGTTATATGCTCATTCCAGTATGGATTAAACTGGAAATGAGCTTATGATTGTGAAGTGGGAGACATGAAATTTTGTTCCTAGCTCCATTCCTGTGTTAGAGCTTCCATCCGTGTTAGAACGATAATGCAAGTCTGAGGAACAAAAATCAAATCAGCCCAACCCTTAATCTCCATCAGTTCCTCAGAATTTTCCACAAACACCACCATCTTTTTCTGTCTTTCGCCATCAAAAAACCCTCTGAATTAGCAGCAATGATAACTAAGGAATTTTTTTTTCCTTCATTTTACATTTTTCATTCAGCAAAAGGTTTTTGTTGCCAATGGATTTAGGAACAAAGTACTACACTTAAACACATTTCAAGTTTATGATGCCAGCTTTGTAATCATTTGGACTTAACACATCTATAAGAAAATAAGAAAACATCTGTGTTCTACACAAGTCTATGAAATGTAGGCAGGAAGACCTACTCATCATCAGAAATCACATATTACAGGTTTACAACCTGACTGTCACTTCTAATGGTATTTCGAGAAGAAAAGCCAATGACAAAAAAGACAACATTCTTGCAAGCAAAAGGTGACTGATACCACTTTTCATCAGGCCTCCTTCTTTAGCATTATGCTACAAGTCTTTTTTTGGATAATGACACAGTGCTTTTTCCCCCCTAAAAAAAAAAAACAACCTAAATTGAGATACCTGGCAATATCAAACCCTGTCTTCCATGGACATGAGGCAAGAGCTTGCTGTCCTCTTAGGGAGATTTAAATAAATAATATCCACAGATAGGTCCTGACTAAGTATGCGGTACATACTCCTAACACTACTGCACTGCATAGGTAATTTACATCACTTTCAGTAGGATTGTTTGCAATTATTAACATGGATTTACTCTTCTTGTACTAAAGTATATAAGGAATACACTTTAGTATGTAAGAAATACACACTCAGTTATAACATCTCAACTGGGAGAACATAACATTCAGCTGAGAAGGCAGTAACATTAACTTAAACCAAGTAAGTAGAAATACAGTTTCCTACTAGATCATGCCCTTTGTTTTATTTTCCTAGGAAATATACATCTACAGTGAAAAAAATGTTAAAACATCTAACAAAACTGTTGTCAGTAGCAAGTAAACAGCTTTGCTGATGAGAACTAGTAATGATTTTGTATTACCTAATCTATGCATAAAGTATTTTTTTCCTGTTAAAATTTGTGAAAAAATACAGGTGTTTCATCAGTGGACAAATAACCTCTGTTGGTGTTCAGTTACCTCTCAGAAGCAGCAAAGAAACGTCTATTTTGATTGTACTACTTGTAATCAGAAAGTGCATTAGCACAGGTCTGAAACAATACTGTAAAACTTATAGAATGCTAAGAAAAAGGAAGTTTTAGCATTGCAATGAAGTGAGAAAAGCTTTTAAAGGCTGTACTGTAATCTCCAAACCATTTACCCATTAGAATTCCTAAACTAAATTTCAGAAGTGGAATCCCTTCCTAACCCGTTATTAAGGAATATGGCAAGACCATGCAACAGCAGGAGACAGTTCTTAATGTTGACCTGTATCTGCCAACAGTAACAAAAAAACCTGTTATTCTATCATCTTCTATTCTCATGTTCTCCTCCTTTCTCTCCTACTTCAGCCCTAGAGCCCTTCCCTGCTGGGATGAGGCATATTCTTCATGCCAAATACCCCTGTAATTCACTGATTATCTGAGATCCTAAAAATCTGCTTTTGAGAACACCTTGATGACTACCTAACTAACTTAAAAAAAGTTTGTTTCTACAGAAGAGGACTGGGAAAGTGGGCAGTCTTAATAAGAAATACAGTCCCAAAAGGAGCTCTCAGGGGATTACTGATGTTGGTATCCTTTACATGTTCACCTTCAGATTGACTTCATATAGAGGAAACAATCCTTATTCTGAAATCTTTTTTTTTTTTAACTGAGAAATCAAGCTCTGCCAGTTTATCTAAACTAATGCTTCATAAACCATGTGCAATCTCCATATTATCATATCTCTATCAGGGTAGTACCTAAACATTTGAGTCATGTTGGACGCCAATGTATTAATGAATGGGAACAGTGAAACAAGTTGGGGGAAGAAAGATAAAGCAAAAAATAAATTCCAACCAAATGTAAAAACATTTATCCCTATCCAAAGAGCCTCTTGTGCAGGCAATAAAGAACAAAAACATGAAAACCAAAACATTCTCTCAAAAGAAAAGATACATCTTAGAAAACAGATTTTATGCAACAGAAATGGTCTCATGTTCCTCTCAAAATAGGTCTTGCATGATTACTAGTCAAACGTTAGGGAACTACTAGAAAAAAATATTTATTGTCATGATGGATACCTTATTAATTGTGACTGAACTGTAAGGCAATGTTTAGCACTACAATAGATATTATGTCCACAGTTTCAATTAACTATTTCGCTTTCTCCTAACCCTCTCTCCAGCAAACTCTCCTCAACGACTGCAACTACAATCACTACATGCAGTACTTATTGTTGGTCGTGGCTGCAAACAAAATGAGCCTGACACTCACTACGATCAAAAATCTCAGAAATGCCTTAGGAAATCATTAAAAGTGTGCAAGAGGACCCTCCTGCCAGCCACGGTAGCTCCTCCAAGTGCCACTTCCCTAGGAAAGGCCTGCAGAGGAAAACATGTGGCACGCAGAAGCCCGGTTACTTCGCCTTCTGGGGGCGGAGGAAGGGCTCATTCAAACTCCCGAGCAGCGTTCCCGAGGCCGAGGAGGGCTCTGTCGACGGGCAGACGGACCCGCGGCCTGCCCGGCCCGCGGCTCGTGGGGCTGCGCAGGGGCAATACCCGGCCTGGCGGCCCCGACCACCTGGCGCAGTTTTCGCCAGGCCCCGTCCGTGTCACTTCCCGACGCCTCCTGCTCCCACCTGCCGCCTTCGAGGCCACCTCGCAGCGTATCACACGAACCCCTTACCTTCCAGGGGCCACGCTCACACGGGTGGCCCAGGCGCCCCCGCAGGGAAGCGCCGGACGCCCCGGCCAGCCTACCCGCCCCTCGCACATGGGCCGCCGGGCCCTGCGAGGGGGCGTGTGCGCGGGGAGCTGGCGCGGGCGACCGGGAGTGCCACACACCGGCCCCGGAGCGCTGGCTAGGCCGGGCCGGGGCAGTCCCCTTACCGTGCCAGGGAGAGGCCGGGGCTCCCACCCCCGTCCGTGACCGAGGTTCAGGCCCAGCGGCGCTGCGACCTCCACCCTCCCCGAGCCCCCGGCGCCCACGCCGCGGCCTGGGTCGCGGCCCTCGCTCAGCCGCACGGCTGCTGCGTCGGAGCCCGGCGGCGCCCGGCTGCGGGGCCGGCACTCACCCCGCTCGCGGCCCGCGTCGCCCCGCGCTCCTCAGCGCCTCGCCGCCATGTTAGAGCTGGTGCGGCACAGACTGCGTCAGTGGAAGGAAAGGGCGGGAGGGGGCGACCCCGGGGGCGGCGCGGCAGGGGGGGGCGCGGAGACAGGAGAAGCGGCACTCCCGCCCGGGAGAGGGGAGAGGGGTCGCCGACCGTGATGTAGCCTTGCCCGGCAGCGGGGAGCCGGCGGGGGCCGCTCGCAAGGAGCCGGAGCGGCTGGGGGAGGGGGACGCCCGCCTCCCGGAGCTCGTCAGCGGCTGCTCCGCCCCTCTCGCCGCCCGCCCCGCCGCGGCCTCAGCGCGGGAAGTGGCCGGTGCCGCCGGGACCGCAGGGATTCCCTGCCTTACGCCTGCAGGTACATGAGTGTTCTCCGGCTACACCTGTCTGAGACTAGTGATGACCTTCCCTGCCGCTGGAACGCTGATGGGCGGCTCAGCGAAGGGCCCGGAAAATGGCCACGGAAATGGTAAATGAAACGTCCAGAACGGTTGTGGAAGGGCTTGGGTTGCGCCAGCAGTACGTGTCGTTAGTGCTTGTGAAGAGCTAAAATGGGAATTTAGACCAACTAGGAAAAAAAAGTTCTTGATAATCCTATCCCATATTGCAGTTCAACGTTGATTTCAACTTACCTCAAAAATGGGGACGTGAAAGTTAATGACAATGCATAAAGCCCCTCAGAATTAACTAAGAGACGGAATTACGTGCCTCCTTTGAAGGAGGGCCAGTGGCTACTGGGGTTAGTAATCATATATAACAGGAGGTCATGGAAGTCATGTAACTAACTGGCTGCTGAGGAGTCTATTAAAAGCAGGAAAACAAATTTTCTCCTGAATTTCTTGAAAAAAAAATTAAAATTGAGAAATCTCACCCCTATGATTTCTGAGATCCTGAGGAAGCTGGTGACTGCTGTTCAGTAAATCAGCCATGGCTCCATTCAGCACAGCATGCTTTGATAAATCTTGTTTTCTTCCCTTATGTGTTCAACTTAAAATTTAAGGTAATTATATCTAAAATTTTAAATTTGTTTTAGGCATTATGAATTTATTTCGTGCAAATGTACTTCACAAGTGAAAAGTAAAAAGTTCATCATCTTGTAAATGAAAATTCTGTGATTTGCAGATGTCCCCTTCATATGAACATGGAATAGTTTTCCTCTGAAGTGGGAGATCAGATGAATGCCTCGGAGTTCTTCTGTGAGTTTGAGCAAGGGCTGAGATTCTTGAAAGAGGTAAGTGTCACTGTTTGAGCTCAACTGACAGGGTTTGGGTCTCTGTTGCTTGCATGCCTGTGTAGACTGTAACTAAAGCAATGTGGATTTGCTAGCAGAAGGGTGTAGGAGATATTCCAGTTATGAATTTTACAGTTAAAAATTTTTTTACGAATCCAGTTAGAAATTTTACATGGTGTTGTTCTAAAACATTACAGACCTGTAATAAATAAAAGAGGGGCTATTTTATGAGTTTGAGCGAGTTCCATATTCATAAGCAACCAATATATGAGATACGCATAGAATCAACAACAGACAAAAAGTAATAAAAAAACCAAATGCTTGATAGACAGCTGCAAATCAGCAAGTCATAGAATCATAGGGGTTGGAAGGGACCTCGAAAGATCATCTAGTCCAACCCCCCTGCCACAGCAGGGTCACCTAGAGTACATCACACAGGAAGGCGTCCAGGCGGGTTTTGAATGTCTCCAGAGAAGGAGACTCCACAACCTCTCTGGGCAGCCTGTTCCAGTGCTCTGTCACTCTCACAGTAAAAAATTTTTTCCTGATATTCATCTTAAACCTCCTATGCTCCAATTTGTATCCATTACTCCTTGTCCTATCACTGGTCATCACTGAAAAAAGCTTAACTCCATCTTCTTGGCACTCACCCTTTACGTATTTGTAAACATTGATGAGGTCCCCCCTCAGTCTCCTTTTCTCCAAACTAAAGAGACCCAGCTCTCTCAGCCTTTCCTCATAAGGGAGATGTTCCACTCCCTTAATCATCTTTGTGGCTCTGCGCTGGACTCTTTCAAGCACTTCCCTGTCCTTGAACTGAGGGGCCCAGAACTGGACACAATACTCCAGATGCGGCCTCACCAATGCAGAATAGAGGGGGAGGAGAACCTCTCTTGACCTACTAACCACACCCTTTCTAATACACCCCAGGATGCCATTGGCCTTCTTAGCCACAGGGGCACATTGCTGGCTCATGGTCATCCTCCTGTCTACCAGGACCCCCAGATCCCTTTCTCCTACACTGCTCTCCAGCAGGTCAGCCCCCAACCTGTACTGGTGCATGACATTTTTCTTCCCCAAATGCAAAACTCTACACTTGCCCTTGTTAAACTTCATCAGGTTTTTCCCCGCCCAAGTCTCCAGCCTGTCTAAGTCTCTCTGAATGGCAGCACAGCCTTCTGGTGTGTCAGCCACTCCTCCCAGCTTGGTCAAAATTGCTGACGGTAATAGTGCTGTCTGTGATTTTGGCTAGGCTTCTAGAACAATTCAAGATTGCTGTCATTCTATTTAAATATCTTTGTTATTATCAATGCTGGTGAGAAAAATGACCCAGAGCCTTATGTCTACAACATAAGCAACATACATGTTGCAACCTATGTTAGATTTGCGTTCCAGAACGTATACATTTTTAACTTTTTTTTTTTTTTTCAAGTGTAAAAGAACAGTCAAATAAAGTAACGTCAATTCCAGTACAGAAAAGACAAACTCTTGAACTTCACCGTTCCTAAACTTAATTCCCTTTTCTATTTTTCTAGGCGGGGAAGACTTTTTTTTTTCCCCTTAGAATGTGTTATATGAATGTTTATTAATATCACCTTAATAATCAAGATGACTTTGGAACTGTCATGTTATTATTTTGAAACAAAAATTCAGAGCTTCCAAACCCCCTTGCTTTCTAACACTCCTCACCGCAGTGGGAGGCTAGATGTGGCTGGGTAAGGATTCCGAGATCAAGACCCAGTAACAACAAACAAGCTGTTACTGAGCAGGCATTCTTTATTGCAGCGCTGGGCAGCACTGGGGAATTCTCCATCATGAGTGCTCCAACGAGTCAGTGAAACACCCCGACTAATATACACCAAAAACACGCATATTCAGTTCCATGTCAATGAGTTCCCAGAATTCTTTTACATAGTCATTTTATTTCCTGGAATTGGCTATCTTTGTAATTATGCATGCTCGAGGGTCTCCTGTGGGGGTCTTTGTTGATTGTAGTCCTATGTCGTCTTTGTCCTGGTCTCTTGTCCTGGTCCTGTCTCCAGTCTCCCGCTGGTAGATTGCCCAGGTGGGTCAGAATCAACATGTGGGTTGTCTGTAGGTGCCACAGGGTCTTAGAAGACTCGATGTTATCACAGCCTACAGGATGCTTGGCATAGTTGACTGATAGTTTCACAAAGCACCTTGTTTTAAAAGCAACCCTCTTAGTATAGCAAATTCATTATTTTAGTAAACTTTTATTAGGCTATATTTCTATTTAATTTACTAACTAATATCCTATGATGTATCAGTTTCCTTTGGAAGGTCTAACTAGCTGGACTTTCCCCTTTCTCCCTGCGTTTCCTGACACCCCAGCTCATTGGAAACGCTCTGTCTGGGCACACACAGTGCAGAGGAGCATGCGGTACTGAGGCTAAGCCACCCCGCTTGTTCTGAGTGAGCAGCATCCATCTGTGGCTGGAACCCAGGAAGGGTCTTGTGAAAATGTAAGCTAAGGACTTCCTAGGTCGTGTTCTGCGGGAGCAGGGAGGTCTTAAAAGTTGCGCAGACAACACCGATTCCTTTGTTCTCTCGTTTAACCCAGAGGGGTGCTGGACTTCGCCGTTTCCACAGCCCTCGCTTAAGCCAGCGCGGGCAGACACCCCGTCCCGCCGGCCACACGCGAGGCCGAAACCCGGGGCCCGCCCGGAGGCCCGCGGGCCGCCCGGCAGGTCCCGCCCCCTGCGCCGGGCGTGACGGGAGGAACGCGCCGCCCCCGCGGTCCTGCAGGGGTGGGCGGAGGGGCCGGGGGGAGGCGGTTCCGGGGGCCGGGCTCGGCTTCCGCCCGCCGGGCATGGCAGCGCCGTTTGCCCGCCGTGGAGTTCGCGCTTAGCGCAGCCACGCTTAGGCTGGACGTGGCAGGGAAGGCGGCAGGAAACGAGGCCAACGCTGTGGTTTGGCCTTTGGGTGCGGGCAGCGGGCCCCTGGCGGCCTTGAGACTTGTGTGGCGGCTCAGCCCCTTTCACGGCTCCTTCTGAAGCGCTTCTAGGTCAAAATCTTCCCCCAGGCGGGCTTCCCGCGGGCGCCCCGGCAGCAGCGCGGCTCGGAGGCGGCCCCGGCCGTGCGGGGCAGGGGCAGGAGGTGAGGTAGGCCGGTCGCTGCTGGTGCCCGTGGTCCTGCCCACGGAAGGGCTCACGAGAGCTGAGGTGACTGGCAGACAGGTGAAAAACACCTGTACTGCGTAAGCAGCTCTCTTAACCCTTAGTTACTTACATTTTTAAACATTTTTGAAACTTGGAGATTGGAGTTGTCCAGCTATATCCCGATTTCTTGAATTATTTCAGTACCTTACATAGACTGCTCTAATAAGGTGTCTTTCTGTCTGTCTTTCTGTCTGTCTGTCTTTCTGTCTGTCTGTCTTTCTGTCTGTCTGTCTTTCTGTCTGTCTGTCTTTCTGTCTGTCTGTCTTTCTGTCTGTCTGTCTTTCTGTCTGTCTGTCTTTCTGTCTGTCTGTCTTTCTGTCTGTCTGTCTTTCTGTCTGTCTGTCTTTCTGTCTGTCTGTCTTTCTGTCTGTCTGTCTTTCTGTCTGTCTGTCTTTCTGTCTGTCTGTCTTTCTGTCTGTCTGTCTTTCTGTCTGTCTTTCTGTCTGTCTTTCTGTCTGTCTTTCTGTCTGTCTTTCTGTCTGTCTTTCTGTCTGTCTTTCTGTCTGTCTGTCTTTCTGTCTGTCTTTCTGTCTGTCTTTCTGTCTGTCTTTCTGTCTGTCTTTCTGTCTGTCTTTCTGTCTGTCTTTCTGTCTTTCTGTCTGTCTTTCTGTCTGTCTTTCTGTCTGTCTTTCTGTCTGTCTTTCTGTCTGTCTTTCTGTCTGTCTTTCTGTCTGTCTTTCTGTCTGTCTTTCTGTCTGTCTTTCTGTCTGTCTTTCTGTCTGTCTTTCTGTCTGTCTTTCTGTCTGTCTTTCTGTCTGTCTTTCTGTCTGTCTTTCTGTCTGTCTTTCTGTCTGTCTTTCTGTCTGTCTGTCTTTCTGTCTGTCTTTCTGTCTGTCTGTTTTTCTCAGTAGAAGTAGTGTCCCAAGTGGGGTGAGAGAGCAGACAAGATCTATATGCACAGAACAAGATTTATTGCCAACAGCACTGGGTTCTTAACTCTTTCACAGTAAAAGGCACAAGCACCATCAAATTGTGGGGAAATCTGGAGATCAGAACAGAATGTTGAAGCTGTAATGCAAAAGGTATTTTAACAATAAAAGGTACCAACCACTGATAGTGAAATCAATCAATGAAGGTTAACCATTTAAATGCTAGCAACTTACTTAGTAACGTGCTTTTTAAAGATAGGTTTCTAAATTTGAAAGCTTACCAAGTGGACTAGTTTTTCTTAGTACATGTGAGTATTCATTGTTAGGAACTTCTCTGAGAAGAATCCAGGCTGTAGGTTCTCAAGCTTACTTTACTCAGAACATGAAAAGGGAGATAAACTGATTTTCAGCTAATAGCTATGATTGTACTTAACTGCTTTAATTTTGTCTCATTACAGGTAGCTCAATACTTCATAATACAGTGACCATACGGAATGAAAGAAAAATTATCTGTTTTTTCAAATACTAGAGTCTGTTCTTTGAAACAATGTAGTTTACCTTCAAAAGTGAAAGAAGAATCTGGACACTTTAAAGATATCTGGTAGGCATAGCAAAATGCTTTGTTTGAGGCAGGTTTGCTTGTTTACACTGAGACATTACCAAGCTCGGACTCTGAGCAGTGATCCTCTTTTGAGCCAGATAAATAGCTGCACCCATGAAGACGAAGTGTTCAGCCTTGTTGGAAGGAACAAGGCCAGGCTTTCTGAAAAACATGTGGGAATTGCTTTGAACATGCTGTGGCAATTGCAAAAGAAGAGGCCACTTCTCTCAAGGACTAGTGACTATGTAAGAAATCACTCCCAGTTTCTGACTCTCTGCGTTTTAGCAGAAAACAAGGTGGAACACATGGAAGATGAGGCCGTAGTAGACACTCTATATAGTATTCTGAGGTAAGCAGTATTATGTTAAATTCCACATCTATACAATTTGTACTTGGTAATAAAAAGCTATGCAATTTTGACTACAAAGTCATCATATACGGAGACTGGGAAACTGCCTAGTTCCAGCTTCCATACTCTGACTGTGTGACACAGACAACGTCCTGTGCCTTGTTTTTTTAAATGCAGAAACAGCGGAATCTGTTTTGCATTCCCAGTAAATGCAGTTATGATTATTAATGCATAAATGTTTGTGATACGTTAGAATGGAGGGAGCGATAGAAAAGTAAAACATAAGTAATGGAAGGACGTGTCATTTCTTTATGACTTTTGAAACAAGCTTCAAACTATTATCTCTCTCTTCTGAAGGCTTGATGTTGAAGACCATGATTCTCTAGTAGAAGTTCTTGTTACAGAAGCATGGAAAAGATTAGAAAGGCAAGTACTGTACTATTATGCTTCATGAAAGGTGTAAGTTGCAAGCATGGTTTACTTCATGTGAGGCTACACAGAGTTCTCAAAGGGTATTTATGAGATGTTTTAAACATTATGTGATTATATAAAATGACAATTGTATTTTTGAAGCTTTTGGAAATTATTTTTATACATATGGAGCCTTTGAGTATTGATGGACTGGAACCCAAATGTTTGAGAGTCAGATATGGCAACAACAGGGATTGATACTTAAGATTTTTAAATCTATTGTCTGTGTGGTTTTATGTATTTGAAGTAAATGACAGGTTTTGATATTTACAGTTTTATCTTAGAGCTTTCTGTCCACCTCTTGAATAGTTTTTAGACCCCTGCTCATCTCAATTTTAGTAAAAAACTTTTTAATATAAAACAAACATTTTCCCTTTGTGTTTTTTTCTTTTGTTGTTGTTTTTTTGTTGAATTGTTTTGTAGGGTTTTTTGGATATTGTAATTTTTCTTCTTTATTTGCAAGTTAATGGCAGAGGCTAGTTTCAGTCTTGGTACCAGCATCACAGAATTGCCTCTCCCAGCTTAACATCAGGGGCATCTTGAAAAATAAATTCATTGTAGGTTGACGACATTCAAGCTTGATGACAATAAATTAATCACATTCGTTTTAGCTATTTCACATCATTGCTTGAGAATGTACTCTTTATAGATTTCTTACGTTGATCTGGTTAAATTAATAATTTCTGAGTTTTGTAGGGCTCTGTATGGATAACATGCTTTAATATAAAATACCTAGGTGTTTTCATTATGGAGGGCCAAATAGGAAATGCTTAGATACTTTATTATCTTGCTTTGTAATTTGAATATAACCTTTTTTTTTAATGTAATTGTTGAAATTATTTTTGTCTTATTCAGTAGAAATAAAAGGTAAACATTCTGGTTTTGATCTGTTTTCATCTGTTTTTGATGTCTTGACAGGCTTAGTTTGCCAGCTCTGTCTAAATTTGCACTGTGTTTATACAAGCAACACAAACATTTCAGTCCTGTAATTGGCAAAGTAGCTCATATTGTGGATGTGAAGCTGGATTCTATACAAGATATAAGGTAAGTGCCAGAAGGAAATGGAGTAGCCGGAGAAGCAGTGTCACAATGACAGAGCTGCCTTTGCTGAACAAAGCATCCTCCCTTTTTCTCAACTGTAGGTTGCTTTTCTCATATTGGGGTTTATGGGAGAGAGGGGAATTTGTATTAGTGCATTGATTTTCATGGATAAGGCTTCCTTGGGCAACTACATTTTCCCAGTGATGTTGTAAAGAATTTCTTTATAACCAATTTAAACACTTGGTTAAAGCTGAAGTTCTGCTTATATTGGAAAAACAGCAGATACTGCTCTATCCTGATTCTAATTTTTACATGGACTTTTTAGAGAATTCGGAGGCTGTTTACTCACCAGAAAATGTTTTTCTTCCTTGAGATTGATAGTTTTTCTACTACAACATGGATGTTTACTGTTGTGAACGGTAGCAAGGAGTCCTAAAGCAATGTTTTTTTAATTTCTCTTTAGAACTGTTTTTTTCTCTTTGCCAAGTTGGATTAATCAATACTCTTGCCAGCATGTCTCATGCATTACCCTAATAGTAAAATTATTTAAAACCTGACCCTAGTCAAGTAAGTCCAAGCTTCTTTTTCTTGCCTTTGTTCCCCCCTGGGCTATTATAGCAAAGACTGCTGTTCCCTTTTTCTGCTTTATGTAATACCAGCAGTCTCAACACTTACTTTTGTGGATGTGAGGAGACTGGACTGCATTTCGTTTCACAGCTTACTCTCCCTGTGGTCATAAGTTTTATTCCATTAGGACAGGATTTTTTCTTTAGGAGCAACAATGACTCTTCTCCCCATTCTGTCACTTGAGAATTGTTTGGATTTCTTTAGTTTCCATTGAACATTAAAGATCTTTCTCTAAATTTTAATCAGGCAAGTAAGGGTCTTGACTTAGGCAAATGCTTTCATTGCGTACAACTTTGCAAGAGATGGTTGAAAAATTCCAGTCATTTAAAAAATTCACTGAAAGCAGAGTTTTGACTTTAGTGGGAAAAATGGGGTTTAGTCATCTGGTTTTTCTGCATTAGATTTAAAATTGCTTTTTTTATGCAGAGGTGATTAACAACACCCTGACTCATGTTCTTTTGCATGGTTTATTTAAGAAATCTAAAATTTATTACTTATCATGGTCTATGTGTAAGTGCAAAATCTTCTGAATTTTTTAGGATCTTGTCAGTTTTGATGATCAGCATATCTGATGTTATCTCACAGAGTTTCCGAGATCGATTAGTACACAAGGCTGAACAGGTCTTGAAAGAAAATGATGAAGTCCACTTCAACTATGCCAAAAGAATACTACAGTTTCTTCAGAATGTTAAAGTGAGATATTCTCCATTGGTAGAAAAATGCAACAAGATTTTCCTTAAAAGTGCCTCCCATCTAGACGTACACAGTATTAGTCTTATTTTTGGACTGTACGAGCAGATGGGTTTTGACAATGCTGAATTCCGCTTGGTTGCTAAACAGCTGCTGTCTGAAACTATAGATGATTATTATGATCCTGACAGCTTTGCAAAATTATTTTTCACTCTTGGGCCTATGGCAGGATCCAAGGTAAGAGAAAGGTAAGTTTATTAACAACGTTATCTTATTTATGGTATATATGTAGTATTGCACAGAAATTAAAAATGTACCCATATTTTTACCTGTTGTGGAGTCTCCTTCTGTGGAGACTTTCAAAACCCACCTGGATGCATTCCTGTGTGACCTGCCTTAGGTGATCCTGCTTTGTCAGGGATGTTGGACTAGGTGATCTCTAGAGGTCCCTTCCAAGTCCTAACATTCTGCAATTCTATGATTTGGAGGAATTTCTGAACCTTTTCCTTGAGCCAGCATTAGGTTTTCTAGTTATAACTTTGTAGCAATGTATTATTTCATTATGGAAACATAGTCATAACAGATTGTCTTAGAACATTTGCATAGAAGGCTGGATTCAGTAATCAAGGGGTTTGTGAATGCTGTTACGCAAGACCGTCTCATAGCTCTTGTCTTTTAGACTGCAGCCTTCCTTTCACAACGGATGGTAGTAAAAAAATTTATTTCCCCTGAGAAATACATGCAATATTTCCTTTTTTAAGACTGGCAGTAGCTTTAACAGCCTGAGTATTTTCCTGTCCAAGTTTGCTGTATGTCCTATTCTATATGGAAGGTCATCAGCAGGGAACACTTCAGCATTTATTTAGCTATTGCAGCATAGTATTGTGTGGCAGATTTTTCTCTGCCTGGGTTGGGTTGTTTTTTTTTGGGGGCGGGGGGTTGTGGCTTTTTTTTTTTGTGTGCCGCAAAATTTGGGGTAGTATTAGTGATGGGTCTGTCAAAGTCTTCAGTTTGAGGCAGAATTTGACATATTAATTACAATTAATTACAGTTTTTACTTTTCTTCATGAACATCTGCCTCTATTCGGAGATCTGGAGGTACTGCAAGCCTGTGTTGGTGCCATACCTGACTTAGTTCCAAAAGTTTTTCTAGATTTTGAAAAACTTATTTTATTTTTAGTAAAAATCAGTGTGAGGCAGAAATAGTCGTCAGCTTTATTTGCCCCAGAACCAATTCAGCTCATATTTGATTCTGTTATCTGGAGCTTGCTGATTGATGGTGCATTGTTTAGTGTCTTAGAGTACTTTCCCTTCTTGTCTACGTTCAGAATTGCTGGTTTCTAGGGTCAGAACAGTATGTACTGATCTAACACACATCTCTATCTGTGCCATACAGATAAACTGTTTAGAAGAAGGGTCAATAGAATAAAGGTCTCTAGTTTGGGGGAATTTGTGTTCTGATATTTGCTTAAGTAGTTATTGATTCTTTCCTTTCTAGACAATGAAAATGGCTGCAATTTTTGCTAGAGATTTTCAACTGTTTTTCTTTGGAAAATACATCTTTTCTTTTCCTCTTTAGGTTGCTAGTAACTGCAGCGTCCATGGCAGAAGAATTTAGCAGTCATCAGGTATTGATAATACTCAAGACAATGCAGAAAATGAAATGCAGAAATTCTCATCTACTCAAAAAGTAATTTTTTTTTATACTACTAAGAAGTTGTATTCTCTAGGTAAACTACTTCCATTTGGTATGGAAAACTATATAATATCCAGTAAGCTGGGAGTGGAAAGTGTGTCACTTGCACATGAATGTACATGAGCATATGTCAGTAGTAACTACAGATTTTAGAACATCACAGAATGGCCCAGAAGTAATTAAGGCAATTTCCAAATTTTATAGAAGGGCATTTCAACCTTACCAAGTTAATGTAGTATAATAATATTTGGCTTATTTAAAAATATGTGATCCTATTTGAGTAAACTTTGCTTTGAAGAGTTACTGTACATCAGTGAGACAAATGAGGACCAAGTTGCAGAGAATGTTCCCTATCCTGTCATTGATATGGATTGTTTCTTCAAAAGTTATTGTGCCCTACTTTGAATTAAGTCTTGTGTCTTTAAGGATCTGGGCAGGTGTTTTGTAGTTGAAAACTGAATGTTAGTTATAGGGAGAGGTAATATCTTTCATACAATGAAGGGAAAAGTAGTAGAGATTTTGTGCACAGAAGATGTAGCCTCAGACGTGTCACAGCCACAGCACAGTTAAATGCAGGTTGTGAGCAATAGCAGTGGATTGAATGTGGTTGTATGAACCAAACAGACCCTTGGAAGAAAAATTACAAGTAGTACTGTGGGGTGGAGTGGTATTAAAGGGAAGACCAAGTGAATTCATGCTTTTTCTCCTTGAATCTCACTGTCTAAAGAATGTCTTATCTTTCCCTACAAATTAGGCCCCTCTCACAGCTTTAGACCAACATAGCCATATCAGTCACTATTATGAGTACTCTGGTATTGAAACTGGTGATGCTGTTCTAGCTTATCCCATTCTTGGTCCACTCTAACCAATTGTAAAATCTGCAAAAGAAATTATTAGAGTGAAGTAGCTATTTTGCTGTGATGAGGGCTTTAATTTTGCAGTTTACTAAGTGGAGTGAGACTGCTATGTCTTAGTGGAACACCATCAAACTAGGGTGGAGAGGAGTGCAGTACCCTCTATCTACGTACTGTGCACCACCACCACGGGAGACCCCTTCTCCATGTGGCATGTTGGGTTTTGCAAAATCTTCTGTATTGGCATAATACCATGTCATCTTTTTCTTTTTGTATTCAGAATGGCTTCTGTTCTGCACAAACACTTGGATAACTATAATCTATTACAGTTGGTAAAGTTAACACATTACTTGGTGGTATTGCGTTGCCACAATCTGGAGCTGTTTGCCAAACTGAGGATATTACTACTTGGGTGTGTATTCTTGGAAATGTAGCTGTTTAAGTGTTAAACTGTTGTCTACTTAATATTTTAAATGACAAGCTAAGATGTTAAATTGTTATGTTTCCCTAAAATATGAAGAAGTATAAAACTGTTAAAAACATTTTGTTCTACTAAACATGTAAATCAGAGGATATAAAGTGGATATTGTCTTGACTGTAGACCAAATGGTATCTGCTAATAAATATATATTTTTAAAAAATATTTTTTTGCCCTGTGGCCACTGCAATATAATGACATCGAACAGGAAATTTTGATTGGTACTTTATAGGAAGGGTAAGAATCCATGTCTTCTTTGATGTTTGGAGGAACAAGTAATGAAAAATATACAGTAAAAATTACGTGGTTGGGACAATTTAAAGTGTGAGGCAGAAGTACTCTTCTTCTGATGGAAGAACTGTCTAGTTAGGTCTCAGGCTTGTACAGTTGCAATGTAGAAAGGGAAGCCATTTCTGGAATTGCAGAAGAAGAGATCTGCCACTGTTGCTTCTAGGAATGCAGTGCCCTGGCTGTACATGTTTATTGTGGATTATGCTTTCACATTCCTCAGACATCTCAGAACCTGGTGCTCCTCAGGACAGAAATCACAGAAATTATGCAAGCCCAGAAATCCGTAGACTGTTAACAAAGGTGAACTTTCTGCCCTTACTAGGGATTTTTGTGTTTATCGGTAACACTTGAAGCCTCATCAGCTGACTGAGGTGCTCTTTGTCTTCTTCCCTTTTTCAATTTTGAATAAATTAGAAGGAAGACGTTAATCTCAGTGAATAAAAGATGGTAGTCACTGTGTGAATTTCTACCATGTCATTATTTTTCTACTTATTTTATATTTCCTGTGCAGCTTTAGACTTTAAAAATAGGATTTTCATTAATGTAATTTTGTTTTGTTGGTGGGGTTTTTTTAAAACATTTGCACTTTGTGAGTACTGATGGTCTGTTTTTGTTTTTGTTTCTTTTCCAGGTTTTTAAAACCTAGTGTCATACCTGCTGATACAGCTGCAATAATTCGTGTTCTGGCCATGCTTCCTTCCTTTCAAGTGGAGGAAATCATTATAAACAAAGCAGCAACAGTTCTGCCTCAGTGCAGGCTCCATCATTTGAATTGCATCGCTACAGCTCTTATCAAATGGAATCATTATGACCAGTTGCACTGGCAAAACAGTTCTGATCTACATGTAAAGCTTCTGCAAAAAGTAAATGACTGTGCATTTCAGAGGCTTCAGAAAGCGAACAATTTAAATCTTCTGTTGGAAGAATTTACACATCTGAATGGAGAGTGGTTTGAAGAAGTCCTCAGTGAGGAAACTATGGCTGTGTGTCGATGTTTGATAGACCAGATAACATGGGCAAATGTATCACAGTTGTCTTTTTTCCTCATAAAAACAAACCACCATTGTCCTTCATTACTTGACCAAATAGCTTCTGTGACTGTTGAAAACATAGACAAGGTATTGCAGTTTTTCTATCTAGTATGTAAGTTAATCAGTAAGAAAGGACAAGGTAGTAGTTAATGTGTTTCAGAGCACAACCCACACAATGTTTCTCCTGATTTGGAGCTCATCTTTTCCTGTGTTTATTCAAAGGTGTTTTACTTACATGTACATTATTTTGCACTTACTTGTCTTTAATTTCCTTTCTTATTTCATTGTTTAGTCTGTCAGTGTTAGGTCAACCATAATCCTTTCCATTCAGCTTTACATTTGACCATCCTGAATATTTCTTATAATCTCTTTACAAATAGTCACATCACATGGTATATATTTTTACACTATTATTCTTGTGGGGATTTCCCCAATAGCCTGTCCTTTTGGTCAAAATTACTGTGTTTTCTCACTTTTTTTTTTTTTTTCCTTCTCAATCTGGTATTTATATAGATCTTTGTTTTTATTCTATGACATTTTGGTTTCTTTAAGGGCATTTAATGGGAAACCTTTTCAAAAGCTTCTTGAAGTCTTAAGTATATAGAAGCACTTGGATCATCTACATGAAACAGATTTTAAGTTTTAGCCATAGCTGCAATTTTAATGATTTCTGTATTTTATTAAAAAAATATTTTTCTCCAGGAAAAGTTGACAAAAAATTAAATATAGAAAATAGCTCATCTAGTCTTAAATTTCCCAATTCTAAAATTACTTATAACCCCCTTTTTTATTGTAAACCAATATTACAATAATTTGCAGTGACTTAATTTAGGATGTATTTTTTTCCAGATCCACCCCTTTGAAATCTATTTTATTCTTTTCCTTTTCTCTGCTCTGAATTATGACCCACCTGCTGGTGAAGAGTTCTTTGAAAGTTGTATCCAACGTCTTACTTCTAACTTCAGTAAGTGCCTTAAACAAATAGACTCTTGACACCACATAAATCAATATAATTGGAAGATATTCTTTGTACTGAATAAAAATGGGAATAGAACGCCTTATTTTTAATTTTTAAAAAAAGTGTTTTTATATATTACTGCTAATACTCTGTCTGCTGGGGTTAAATCACAACAAAGATTCCATGTATGATTCTGTTGGGTTTTCTAGCTTCATTTCACCGTTGCAAAATTACTGTTGATAAAGTACTAGGAAGGTATCTTGAGTGTAGTAAAAAGCAAGTGAATGTTCTGATTAACTACCTGGGGCTTTTTTGATACAGGCTCACAGAACTGTGAAAATTTGCTGGCTACTGAAATATTGTGGAGTTCCCTTTTTCTAAGACTAACTAGTTTCCTTCTGCACAGATCTGGCAAGAGTTCACCCTCACTTTGCTGCAGTTAGCAGAAGTAGTCCTTCACCTGTCTGCATCTTCATTCAGAACATCAGGAGAGAAACTTGGATGACTTGGGAGGGCATTGCAAGTCCTTTCAATTTTATGTCATGTGTTAATAGGAATTTCTGTTTGGTTTTTAAAGGTTGTTTTGAAGCTCATCAGTTGGTGCTGCTTGGTCATGTTTTGGCAGTGGCTGGGTATTTTCCTCCACTTCTGATAAACAGGATATTTAATGTGTCTTTCCTAAGTGAATTGAATGCTCAACTTGAAGGTAAGTATCTAGCTCTGTGGGAATTAGATTACTTAGCATTTGGCATAAAATGGAATTGTGGGCCTGTATATGACTTGAGAAGTAGAATTACTCTTTAAACAATTTATTTTTCTGGAGAGGCCCCTCTATATAATCTAGTCATTATTTGAGTGTTAAAAGGGAAGTAATGAACAAAAATTTGTGCGTTGTTTCAAAAGTACAGACTTAACACTGCAGATGAAAGAAGCTGATTTTTTTTTTTAATTGTGGTTAGCTTATTGCACTCAGTATTTAATAATTCTTCAATTTTGTTAGAAATAATATTACTTGAGTGTGGTATTTATTACTAGAAGTAGTCACAAAGCTCAAGAAATTATGTGGGATTCATGTCTGAAAGAAGTAAGTCCCACGAGTCTCCTCCTTCTAAATAGGAGACTTGAGTGTTTGAGTTTTTCCTTCCTCTCTACCTGTACATTGTTTGCTATCAATGTACTGTTGTCATTTTGCCTTCAACCACTTGATCAAAAGATGAATTATAGAAGAGCATTCAAATTGTTGCTTTCTTCTGTCTTGGTGTTGTTCTTAAGCAAAACTGTTATTTTTCATATTTTCCTCAATTATTTTGAAGAAACTTTCCAAGATTCTGCAGCATTAAATTTTTTAATGCTGTAATATATAGATATTTGCATCTCTAGTAAAGAATTCAGAGGTAGTAATTTAGTTCAGTGAGTTGGATTTTTCACATTTCAGTTTCCACTTTTTTATTTTGTTGAACTCAGTCCTGCCTGACGCTCTAAAGCAGAGGGTCCGCTCCCGCCTCATGAAGTTGAACAGAGCAGTCTGTCTGGAATGCCCGGAGTTTCACATCCCTTGGTTTCATGAGTGCTACTGCCAGCACGTCTTCCATTACAGTAAGTAATACAGGAGAGGAAAAGCTGCCCTGGTTACTAGTAATAGTCTGTTTTTAACCGCCTGCTAGATGCTGCTTCTAAACTGTCAAGTTGACAGTAGCACACAACAGAAGCACAGAAGGGTGCACCCCACTCTCTGCTGAGGATGTGTTCTTGAAAATGCAGCTGCTTAGTAGTAGTAGTAGTAGACAGATAGCAAGCAGTTCTCCCTGGGAGAATTAGTGTGACAGAGAGGGATATTTCTAAATAAGAAACAAAATTTAAATACCCAGGAGCAGCTGTACATGGCATGGAGGATGGAAAGGTGGGAAGATGATCATTAGGAAGATGATCATTGGGATTATCTACTGGAGGAGATGAGTCACTTTGATCTGTGAGTCACAAGACTGAACTTTTGACTTAAAATTTTCCAAGGTGAGTGTTTTATCTGCTTCCTTTTGAACTCGCTTCTGTCATCTTCCTCAGAAGAATCAAGGTTCAGCAAGGATGAGGGGTGGAGAAGTAGGCTATCAGTCAAGTGTAGCAGCTGAGATCTTTCTCTATAGTGATCAGTTTTTAGAAAATCCAGCTGATGCAAACTCAGTATCTCCTCCACTGATTCTCATGGGGGAGATCTGCTTTGCCACTGAACTCGGCTGCTTTATCTCTGAGACTGAAGATGTTCCAAGGAGCAAGGTATTAAACAATCTGCAACAGAGAAGTGATAGATAGTGGGGTGTGCCTGTCATAGATGCAAAATAAGTAAATACTTATTTAACTGTCTTAAGTACAATTAAAAGCAAACAAAATCCAACAGGTAAAACCTGAAACTAAAGTGTTAGTAGTATATCAGTGGGAAAAACCCTGGGATGGAAAGTCTGTGTTTGAAACTTGTGCTTAATTGGCACCTGCCAATTTCCACCCAAAAGATGATCAAATTGTCTCTGAATTATAATGAAATAACACCAGGGATCTGTTGGAAAGCATTAATTCAGTAGATTGGCTGTCAAAATGCAGTGTCATGAGGTACCATTTTAAAAACATTGGCTGTGGATGTTTTTATGTATGAATTCTTTGTTTTGTCTTCATAGGCAGTAGCCGAATTAATCCACTGCGACAGCATGTTCACAGAGTGCTGACAGAGATCTTAGGAGGGAGCAATTATGCAAGAATATCTGTTCTCACACCATACTACTATAAAATAGGTGAGAAGTTCATCCTCTAAGGATCTCTAATGGAGATCTGCAATACCACTATTATCACCAAAATGAGGAAGCCCCATGATGTGTGGCCATAAGATACTGCAAAGAAGAAAATGCTTTATAAAATACAGTTTCTAAAATGTTCTGTGTAATATAAATAATGTTGGATATATCATATTACGGTTATCACTTTTTCCAGAAGTAAACACTGTACAGATCAAATTATTTCACCCTTTTTTGTGTCAGTAAACAGGTTTGTTGTATTTTCTCACAGATTTTGAGTGTATTCTGGATGAAAATAAAAAGCCTCTTCCCTATATGGCTCAGAATATACGTTTGGAGGGAATACACTTGCGACATGGCATGAACGATGCAGGGAGAAAGACTCTGCCTCCTGGAGCTCAGAGGTTAGTCCATTAAATTCTTGCACATTAGCTCTTTGAAGCTTCCAAGCTTAGATGAAGTTTAGCCAAGGTTTTTGATGTTTATGTCCTAAATGGTTGTTGCAAACCATAGGCTATCTATTTTTTCTGTTCCTTTTTCCAAAGCCTTACAAGGTTTAGCCTTTCTAGGTGTGGTGGGCTGACGCCAGCCAGCAACTAAGTTCCCACCTAGTCATTCGCTCACTCTTCTGCAGCTTGACAGGGGAGAGAATCTACAGGGCAAAAGTGAGTAAAAAAACCTCCTGGGTTGCAATTAATACAGTTTAATAAGTGAAGAGAAGGCAGAAGAACAAAAAAACCCAACAACAAACAACCAACAAAACCAACAACAAAAAAAGGGAAAACAATTCATGCAAATGCAGTCACTCACTACTAGCAACGACTAGTTTGGAAAAACTTCCCCGTTTTATTGCTGAGCTTATGGCATGGAATACTGCTTGGGCCAGTGCCAGCTGTGTCACCTTCCCAACCTCTTGCTAATGGCAGCCTATACACTGGGTGCAGAGTAAGAAACAAAGAAGGCCTTGATGTTGTGCAAGCACTCTTCAGCAACAGGCAAAATACTTGTGTGTCATCAACACGTTTTTGGTCACAGAACCAAAACGCAGCACCATACAGACTGCTGTGAAGAAAAGTAACCCTATCCCAATGAGACCCAGTTCACTAGGGCAGACAGGGCATTCTTGAAATGTGTTTTACAAGACTGGAATACTGTTTTCCTCCCACCTCTTAAAATGTAAGCCTTGAAAATGCTAGTTAGCCATTTTCACCATTTGTACAAAAATAGATGCATAGCAGAAATGCTTTTTCTAAATCAAGTGATGTTCACGTATCTCCAGATAAATACAAGGAAGATATTTTGCCTAGTTTCAGGGAGTTGTTTCATTTTCTTTTTCTACGAATTGTCATATTTATCTAGCAATAGTCTTGCAGCAGTTATCAATACTGAACTAGAAATACCACTTACTGTTATTCGGGTAGAACCTGAAAGTAAATGCACATTTTTGTTTTTTGCAGAATTGCTTTGGAATTTCTGGATTCAAAAGCTTTTAGCAAAAATTCACGTCACCTGAAAGGAGAACCTGCAATGAAAAAACGACACCTGGAAATGCTGGGGTACCGGGTAGTTCAGGTGAGCAGTCAGCAATGTTCTGTGTCCTTTCACTCTGTGCAGAGTGATACATTTTCCTTCCAACAGATTGAAAGATAGCTAATAGTTAAAAGCACCTTCTGGATGAGAGCAGTTTTTGTATTTAGGAAGGAAATTCCAGGCTGTCGTCAAGTTCTTCATAGAACTTGCACCTTCTCTGAAAGTGGCTGCAGCAAAACTGAAGTCAAAAGGTCTCAGTCTTACCTTACTGCAGGCAAACTAGCAGTCTTGACATAGCCTGAGTAAAGGAGAAGTGAAACAAGAGTTTGAGCTCAGTTCACCAAAGATTTGTGCTCTGGAAAAAGATTGAACATACCCTCCTTGAGTGATAGACAGTTATGGCTGCTGCAACATGGCTTATGGATGTCTGCAGCAGTGATGGTGCTGTGACAGGGAAGACGAGTGGCCAGAGTTAATTCACAGACACCAGCATGGAAACATTGGGAAAACGGAGGCTCATTTTTGCAGAGTCTTCTATATATATAATTACCTACTCTAATTTTAGCTAGGATCCCTCTTTAAGCTTAAGGTTTGTGGGTTTTTTTTTTTCTTCAACAGGTTGAACATCCTTTCTTGTATTGCCCTGATGGTAAAAGCTACTCTACTGATATTCCATTCCAGTTTGATACATTAACATTAATAACTCTGGTTATCTGGGATTTTTCTCTCATTTTGGGTTTCAAAAGGTGGGAGATAGTGAAATGGAGTTGTCATAGCCTGTATTGCGTGGGCATCTGCTTTACATCTCTGAAAATGTGCTGCTTTTTGGAAGCAAACTGACTGTATTTACATGAAGAATCTTACATAAAGAAATTACTCTTTTCAGTATTAGAATAAGCCTAGCTTTTAGAAGGACACAGGTGATAAAATATCTTCAAGTGGATAACAACAGATATTAAAGAGCCTTTTCTTTGCTGTAAGGTGCTACGTGGGTTATACCAGCCAATGTTAACAGTCATTTTGTATGATTCTGTTCTACAGATTCCTCACTTTGAATGGAATTCTATGGTTCTGTCAACAAAAGGTGAACAGCTAGAATATCTAAGAAAGCATCTATGTGGAATACACTGACGTCAGACATGTAGTGAAAAGTATTTTTTTATATGAATATATCATGTACCACTAAACTCCTAATCCTGGAGTACTTACTTGCAAAAATGTCTTTATCGGTGAGTCAGCTGGATGAAGGCTTTCCATGGGGCAGGTGTCAAGAGATTTAAACCTGTTAGTTTGGGATTGCAAGAGGCAGGTCACAACGGGCCATGAAGATGTGATAAGGATGCTTAAAATCTTAAGGATGCTTAAATTATCTGGAAGCTGTTCTTTAAGTACATGAGTCTGTGACAGTTTTGCCATAAAATTACATTATTATTTCCTAAGTAAAGCACAGAGCCTTAGCCAGATAATAAAGCTGACCAAAGGAAAAGTTGGAAATATTCTTGACTGTGAGAGAAGAGGCAGCAGATCTACTGGAAACTATGTCTGTCTTCCAGCATGTGACAGAATGAGCAATAGGGATCAGACTGTATCTGTACTATGAAACCAAGAAACTGAAATGCAGATTTGCTAAGATTAGGATGCTGCTGCAGCTGTTCTGTTTCCGTCTTCCAGAACAGAGGTACTCAGGGTGACTGTACTGGGGGAGGAGTGAGGGACCACCAGCTGCTTCTCCTGTCCCGTGATGTCTGTGCAGAAGTATGGCTTGAGCCTGTACATACTGAAAAGACAGACTAGTTCTAGAGGTCTGGCAACCACTCAGACCCTTGGAACACCTGTACTCCAGTTAAATGCAACTTGCAAGGGATACCTGAGAGATTTATCTGAGATATGGAGAAAATAATGCTGGGTAATTAATGAATTTTTTTCCAACGGCATTATGCATTGACCCAGCCCTTGCTAATAGAAAGAAAATAACATTAGACAAACCATCTAACCTGCCTATTCTGTAAATAAGACAACGTACAAAAGAGCAAAATTAGGCTGAAAATTGAAACCAAGACCAAGAAAAGTTTTCACAGAGTGACCGTTACCTTGGTTACTGGTGGTAAAAAACATTGCTGGTTTATTTATGACCTTTCAAAACCACTTGCCAGTTACAAGGCTTCCTGTGATTGTGCTCAGCCAGGATTTGAGTCAGGAGGCATAAGATTCTGGGATGTAGAAGGAAAATGTGGAATAGCCAGGAGAATGTTAATTGTAGAGCAGTAGCTGTAAAGCAGTCATACTTCTGCTAATCAACCCATTTTCAGAGGCAGCCATTTTGTTACTACAGCTGCCATTACCTCATGACTGTGCCATCTCCTTCACACACACAACACGTATATATGTTTTCTTGCCTTTTCAGTAGAATCCTTACTATTTTCTTTGAAACCTGGCAGAGGTAAGCAACTACATTTCTGAACTGACCATTATGCACCTGACTGTCACTTCTTTTTTTACTACTTGGTATAGAAGAAAATAGTTTGACCAAACACAAATCAGGACACTAATTAAAAGCCAGGAAAAAAAACCAACTTATCTAACCTGCAAGGTGCTTTCCTCCTGAAGGAACCCCACATTTATGGGTTGACTGAAAAAACTAGTACATATTTGTCTGATTATGACTCCAAATGGATATGGGCTCCAAGACATAAAAGACAAGTGCTTTGAGAAAATGTCATTGAAGGTGCAGTACACAGAAAGACTATATGCACATTACCTTTTGTTTAAAAGGGAGACAGTAATGAATATAGGTTAGGATCTCAGAAAGTGGGCTGCAAGTTAGAAGGCTCTTGCATGACCCTGCTTCGTACAGATGGCCTTCAAGTGTCCCACCAAGTGTCCCACTGAGTGTAAACCCAGCTTTTCACTTATCCAGCAGTCACACTGTGTCAAGGTGGGTATCTTCAAGATGTCTATGGATAAAGTTATGCAGCTTCAAAATAGGAAAAAGATTAAAACTTGTTATGACTGGATTCAGAAAGGGCATCTTAGAAAAGCAAAATAGACAAGTATTGCTGGAAAACATGCTGCTTTTGATCCTTTGCAGTAATCTTTCTAAATTAACTCAGTAAGTGTCAGAGCAGATAGGCTGGTATAAACCAGTGATTTAACTGGAGCTAATGAAAAGACGCTAAAAACAGCTGAAGATTTGGGCACTAAAGGGGAAAACAGAAAAGGTGTTCTGCAGATGAAGAACCAGGGTACAGTAACATAAATGATCTATGAGGGCTGTGCCTTTGACGTATGTTCACTTCTGTCTCCTAGGAAGGCAATGCAAGGTGTCAGTTGCTATTCAGTCAGGTGTGTTAGACTTCTTTTCCAGTTTTTCTGCTACATTAGCTGTCATTAGATTTAGATTCATGACATACTTTCGATTTATGACATTGTCTTTATTCAATGGAGAAATTCTTTGGAGAGATACTCTATAAAAATGGTGGGCATGCTCTACTTCAAGAAACCTGAGTGCTATGTTTTGGGCAAAGGCTGTACTCAAAAATCTTTGTCCTGTCAATATGATACTGGTGATGAACTGAACAATAAAAGAGACACCATCAAGTCATACTTCCACAGTTTTTAAAACAAAGTTTAATTGTTAAAACTTCCAACATCAAAATGCATCAGCTCTTTATTAGATGGAAATGTCCACTCTGCCATAGGTACTTGCTGATGATCAGTTCTTCTAGGACTTTTCCATGAATGCTTGATGCTTGTTAATGGCCTTAGATCTGAGAAAAACTTCCATAAAATACTTGCTTTGGAAATAAATATAAAAGCATAAAAAAATGGAGAATCATTGTTACCAGAAGCCTAAACATAGTAGGTGAAACAGTAGAGCTGTTAACTTTGTGAACTTCTCTCTCTTTCCTCCTGTCTGGCTACTAGTACAGCTTTGGCTGAGGTTGGCATTTCTTAGGCCACTTTTGTTTTGATATGAACTTCAATTTCAGGCTAAATTACTTTTGGAAGGCTCTATGAAAACATTTTCAAGAGATGGTTGAAGAATGCAGGATTTACATACATTGCTGAAGAGGGCAATCCGGCTGCACAAACAGCCAGTTAGAATAAAATTAGCTACCTACTAGTGGTATTTAACTTGACAATTAATTAATGGGCATTGTTTTGAGAATAAAACACCAATATATTGGATTGTCTGAGTGTAAGGAAGTCTTACCTAGTTTTCTTAGCAATTTTACAGAGGGAAAAATGGAGTTCTCTTAATTTATTCTAATCCACATTAATTAGAATTCTTCAGGATTTTAAATGTTGGCAGAAATTCAGTTATTGTTGATTAACAAGTAAATATCTTAAGACTTGGACAGACCTATGAACTGTTGAACAGTTAACAGAAGAACTAGTATGCTGCTACAAAACTTCTGTACAATTTGGGGACGTTTTCATGCAACAAAAAGAGAAGAGCCTGTTTAACCTCCCTCACCATACCACATTTTCCAGCATTTTGTTTACAGTTTTGATAACTTGAAGAGGTTTAAGCGTGTAGCCAGGCAGGAGGCTCCAGCAGCGTATCGGATCTCTTTCAGTATGCCAATCCATTCTTTCTTTTCATCATCATACCTGTATTTAACAAAATAAGGTCAGAACATTTCTTCTGAAGATCTGAGTTTGATGCTTCATCACACACACATGACAAGGAGAAGAGTCCACATGTTGCAAAGGCTGGTAGGAGCCATGTGCCAGAAAAGGCGGCTTTTGTCCTCCAGAACAGAACTGGAAGTGTTCTTGCATGTGAGTTGTCCTTTTCATAGTTCTAAAGCTTGTTGCTGGTCTGCATCACACTTTAATAACTCCTATAAAAGCTTCCTCCTTAAGCGTATGTTCTGAATTCCTTCAGATTCCTACATATAAAGGTGTTTTTTCTGGGATTCCTTCCTATCCTTCTGCCAGTTAGAACTTTGGAATTTACCTTAGCAATTAAGGTCACAGCCTAGATGTGATGTTTCATCACTGCTACCAGGATTTAGATTTTTAAAAAATCTAGGAGATGGGGATTTCTGATTCTCAAAACAATTACTTGACTACTAAAACATCAAAGAGTACATAAAAACCTCTGTCTATACAGGCTTTTCTGTATAAGAATGTCATGAAACAGAGAACCTTTTAGGGTATGCTTAAAAGGCTAAACCTGCCAAGAGATATGGCAACTTACTCTTTTAAAGAGTAAAAGAATCTGAAGATCATGATTCAGACTGTTCAAATTATTAGTAAGTGGAAGTAGTCGTTAGACCAAATCTGATGGTTTTTTGGTACTTTGACATACATTTCAATCTGTCACCAAATGCCTTACAACCTGTGCTATGGTTCATTTCCAATGTTAAAACAGAAAACTAGTTTTACCCTCCAGTGTCTACAAACCCCAACTTTAGATACAGCTTTCCACCAGGAAAGTGTGATTAAAATTTAACTTACTTCCATATGTCAGTGACTTCACTGGGTGCAAACTCTTTAGACTCAAGCTGAATCATTGCAAAGCCTCCAATAGCATACAAAGCTCCACTTAAGGTGACTAAACTGATGGAACTTCTCTCTTGAGGAAATTCAGGCATAACCTCCCACCTAAAGATGAAAACAAAAACCTAAGTTAAACACATTAGAAATATTCTAAACTAAATGTACTAAAATACACCTCTGGGTGGCATAAATTCAGGCACCAAGGACTGCTTGAGTGAATGGTTTAATAAAAGGAAAAAAATTCTGAGATTCTATCAGCAGTGAGTTTCAGTGTCTCCATCCCTACAGGGACATCCTGCAAGTCTTAAGTGACAGCATGACACTGTGATGACATGTTGTTCCAGAGACCACCTTTTACAGGTTGCCTGGTCCCATCATCAGTAATAAGCCTTGGACAGATGTGTTGTTCCCCAGTGACTCTCATTTTGTCCCTATAATTTCTAAAACAATCATTTCAAGTAGCACTGAGAGAGTAATGTGAATTTAAAAAAAAAAAAAAGTCACTGGACATCAGTAGCATAATTTCAAATTTTCTGCCAATTCACACCTATGAACATGTAAAACATACAGACATCCCACTTCTGGATAATGTCAACATCAACACTAATAGGCTAATTTGTCTCTTTCACTTGTGTGACTTGACTGTAACAAAACAGACAGAGCAAACCAACATAAGAAGCTGTAGCTTTTTCAGACCACAAGCTGGATGTGTTTCTGAGCAACGGAAGAGAAGGATGTACCAAACATCCTGTTAACAAAATTATCTTTATTTTCCTTGGCTTTCTTTAGAAGCTGCAAAGTCTGAAGTTCTCTCACAGAATTACTTCCTGCAAAATTCACGTTTGCTATTGTTATATTTTACCAGGAAGTCTCTTTGGGATAGCATACATTTAAGTTAAAGCTTTTGTCATAGGTTGATGGCTGCGATGCCACCCATCAGTAAAGACAGCACAGCCAAACGCATTTATATTCAATAGAAGTGCTTACTAATAAAAGAAAGGTGCATCCAGAACCACTTACAAGTTTGAGCTATCATAATAACGCTTTACTGGTATTATTTTAGATGAAAGTTTGTAAAGAATATAAGAGGAAGGAAAAGTAACAAAATTGACAAAAAGGAAAATAAGAAGTAGAAAGACACTGATACAGATGGTATAAACTGAAAAATCATAAACATTTGGGGGATACTCATTGAAAAAGATCCTGGCTGTGAGGAAGAACACTGGAAAGTATTTGGACCAAATAAGTAAGCTCATTCCAGGTTGACTTAGTCTCTTTTGACATTACTTTTTCTTTATAGTATTTCAGAGTATGCACTTGAAATTGAAAATCTTCCTTGAGTTTTCATAGTAAGAATTACCTGCCTGTCATTAACTAGTGGTAAATGGTATTTGTCCTGACAAAGTAAGTAAACAGCAAACATGACAAGGCCAAGCACTCAAAGGACATTCAGCTAGTCCTGTTCAGGCACCTGATTTCTCTTGCTGGGGTTTAATGTTCAGTACCAGAGCTGCTTCAGCCAGACTGCGTGGCCGTTGCCTGTTCCAATTCTCACCTGTTAGGCCCGCGCACCTGTTTATGTGACTGTATGGTCAACTGAATCAGGAAAGTAATCAGACTTAAAAAATAATAATATTACAGAGGGGAGTTATTTTTGCTACATGAGGTCTTTGATTATGTTTGCAATGCAGCTGTGCTAGCATAGAAAAGTGGGGGGTGGAGGGGGCAGGAAAAATAGCCAGAGATATGGGCTCTTTAGGCTGCTGCTGTTGTTGCTAATGATAATGTAGACCAAGTGTCTCAGTGGGTGTACAGGCACCTGAACACCTCTGACTCTTAGAGCTCCTAAAGCCTAGATGATAAAACACTTGCTTAAAAACAGCTTGAATATTACACTCACTTATTGGTGGTCAGATCAAAAGCTTCAACAGATGCAGTAAGGCCTTCTTCAGTGACTCCACCTGCAATGAAAATCTTGCCCTTATGGACAGCTGTTCCAAACATCGAGCGAGCCACTTTCATTGGAGCCAAGTCTCTCCAGTCTCCCTTCTTGGGATTGTATACAAATAATCTATTAGTGCATTTCCTGGGGAGGAAAAAGAAAGCCTATGATAATTTCTAATGAATTTTTGGCTTGTTCAAGTGAGACCTAGTTGAGGTGGAGTGTGGGCTTATGTACACCTCTTTCCTCTCTACAAGATCCTTTCTGTGTCTGATCTGGGAATCTGTACATATCTGCAAATCACTTATCACAACTATAGGACTAAATTAAATGTTAAATGCTGCTTACACAGGGCAGCTATTTCACTGTACCTTACAGGAGAAAGACAAGAACCTTGCCCAGAGTATTCTACTCAGATGGATTTGTGAAGGAATGTATGACAAATGTTATAAAAGAAGGATCATGCTGCTGTTTTGGCTAATTTGACGAGCTTGTATCTCAGATAGCTCCTCTACAAACTGAAAAACTAGCACCACGTGCTCAGTGAGTGGAAACTTGAATTTCCCCACTGTTATACCCATTAAGGTGTAACAGGCATCACAAGTCAGAAAATGAAAAACTGACACAGTAATTCCAGTATTTCTATCTGCAAAGAAATACTGCTTTCACTGAGGGTCCTCATAGCTATCTATTACTTACACGTCTACAATGTAAGTAATTATTTGCCTTGGAAATAAGTCATTAAAATAACTAGTTGGGATTACAATGTATGTGCAATTTTACTGTATCATGAAAAAGATAAACCATAACATGTTCTCCTATGCCAATTTCTTTGCAGCCTTAATCCAGAGATGCAAAAAAAATTAAACCCTGATGTCGGAATGTGAGGACATACAATCTATAAAGGACCAACCAAATAATGTTATAAATTGTCATGAAAAGACTTAAGAGACTCACTTATCATCAGTTTTTCCACCAAGGCAATATATCAATCCATTGTTTGAGACAGTAGCATGGCCATATACTTTGATGGGTAGTTTTTTGATCTCACCCCATTTCATTGCTCTGGAACAAGAATATCACCATTAGGCTCTTTCAACTAGCAGTGGGTTATTTAAATGTCCTCAGTGGGCATAAGTGAATTTTAAACATACACAGGATCATAGCACAATACTGAATCTAGAGACTCCTCAGTGCGAAGGTCCTTGCCTGCAATTACATAGATCTTGTTGTCCGACTCTCCCAGCCCAAAGAGACACCTGGCTGACGGCAGTGGGGGAAGGGCAACCCATTCACCAGCGATGCTATCCAGCTGAAACAGCATCAGAACAGCAAGTGTTAGGAAAGGCAAACAGCAAACATCCACACAATGAACACTGTTCCACAAAATAAATCTAATCGCACTCAGTGTCTCTGTACAGCATATTTGCTTGCCTGAGCAGCCTACCCTTCCCTCAGTGCCACCCATGCTTTGTGGTGACAAGGCCTAGCAGTCAATGCCACACATCTCTCTTTGCACCTGCTCATCCTCACAGTTTTTGCCTCTTTATTAAGCTCTTCTTCCTTGTTTAAACGTTCCTCACTCTCTGGATACCCCATCACGTTGAAAAAACCAAGTTGTTCTTCTTCCTGCCTGCAGGGAGCAGACACTACTGCCATTCCACTCCTACACATTTAGCTGGTTGTGCTCATCACTACAATCAGAGCTGCCAGACACCCTCACAGTTCCTTTAAAAGGTCAGGAAACATTAATTGGAAAATAGCACAGATGTTTCTTCTGGATCCCTAGAGCAAAAGGGGTGGTGTTTCATCACAAATACACTCAAAAGAGATCTCTGAAGGCACAGTGAATAAAGACTTCACTCCAAACAGAAAAATCAGGCAGTGCAGTTCCCTAGGCAATAATATAGATGGCATCCCTACTGAAGCACTCCCATGGCTATCTCAGCTCACTTCCAGTAAACTGAAAACATCTACAGAGAAGCAGCAGCAGGACAGAAGAAAAAACAAAACAGTGTTTCCCTAGAACTGTACTGCTTAATTTTTGTTTTGATCTGAGAATCTGGGTTCAGTGCAGTGACATCCTTTTTCTAGAAGTATGTTTCACAGTCAAGGTCTCCAGGAAAAGACACATCTCCCAGATTTGATAGACCACTCCTATTGAACAGGAATTTTTATTACAGCAGTGAGATTTGACACATGGACATGGGTAATGCTGAGAAGATGTACCCATCAGGGATCAGAACATGCTTAGTGAATCAGTCATAAAAGATGACCTATCTGTTGTTGATAGGGCATAAAGTAGTCATGCCTTTTTAAGCCAGCAGCAGCTTTGTTTTCTCCTGGATTGCTAGCTACCCAGTAAAATGGTAACAGGTGCATCACTGGTGGAGAGAGGGAGGTCAGCAAGTGAAAATCGATTTGGCACCACATTATCATTCTAGAGGGAACATCACCCACATGGGTAATGCAGGTAAGTATTTTCACTATAGGCACTAGCAAGCAAACTTAAAGATGACAAAAAAAGACAAAAGGATTTCAGGAAATGGATGTAGGCATATAAAGCAGGATTCTGAAAACTTCATCAATTTTTAATATCAAACTTGAGGTTTAGTTTTTCAGAGGCCCTGAGACTTAACTATTCAGTTTTGGATTATATATGTTTTTACATCAATGCAGTTCTTCTATTCAAAGAGTATTTATGTAACAAGTTTTGCACTTCAGTGATTAGTTTTACACCTCCACAGGGAAATGAAACAGTGCTAATCTCTCTCTAGCAAATTAAGACTACGCTCTCACAGGTATAACAAATACCTGAAACAAACCTTTTCATTGTGTGTGAAATCACAGTGAGCCATAGTGCTATAAACACCTAATATTTGCATTTTTTTAGTGTCTGAAGGCTTTAAAATTCTATTACTACTTATCACTGTGCTTATTTCATATTGAAACAGGACCTACTTTTGCTCTTTTTAGGATAATGTGCCTCAGGACAGGACATGGCCAGCAGCATAATTCATCATGGAATAGTTCAAATACCCCCCAAAGCATGTAGCCACTTAGTTAAAAACACAACATGCCAAATTACCTTTTTGCTCATTTTCTGAAATATGCTGTGGAAGTTTGTATTAATTTGCCTTATATTTATACAGATTTACAAAGATAGAAAATAATTCTTTCAGTTGAGACGTGTAGTATTTGGCTTTCTGACATTGATAGTTTGCCAAGAAAACAAGCTTTCACCTCCAAATTATATATTTTAGAATGCCCTTAGGCTTGCAAATGTAGATGTGGCAAAAGGACTTCTGGAATTTAAGTGACAAAAGTGGCATTTAAAATATGTTACTGCTGTCATAAAAATGTTTCAGAAGCAAAAACAGAATGAAATCTCATTAGCTCTAAAGCAGCTAAGCACTCACACTTATGGAAGTTAACAGAAATTCACAAAAGATATTTTACAAAAATATTATTAGGCTTACACTTAGGCATGTCTACCACAAAAAAATCATTTTAAACAATGAAAGCCAGTACATAAATATAATATAGTAACTATTTTAATCTTTTCTGAGATCTCACCATGGGCTTGATCTTGAAAGAGATGCAGGTCCCTTGGTTTCATTTATTTCTCTGAATAGCTCTCTATGGATACTTCTCTCCACTGACTGTACAGAGAGACTAGACAACTCATTTGCATAGACTCAAAATGCTTTTCAGTAACTCTTAGAAGAACCTATTATTACACCAACAATTGTAAAGCTTATACCTGGAAGAAGTATGACTGGAAAGGCTGATCCTTGTTCTCCTCTTCTACATAGAGTCCTCCAACAATGTAGACCTGATTTTGCGTGGTGACTATACTGGAATGATTTCTGGGAATCTGTTCTGCCAGTGCTGCTAGATAGCATTCGTTTTCTAGAGGATCATAAGCTACTGCAGCAGTGTCATTAACCAGAAGAATTAAGTCTTTGACAAACATGCCATGCCTGGGAAGGTCATTTAGGTAGCCAGGCAGCAAATCTTCATCTCCTACATCGCCATTCACCTCCCCTTTGGTTGACTTTTCTGTACTTTTGCTAGTGTCAGGCAGTTTTCCAGCAAAAGCATCCTTAATAATCTTTACTTTTTTCTGAAGGTCTGAGTTGCTTTTAATTATATCATCCTTCTCAACATGTTCTTTGAAATATTTTTCTGGCATAAGACGAAAACGTATGCAGTCAAAAATTTCCCCCAGGCTCTTTACTCTGTTCTCCTTGTCTGTTTGGACCCATCTCATTACTGCTTCAAATACCAGTTCTTCCTTCTCTACGTTTAAGCTGTCAGGTGAAATAACTGAAATAAGTTCATGTGGGGCAAGCTGCATGAAGTCCTCTTCTTTGCAGATCTGCACAAAATGGTCTGAGACAAAATCACGAGCAGAAAATGCAAGTCTTGGGCAATCAAGCAGAACACCTAACCGAAGGATGGCCAGGCAGTTACCAACAGCAAGCCTCTTCTGAAGATAGGAGACACACACAGTGAACACAGAAGGGATCTGAAAGCGACTGGCCAAAGCAAAGATATCTTGCACGTTAGAATCATTAAGATCAATACTTGCTGAATAAAGGTATTTGACAATCATATCCAGGATGTTGGGGTCAACGTTATCTAGAACTACCTCCTTCTTTTTCTCTTCATTTTGCTCAGACAAGAAATACTCACGAAAATAAGGGCTACATGCCGACAGAATCAGTCTGTGGCAAGGCAGGCTTCTGTCACCAGCTTTTAGAGAGCAATCTATAAACTTTTTCTCTTCGAGGAGTTCCTTGAGGCCATCCTGAAGAAGAGTGGATTGGTAAAGTCTGAGCTCTTCAGTGAGTTCCCTTTGGGAATCCATTTCGCAAACACTTGGGAAAGGGGAGGGAGCAGAAAGCTTTAGTTGTTCTCTGCTCAAAGGTCTGTCTGTAAAAAAGGCAGACCAATGTGCTTTGCCCTGCCTGAGGCCTCTGCAACTTAATCTTGCTAGCTAAATATAGGTCCATACTCTTACGGGTTGGAATTTAGGATGGATGGCTTGGAAAAAAGAGCTGCTCTCGCAGCTGTCAAAGACTGAAAGAAGCAACTGTTGCTTTTAGTCACTATGGCCATGTTTTGCCATCATCCTCCACATTGAATTCATGAGATTACGCGCAATTTAAGAGATTATTTGACGTAAGGACAGCACAATCTGACCCTCAGTGAGACACCTATGAGCAAGATAGTAAATATACATGTTACCAAATATTTTGAAATAGTAATATTATTAATCAAGTTGTCAGCTGCAATTACTGTGCACTTTTTGCTTATCTCATTGCTGCAGTTATAAAGATATTTAAAAACTCCAGAACATTCCAATAATTATTCTAAGATTATTTTTTTTTACATACCCATTATCACATCTGCGATTTCTTCAGATATTGATACTAAGACTTGGTCATTTGTTTGAGCTTCTTCTTGATATCCATTTAGTTGTATTTATTTGTAAACAAAACCCTACTGTTTAGACATAAAAGATGCATCATTTGGGTAATGTTCTGCTTTAAAAAATAATTTAAAATTAACTCTCCACCCCCCTTTAATAAACACAATTTTTAATTTCAGATACTCTGTAGACATTATCAACCCTTTTAAATTTGACTGGACTAGAAATAGTTTTGACTACTGTTAAACTAAACCAAAAACAGAGCATAGAAGAGGTATGGAGAGAATGCAAAACATGTTATCCCCCATATTATTAAATGGATGTCTAATTTTAAAAAACTAAAACAACCTAAAAAAATATATCTGAATTTTGGGCTTAAAAAAGCCCAAAATCAAACAAGTAATTTGAAAAGCAAATGTGAATTTAGAAGGTTTCCCAATTTAGACTGGGAACATTTAGATTTTTCTTAAAGGTGGTAATACAGATCCAAAAGAAATAGGAATTGTAAGTTATTTAATGTACCTTGATGAAGGATTGCATTTTGTCTATACAGAGAATGCTTTTTACTCATATGGTTGAATGTTTCTTGAATGTAATGGAAACAGGTTCAAAACACAACTATTTGAATGAAAGATCTACAACAAAGTATAACACTGTCAAAGTTTATTGAAATAATGACTGCTTTTCCATAGATGTAGTATTTCATTAAAACACATACCTTGAAAGATTTTCTACAAACACAATTATATTCATACCAGTTACTTGACTATAAGTCAGCTGCTAGAACAACAGCTGAGAGGAGAGCTCATTTGACTTTTTCCACTTATAGAAAATAGCACAGAGGTCTTACCTCACTAGAAAACGTAACAGCTGCATCTTCCTTTAAAGAATAAATGACTCATTTCTCTCTACACATAACATCATAAAGGTGTAATAACTCAGACACAGAACCTATTTGTGTGTGCATTTTTTGGTAGATCATTCCTTAAAAAAGTGCTCAAGCCAAACAAACAACAATAACAACAAAGAAAGAAAAAGTATGAGGATATCTGGATTACAATTAAGTACCTGGAATATGTTCAACATTTAACAAAATTACGAGACATCAGAACTAACATTTGGAACAGGATTGCTTTTGGTCAAAATGTTCACTAACACAGCACTGCTGCAATAACACTGCCAATATACCTACATGCAAAATAATCTGCACACAATAATGTTTCTGTGTTGCACAACATTAAACAAGTTATGGAAATTTGATTTAGATGTCAGCACTATGGGAAAGTACATCACTGTGTATAAGTATTCCTGTATAAGTACAGGAATACATTCAAATGAGCATTAAATTATATACCAGACAGTGCCTTATCACAAATGGTGGCCTCCATGTAGGTAGGAAGAGGGAGCTTCCTTTTCAGACATACTTGCAGGTGTAATAGCAGGGGGTGACTGGTCCTGGCAGCCAATCACAGGGCACCATGTAAACACATCATTGGTCAGGAAGTTGAAAAAAAAAAATAATTAAAAAAAAAAGAAAGGTGGCTCCCTGCCATAAAGTGCTGACTGAAGCACCATGGCAGACCCTGGGTTGTTAGGGGAGGGGGCTCCTGCTCTGCCACCCTTCTGGGGGAAGCAGAATGGGATGGCTGGTCCTTCCAATCACATGCCTGAAAACACCAGGGTGTGAGTGTGTCAAAACCCACCACCAGCCAACCACCGAGCTGTGTGAAAGCGCGGGGCAGGAAACTTCCCGTGCGGGCGGCTGAAGTACAATGGCAGCTGCTGTGGGGTGGGACTGCCAGGTCCTGATAGCTGGACACAGGAGGGACTTCAGGGGTCCTCACACCCTGGGACCAGAGGCAGGATGAGACCTCTGTGGCATGTGGAACCCATGACTGCCAATTATGGACAGTGGTTGTCCTCCTGCTACCTACAGACACAATGTAATAAATACAAAGCTTTTACAAATACCAAGGTTTTGAATAATTTTTCCTTTCGACATACCCTGAGGGCATAATATCTCATATTTTTCTGCTCCTTAGCTCTGGCATGTTCTTTCTCTGCTAGTCTAGTATTTCTAAATTGTCTTCTACAGATCTCACAAGCCCAGTAAGAACTGGGTATCTTTCCTTGCTTAGGAAATAAACTTTTGCCATTTTAAATCAGGTCATTACTTCCCAGAGTCCCTGGAGTGTGAATCCGTCCTTTAGCTTCTCTATTGCAAGTCCTAGTTCTTCTGAAAAAACAGGTTCCCCATCATGT
Source organism: Apus apus (assembly GCF_020740795.1). Taxonomy (NCBI): domain Eukaryota; kingdom Metazoa; phylum Chordata; class Aves; order Apodiformes; family Apodidae; genus Apus; species Apus apus. Next base: position 20,609,433 of record NC_067287.1, on the reverse strand, counting down.
TGCTTTTTTGAATGCATGAGGTAAGAGAGAAAATAAAACAGAACGTACTTTTTAATTTTACTATCTCATTTTAACAATATGAATTCGATAGTATGAAAAAAAGATGCTCTTACCTTGTTTTCATCAGCAAAGTAAGCCTGCAAAAAAAAAAAAAAAAAGAACTTGTAAGCTTGGAAAAAAACAGTCAACTGCATTTGGTAAGTTTTCTTCAACAAACCAGTCTGTGTGGTTTTTGTTTTGTAAACAATATTAGTTTTTTCTATGTTGAAATAATTTACAAAAGCATTCTAACAGGGGTTGGTGGTTATGTTATTTTTCATTAAATGTCAATCTTGGAATTTTCCATTATAATAAACAAAGATTTTTTTAAATGGTAAAATTTTCATGTTACTTTTGTTACAGTGACAAACACTTTACAGAGAATGTTAATATGAAGGCAAGCTGACAGCATTTTCTGCCTCACATGCAGCAGCATTTATTACTCAATTTCAAAAAACTAACTTAAAATGTGTAAGTAATATCAAATTAATTTAACATCATACTCAATCTAAGAAACTAACACAAAGTAACTGAATAATGAACTAAATTCTTCTACTCTCAGAGAGAGATCTGGGAAAGTGATACAATCTTTCCCATTCTGTGTGTGTGTAAATTAAGGCTCAAACTCTTCAGGAAATTAGACCTCTGGAAACATCCACAACTCTAGAAGTCTCTGGAAAAGCAGTCTCTAGATCTTCGTATTTACCAAAAAGAGGCTTATCTTGCTTCAGCTGCCCCTCTGGATTGGTGAGAGGCAGCAAAGAAAGTGTTTTCCCAGTCAACTGGATCTCCAGCTACACAAGACTGCTGAACAGCACTGCAGTCCTGAAGTGTCATGGTATATTGTCTGGAGCCACTAATTGGGTCCTGGATGATCTATGTCTCCTGTAACAACCACCTGAAATACTAGGAGACAGATACTAGTACAGCTTTATAAACTGGTATTGTCTGGAGTACAGAGGTTGTCAGGAGTGACCCACAATTATTGCTGCTTTTCTAAAAATCTTTCAAGTTTGACTCTTAGATGAATGTTGAGCATACAGATATCATATAGATATCACCATCTATTAATCTGCTCTAAGAGAAGGAAGACTTGTTTTAAAAGAATGTATTAGATTATATTATACTGCTGTTTTTCAAGCTATTCCTGATCTTAAAATGTTGAGAAACTACATACAGCTATTACTATTTACTACTATTTATTTTGAATAATAGTTTGTTCTTAAGTTAAAAATCCATACATAAAATGATAATAAATTCCTGTAGCAATCAGGATTTGGAATAAAAGGTGTGTAGGTTTGTTATAAATATAGAAATTCAGTTGTGGCTTATCTTTAATAGGGGATTACAGCTGTACCCTGCTTACATTTGAATAACCAAACAAGAATTATTTTAATTTTTAGCTTTCCCTGGAGCAGCTTACCACAAAAGCATCTGTTTGTTCAGATTCTATTTCCACATCATCCTGAACCTGCTCCACTGTTAGGTCTTCAAGAGGTTGAGGCTGCAAATTAAAACACTGAAGTAAGTAAATCCACATATCTAGTATGTTTAATATATTTTTATTACTGCTGTTAACATCATATTCTATCTAGTTTAAAATAAATGAGTGATGTACCTTTTCTTCCATTTCATAATCCACTCCAAATATAGGGTTAGCTGAATAAACTCTGTGAAGTGAATTAATTTCTTTCACTGCCTCCTGTAGTTTCTCCACAGGCTCTATTTTAAAACCAAGTACATATCCTCCACTCTACATAAGAGTAAAAAAGAATACACGTATTTATTAGTGTTGCTTATTATTTAAACAACTTTTTTTCCTTTTATAGGGATTTGCAATTTAATTATGGCAAACTTCAGTTTGCAAAACATCTGTATTTTGATATTATCTTCTTTTCATTCTACCACTTAAACCATGGGTGAAATAAAAAGAATGACAATGTTTCTCTGTTCTAACTATTAGTCCATTATATAAATGGGGAACAAACTTCTTACACAGAAAAACAAAAGCTAACAAGGGTGGAAAAATTCAAAAGTGAGACTAATTATTCCTAGATGTATGCATGTAATTTTTAGTCTATTAGATCAAAGCAGCTTTCAGATACAGCAAATAAAGGGAGCTGAACTTAAAAAATAATAATTAAAAAATCATAACATCATTTCTGACTAAGGTCAAATTGAAGAAAAATAATTTTGTCTCTTAAAGCAAAACAGATACATAAATGAAAAAGATTAAAAATAGTTGACTTAATTAAGTACAGAAGTAATTAGAATCCAAAGACGATCTGTCAGAAGACACTCTTTTTAATGGTTATTTTACTTTATTTTAACTAGTCATGCTGGCCTATTGTTGCTTCGCTTAGAGAAACCCTAATTTAAAATAGCTATAATGACCTTAACATCCAGACATTTTAAGCAGTTCAAAGAAGACCGCTGTCTTTAAAGTTGTGTTTAAAAGACCACACAGAAGGAACAATCTAAGTACCTTAAAAGTAGCCTTGTAACATTTTGGAATTAGAGAACTATTATATATAAAAAACATAACCAATTCAAAAAAGGCAATTAAAACTTCTTACCTGCTGAGAACTCTCTATCACAAGTGCCAAGCCAAACTTTGAGTCTCTTATTTTTACTGAGCGCTAATGGTAAAGAAGTACAAAATGTTAAATATTTTTAGAATGACTTGATAAAAATCTGCTCGCTCACTCACTCACTGTCTATCTATCTATTTATCTGTCTATCTTTGGGGTTTTTTAATATTGTACGAATTACAATTACTGGTTCTGTAATATTGGCTACCAGCATTCCCTCTTATTTACTATTACAAATATGAACCCCTGAACCTCAGAGCAAAGTGTTTTTATCAGAACAGTGGTAACAGTTAATTTCTGAACATTAGGTTCACAGATCATTGATCCCAGTGTATGTAGGTATCATGAAGCATCATAGTAAATACTCTGAAAATTGGAAAGATGAGTAATTCTCATATCTGTACCTGCCCATAAAAGCCCACAATTATTCTGTGAAGGGGAAAAAAAAAAAAAAAAGCTACTCTGTGGTTGATTCTGATAAGACTAACTTCCTCCCTGACTGCAGGACATGAAACACTCACTTTGGTGAGCTGGGAATTTTAACTGAAGATTTGAGCTCATGCCATTTAATTTTTTAAATGCCTGTTTTAAGATACTTACAATTTGTAGATATGGTATGCTGACATTAAAGCTGTCATTCATATTTGCATGCCAAACTATTCTCACATTAGTAATAAAAAATGTTCCCAAATTTCCCTATTAAAGAAAAGGTATGTTAGAACTGCTATGAATTATTGAGCCTTTTTTCCTAACATGATGATTACTACTATACATTTAAACACAACCAGAACACAGCTTCATATTTAATTCAACAAAAATTCAGTAACATTTCATTCAGTAAAAATTAATTAAAAAGTATTTCCCACCAAAACCAGTTGAAATGCTTCTACTGATTGCAAGGAAGCAGGATCCAATCTTTAAAGGATACAGCACCCAAGAGGTGAAAATAACTGAGAGTAACTATTACTGCAGCAAAGCAGGATCAAATCACAGCACAGCAGACCTCATGGGAGTACATGAAGCCTCTGAGAGTGTACTTAACTGTACAGATCTGGAATTGGCATACAGTGTAAGTATAATGGCATGTGGGTTAAACTTAGGCAATAGTGGAGATATGTGCCAAGGGAATGTAGAGGAAAGAACTTTTTAGCTTGTCAGGATAGATCCTATTTCCATTCTGGCTAAAACTGCACAGACAGAATTAACAGCTCCCATTTTGTTTCATGGCTCTGGGGAATGCTTTCAACTAATGCCCTGTAAAATGATGGAAATGTTTTCTATTTTTTCCTTAAAGTCTTTGGTTTTTCATGTTTCAAGACACAGATTCCTATTCAAGTATTTTCATTTTCCAGTAATCAATACAGTCTTACACTGTAGTCAAAGCTGCATGTAAACATACAAATATTCAGCAGAGCACTTGGGAAACAACATGATTGTCTTTCAGGGTGATACAGAGCTTTAGACTCATAACTTTTTAACAGGAACTGTGTATCTCATTCCTTGCATATTGACCGAGTCACATAGACTTAGGGTTGCTAAAGAGAATCTGTTGTACTGAGCAGCAAATACATGGGATCAGCTTCTCTGCACGCCATCAGCTGATGAAATAGATTAAGGATAATTCCTCTGAGGTTACAAAACTATAGTAGTACAATTGTTAGATGAAAGCCAAAACATTTTAACTTTCCTGTACTCAACATAGTCTCACTTTTCACTATACCTGGTCACTTGATAAATTCCAAATTCCATTGATTTTACTATATATTTGTTCTTGTGGTAACAATCTCAGTTGCTTGTTTTGAATCAAAGCACTTCTCAGCTTCAGATCACGATACATTTTAGAAGTTTCATAAGCTCTGCAAAAAAATAAATCACAAATGTTAACATTTCAGTGTTTTCTATTATCTTCACTGTTTCTTTGAGCACCAATATGAAATATAGTATGTTTTCAACTTTTCTTATGACCGCACTCTGCAAAAATGAGAGCACTATTAAAACTTCATCAGTGTAAACCATTATGTTTTAGCTTTCCTTAATGAAGTTATCTTTAAGCTTAAAAGGGTTTTTTTTACATGTGTTTTGATATGCTGTATTCTTTCTACATATACTGTTTATTTCTTAAGATAGTTATCTTCCAGCCTCTGCTGCAAAGCATATTTTTTGGGTACTATGTTATAAATCATAGGCACCAAGGATGCTTTATTTGTCACTGCTGGTTAAGTCACAAACATCCAATATACACACATCAGTATTTCTCTTCAAAACAAACCTGTGGTAATATATTCTGCACACATTCATTCACATGACTTATATTTAGGTGGGAAACATCCACTGTTTTGTAACTCATTAGAGTTTTGACTGGATTTAACTATATATTTCCACTACCTGGTCCAAAATTACAGGAAATTATGATAGACAGAAATTATAGATAAGAAATGGGACACTGAAATTAGCTATGTTGTTCTTTTATTTGTTCAGATAGTTTATACACACAAGGAGTATAAACTGTAATCAATGCCTGGTATTAATACACAGTATATACGTATCAACACACATTAATTTTCACTATGCACCGTTACCTGCTAGAATCTGTGGTCTTTCTCTCCCTTCCTTTCAGAGATTGAGTTCTCCTCTTTTGGGGAAGTTTTCTTAATGTTAAATATAGGCAGTCATATACACAGTTCATCAGCACTACTGATCACACATATTTGATTTACTGAATTTTGGAAACGAACAAACACTATTCTAAGTATACTACCTGTGTACAGCAATAACTGAAGTGAAGAGTCTGGGACTCCCGGGGACAACATTGGTAAATATGAACTCAAACCGTGTGTTGTTACATTTAGTCAATATATACAGAGCTTCTGTCTGCCCTCGTAATTTCTGTAAGGAAAAAATGAAATTTAACATCTTGACAATATAGTAGCATGAATGTACAGGCAATAAACAATCTTGACATTTTAAAAATTCTTATTCTAAGTAGTATAGTATATATGAAGGTGAAATTCTGACCCTACCACTGTCTTCAACTAAACTCAAGATTTTTTGGAGAAATGAGCAGATCCATCAACAGTACAACTAAAAAAGCCTGCCTGATACACATTTGAAATATCATGATTGAAATTTTTTGCTTTGTTATCATGTGGCTGTCCAGGGAATCTACATAATCTCCCTGCTAGCTCTTTGTCACAAGCCAAAGAAAAACAACTTCATGGTTGCATATAATTCAGGCTATGTATTTGAGAGCTTTCTTGCACAATTATCAGTGTCCCTCTACAGCTTTGTTAAATATAGACACAATGAGTTAACTTACGCTTGACTTACCTAGAGGGGAGAAGAATAACAGAACAGTGTGACTACAGAGTTTTACTGCCTTAGGAAATTGACTAAAAACACACTGGTATCGAAATGTAAAACTCCCTCAACTTTTAAAACTAAACTACCATTAGTATTCTATTACTGTTCTTGCAAATAAACTTTCAGATGATTGTTGGTATAGGGCAATAAGTACAAACAATTAATTACAGCTTCTTTTATTATCTTAAAAAGTGGGTTTTGAAACTTACCGAATTGGCAGTTCTTGTAGTTATGTTTATAACGCAGTTGTAACCAACAGCTAAAAGGGAGAAAAAAGAAACAATTTTAAGAACAAGAAAAAATAACAGTCAAAGTGCAATACTGAACTTTATAGCATGACTTTGGATGCTATTTGTGAATTACACATTAGGTTAATGGTCTGGGCTCTCATCACAAAATCAGAGGCTAATTTAAGCAGGAAGTTGTCTGTTCCAATGCTTTTCTCCAAGCAGGACCAAATCCATCCAGCTACTCAGGATACTGTCCAATTGAGTTTTGTATATTTACAAACAAGGAGATTCCACAAACACTCCGGGAGTGGTTCCACTGTTCACTGCTATCATTGTGAACATTTTTCTCCGAATATGTAAACAGAATTTCCCTTGTTTCAGCATTTGACTGCTGCGCCCAAAAGATCTGTTTCATCATTGGTGTTGCCCATAGATTTTACACTTATAAATCAACAGAATACTTTGTAGAAGATGAGCTAAGGAGATGACAAATTAAAAAAGCAGCAAGTTGGAAGTGTAAGTGGAGAAGAAACAAAAAGGAAAAAACAGTCAAAATTTCACTTTGCCTCTTCTACAGCAGTGCTCTGATACAAAATAAAAACAGGAACAATTCCAGTTGTTCTCCCTAAAACAAACAGATGCACTAAAGTGATGCTGGGCTAAATCTGAATGTCAGTGACAATCCTGCTACTGATACCAATAGTAGCACAGCCAAGTTAAAAAAAATATATTAAAAAAAATCAAAGGAGAACTAGTTTGCTTTGAGCAAATTCTGCTTCTCCAAAAGCTCAAATGTGGCAGCAGTCATATAGATAAGATCATTCAGTCTATACAAAATTAATACTTATGAAGAGATCCGAAAAATGCTATTTCTTAGCTTTTTTATGAGACATTTTCTAAAACCAAAAGAAACAGCAATAGTCAAAACTGGCATCCAACAAAAAACTTTTTGTCTATGTATTTCGCTAATGTAAGAAATGATGCACTATCTTGAAAGCTAGAGAATATTTTAGATTCTAAAAGCCCTATAAAACCTCAAGGAAGTCTAAGCTATCACCACCTCTGAAAGGTCCACGTGAAAATTTAAATTTATGGCATAAATTTATATACATTATGAACAGAACACAGATTTGCAACATTGACTGGCTACTGGGAACTGAGCACTGGATATAATCTGGGTACAAAGTGCGTGCTTCCTGCCCCTGTTTCAGCAAATGAAATTAAATATGACGAGACCGAGAGCTACTTGCATAGTTAAATTAGAAGCTTAATCAGAGCTTAAAATAGTAAATTTGGAAAGGCAGGTACTTGCAGAGAATGAAGACTGTAGACAATACAAAATGTGAATAAACAGGTGACAACAAGAGGTACAAGTAAAGCAAGGTGTGAAGAAACCCAGACTTTTATGTCTTTCTAGAAAATAAGCGAACCCCACATCAGCCAAATGACAAATATCTGAAGTACTCTTTAACTTCTGTTCTCAGAAATCAACATTGAATAATTTTGCTATGAACAGTTCCTGTATTACAGATAGATTAATTAGTAACAGTTTATTCCAGACTTTACAAGGCAACAGAACTATACGTTACTATTCTGTAATGTAATCGATGCTAGTGTGAAAGAACAGCATGCCACCATGAAAGAAACAGAAAATGTGTGGCTCCGTAACAGGAGATGATACCTACAGAGATTCACTCTGGGCAACGACAACGAGCGCCAAATAATCCGCAAATTAGTCACGAGCAGTTTACCTGAAAATAAAGAGCATAGATATTTTTAATCTGAATAACTTCCATTAAATTAAATGTTCCATTCTGTGGCACACGTTTACCTCCAGTTTTGAAACACCAGAATACTCCTTCCCCTTGATAGCAAACTGAAGCAAAGCACAGGATACTCCAGCAGAAAAATCACTAAACTTTTTTTTTTTTTTTAATGCTAGGAGAGAAAATCCAGCAAGGAACAAATGCAACAACCTCCAGTATACACCAGCATTCCTCAAAACCAAACCAAGAACAGTTACCAATTTCACATCCACCTGCCTATGCTAAAAATGTAGAGACACAACCAGTGCAGAACTGCTCTGAGGAGAAGAGGAAGGCAGTGAGTTAACTATCACAGCTGTCTTAATGAATAACCTCACCCCTTTATGTCACATGCAAATTTATTTGATTCTGTACCCTGTACAGCAGCAAATCCAATCCCAGGGTCATCTCAGCATGCTGGCAGCCTCATGCTCTTACAGACTATATATATATATGTATTCCTTACAAATTCAGTTTAAACCAGGTTAGGAAAAACTAAGCACTACATAGGTTTACAGCAAAAAGATCACCAATGTTTAGAAATGGATTATTCTTGGAAGTCTTTCAATTCTAAACAAATTCTCAGGCAAGATTATCACCTTCATGTAAGTTTGAAAAAGAAATTATATTTCAAAATGCTCCAAGAAGGGACAGATCTGTGAAACAGGCAGGATCTATTTGCTGCAACAGATCACGGATACCTGGTTGAATGGAAACCAGACAGGGTCTCCATGAACCTACACAGGCTAAATATTAAAAGTTTTACAATTTCCCTCAGTATGGAGTTACCTCTGTCTCCATTGTTTCCTTTGGTATCTTCAACAGACTCTAAGCAGTCTATAAGGACCTCACCAGGTCTCATTTTCATTTGTCTAAAAGAAAGAAGAAAAAAAACTACCTAATGAAAAACAAACTTATCCTCCAAAAGAAAGCCATTTCCATTGGTCCACTATGCTTTCTCCTTTTTTGCTTTGGGACACCATACAGTGAAAAATCCACATATACACACAAATCAACATTATATTCCTGAGATTGTTATCACTATAAACACTACACCTGGCATATGAAAAATATTAATCTATTTTTAAATTATCACAGTAAACATTTTTTTGTAGCAAGTGTGACCAAGCAAACTGTACACCCAAACCGGGAGAAAGTGTGTGAAAATGGGAGGGAAAGCAAAAAGGTTGTATTCACATCTTTCTGCACTTTTAGGCCATAAGGAGTGGAGCTAGGATAAGGACAGAATAGATGCCAGCAAAGGAAGTATCAGATGTATACCAACATGTGAAATGCTCTGCTAAATTTACCACAAAGTGGGTGGGTTTTTTGTTTGTTGGGTTTTTGCCTAATTTAATTGGTCTAACCACTTAATTACGTAACAACGTATGTAGTGTAAAATTTTGCTGTATTTTAATTGCATTGTCTAAAGCAGCCAAAGGTCTTCCGTGTATTGGCAGGACAGAAGCAAAATGCATTATCAGGACAGGCATTCTATGAGGTACTACTGGAGAGAGGGATTGAAACACTAGGTATGGACTCAACATGACATCCCCAGAACAGCACAGCAGATACTAGACAGGAAGCAGCAAGAATACTAACATTAGTACTAAAGAAAATACGGAAGCATGCTCTGCCTACAGGATAATTCTACCAGAAAATAAGACAGAACTGCTTAAACATCAAAGACACAGTTTCACGTTTCTAAAATTACTGCAGGCAGCACGTCCGAGGGACCAGGGGTGTTCTCAGCACGGTCAGCTATGTAAGAGGGAGATGAAGCACGACAGCGTGCTTGGAACCGCCACCCCCAAAACCACCACCAACCAGCAGCTGCTGTCTAGCTCCAGATCACAAAAGCTACGCAGCGTTCTGGCACGGAAGCCAGGGCAGCAGCTTCCCGCGGCCGGCAGCCCACCGGAGCGCCAGGCCCAGCGCAGGGAGGCAGCACCGCCCCCGCCAGCACGGGCCGGGCAGCCCCGCAGCTCCGGCCCCTCGAGGCCGCGCACCCGCTGCCCGTGTCCGGCAGCCCGGGCCGCCAGCACCGGGACAGGGACACCGAGTCCATGTTGGCAGCGGCCGGTACCGACCCCCTGGGCACGCACCAGGGAACGCCACGGCCGCCTGGGAACCGAACACACCCCCCCCCCCCCCCTCAGTGCACAGCCCTCCCCTCTTCCCGTTCCGTTTCCCTTCTCCTCCAGCCCCGCCCTCTATCGCAGGCGGTAACGACTCCACCTCCCAGTATCTCCCCCGACAGCCACCCACCACACCAGCCTATTTTTCCCGCCCTGCCAGGAAAACACGCCCCCCCCCCCCCCCATTCGCCTCCTGGCACCACCGCGTCGGGAAGGCTCCCAGCACGCGCCGCGCCAGCAGGGAAGGCCGCGCTCGGGCCCGGGGCCGGCGGGCGGGCCTGGGAGCGCTGCTGCGGAGCGGCAGGACTCACTGCGGGGAGATGTCGAAGCGGACATCTCTGTCCTCCCACAGCACGTCCAGCACCGCGCTCATGGCCGCCGCTCCTTCCCGGCGCCCGCGCGCCGCCCTGGCAACGGGGCGGGGGGGGTGTGTCTCGCGCCCCCGCAGCGCTGGGGATTGGCTGCGGCGCTGCGCGCGGGCGGCCCGCGCGCCCGCGGGTGCTCCGGCCCGTGAGGCGACGGCCGGGCCGGGCCGGGCCGGGCCGGGCCGGGGCAGCGCGGTGTGGGACAGGGCAGGGCAGGGCAGGGTCGTCGCAACATGTCGTAGTTGCCGGTTTTCACATTCTGGTTTTGTCCGGTACCGGGTAACTTCCGTATAACCACGGGCACTGTGCAGTCGGTAAACCCGAAACCTCTGAAACCCTCCCTCGGGAGTAAACTACACTTTGCAGGTCCTGAGTGTTTTGGGTTCTTTTTTGCGTTGTGGGTTTGTTGTTTGTGTTTGTTTGTTTTTTAACGAGACGGGATGTGTCATTTTTAATTTGGAATAACTTTTAAAATCGCAGGTAGCTGAATTTTAATTGCAGTATCGTGCTACTTCCAAAGAATTAAAATACTCTTAAAGTACAAATCACAGGAGGAACCTTGTCCTTGGACAGCTGTCCCAGAGCAGGCGCTGGCGAGGGGGGGCTCTGCCTGGCCCGGGGCTCCTGAGGTGGGAAGTCTGGCAGGTGTTTGGATTGAGGCCAGATTCCATTTTATTTGTCATTGATAGGCTGAACTTTTGTTCAGGAATAAAACCCTTCAAACCCAACCAAAAACGATCACTGTGTTTCACGAGCAGCAGTGCCTCATCTGAGATCTTGTTCAATCTTGTTAAGAGCTGTGGCAGAAATCCAGTTACATCATCAGGACCACGTTACACAGGTAGTGTGATTTAGCCTTGATGTAAGTTTTTAGTTTGGTGAAGGTACCATTGTCCGTTAACTATCCGTTAGTAAAACCAAAACTGTTTTTTTAGATTGAAGCTTTTAAGTATAGAGTCAAATAACAGGAAATACACCATATAGAGGCAGACATAACTGTAAAAAGCAATATGGCAGTGATGGGCAATAAAGAATAAACTTTATGTTGCATTTGATGTTTTGAACAGAAATTTTAAGATGTTTTAAGAAAGAGGTGAAAATACTACATTGACTTAAAAATCAGACATGGCTTTCAGAAGAGAAACATGTCAAGGACCACTTCGGACAAGAACTAGCTAATTGAGTGATGCCAGCTATGGGTATACTCACTCATCTAAATCTGTGTATGTGTTTTGCCTTCCTTTGTCACGTATCTTGCTAGCTAATGGAAACTGAGGCAAGTTTACAGAAAAAGACTAAATGTAACTGTGATGTGGTTTGGAAAGGTGGGTAGCTCAGCCACCTCCCTCTTTTGTGGCCTGGAGAGCACATAGGCCACAAGTTGATGCATCTGCTGTATTTATCTGTACTGAGTAGTATTCTGCATGTAATTTGGAAATCAATATTTTATGCTTGAAATATTAAAATGGGATTTGTGGGAACACTTTTGCTAAAAAAAGTGGTCTTCATTGCAGAATCCATGCCAGATATCAGGTTTCTGTAACACAGAGAAAAGAATTTGCTTAATTTTAATGACCAAGGATTGCTTTCCAAAGCCATATATATAATTCAAAATGAGGTGTAGTTATTGATTGTACAGTGGTAGTATTTTAAGATCTAGGTGAAGGAGAGGCAATTACTATGGCAAATGCTATACTGGTCTTACTATGCCTTAGTAAAAAGTGAAACTTTGTACTCTTGATACTGCTGAAAAATTGTTATTTTGTTCCATAACGGCAACATAATACGATATATGCAAAAAGAACTAAAGTGAGCTTGCATTGGTAGACATTTTTTAATTCATGAGCATATGACTTCATAATGTTAGCATTCTTTGAATTAGTAGGTTTGGTTTTACATCCCCTGCTGAATACTTGATAACAAACCCAAGCAATCAATAGCTTCAACTTGCTTGTTAATAATGTACAGATAAACTCCTACCTCCAGAAAAAGATACACAAGCCTCTCTACATTCCTCTTCACTCTCAAAGCGGTTTGCATTCCCGTCGCAGCCACCGTACCAAAACTGAGCACAAGCATTGGCCTGTTTATCATAGTACCATTTTATGATATAAACACGGCATGGCCCTTGATTCAGCCTTAACTTGCACCGAGGGTCCAGGATACTTTCTAAATAAAGAAAAAAAGGAATAGAAACAATTCAGTTTGTAGAAGTCAATTGTATTGCAAAGATTCTAGCTTTTAAACTCTTATTTTTTCTGCTAATGCTATAGAGCATTTTAAGGTTCACTTCTAAAGATATTAGCATTGAAGGCAAATTAAAAGTGCATCTTAGGAGGTCAAGTAAACTGTTCCTTTACTGGCATGTTTCTGTTAACTCCAGAAATAATAGTATTATGGCTCCACATGTAAGAAGAGCAAACAGTATGAATTTGATAATTTTGAAATCTAACTTTTGAAATCTAATTATCAGCAGCCGGTCTTGTGAGCAATATAAAACTTGAGTCTTTATTTTATAAGATGCTTGTGCTGCTTATCTAAGGCAGTGGTAGTGATTATGTACATACTAGTTAAATCTGAATGTAAAGCTTGTTGGCCTAATGATTCCTATAGATAATGTGGTGGAGGACTGTGAAATACTAATCTAGTCTCAGTCATTTTAATAATGCCATGAGATAGAAAATACTTTTCTTTCAAGTTTAATGTTGTGACATCAATATTCTGTCTTTTGCAACTGGTATCTTGACATGTTTAAAAAAGAAGTTATTGCCTGAGTAATAGTCATACTTGTGTTCCCTGGAAGTATGAGAACACCTTTCTATTGCTCTCTTGTGTTGCTCCTGTCATAGTACACTATTGCTGGAACTCAAAAGTGTGAATCCCCCAAATGATGAACAGAATACATTTGGACATTTCATATTCAAATAATCAATCCTTTGAGCAGTCAGCTAATTACTGTATTTTCCTTCAAATTAGGAAATACTTTTTTTCCCTATTTCTCCCCTGAAGGAGAAATCTATTTTTTCTGTTGAAATCTGAAATCATTATCTTCTGTCTTTAATGAAGCCTCCCATCTTCATAGAAGGTCCCATCTTGACTGATGAATTACCTGCTCTTCAGCTAGCACTGTGTTCTCTTTTTTATGCCATTTATGAGCTCAGTCTCAGGTTACAGATGACCCTGCTTCTGCTTTAAGAGTAGCAGTAGGATTTGGAATTTGGGAAGACAAAAACTGGTGAACAGGCTGGACAAGAACTGCAGCTAGATCTGTTAAAAAATCTTGAAATGGATTCTTTTCTACAGCGTGGACTCATTAAATTTTCAGATAGTGGAACAAAAATTACTCTTATTTAAAGTCTTGTGGTTATTTAGTATCAGGATAAGAGGGAACAGGATTAAAAGCTAGTTATGATCTATAACCTGATCTTGGTGTGAGCCCTGCAGTTGAAAGAGATGATGTCATCGCTTTATCTGATGATAATGGTTTAGATGGCAAGAATGGTACCACAGCTGCAGGTGAAAAGAAACAGAATCAGACACTGATTTTTTTATGAGCCAAAAATGAAGATGAAGAAGTGAATTATGATTAAAATACCTCTAGCATCCACTTTCAACAATGATGACTGTTCCTCCTCCTCTTGTTTCTCTTCATAGGCTTCATTTACTGTCACAGGAGGTGCTTTGGTCTGAAATAAGCATTTGATTTTCTTTGCTTTTCAGATATTGTGAAGTGTCTCAAAATGAACAAGCCCTTCATCACTTAGAGGTTTTCTAATGTTTTTCATTCCCATTTAACGTGACTTCAGTGTCAAGAATCAGGATTTTAACCTCACCTGGTTGGTTTACCAGGAGAGCTGTCAATCCTAAACCTGGGATATATATATATTTTTTTTAGTTGACCTTTACAGAACTTTTTAAAAAGAAACTTAAAAATATAGATTACAGTTGAATCGAATTACTATCCTTAGACATTATTACAGCATAAGTGCATTTTAATAACGTTATGTTTCACACTGTGGCACAAATATGGCTATTAAACACAGGAATAAGAATCCTTGTAACTGTTTCAGGAATAAATTATAGCCATTAGATAATTGCCTGCATGCAACATCAAAACTCTTATTTGGAACAACCAGCCCCAAGCATACTGAATTTAAGGACCTATTACAGTGCCTGTCCTGTAGAAGAGTAGGGGGAAGTTACATTCTACACCAGACAACAGAGTAGGATATATATATAAAAAGCTTGTGCTTATTAAAGCCTGCTGAATTTTCATACCGGAGCTAATGGTTGAGGAAGATCACCAAGACTCAGAGGACCTTCTATTGTAGATACTCCAGGTGTCTGTGCCAAAAGTGATTGTCTGTTAACATTGTTGTTCTGAAGTGTGTAATGTAGAGAACTTGAAGATACTGAATGGAAAGACGAGCCACTTATGCTTGCACCATTTCCGTTACGGTTATATATTAAGGTACCATGTTCATCTTCACAAAACTGGTTGACCAATTTGGACTCCAAAGCTGTTAAAAAAAAGTTTAAAACTCATCATACCAAGAAATTAAATGTATTTTTAAATTTGAATTATTTATATATGTAAATAACACGTAATCCCGTACTCCTTTGGATTATTTATATGCATCTAAGATTAATCCAGGCTTTCTGCACTATGGCTTTTATTTGTCAGAAATTTAACAGCCTGTGAGTCCTCTACATGGTACAAAATACAATAAACTCACCTAAAGATGTTCATCTGAGCTTAGTAACAACTACTACTTGGTAGTAGTAAAATAACTGCTTACCTTGCTCATGTGAATAACCCAATTAAGTGAGGTTTGATTCTGGTTTTCAGTCCAGCACATTTACAGTGCATGAGCACTTACTTAGCTATCTTAAGCTGCTGTTTTCCTACACTGTAGGTGACATCCCCCATTGGCATGATGAAGCCATTGCCCTACAACTTGACTCCTTAAAATAAGAGGTTCTATATCTCTAATTTCCTATTACTTTTCACCTGTTAACTAATCCTGATCAGCTTCAAAACATAACATATCCCCAAAGGTAACGCTTCCTCCTCATCCCACCCCATTCTGAGAAGCATCTGATACAATGCAGAATAAAACTGCAATGAACGCACCTGGAAGGGTATTAAAGTCATCAATGAGATACATGTGTTCTCTGTCTGGATCTGAAGCAATCAGATTTAGTTCACGCACGAACTCAAACTGTGTTGGATCTGAAGTATTCACAATTCCTATTGCGTACATCTCGATGTTTGCTGCATGAGCCTCTCGAACCACGATATCTAGTTTTACAGCTTCTCTCTTGTCTGCTTGGCCATCTGTTAGCACAACAGCTACTTTTCGCACTCCTGTTCGAGCACCAAGAAATCCTTCCTGGGTTGCTTTACGGATAGCAGTTCCTGTGTAAGTGCCTTCTCCCATGTATTGCATTTTTCTAATTGCTTGCTTAACATCCTGCTGAGTTGTGTACTTGCTGAGTCCAAATTCTAGCTGAACTTCTAAACTATATAACACAAGGCCAATCCTGGTAGCATTTCTTCCTACAGTTACTCTGTCTACTAAAGCAGCTACGAAGTCTTTGATAATCTCAAAATTTTCTGGTCCCACGCTCTCAGAGCTGTCAATCACAAATACAAGCTCCATAGGGATTTCCTTACATTTAATACCACAACCTGCAAAGGAAAAAGAAAAAAACAGATGATGATGACTTGACTTGGTATCCTTTTGGAAAGGAGAAGAATGGAATCTGGAATTAAAGATTTCCTGAGTACTTACCACATATCTCTTTAATTAATTTAATTATATCTTCTCTCTGGATATGAAAAAATTAAATATAAAAACATTTTATAATTTGCCTCTTTCAAATGAAGTATAATATTGACACTACTAAATATTTTGTATATAATGTATATAAAACAGTGACTTAGAAAAATCTTACTGTTTAACTTCTACACCTGACCTTCCAAGCTTGGTATAACTCCTACATTTTACAATTAACTATTTTATATGGCATATAAGAATCATTAACTTCATAAAACAGTAACACCTCTATCTAAACCAATTATCTACTGTTATTTTAAATAATATTTTGTAATGATTTGGTTCTCCTTAAAACTTAAAACCCATTCATACTTTATGGATATCCTTTTCAAATGTATGGAGTAGAGAAATAGACCCAACTTCTAGTCAGAAAGCTCCTTCCAAAATAGTTAACATAGGATACTTTTAATGCCATTGTATCTTATATTGTCTATATCTTGCCATAACGGGATTTAAATAATGGAATTTGCTTACTGTTAGGCCTTGCTCTCCCTTTGGTCCAGTTTTGCCCTGTAACAGTGATTGTTAATTAAGCTACTGCAATTAATAACATTGTAATTCAGAATACAACTTCATCAGTACCATTATTAGAATAATATTTGGCCAATAAGAACTTTGGCTAGAGAAAGTAGTGTTCTTGTGATATTACCTTGTGCATGCAGTATCTACAGACTCCAAAGGTGGTGAGGTTTTTGTGGGAACTGGATGTCCTTAAGTTTCCCACTGGATCACTGATTGTCAGTTTACATTAGAAAGGGACAATCTGTGCAAAGCTGCCTCCCATGTTGTGTTGGTTTCCTTTCTCAAGAGGCTGCATACCTGCCTGACACCCTGGAATGATGAGAATGCTGCTTTATCATATTTGAGTCTAATGGGGCCAGTGTCAGGGCAAGAATGGCAATAGTGTTTATGTATCCCTCTTAATCATTTGCAAATCTCAGAACAGAAGGGCACCACATTTTGCTTTGCAGCTTTTGGGGACCTGTCCATCAGCAGAAGTTACCATTTTGCCTCCCTTCATCCATTCATCAGCTTTGAGGGAAAGTCTGAGCTACAGTTCCTTGGTAGCCATAGGATAGAAGTGTATCGTTTTGTCTTAAAACATGGCAATTGTCTTTCAGTGCCTTTCACAACTGTGGGAAGTGGGGTATGCAGCATGGAAATGTCTTCTTTATGCTTTTAGAAGTGTTCGTATTTTCAGTTTCTTAAGTATTTCATTTGTATGTAGTTAAACAGCAAGAACATACAATCCAGCTTTATTTTTAAGCAGTTTAAGAAAACAGACATGATAAACTGAGTTACTCACAGGTTCTCCAGATAAACCAGGGTCACCCACACTGCCTTTTTCTCCTTTTTTCCCCTTTTCACCTGAAGCTCCTCGATCTCCCTATGTTGGTGAGCAGACAGAAAATGTAAGTCCGTTTTTAATTACACTTTTAACATTTCTAACTACCTTTGTTGAATTCACCTTCAGCTTCTGACATGATAATTTGTGACTTGCTATTGATATTTGTGAGTTTAATAAATAAATTGGAGTATTGGCTAAGCATTTTACGGGAAAAAGTAGCTGAAGCAGTTTGAACAATGAACCATCTCAAAAAGTACATGCAGACAGAGGGGTTTCATGGGATACTGCATGATGAAAATTACTATCTGTGTCTGAGAAAAATAAGATAACAGTAGGAAAATTGAGAAGAAAGGTAAGGGCATAGTTGGAATGAATAATGAGAGTATCACCCTGAGAAACTTTTTGGGCCAGAAAAGGTGTTTGGAATAGCAAACATGACTTAGTGCCTCCTGGTTTGATTTTTAGTAGACTATGGGACTTTGTACAGCCTTTCTGAGCTGATGTGATCACATTCAAAAACTGATTCCAATCCACATTTCTCTTTTTCTTAATATTGATGTAGTCCCCAAGTTTTGCATAGCAGGTGGGTAAAAGAAAGGCAGTGATATTAAATATAGTATTTATATTTATTATAACTACAATAGAAAATATGTTTCATATTATATTAAGATAAGCAACACTGAAAGAGAAGCTGCTATAAAATATTAAAATGATCATGTGAATGACTGGGATTTTCCAAAACCCCCATTCCCTTTTCACAAAATTCACATGCCTTCTATGAGACGTGACTGTAAAGGGCATCTTCAGTATGTTGTCTTTGGTCTAGGGCATTATCTCTGATTTAGATATCATACCTTCTGTCCCAAAAGCCCTTCTCCAGGAGGCCCTCGTGGTCCTGGCATTCCTTGAATTCCTTGTTCCCCCTAATGATAATCCAGGTAGTGATATTAACCCTTTGAAATCATTCATCATGCATTAATTTTAAATTATCAAAGAGAAAATGTTTCAAACTGTATTTTAACAAGTGTCTTGAGGCACTTGAGACAATGTAGTAGCTAGCTTATATTTCTTAAATACTTCATCAGCATGTCTACTCTAAAGATACATAATACTGAAAACACGTATGATCATTATGTGTTCTAATTCTCCTGTTCCTTTTTTCCATCCCATTTTATTCCTTGTCATTCTCCCTTTCTTATTTACGTCTTTTGAGTCTGTCTCATCTGATCTGTGCTTTGGCTAAAAGTGTATATTACAGGGAAAAATTAGTATTACATATCAATTCAGGAGGGAGACTCTCTACCATAGGTGGTATTTCATGTAACTACTTCAGAAAATCTCCATGAGCATAAGAGTTGGGAAAGATGGAATGGTATTTTTAATTTTGTAAGGCTATCTTTCACTGGTAAAAAACACCCCTGCTCATTTCTCCCTCAATACACACACCCTTGGGCTTGTTCACAGCAGTAGGGACAGAACATACTTTGTAGGTGTTTGTGTTATCCTTCTCATTTTCTAGCCTGAGGTTCTCCTCATACAAGAAACAGTGTGAATTCTCCTTCACACTGTGATGGGCAGATTCACCACTGACCACAGGTTAAATATTGAAGACACTGAGTCTTTTTACCTTAATTCCTTGAATACCTTCACCAGGAGGTCCTGGAGAGCCAGGTGGCCCTGGGCGTCCCATGGTTCCCTAGAGAGAAACCCTGCATACGTTAAATACAATATTCATTAAAAAAACACACAAAAAATTGTTACATCACCATGTAATCTCCTGTGCAACTGCTACCAAAGTGATGTCTTTTTAGAAGCAGTGAGGATAAGGTCGCTGTAGCTGACAAAGACCCCTTTTATCCTTTATCAGATTATTAGAATCCAGTTTATCCTTAGAATGAATCACTCAGGGCTTAATGCTCCTTGAACACGAATCACCCTGCTGTTAGAGATATACATTGCATTGAAGGATGGATTGTATTAGTGGGACAATGAGAACTGAGTTAAGATTTAAGAGAGGATTACTGTTATCTTTTATCACCATTAAGCTTCCACAGTAAGACCTATAGACATACATGCTAACATCACATTGGGAAGAAACACTTGTTGCTAATTTATAAGCTAGTATTTACAGAGCTCTAGAAGAAATATTTCTGTTTCGTGAATTATTCCTAGGAAGCAAGCAAATCCCACATAGTACAATATTAATTTTTTGCCTATACTGCTATTCCAGTATCCCTGTATGAAGTTCTCAGTTTCCTCATTTGTAAGGATCCTATGCACATGCCAGTCCTTGGGACAAGCACTGGGTGACGAAGTGCTTCACCTCTGCTTAGCTCTGGATCCAGTGTCCATGCCAACATGAACTGAATCTCTGGCACCAATAAGCTTCATTGTGCAGGTAATACATTATTATTTTGCAAAGCTTTGAATTTGACCTTGTTGAGTTCATTTACATTCTAAAACAGTTATTTTGTATTTATAGACTTATAAAGCTGAGCTGTAGGAGCTTAAGGGTTTCCAGTTTTGGAGGTTTCACAGTGAAAATTGCTTTTTATAGTTACAGTTATTTCCAGGCCTTTGTCATGTTGTATATTATAATCACACAAATAATCCTTTTTGCAGGGATTGGTCATCATATTTGTAATTAGATTATTTACTTTATACAGTAAAAAAGAGGAATTAATTCATACTCAACAGTATGCCTGCAGCTGTATCAGTAGTCTAGGCAAGACATAGTAAGTACTTGCCAGGCCATGAATTCTGTGCAGTGCTAGGTCTGAACTGCTACTCACTTGCAGCTAAGGTTTGCAGGAGCTAGATGTTTTGTCACTCATCTTCACTGTAAGATTATAACTTTATAATGTATCATATGCAGTAGGCCAAACACTTATGGTTTATGGCTTGTTACCAGAAACATTTTTTATTTTCTACAAAATAAAAACTGTTTTCCTTATTTACAGTATTTGTCAGATTAGTTGTTTCTAGTGAAGAACGAATACAGAAAACATGTAGATGTGTATGATCACACATTTTTATACTATACTTTCCCCCCCCCTTTTTTTTATTAGAAAATAGACAATGGGAGACATAATTGTTTAAATGGCTTACTTTTGGTCCTGGCAGGCCTTCTCCTGGGGGACCTGGGAGACCAGTTGGTCCTCTACTACCAGGATCACCCTGAAAGTTAATACTTTAGAAAATAAGTAGTGAATAATAAAGTTTAAATTATCTCTAGAATTCAAATGGGACAAAAAGATTACAATTATTGAACAGCACAGTGCAAGTCTAAACAATGCTAACCAATGAATGCTTCAGGAAGGACAAGAAAGTTATTTGGGATAAACAGTGGCTAGTGGTCTAAACACATTCAAAGACATGTACAGTCAATTATGCAATAGTTACACAGGAATTACAATTCCCATATCATAAAATGAACTCTAGCTTCCCAAACAACAACAAAAAAATGTTTTTCCTTGCTACCTGTCAGTTGAATCAGACCCTATGTCACATTGGCACTGTTCTAGCTTTTTTCCTATCAGTGCCTTTGGACAGCCCGGGGTTTAAGGTGAGTGGAAAAAAGATGTTTGTCCTTTTAAGAGACATTAAGTATATTTAAATAGCTGTAGTTAATCCTATTTGGACTGTGACCTATGGGTAGGAATTACGTCTGCATGAAGTAGAGCATTTACTTGGTAGAATGTAAGGTCTCTCTACCTTAGGTCCTGGTAGTCCAACTCCATCTGGGCCTTGTTCACCAGGAATCCCAGGAAGACCTGGCAAGCCCTGAAATTATATGCACAGCCAGAATATTAATTTAATTTATGGCTATATTGACTACATGCTTTTGTTAACATTAATATGGTAGTAACTTGAATATATTGTCTCTTAGTGGGATCACTGTGGTGTACAATTAGTTAAATTCTACTCTAATAAGCCAGAAGTGATGCCAGTGGCATTTGCATGTGCATTGCATGTCATGCAAGAGGCTTGCATGTGTTTGAAGACAGAGGAATCTGATCCAGAGAGGCAGGTGCAGAAGCAGTTCTGCATCAGATTGCACAAAAATATCAGGAACTGTTATATTCCCATTTGAATTTTGACATTCATTAACTTTTATTCATTAATGTGGAAACTGCATACACTCTTAGTGTTGTCTTTAGCACAGAAAAATGCTAGTTTATCACCAAACCCCTGACTCTAGCCAGTGATCTTCCTGGGCCTGCCTCCCTGCACAGGCATGGAACTGCCAGGGCTGGTGGAGCACGTGGTGGGGCAGACTAGAGAGGAGAGGGCAGTGCTGCATACATGTGTGAGGAAGGGAGAGGAAGGAGGCTTTTCATTTTGAATCCTTTTTGCAGGGATTTGGTCTACTCCTGAAGACCTCTGTAGAGGGCTGTAAAGTAGATCAACCAATTCTTTGCCAGACCTTTAACAAAGTGATGAACAGAACTGAGGACATTTGGCTCTTACTGCTCTGACAGTAGTTGCTTTTTTAGTGGTTCTGGAAGATAGCAGCCCTGCATTCACACCTCTATACATGGACACAGCTTCTTAGCTGGACTATATTCTACTGTTTGGTAATAAATTTTGTATGGTTTGGCAGACTACAGTATCCTACACCAGGATATTGAAGGAACTGATTGAAACATCCACTTGGAATATGTTACATTCTGTAATCAGGAGGAGTAGAGGACATTAGACTATTTCAGAGGGAGATTTCTTTTTTTATTCTGTACTGAAATACATTTCCAGTGTTGAGGAGCCTTTTTAGGCTTTTAGACCAGCAAATCTTTCTAAGCATGTCAGCCATGGAGGCAAATCACTTCGGTGTAGCACCTATTTATTCCAAATTGCCATTAAAAAAATTGTCTAGAAACTTACAGGTGGACCGGGATAACCATCTCCTTTTGGCCCAAAGGGCCCGGGAAGTCCTGGAAAACCTCGGTCACCCTGATGAAGGCAGAAAAAACAGGTTAGGTCAATGTCAATACAAACACTAGCAGGAAATTTTCCATCAAAGTGGCAAACATACTGTAAGTTGACTTTATCTGTCTATCTGCTAATGTATTTTGCTCTCTGAATTATTATTGTCAGTTATTAATCCTGGACTAAAACTGGGATATTTAATAGATTTACAGGGCCTTTCACTTCTAAGTTACTAAATTTGAATAATTTTCAAGAGCTTTGTCTGTTGTCATTTGTGGCCTATATATAAGAAGGAATTACTTCAGTTGCATCCTCCATATTTTTATCATTATTACTATTATTTCAGCTTTGGGTGAATGAGGCCAAACTGACAGCCAAAAGTCTAGCATGGGAACTGAATTACACAGTAGCTACTTTAAGTAATTCTTAGAAGTGAAATAGATAAACTGGTACAGAGCATTGGGAAAACTCTATAGCTTCTGCACATGCTGTATGTTTGTCTGATGAGACAAAGGGCAGGGGACAACAGTGTTTTTTGTGGCCAATTTAAAAATGTTATTTTATATCACAAGGTTCCTGTCTGGTTTTGTTGTTCCAGAATTGTGTATGCTGTGGAACCTTCTTAAAGCTATTGAATATAACAGGAACTTCCTATTGGAGATGTAAAATTAAGCTACTTTCATGGATCCAAATATCTGGATTATCTCAGAAACAGATTTACCATGGCAACTAAAAGTACCCTAACCCTCTCAAGCCATAGTGGACAGTGCAGTGAGTTGCTTCAAGTTTCAGCTGGATGGATGATCAAGGTTGTATTTGTCCCTGCAGCTACCAAAAATACGGGGATGCGTAACAGTGGCAAGCAAAGGCCCCTGCAAAAACAATTTTAAAACACTGTTGTACAGCTTAGTGCAGATGTGTGTCTGAGTGAAGCAACACCAAAACCACTATTACTGACAAAGACAGCAAGAAGTTAAGTCACAGAAACATGCACTGTCATGTAACTGAAAGAGCTGTGGAGGCTCAAGGCTGAGGAAGAGAGACTTGCAACTCGGAGCAAAGGACCTGCTTCCAGTTGTTTGATTCCTGTTGGATTCCCAGAAATAGGACAACAGTTCTCTGAATTAACTGAACTATACCAGAGAAGTACATGATTCTATCATCATCATCTCTTCCTGATGAAAAGAAATGTAGAGATACTGAAAACCATTAACTGAGATTGTTACATGTTTCTCATGCTTCTGATACTGTGTTCAATTCAGTCAAAGAACAAGAGAGAAGGGCTATACTCAAAAGTCCTG
Source organism: Apus apus (assembly GCF_020740795.1). Classification (NCBI taxonomy): domain Eukaryota; kingdom Metazoa; phylum Chordata; class Aves; order Apodiformes; family Apodidae; genus Apus; species Apus apus. Next base: position 20,585,490 of record NC_067287.1, on the reverse strand, counting down.
TCGAATTCACAGAGTAAAAAAAAAAAAAAAAAAAAAGGAGGGGGCTGGATCTAGTTTAATTTGAGAAGTAGACGTTTCTATGTCTCAAGTTTCTTGATGTTCAGACAAAATCAGCCGTGGAATGAAGAGTGGCTTACAAAAGTATCTATGTAACACTTGAGGCAATACTAGAGAAGTGCTGGAGAGAAGTCCTTGGAGATTAGCTATTTGTTCATGTTTTTCTTCCCCTGTTAAGGCATGTCTTCCTCCATTGCCAGTTTGGCCCATGTGCTGAGATCTTTTGGAGTCTGTGGATTACCCTGTGTCAAAATTAGGAATTATTTTCCTAATGCTTTTCCATCTGAGAAAAATTATCTGTGGTTGACTGTTGTAAGCACATAAACAGTTCTCTCATATTTACTCCTCTTTGGTTGAAACTGGTCCATTTTCTCCTGGCTTTCTGCCATGTGAAAGCTTCTGGTTCATGGCTTCTGGAAGATTGACCACCCATGGTTTTCTGGCTCTGCAAATCCTTTTATTCTGCTAGTGCTGTGTGACATACATTTTCAGAACTATGGAACACTTGGCCATCCTAGGTGATTTGCTATTGCTTCACTGAAATCCTGTCTTATTTTACCATTCTATCAGAAATTAGTTTACCAGCTTAGGAGCTACCTTTGCCCCAGGAAGCCCAAAACCTGGTTCTCCAATTGGTCCAGCAAGACCAGGTAACCCAATGTCACCCTGCAATGAAGAAAATATGTACTCTAGTTACATATTTTACTAAACACCAATCACAGACTATGGTTTTTTTATTTCTTTCTTGCAAATTTATGTATATCAAATGTAATAGCTAATTTTATTTATTGCTATTGCAAGCATTAAACACCAAAAGCAGAAGAAAGAAAAGTGTTTTGATATCCAAGGTTATCTAAAACAAAGAAATGGATATAGGCAGGCCACAGCTCAAGCTGTTAATACCAGGGCATGGTGGTAACTAGACTGAATACAATCCATAAATCTGTTAATAGGAAAGAAGACATTTTAGTTGACATATTAAGGCTGAAATTACTTAAATGAATAATAGCATGGCCTCCTTCTTTATTTTACCCTGTGTTTACAAGCACTAGGAACTGGAGTGTGGATGTTACCTTTGGTCCAGGCACAGCTCTTCCAGGAGGACCTGGCATTCCAACACGTCCTGGTGCACCAGGCTCTCCCTGCAATGAAGGAAGGAGAGCAAAAACGATGGATTTTTCTGAAAGTGAGCATGAGCTCACAATGAAAACATTGATGCAATTATTTCTAATATTCCATTCAAATTCTATTAGAATTTCTAATGTTGTATATGGAGTAAAATCTAAATATTTGAAAAACTGATAACAAGCATGGTTTTGATTTCTCAATGGAAATGAGATTCTTCTCAGTCACTGCACTAATATTTTTTATTAGAAATCTCTGGTTTTAGTGTATTCAAGACTTGGTTCAGCACTCATAGCTTCCTGCCCAGCTATATAGATAAATTGAAACCATATATATTTTTCTGTTAGATTTTTAAAAATACTCCTTTTAGTGTACATTTTACCCCTTTTTCTTTTCCTCTTATGTGGAAGTACATACTCTTGTGTGTCTAAATAGCAAAAACCTTGATAAGAAACTGGAGGACAAAACTGGAGTAGCCTTTCTCTCACTTTCAGAGAGTTCTGTGTATTTGAATAGAAACTCCAAATCCATAAAAGAATATCAGCCATGAGTCTGTGTAAGGGAAATGTGTATATGCCATACACCATACTATCATCCCAAATATTTCAGCATAAAAATACCAGCATTAGTGTCCCTTAACTTTTTCCAAACCGACAGGGAAACAATACAGTAAATGCAAAGCATTTTTAAAAACACTTCTAATTGTTTGTAGGGATCATAGTGTGTCTTGCTAAGAGAAGCCTTAGCTGATTTTTTTTTTTTAATAATTTTTAAGAAGCAAGTTAATTCCAGGACACTTGTTTCTGAGTAAAAGCTACTGAGATCTAGAGCAAAACACAGCTTTGGTGGTTATTTAACACAGATAATGTGATAATAAACCTACTTTAGCTCCAGCAGGTCCAGACACTCCTGTTGGTCCTGTTAGTCCACGTACTCCTCTCTGGCCTTGGTCGCCCTACAAAAATCGAGAAGACATGTCATACATTAAATAATATTAAGAATGTGTTGACTGAAAGAAATTGCAAGTATCAGTGAAAAATAGTGAAGTTCTATCTTGTAGATGGTGCACATGAGCTGTTCCTATTGCCTTCACTAGGAAGTCAGTTAATTCTGCTCAGTAATTGCCCAGTTATGGATTTATACAGTTAAAACTACAAAGATTTATTCTGAAAATAAGTTAAGTGACTTAGCAGTGAATACTGTGAAAAAAATAAGAACCAAAAGGTGTCTTAAAGATTGCATCCTTGAAGCTGAAAAATAAGTAATTACACAAAGAAGATACTATCTAAGAGAAATAATAAAAACAGGAAAAGATAATACAGTTACTTTTTTATTTTTCAAAGGCAAATAGGGCAAATCAGTTGACCATGGTGCCTTCTCTGATTGATCAGCTTATAGTTCTAGGTGGAAAAAGCAAATAATAGATAGTGTAAAGTTTGTAAAGGGATAATAGCTATTTAAGCATATTATTATGCTGTAATCATTAAAAAAAAAATAAAAAATGAAACAACCAGAGTCCAGAATGAGTCCAGAATAATTCTAAAAAAGTTCCAATATAGTAATTAATTTTTGTGCTGCATCATGTCATCTGCATGTTTCCCCTGCCAAAGTAATATGAAAACAGGGGAAAGCCTTGATTTTGCTTCCTGTTTTTTATCTCTTCCAACTTCATGCAACTGTGATACTTAATATCTTTATTTCTCTTCTATTGTGACATTTAATCCCTGTATGTCTTGTCCAGTGTCTTGGACAACTGTTCCTGCAATTTCCAGTGTCTTTAATTCATAGGATACAGGTGTTGGTATGAGAAACCAGAATTACTTCTCCATCTGTGAATTGGTACAGAACACCAGTACAAGAGCCAGAACCGAAAAGATGGGCCCATTTATTCCTTCTAAGCGAAGTAGCATTCCCAGTTAGCTCCCTGTGAACTTCTTGGACCAGATACTACCACAGGTACTGGAAACTGTGAGCCACTGAACTGAAAAAGATGTCCTGGGTGGTCTTTTATGAACTTAATTATTTTAAAGTTGTTTTAGGCTGAAGCTGAAATAAGCTCTGCAGTTAACCTTTTTCAGAAGCACTAATAGATTATAGAATAACACTCATAGGTTACATAGAATAGGTTACATTCCTTGAGGTATATTTCTTTATAATAAACCAGAAAAAAAGAGAAGGCTTTGACAAACCTGTTCATCAAACGTTACAATTTTGAATGTCACCTTTAGTAAGAAATTCTCACCTTTTCACCCTGTATTCCAATACCTGGAGCACCATCAGGACCTCTAATACCAGGTAACCCTGGTTCACCCTGGAACAGAAAAATCAAAGCAACATTTCAGAGAACTGCATAGACATGGTGCAAGATCAACTCTGTATTCACTTGAAGCTCATTAAAATCATAGACCTTGTAGAGTCTATGGCAAAAGTCCTACTGATGTCAGTGGGCCCAGATTTTCTTCCCATTTTTAGAAGCAACCATTGTAACACAGAGTGGAATGCCTGAAGTAGCATATTTCCTTAGTGATGGCTGAAAACTCTGAGTGTATAATCTTTAAACATTTGGGGTTTCTGATTCTAGGGAAATACCATACTTGGAAGGCTAAGGTTGCCTGTAGCCATTTTAGTGTTTCCCTGCTGAGCTGCAGGTCATTTGGTGGATTAAAAAAAGTCAACAACTGTGAACAAGTTAAGATCCCGCCCCGCCCCCCCCCCCCCCAAAAAAAAAATTCTCTAAAAAGTCTAAAGTATGTTTTAATTTTTTATTTTTTTTTTTCCCCCACTGAAAAATGTGCTACTTTTCCCCTTGTCCATAAACACATTGTCTTCTAGGTTTGGGTATCAGCACAGCAACAACAGCAGAAATGCTTAGAGGGAAGCAGGTAGACTGCAGACAGAGATGAACCAACCTTTTGTCCAGGGGCTCCATCTTCTCCTGGAAGACCAGGCAAACCTGCAAGTCCTGAAGGGCCTGGCTCACCCTAACATCAATAAAAAGTAAGTCCTATTAGATGCAGACTTGGTACTATCCTATCTCTGAATCAAGGAAATCTATTTTTGAAAGTTTATGAAACAGCATAAATATATTTATAGCAAACATCTATGCATATGAACCCAATTCTTGCATTTTTTTATAAAGACAACTCTCATGTATCTGGCACTATCCTACCATCTGATTGTTTGAACGGTCCATTTTTATCTATGCTATTATTATTATTATTATTATTATTATTATTATTATTATTATTATTATTATTATTATTATTATTATTATTATCATCTATTAACTATCTAGCTCATTCTTAAAAAATAATGTAACTGTTTCATTTAGTGGCAGCATTTGAAGTGAAATTCAGATGACTGTGACATGATTGACTTGTTGAGTTGAAATTGACATCTTGAGTGCAAATCTATTAATGGCTGTGTAATTGTCATTGGCCTATTTATATAAAGTTTGAGAGCCTGACCTGGTTTTAGATGAAGTGAGTTCATTTGGGGTCAGATGGGTTCACACAGCATTACCATGTTTTTGTGTTTTTTCCTTTGCTTTTCCAACCCCTGTCTCAAATCCCTAACAATCAAGAGCAGAACCAGGACAGCCCCATGTCTTTCCACTATCACATAAGTACTTTTTCATCTATTCCCATATTTTATGTTAATCTGGTTGTTAATGACATAGGGAATAGCTAATATCTTGGTCACTTTAACACTGAGATAATCTGGCTACAGCTTCCTCTCCTCTAAACAAGTGTGCACAAGTCTCGTAGCACAGCTTGTTTCCCATATGAAGGTGTGAGGATATAGCTGCTGCTCTGCTTACATCCAAACCTGTATGACAACGGAAGGAGCATCACAGTCTCCTTCACTAGCTCTGGTAATAGCTTAGTTTACACTAGAAACTGCTAGTTCTGGCAACAGTTTAATATTCTGGATGGTTTTCTGGACAGAGCTGTAGGTGAGCTGACTTGAGCATGGGTGAGGCATGTGGAAATTTTCAGTTACAATAGATCTTACTGCTTTTGTACAGTACTGGTGTAATTAAAATGTTCCCATTTGTGGAGGTTATTTAATTTCTGTGTTAAAAATTTTGAAGACTAAAACCCTAAATTCTATTTATAAATGTATTTTTAAATGCCTACATGAAGGATACTTAGGAAACACAAGTTTCAAATCTGAATATATAAATAAATTAAATAATTCCTCTATTAACAATGTACCTTAGAACCAGGTTCTCCAATACCTCTTTCTCCTGGCACTCCAGTCTCTCCTGGCAAGCCTTGTTCACCCTTAAGTAGAAATTATTTTTAGCAGCATTATCATATAAAATATAAATGCATATTCTTTGTTGCTTATATGTCAGGAAAGTTTAGTATGATATTGTCATTAGTATGATGTGTTAAATCCTGGTCACAAAGATTGGGAATCTGCAGCATGTTTTGAGCTGTCACCTAAAAGTTGTTGGTGGAAATGGGTGGAAATTATTATTGCTGTAAATCTATAAGTATATTGCCCTGTAAATATTTCTTGCCCAAGTAGCTGATATTTCAGGAGCTTGTCTGACATCCACAGACAATTCACCCTTCTCTCTTTTTTTCAGGGATAAAGCATATCCCTGCATAATACTTAAAATGTAAGAGGTGACCTCTGATGCTGTAAAATACTTTACTTGGCACGGACCCTTGACCCACTGACACCTTTTGTTCCTTTATACTATGCTTTAATAGCCTTCAGTCACTCAGAACTTAATTTGTTGCCCCTTTCAGTAAATCACTTTAAATTTCCATTCCAAACACTTCCAAGAGTGATGTCTTTCATTAACAGTTCTGTATTTTGCCAATCAGTCAAGGCTAAATTATTCTAACAGTTTTCCTTAACAAAGGTAATCTTGGTTATACCTTGGACAATTTTTAACTGTGAGATACAGTAAATACACAAAGTCTGGTGAGACAACAGGCAGCAGAAGTAATAAGGAAGGCAGCCAATCTGTAAGTTATGTATGTCTTTTTCTGGAATGGAAACAGTACAGAGAGGATAAAATATTATATTGAAATTTTTGTGGTTTTCTGTGTTAAGTGCAACTACTTTTTGGAACTTATTCCCTGCACCTGTACCTGATATGATGAAACTGCAAGTTCAAGGCAGACAACCTTTTCTATGGAAATGTATTGAACAAAGTGCAGTTCACTGCCTGATATGTAGTACCTCAAAGGTTTTGTGATGAGCCAAGCCGAAACCTAAATATATAGCTATGGCATAGGTTTATTAAGGCTTTTCAGTGCAGAAGTATCTGCTGTACTGTTTAATAATATTAATAAAGAAAATAATTTCCTGCAGCTATGTCAATACTTAGATTGGTGTTCAGCACTTTAACTTAAAGCATAAGGACAGAGACCATTTCTTAATCAGGAAACATAACAGTAAAAACAGCACAGTAGCTTTTACTTCAGAAAATTCCCTAACCTTTGGTCCAGGTAGTCCCTGTCCTGGTAGCCCTCTAGAGCCGGGTGGTCCCTTTGGGCCCTCCACTCCCTGAAAATATTAGTTAAGTAATTATTAAATATATTTTCTGTTAGTACACATTTAAGTGTGGTGAGAGGGGTGAGGGGGAAGTGAAAATTGCACCTTCTCTCCTTGAATTCCAATTCCAGGTAATCCAATTGGCCCAGGTAAACCAGGAGGACCGAATTCACCCTGGCAAACAAAGTACAACTGCTTAGTTGTGTAAAGACACAGAAACAATCTGGAAATGTTCCTGTGCTAGTACTTGTTGACTTAACCTCTCCTTAAGTCAGAAGCTGGGCATCTGACCTTTTTATCTTTCATATATGCATTTGTTCCCTGCTGGCTCAGTTGCCAACAACTGCTAGTCACTTTTTCCCTTTCTAAACCTTAACTTTCCCACAGAATCAGATGCTTTTTGTAACATTTCCTATTTTAATATAAAGGGATGTTAAAATAAGTTGGGAGAGTGTATTTGGCATAAATCTCTCTACAAAATACCCTATTATCCAGGGCTTATTGTGGGTTCCTTGCCTCATTACACCTTTTGTAGTGAGTATCAACCCTGTATTCTCTGTATTATGTAGATTTATTGGCACTTTGTTAATCCCCTGGTGTATTTACTGCTCACCTTTTCACCTTTTATGCTGATGCCTGGAAGTCCACGAGGGCCTTTTGGTCCATCAAAGCCACGTTCTCCCTACATGAAAATATAATGTGTTGTTAACTGTAGAAACACACAGCTGTTTTCTGAGGTAACCAGAGACACTGTTTGCTCTTTCAGCATAAAAACCTAAATGAGAAGAACCAGAAGGTAGCTCCTGGATCTGTTTTCCAGGATACCAAAGAGGTCATATTTTCAAATTACCTTGCCCTGCAGTTTGAAATTGCTGATGACAGAGCTGAACAAGCTTATTTTTATCTTTCTGCCACCTTGATTGCTTACAGTCCTGTCCTGCTTCCCCTCAAATCAATGGCAAAACCACAACTGATTTAAATGTCAGGAGGGCTGAATAATGAGACTAACTGAAAGCTGAATTCTGCTTACTTGTCTCATGGGTCAATTTCAATGAAGTATGGAAACGAGGATCTTGGTCTCCCTAAGAATTTTGCCAGAATAAAGATCAGGTCAAACTGTATAGTTGTAGAAGTCCATCTGTAAATATTGTTGTCTTTCTAAATGTTTATTTACAGTACAGTAGTCTTGGAGAAAATGCAGATTACTAATAAGAACACAAATACTGTGTTTTCTTGTACTTCTGTTAATAAAACATGTAGAAACAGATCTTAGCTTGTGTAAATTGTCACAGAATCACGCAAGGCAATGAAGTTATGGCCCAGACAGGTCTTTTCTCATGATAGTAACTAATCTCATCATTGTAACTTTGACTGAAATACATTGTGTGGATTTCTGTTCAAAATATAATTCTTTACTCCTGATGCTTTAGCACACCTGCCTTAATTTTCCTTTTTACTGAACTGTGAGCTTGTAGCAAAAATGTTTCTGAAGAAAGCAACTGCAAAGTTTGCTTTAGATTAACAAATCACCTGATTAAAATGTGTTTAAAACCAGAGAGCTGTCATACTTGGCAGCCATAAATAGGATTAGAGATAAATATAAACTCTGTTGATACATGCTGGCTCCAGGTCAGACTTGGTGGTAAAGAGTAGTACTTTTTTTATAGAATCAAGAGTTCCAATAATGCTGGGAGAATTCCACTTAGATTATTTTATTCTATCTCAATTGCTCAATAGCTTTGGTTAGATTATGCATTCTTCTGTAGTTGTTCCCACTGTGCATTGTTGCTGTGCTTTACTTACTTTACTTCCTACATTAATTGGTATTTCAGTGGCAATGGAGTGATTTCTAAATGCATTTTCTTCAAATTGTTTTTTGTTGTTGTTTTCATGCTGAGATCTGCTAAGAAAATCTAAGTTACAAACAGAAAGTTTGATAATTTATATAATTTGTCATAAAATATGTACTAGGTGTCTGGAGATATTATGTTGCTAGTAGCAGTCAGATTTAAACCTAGCTGACTACAGTATTATGCTATGCAAAATAACTGGACTTTTACTAAAGGGGCAGTTGTAGTTTGCATCTGTGAAACAGTTTTTTATTGTTTTGCCAATAAAAATTGCCTTGGTGCATGCATAAAACTGAGTGAACCATTTAGTTATTTATTTAGTTCATGTAACCAAAGGTCAAAGTGACAACTACTACTGTCATTACTTCCACTGGAACTTAAAATGAGTATCAGAACTTAAAATGAGTATCAGTACCACAGACTGAATTCAGACTTCTGCTAAAATGCATAAGCCAGTGGCTGGAGTATTAAAGAAGCTTAGAAACCTATCTCTAGTGAGAGCAATGATCTGTATATATAAAGGATTTAGAAAAAAGCAACAGTGAAAAGCTAATTTTTTCATCTAGAAATCACTTTTATAGTATTTTATTTAAGTCAGATGCCTGAGGCTGTTTTAAAATTATAGCTGGAATTCTTCTCAGGCTTAGATACCACAAAAAAAGTGTCACGTGCATTAAATACCAGCTTTACAGGCCCCAAAGGCTAGCTGTGCCTAGAAGTCATGTTTGGTTCAACTGAATTCTATGAAAATATTTCAGGTTAATTGATGCCAAATTTTAATATTAATTTACAAGGTACTTTCTCACATTCCCATGTCTGCTATGGACTTGTTTTGACATGCACTCATTTAATGGTGCTGCTCTGGTCTTAACACCCTTCAACTGCTGTACCTTTGCTCCTGGAAGCCCTTCTCCTGGTGAACCTCTTTCTCCTTGAACACCTTGTGGTCCTTGAGGCCCCTGTTAACATAAGTTTAAAATGGCTTAGAATATGTATTAATCACTCAAATCATCAGCAGTATGTTCTATGTCATTGCCAGTTTTAAGCATGTCTTTAAATGTTGGTGTAGTTATAACCTGTTAAAAATAACAAAGTAATATGATATTCACAGTGCATAAATGATCATTCTAGCCTGCAGCAACAACAAGGCAGACAGTTTTACATTTCTGGTTACTAATGAATCACAGGTTATGTAACTGAAATTACCATTCTTTATACTTCTGAAATCTTCACTCCATAAACTTTAGTTTCATTTACAAATTGTTACTAATCTTTATTAATATATCAGTACAATCATGAGAGACAGGAAGAGAACCAGATTAAGGACCATGCAGAGTAGTACTGAAGAATATGTAGCTGTAGAGAGATCTGACTGTAATTCTTGAGGAGAATAATAGCATGCCCTTCCTTTTTTGAAAACAGATATGGTAGGAATACAAGGAGGTAAGACAGCTACAAGCTTTCATTAAATGATAGTCCAAAACCTGTGTGTATTGAGCCTGCTTCACAGTGTTTTCATGCATCTGTTTTTGTTCCTCTGACTGATTCCTTGTGATAACACACACATCACAGAATGCTGGTAGATTTGGCTCTGCATAACCTAAATATACTTCTGCTTTAGAATAATGCCTAGTTCTTACATAATTACACTACATTCAGCCATAAAAAGAAAACTGTTTTGAAGCAAATACACTTAAAAGTAAATTTTCAAAAAGCCTTTAGTGTTTGTTGTTGTTGTTGTTTTTTTTAATCAGAATCTCTTGTTATACCAGTACAGCTGTTGTGGCTAAACACAGGCACATTTCCCCCCAAAAGTGGCTCTTTTCTATAAGCTGTTATTGGAGAGACTCAGGGAGGTTTACTGCCCCACTTTGACTGACTCACAGAGGAATGCTCTTTGGGCTCTTCAACAAGAACTCCCTCCTCTCCAGTGGTGCATTTTCAAGCAGGTTTGAGATCAGTTAGTTCAGTTACCAACCATTGTTCTGTTTTTCATGGGAGCTCCTCTTTTGAAATCTTTCTTTGTCATTGAGGAAAAGCTACTCATAAAAAAACAACACAAAATTTCCCTTGTGGTTGCACAAGGGGCCTTTCATCCAGGTGATGAAAAATTAATTTGAGTCTGCTGTATTGTAAATAACTCAGTAAAAGGAGCTGTCCAGTGCTTTGAAAAAAAACATTCATAAAATTTGCCTATGGATTTTCTGAATTACCACTAAGAGGTTGAGTTTACAACTTCCTGGATGACTTGCACAATCCAAGTGGCTTTATGGAGGTTGTTTTATGTATGACTGTTTCTAATGTTACTGTGATTGAAGTGGAGTCTCTCCCTCAAAGCCATGTTGATATTAGTGTTCTAATGATACTGAAAAGCAGTCAACTTTGAAGTTGCCACATGTGGATTTGAATCTATTAGGGAACAGATTTATTTAAATATTTATGTGGTTTTGCATAAGGTGTTATTTTTTTCATAGCTGTTTTGGAGACTAAGATAATTAGAAAATTTAAGGAATTGGAAACATTTCTGGTTTATTGAGGGAAATGAAAGTCAGACAATGTAGTATCAGTGAGAGTGAGAACTAGTGGAAAAAAGAAAGGAGATGGTATCATTTAACACACATATATGCCTTTTAATAGAGAAGCACTGTGAGTTTTTTTCCTTTCTGTCCTCTTCTCACCAAATAAAAAATAGACATACCATAAGTCCTGGCTCACCAACTCCAGGTGGGCCAACAGGGCCTGGTCTTCCTGTCAAACCGGTGTCACCCTTCAAACAAAGATGTATTTTGAAAATGCCAGGTTTAGGTGTTTGTATGTGTGCAGCATACAACAACTTATTAGACATCCTGTGCTTGAAATATTTGATGTAGGAGAATACAGGAATGGGAGCTAAAATGTGAGCATCCTCAGAGTCATACAATATGCAAAGCCCAACAGACATTGAACTAGTGCAGTTTCATAGTATTAGGGGACAGCCTCAATTCTGCATTTGAGAAGACAATGTTGAATCTAAACAGTTAATTATTCCCATAATATTCCTAGTATGTTATGTATCAATTATTGTCCCCTTCCATGAGATCGGTATTTCTATCATAGAGTTTTATTTATGCCAGTCATCCAAATGAACCAGCTTGTTTTTCACAGGATGATTTTTGTTTAAGACTATGCATTCATTTTTACTTAGCCATACACTGCAGGCATTGAATTATGTCAAGCAAAAAAACAACTGTAAAGAAGTCCTTTAAAGTACATACTTAAAATGTACTTTTTTTTTTCTTTCCCCCCCCCAAAAAAAAAAAAAAAATGGCTTTAATCAGCATACAAAATACCTTTCCAGTACCATAAAAACAGCATTTGGGGGCTTGAAGTTTCTCATGTATGAGCAAGTATATAATCTCAGATGTCTTTGTCCTTTTCCTACAATACATGTAATATAGAAGATGAGAGATGCTTGTACCTTTGGGCCTGGAAGTCCTATTCCAGTCTCTCCAGGCAAGCCAGGTGGCCCAGGGAGACCTCTGTCACCCTTTTCAGAGAATGAAAAAAGAAACAATTCTGCTTATAAATTGGTGTTTAGGAAAGCCAGTTTAACTCCGTAAATTATTTTTTTGTATATTCTTAATTTCAGCCCATTGGAATTGTCTTACACAGTACTTCATCTGTTCACCCTTTCAATGCTTCAGAATTCCCTTTATTAAGGGCATAGATATTTCCTGCACTAAGTGATAGTACATTATACAAAAGGAAGAATTTTTTCTTTCATGTGCGATATAAGCAAACAATATTTTCTGTTTACAGAGGAGACTGGATCTTGCAGTGAAGCAAGTGGGTGATTTCTGTGGCCCTATTTCAGAGAGCCTATTGCAAGACTGTGTCCTGAGTTGCACTCATCCTCATGACTTTCAGGTGTCTTCTCTGAGCATCAGTAAATAGTGGGACTAGTAACTTCGAGTTGTAGAATTCTTGGGAAGAATGTACAGTTTCAAGAGCAGAGTTTGTTTGATATTCCAGACAGAATTCCTGCTTGGCACTTAGGGAAAAAAAGTAGTTTTAAATTGAAAACTGAAGAAACGCAATGCCACACTGCTGGTTGCGAGGAAAGATTGGAGCGTGATTTGGATCTGAATCAAATACAAAGAGCAAATGAAGACCTTTTTTAGGAACCTTGTAGAATAAAAAGAGTATATGATTTGCTAAGCCTATCACATTAAACTGCATCCCCTACAAGAAGTGTATGTGTATAAGGATAAAAGAATTTTTGTTGTGAGGCTGTATCAATACCTCTTAAGATTAAGAGAGAGAAGAAATAATGCAGTTCTTGCCTTTGATCCTTGCAAGCCTTCAGGCCCTTGATCTCCAGATTGTCCTTGTGGACCCTTTTAAAACAAGAGTGGCTTTAATGAGATTTTTCTAGCTTTCAGAACAATGGCACCTTGAAAAACAATCTCTAATTTGCTGTAGTCTGCATGAAAATATGAGTTATAAGCATTTCAGAACTGAAGCTTGCTTTCTGATGCATGGATAGATTCAGCTGCTCAACTCAGTTGGAGTTCAGCCCGGTAATCAGGGGAGAGAATTTGGCTCTCCCTTTACTTGAACACAATTAAAGGCAATCTATAGTCAAGATTTACTGAAATGTCTAACTGGGTAAGCTTCTTGGCCTTCAGTCCAAGAATACTGGGATGAGAAGAGACTAAAATGTTTCCATGTACTTCTGTGAGACAATGTAATAATGGGAAATGAGTGATTTTGTTTTTATGGAACTGTATTTGCTGTGGTCCTTGAGACCAAATTAATTACAAGGATGATTTATTTGTCTAGCCTGCTCCTTCAAATTCATGTTAATTTTGCTGTTTAAGAAGAAAGATTTTGGATGCCTTGAACTCAGTGACTCAAAGACTCCATGATGGCTGTGGTATGATATTATTTCAGAGCTTTGAACCCAGGGAACCAGGTATTGTTGTTTTTATAGTTTCTTTCTTTGTTTTTGTTTGTTTGGGGTTTTTTTTACCTGTAGCCCTCTAGTTCCTTGGGGCCCTACTGGACCTTCAGGACCCTGAAAGGAAAGTGAAAAAAAAAAAAAAAAATCTTTGTGTGTTTTTAGATTTTGTCAAAAACACTTTTAGATAACTTTGTACTAAGGTATCTTATTTAGATATCTTTACAATAAAGTAAACGTTAAGATGAAGAGAAGCTCAGTAGCCAGCAAGTACTGAATAAATGATTTTACTGTAGTAATCAGAATACAGAGTAAGAATGAACAGAGTTAATTATCAAGGAATCCAGGATTAAACTGTTTGTTACATTTAAAATATTCACAGAAGGAGCCGAGAAAGTTACTGAAAATTGCATCCTTGCTCATTTCATTTTTTAAATTGTCAGTTGTTAATTTATCTCAGACTTAGAATTAATATTTGCCTTAAGTCTTTCACTATGGTTGTTACTCAGGGAATTGGAGTTTTTCTGTATTTTAACTGTTTCCTGAAAGCATAACAACTTGATGGCTACTTACTCTGTCTCCTTTTATTCCTGGGATTCCACATTCACCTCTTTCACCCTGGAAAGGAATAGGAATAAATATTTATGATATAAATTGAGCATATAATCCTTATTCTTTGGGTGCTATAGTTAAAAAGCTAGGTGTTACTCTATTCATGATATATTATAGCAGTTGTGCTTTAAGCTCATTGGGGAAGGGACACATCTTCTATTAGAGCTTGTGCAGCATTTGATAAGATTATGTTATTGTTCATTACTAGTATTTATAAGAAATATGGCACCATATATAATAAATAATAATAATAACAACATCAAATCTCTATGTGTAAGCAGAAGTTTTGACTAAAAGTAGTACCTTCTCTCCTTTATATCCAGATTTTCCCTGGGAAAATAAAAAAAGCAAAGCAGGTTGTGAGGATACATAACCCAAATTTAAGAATGTGAGTATGGGCGCTGTTGACATTCTGCTCTCTCTAGCAAAACAGCATTTTAGGTTATAATGAATAGCTAGGTAGAAAAGGTGATTTCTGATAAACATGGCAGTATGACTGTAAATACTGGATCTACTGGTCATCTCTTATTAGATAATATTTTCTAGATTATTCATAAGAAGGAATTATTCATTTTCTTGAGGCAATGATAATGTTTTCAGTACATCTAGCATTCATGAATCATTAGCTATTAGAAACACTGGTCACTGGAAAAGAGGAAAAAAAAAAATCTTCCTTTTACCTGTATTCCATCTCGTCCTGGGATTCCATTAAGACCTGGCTCCCCCTATGAATAATCCAACATCAGGATCAGTGAAATCGGGATAACATAGTATTGTCCTGATTATCTGAGTACACATCTCAAGCCAATACAGGAAGCATATCAGCTTACTTTTTTTACACTCTGATGATTTTATAGGATAAATATAAGATTTTAATTTGTAAAGAATCTTAGTCATTACTACAACTAAAGAAAGCATATGAAGTTTAAGACATTCACAGGTGAAAAGTTCATGGGCGCTATTAGGATAGTCTTTCCACATTGATGAAGTACCAAATCTTTCATCTAAATATGAATAATCACATCACCTTTGCTCCTTTAAGGCCTGGAGCTCCATCATCCCCAGTGCGGCCCTTTTTACCCTGAAAACAACAAAATAAAATTATTATTTTAAAATATATTAGAAATTATTTTACAATATATACACTATTTTTAATATTTAGGATATTTACTTCCTTTAGAATTATTTTTTTTAATCTCTGCATTAACCATAATCTTGAAATTAATATTGGACCATTCAGCCCCAAGAATTCTTTTGGAAAAATAAACCCTGCAATTTAGATCACCAAACCTTGTATGAGGCAATCCCCTAGATTTGCTCAGGGATTCTAGTTAGAAGACTATTCTGAAAGAAGTCCAGGCTGTTTTACCCTCTTTACAAGTCTCTTGTCTCAGTTGTTCCTAGTGCTTCAGCCTCTTGCCCTCTCTCCTGTGTTCAGAGAACTTTTCAGATACTAAGGTTTGATTTGGGGCTAGTTTGATCCACCTGCTCTGACTGCAACGTGAATTTTGTTCCACACAGGAAAGTTGTTCCTTCCTGTCTTTTAAACTGCTGTAGCTAAAAGGAGAACCTCACTACATCATGTTGTTTTTGCAGAGGGAATGTCTCATGGCATTCTCACTTCTCTCTGTGCATTTCCTGCTGGTGTGACATTTCCACACAATTAACTATGGAGGACTATGTATTCAACCTTGAATTTTTATAATCTCAGATTTGAGTTTAAATTATTTCCTAAAAAAATTCCAACAATGAAATAAGTCTTGTATATCAATTATTTGAGAAATGACAGCTACTTACAGCAGGACCAGGAAGGCCTCTTTCCCCCTTCTCACAGTTACATGTGGCAGCCTGGGTACACTTTGAAGGAAAACAGTCCAAATCAGCACATTTGAATAAAGGAGTCAGAAAACACATGAACATTGCTTTTAAGTTTCTGTATGGCTAGTCTGAGTACACCAGTAATGACCAGAAGCCAGTTTAGTTACATATTTTCATAAATCTTTTAACTGGCATTTTACCACTCTTCAGGAATGTGGCCTCCTACACTTCATCCAAAAATCCGTATCATTCCTACTCCTGAAATTCCAATCATCTCCATAATGGCTTTACCTCCAAACTCCTCATAAGGTTGGTTTATTGGTGTGCTGTGTCTATGACTGTAGATCTGTTTCAATTACTAATCACTGTAGAGATAGCCAAGACAATGGGGTAAGAAAACATTATTCTTCTACTTTCCTCTACTATATGTAGGGTAGGTCATAGTTTAGCTCTATCTTGATCTATAAAGAAAACATGTTATGGGTGTATACTTTTATCTAGTTAATGCAATTATTGATAGTAGTTTCTAATTTTTTTCTTTTGTCACCTCTACCATCAAGTGTCCCAGTCAGACATCATTATGGTATGTAGATATACAATTTTTAGGATCTTTTTGAAACTTTAAAACCATTACATAATATGGAATTATTACAGATACTGGGGTTATTTTTGGAGCAGAAATAAGGGATGTTGTTTTTATTTTTTGTTTTATTATTTATTAAACCTCCACTGAGCTTGGAGATGTCTAGAAGTGAAAGGTTTAAACATCATTCTTACCTGAATATCCCAGTTACTAACAATATGTTTACCAAGGATAACATTGAATGTCTTACTACTTAAGGATTTATTTTGACAGAGAAAACTCAACATGCCATGGGAAATGAGTGAAAATTAAAATGCTTAAAATTTTGCAAACACATATATTATTTAGTGGTTTCCTTGAGATGCTCATCAGAACAGTCTTTGCCTGAGACAGCTGTATAGGACTATTTTTAAGTGGAAAGCTAACTTTATTTCCGTCAAAATGGCAGCCAGATCTACCAATGCCTGCAGTCAGGGTGACACAGTGTGGACAAACTGGAAAAGTGCAATGATGGCACACTTGGTTCGAGTTCCTTTTCTTACTATACTCTGTTAACAGAGGAACACCATTAGGGGCTACCACCACTGCACCCCATTCAGCTCTGTCATGTTTTCTTATCCACTGAGTCTGAATGACGTGCTGAGACATAATTCTCCCTCACCTGAAGATTCACACACTGTTCTTTTTTAACTTTGAAAATAAGGAGGGAAAGGAAATAGCATTAGGATAGCAAATTACAGCTCTGTCCTGCAAGTACAAAACCATGTTTTCCTTGTTGGCAGTCCTGTTAGACTCAAAATTTAACCACCTTCCTGAGCTATTAGTTTTATTGATTTATGTTTCCATATAATTGTAAATGTCTATATTAAGCAGTAGTTCTGTACAGGAAAAAAAACCAAACAACTTACCTCTTCCTCAGACAGATCTTTCTGTAAAGACAGATATTCAAAACAACATTAGAAACTTAAAGTCATAATCCAGCTCTGGGATACAGAAGGATGTTAAAATAAATTGCTTCAGTAGCTAGTTAATTAAATTGTGCAATTAACATATTAACTAGCATTAATTAATCATTTATAAGAAACATTCTAGCAATTTCTCCATTCTAAAAATTAATTTTAATAATTTCAATTCCTGTTATACATTGTTGACTGCACAAATCACCGACTCTCCTTGTTCAGCCATAAATTGCTGAAATTAGAATGATAATCAGACCTCAAACAACATAGTTAGCTAGGTATATGGGAACAATGTACCCAGACACTACACTGTTTCCAAAGTGCTCAATAGCAGCAACTCTCTAGTAGACGTGAACGATAAATACTCTATGCTGGAGAAAATGGGAAGCTGTTGTATGCGTAAAGTTAGGCACACACAAAATGAGCACAATAAGAACACCTTAGAAAAGATTTGACTTTGACAGTGATCACATGAAGTTATCATCAAATTAACTTATTATTTTTAGATGATCTCTGCAGATTAAACACCCACATACAATGCATTCCTCTCACTTTTCCCAACTGATGTTGTCTCTTGAGAGAACATAAATGTATTGATGAGCAGCAATGCAATGCACATCTCTAAAATTCACGGGTGTGCACATATAATTATGCCAAAGCCATTCTTCAAAGCAGACAGCAGCCATGTTCTCAGGAGAAGGCACCTGAGAATGGCTGCCTGTTTGGAACAGGTAAAATAAAGTGTGTTTAGTCACTTGAGAGGTGTTCACTGTGATACAGAAAACAGTGGTAGTATCAAGAGCAGTTGGGAAGGGCTATATGCAGGGAAACCAATGCAGAGTGGCCCACTATTGAAGTGAAGGAAAGACAGACAGGAAGGCCACCTTGTGTACATGCTCTAGGCCTGTATGAGAACACTTAAGTGCCAGTTTCATTGCAGAAGTCTCCTGGATATTACTTATCTTTTATATCTCTGTGCATGCTCAGATCAGGACGTCACTTGCAGCTTGTGTCACCAGATTTACAGGCTACAGAGGATGGCTTTGTCCTCCATACTTGGCAGGGAATGGTTTTTATTAATTAAATTTACATGCAGAAAAGAGGCACCCAAGCAAAATTTCAAGCTCAATTTTGACATTTCCTCTTGATTATCTGGTAGGTTTCCCATGGAAATTTAAAAATGTCTATGGCCAGATTTTATCTAAATTGACATATCTCCATTAAGGTCTACAAATTTATTTTCAATTCTGCAAGAGCTGCATCTTTTTTGGTACAAAAGGCAATGTCATGTTCCTATGTGCTATGGAAGAAAGCACTAAGGATGTAAAAAATTGGTTGGTTTTGGTTTGTTTTTTTTAAGAAAGGAGGTTTAAATTATCTTTTTTAGGAGGAAAACAGAGATAAAAATAACTTCACAACAGGTCTCTAAGTTTCCAACTTCTAATATTTTGGCTGGCAAGATCTTAATGGTGGGGAGAGAAAGGAAACCTGTATTTGAACACAGTGGTCTTATTAATGAGCGGGCCACTTTAACATGTAAAAAGTACAGGTTTCTTCAATCACATAAGCATTTAAAAATATTCAAAATAAGACCATGTTTTACGTATGTTCCTATAACTATTTAAAATCCTTTTTCACACATACCATTTCTTTGATAACCTTCTCCACAGTTTCTTTCTCCTGGAGGTTGAAAACAAACCTGGATGCTGGGACACTGGCCAGAAGCCGGAGCTTGGCAGCATTGCTAACCTCCTCAGCCACTCTGGTCATTCCCATTGTGAAAAATACAATTCCTTGGTGTTTAGCATCAGCTGTAGCTGCAAAAATATCTGGGTTTCTTGGATGGTCCACTCCATCGGTGAAGAGCACAGCTATTTTCACACTACCTGGAGTCCCTTCAGTCATGTAGAGTTGTGTGAGGTTAGTTATAGCATAAGTTGTGTAGGTGCCATGACCTATGTAGGTGATGGGAGCAATGTGGGATTTGAATGCTTCAGGACCTTTCCAGTCATGGAAACTTTGCTCTATGAAAACAGTGCTGCTGTACTGAAGTAAGGCCATCCTCCAGCTAAGGGTACGTCCAGAACTAAGCTGCAGCCTTTTCATTCCGTCTGCTGTTTCAAGTACAAATTTTTTCTGCTGTTCATGATTATAGTCCTTAGCACTTTCGGAGCTGTCCAGTAAAAAAGCAATTTCCAGAATGCAGTCCTCATCTAGAATAAATAGGTAGGCAGGTGAGTGGAGTGATTTCATACTAAATCTCATTCTACCCTTACCCTTACATGTATTTTAGGCTTCCAAAGTGGGAGTACAATTATGGAAATTTTTAAAAGCATCTGTGATGACAACTGTGAGACCCTCATGAAGATACAGAATATAGAAGCTGAGAAATTTCCTCCAGAGCAGATACCCCAAGGAATAAGAAACTGAAGGTGAGCTGATGTCATGTAGGGAAAAAAAAAAAAAAAAAAAAAAAAAAAAAAGGAATGTTGCAGTGGTTTTATGCATTCATTCTGTCCTCTTGCCTGGTGTTTCACTGACCATCCTACCAGGATGAGGACTGGAAAGGTTGAAGTCACCTACAAGAAAATTAGTCTTACTGAGTAAGAAACTGGAATGTGATTTGACAGAGCTGGATTTTGTTCCTGGTACTGACACTCAAATCCATTGACACAGAAGTTTCCACATGCAGAATCTGCTGAGTATTAATTTTCTGAACTGTTGATGACATTACTTCGAAAGAAATACAGCTATATGGGCTATTGTGACAATAACAGGCTATCAGCCATATCATAAAAAAGCTCAGAAGTAATATTTTCTGAAATACATAAAAGGGGAAGAAAAAGATGGGAGTAGAAAGATAAAACTGCAAAACTAGGGCATGTGAAAATGTAGGATGAGATAAGCCTGGATGATTATAAGCAATATCTTAGAGGGCAAGTTAGCCCTGTAGTCTGGAATCCAAATAATTGAATCAGGGGAAAGAAACCCCACACCCATTTTGAAATTCCAATATTCACCTTGATCACTTGGGCTGGGATATTTTTCTACAGTATTTGAAACAATGTGTTTAGGTTTTGGTCTTCTCAATCCATATCTTTGTTCTTCCCTGAGATTTTCTGCTAAAAACTCATGGTGTTCAAGTATCCACAAAAGCCACCAGAATCTGAAGAACATCATTTGTTTGGTTTCTGTTTCCTAAACAACACAGATAATAATACAGAAGTACAGCAGTACAAAGACAATAAAGCATTATTCAATTTTGCTTCAACAGATTGCTTAGCAGGCTGTATTTTAAAATACGGTCCCTAAAATGAGCTGATTTTATTTTATTTCGGTAAGATCTTCTCCAAAATATTTAATAAATAATACAAAGATACACACTGGCATGATTTTCAAGCATAGTGCATATAGTTCTAGCACATGACAAACTCGAGACAAACATTTTATGAACATACTTCAGTTCTCTCTCAGTGCGTGGTAGTGTTTGTACAACCAGCACTTTTCAGAAACCTTAATCTTGGCCTGTACCCATGTGGTTACAGGGTGAATCCCAAGTGTAATCCACAGGGGTGTTTTTTTAAAATCTGCTTTATCCAGAGCTGGCATGGTGAGAAAGACGTACAGAGGCAGACCCGAGTTTTACCCTGTTCTCTTCACTTAACTGAGGGTCATGCGTAATTCTTGCTATCAGAGCCCCCTCTCAGCAGTCCTGCAGAGGAAGAGTTGTGACCAGAGGCTGCTGTCCAGGCATGAACATACCTGCTGTGCATCCGTGGGGACAGTGCTGAGTCCAGGCTTGACAGATACCTATTGGTAGGTCTCTTTCCTTCTGCAGTGACTTGCAGCTGTTTGCCCTGGGATTACAGATACAGCCAGAGCTCAAGGGCTGCTCAGGGACTGACAAGTCAGTCCTGCCTCACTTCGGTTTCATTGTCATGTCCCTGCAAGCTGTCCCCAGGCAGCCACAATGGGAAAGAGAAGCTCAGTGGCAGGAATGAAGTCCCAGCAAGTGCCAGGACTCAGCATCTCACAGAAGTCCCTAACACAGCCATGCGTGCAGGGTTTCTCAGCTCCTGCTAGTATAGCGCAGGAATTCTAGTGCCCAAAGACACAGAGAGGACGGGGTCCTTACCTCAATGTTCCTAAGCTCCACAGAGATGCAGGATGCTGCCCTGGGCTTGCTGGCAGCTGTGTTGCCTGCCTTGTGCTGAATGCTCTGTGAGGAAGGGGAGGGAGCAGCTGGGCTGCAAGCTCCTGAGAGAATTGGTGTCATGTGTCAGGAGGCGCCCGCAGATAGAGGCAAGGAGAAAAGCAAAGAACAGCAATCCTGGCTCCCCCTTCTCCACACACACACACTCCTTTCCTCCTCCCCAGGCTGTGCACATGCATTCTATGTGTAGTTCCCCACAGCCACTTCCACACATAAATCCTCATCCATACTTATACGTGAATGGAAGAGGACTTTTCTCACCCCAACACACATCCCTACACACTAGCTCAGTTGTGTACATTCTCGTATCCCATCACTACCACTCACCTTTCACCCCCATACTTCCACACATCAGTCATGCTTTGGCAAGGAAGCTTTTGGTACTGGGCACCATGTTTTCAACATCATCATTGCAGCCCATGTCTGTAGGATCCCTTTTAGACCTAAATGAGTCTTCTCATAATGAGAGATTCCAGTTACTGCTGTAGTAAGAAAAGAAAGATATGTACTGTCCCATGGACCAGGCCATCCAAAATTTCAGTTTCTGGTGAGATTGCCCAGCATGCAGAGGTCAAAAAAGACAGACCAATCTGAAAGCCATACAGTTTCTCCAGGCTTATCTGTCACACCTATCCTTTCAAAGATTGTAATAGAGAACAAGGACTTACACATAATATGAAGCCTTCAAAACCTAAGCTAGGTGGCTATGGATCATGATGGCTATCTCTTTTACCAGTGATTGCAGCTTGCCACTTAGTTGTTTTGTCAGAAAGCTTTTACATTACAAATGAACATGTTAAACAAGTATCTCTTTTCTACAGAACTACATACCATTTTTATACCTTTTTTTTCCTCTTTTTTTTCTGTTGATCCATCACTTTCCACCTACATGCACACAAAGAGGACCCAATGCTAACTGCTGTCCTTCTTTCCATCTTATGTGTCCACCAGCTCAGCCCACTTCTGACAGTCACAGGCAAGGAGGCTGAGGGGATTGTGGGGAAAGAATGCAGCCTTGGCTCCAAATTAAATAGGTAGCAGGGACTCATACGACAACGCATCTGGATGCTGAAGCCTTATCCTAACCCTGTGTTCTGTCTTCCATCTTTGCCAGTAATTAGTCCTAAATTAGTGAACTAGGATAGCTGAAGTGCAACTCCATGTATTGTATAGCTGCTCATTCTTACCTAAGCTGAAACTAGCTCAGATAAAAGTATTTGTGCTACAGGCAGAGCTAAGAAAGACTCTTCTTTCAAAGTTGAAAAGAAATGTTTATTTCTCTTCACTCACTTTTATTTTTCCATACTTACACCGATATATTAGATTTTTACTAAGGAAAGGAATGAAAAGGCAAGTTTTTTGCCCTTTAGGGAATACAAATAATATGGTGTTTAACTGAAATAGATATAATAAATCTCACATAGCCTCTAAATCTTATTGAGAAAAAAATCTAGTTCTAGCAAGAAAAAGCATGTTAACTATGGTTGGGATTGTGTGCATCCCATAAGAAAAACATTGTCATTATTTAATTTTCACTGCTAATTCCTACCTCAAAACATAGCTGGCAAATAATTTCTTGATTAAGTAACTATTCTGCTTGTGTGTTAGTAGCAAATTCTTGGCTTCAGGATATTTCTTTTTATTATTGAATGATGTTTATCCTCAGGACAAATTTTATTTTTTTTTTTAAATTATTTTTATTTTGGCCAGGTGCAACTTTAAAAAGCTTAGTGGGGCCTCCACATTTTTATATCTGTTCAAATGGGATGCATAATATTATTCTGTCCAGAATTCCAGGTACGTGACATACCATCCAGTACGCTTCTAGACTTGCAGTCTTCTGAAGTTGAGATGTTCTCACTACCTGCTGTTATTGCAGTGACAGTTTATCAAAACCTAAATTATATCGATGTAAAATACGTATGCATTGATTCATCTGATGGAGTAATCATGGTCCAGCACAGCTGACAAAATACCATCTGAATATTTCTATATGCTAAAGGAATACTCAAACACCGGAGAGGCCAGTTTTTGGGAGCAGCATGAAGCAGACAGAACATGCTTTTGATTTTCCTCTGCTCTGATGGGATTTTTTTTTGCCCCAGAGTTTGACATGATGCTTTTAAAATGTGTTTCCATTTTTTGCCACCTCAATTTGAATAATGCACATATCTTGTCTGCTGTGAACTGTTAAAAATACGCACATTTCACACAATCTTCTTCTAGTGTTTCATGGCCTCGAGATAGTCTTGACCATTTAACCTGACAGCATCATGCTGTAATGGTATTTCAGAAGTATTTATTTAATTATATTATACATGTCAGTACATGAACAAAGTGCCCAGAAGAAATAACAATATTTTGAATCCTGATACTAAAGAGCAATGTTATAAAGAATCTGGTTCACAGTCCAGTAAGTTGTCACATGTGTGACTTTTAGGAAAAACAGTTTGAAAATTCAAATACTCCTAGTAATTGAACAAGAAAATTAAAAAATCAGAACTTCACTGAAGATTATATCTGAAGAAGGATAAAATAGAGACCTGTATTTTACCCTTTGACTGCAAAATAGGTTTTAGTGGATTTGACAGGTGAAGATTCAGGCTGAATAGTCAGCTGAGTACAGTAAGTCTTGACAAATTGACTTACATTTACCAACTGTTGTGTCTGCAGTTTAGATTTATTTTTTTTTAATGTGGAGTTGTTTTGTGACAATACCTAATTGTTCTATATGAAAAATTATCTCCTAATGGCACAGCCTTGTAAAAACCTATGATGAAATCTTGGTGTACGTGAAGGTAGCAACAGCACTAATGGTTCCAATGAGGCCAGAACTTTGCTTTTTGGTACTAATCTTGAGCATGTAGTCTGAAAGAACTGGTCAAAGCAAATCAGCTTTATTGTGTTTTCATCTGAACTCACTCTTTGATGGCAAAGAGTTACTTTTTGTGTAGCTCCCAACAGATTTTAATGATTCTTTGGGACTGGAATGGTAAACATGGCCCTCTCTTTTTCAGCTGGTATGGACCTGGCTCTCCATGCCCCCTTTTTAATATTGCTCCTCTGCAATATTTTTCAGGAGGTGTGAGAAAACTTAAACTGAAATGAGGCATAGAAAGGATGAGGCTGTCCTCAATACTTCCCCATTTTATCTCCATACAGTACAGCTGAAGCTCACACTGAGTATTTTGGTGGTAAGTAAATTCTCATTGTCTGTGTGTAATATAAATATATTAGCTTTTGTTATGTTTTGAGGATATTTCCTTCTTTCTACTTCTAATAGTTCTGTTTTCATTTTAATTTCCCTCAGTAAGAGATATTTTCTACCTTACAGCCTAAGTACATAAAACATATCTATATGTATCAGTTATTTTCTAAAGTATTTGTAGCATTCAGCCTAACAAGGGAATGAAAACACAGAAACAAAAGAGTACAGATACTTTTTAAACATACTAAATATTTGACTGAACGTTTGATTATATTTAACATTTAAGATTTAACCAGATTAAGAACACTCTTAAAATTACAACTAAAGCAAATCTTAAAGGTTTGATTTGCTATAGTGGTACCAATGAAAAAGTGCTTAGACAATTCATTATTTTGAAATTCCTGTTACATCTCAGTTACTTCTTATTGTAAAGTATAATTTGCACAACTCTTTTCTTCCACCTGCCTTATTTTCAGCAGCATAACTGCAATTAGCAATGCAAAACTCCTTAGTGCTTTTAAAATACAGTAATTACATTTTGCAGGAATGGAAGCTGTTACATTTTGATGGAATTTCAGTAAAAATCAAATGCTTTAATCTCACCTAGCATATTTAAAGACACTGTCAGATAACTGGAAAAGAAATTACTTTGCTGGAAATGCACTTAGCAAGTTAAAGCATGTTGCTGTATGTAGTACACAGTATTATGCCAACGAAAATAATAGAGATTTGGTAGAAAAACTCAAGTTTCATACAGTTCTAAAGTTGTAATCCTTTTAATATTGGAAATAGATTTTGTCTTTGGAGAGGTGATTATTTCTAGTGTTATAAAAAGTCATACATTTGTCTTACAACCATTGTTGTCAGTATAACTCTAAACTTGCATAAATGTCAGAATTCATGTCATTAGACCTGCATATTTTTAGGAGTGTTTGTATAAGTATGCATTAGACTCTGAGTTCATAGCAGTAATTGTAAACTAGTGCTCAGAGCCCTTAGTGCACTAATAAGTCTTAATGGTCCTGACCAGCCTCACCTGTTACCTCCACCCACACCCCTGCCCATGGGTCTGGGGGCTCTAGTTCAGCTCACCTTTAGGCCATCAGCCTGGCCCTGGTGGGGTTGTGGGATGTTGGTTACTCGCTCTATCACAGCCCTGCCTGAGCATGCTGACCTGTCCCCACTGAGATGCCTGACACCCTGGGCTGGGGCAGCCCTCAGCCTAGCTCCCTTGCTGGGGGTGCTGGGATGGGTCCTGGATGAAGAGCCCTGTTCTGTTGTCCAGTTGGGAAGCTGGTGTGCCTCCTGCCCTGGGGGTGCAGCTGGCCATCGCTGCTCCTGACAGAGCTGGCACTGGTGTTCACAGCTCGGCACGGCTGCTGGTGCTAGAGGTCTCCACAAAAGCCGTGGTGAGCCCCGAGTGAAAAGTCAGCCACGTTACCAGCATTTCCTAGAGGTTTTTACAATGGTATATTTAAATACACTTTTGTAAATTCAAACTTGTAGAATGTAAACAGTACCAAGTTGCTTCTGTGAAGCGTTGTTAGGAAGAACTCTGATCTATTAATCCATTTTATATGGTGTTTCAACAGCTTTTTCCTTCAGGTGTGCCTGTAGCACACTTCATATTTTTACACGTAGGTAGACATTAGCTGCAGGAGTCTCTATAAAGGCTTGGTGAATTAAGGGTGCAGTGAAACGAAATTATTCTTGTATGGTATTGCACAGGTACAGCTGGCAGCAGTGGGCAGTGTTTAGACCTGTCCTTAAATGCTTGGAGCAGCAAGCCAGCTGCATCCTGCTGTTCAGCCTTACAACATGTCTTTAAGCTCAGGACCTAATTTTGTATCTGACTGTTACAGGACTTTCGGAAGTGGTAGAGGTATTATAGAAGGTGGGCTGAGATGCATGAGGTTAAAATGAAACTTAGTGGAAGGTAAACTGTGTTAGAGCTCGAAGGAAAAACCAGTAGACGGGACCGAATTCGGGACCTGCCCTACAATCCTTCAGGGCTCGGCAGGGGCCCAAGAGCGGGCTGCGCGGGGCGCCGCGGCGGCTGCAGCAGCGCAGGGCGGGACGGGACGGGCCGTTCCCTCAGCGGCTCCCGCAGCCTCTGCAGCCCTGCCCAAGGGCACACAGCAGAATTTAAAAACCGAAGTTATATTGTCTGTTGCCGCTAAGCTGATACGTAGAGCTGAAACTGCTGCAGCACGTCTGCAAGCACACAGCTCCTCCTGAGGGCAAGCGGCTTGGCTCGTCTCAGTAGCTCCTGTGAAGGCCTCTTGAGATTGGGAGGCAGAAGTCCATTTAAGTAGAGAGGAACCTTTTCCCAGGTCTGGAGACAATAGATAGTGTGAGAAACGAAATGGCTAGTGGCTTTCTGTAGTAGAGACTTGGTTCCTGCTCCAGAGTTGAGTTAATAAATTGCTTAAGTATCTGATCAAGCCATAAAATCCTCTGCAGGAGTGAAGGAATTCAGTCTGCAGTGTGAAGCTGAGGGAAGAAGGCTGTGTTTTTAAATGCTTAAATATGAACAAAAGTGGTGTAACACTTTGGTGTTACTACAGCAAGGATTTTTGTAGTGAAGAAAAGTTCTGTTCCTTTAGGTAAGAATAGGCTTGTTGAAGGACGTGATTCAATTCTGTATAAACACAGATTGAAATATATTATGCTGTAATCCTTTGTATTTAGCCTAGTAAAAATCCAAGTAGATATTTTTTCTGGCTCTGAGAATTGCTGTAGAAACTAAGTTATTAATGAGTATGGGGTTTGTTTCAACAATTTATTTTTTTTTTTTTGTAAGAATTTTTAAAATTTATATAGGTAGCTATCCATGCTATCCATCATGAAGCTCTTCTGGATTCTGCACTGCGAAACATATATCCTAATCCTGTAGTTTTAGAATACTATGATGGGGCTTGTGCGATAAAGAAAATTCTGGTAGCCTCTTTGTGCCCTTGCTGCTTTCTCCTATAACTATTCAAATGGGAAGCTCAAATACTTGCAAGTCAAGCAGCATTGGCATAATGCTTTTAAATAAATGAAGCAAGAGATAGAAAAAACAAACTTGTTTTTTCTATGTGTGATGGTCATCTTACATGTGTTCTTTGTTCTGCAGAAAATTACTTCCCTTGGTGTTAGGTAGAAGCTCAGTGGCTAGAACTGTTTATTAATACTGCATCAAGTGAAATCAGTCACTAATTAATCACTAATACTTGAATCTAATACCATGCTTCAGTTTGTAATCCTTGTAAAAAGGATTATGTGGAAATACAGAAAACAGATGTCAATTTCTGAAGTAGTTAACCTACCACAGTGCTGTAATATCAAAACATCTTTCTCCTCTCCTGATATTATCATATATTAACCATACGATTAGAGAGGTGGAGCTAAATTATCTGTATTTTTAAAAGCCTGTTATAATCTATAATTGCTAAATGCGTGTGCACGGTGTGACAAAATATCTGACTTGTTAGAGGCTCTTAGGGAAACAAATAAGTTTATAGTGTGAGTTTTCAGCTTATTTGTTTTTATATTATGTATGCTGTAGAACCACTGAAGCTTTTCGAGTGGTTTTGGTAAGAGAAGGCTGAAACTGGAGTAGAGATTCACTGTGGAATCTCCATTCTTAGAAATAAAGTTGGCACACACACAAGATTTGTTTAACAGATAAGGCCACTGGGTGTCAGTCTTGACTCGAATGTGAACGTCATGTGGGCATTGCTGACAGTAGAGATTTGCTTTGATATGAGTGGTAAGAGCAAGGGTATTAATGTCAGTGCTAGACTAACATTTTTTAGCAACTTCATGAAATTGATCTGCCATTTAAGAGTAACAGTGCTATGACTATAGCCACTTAAGAAAGAAATAAAAAAAAAATCAAAACTTGTAATGTGGTTGTTCTATAGTTTTGTTTTCCTGGTGAATGGCCTGTTTGGGCATTGCACTTTACCTATGGATCAGAAATATGTAGATACTTGTGTATCTATATGTAGATAGCTGATCCTTGCTCCTTCCTGACCTGTGGAATGTTACTACAAATAACTGCTGAGCACTCACTGGCATGTAATGAACTGTGGGTTACCAGAGATTACCTTGAAGTAGAAAAAAAAGTGTGTGTGTAGGGTTGGGTAAGATGTTTTTTATTAATAATACTGTCTGCTGCAATGACTTAGGTACAGGCTTTGTTAGTTAACCTTAGTATATTGCTGCCCTTGGCATGCACTTTTCCTTTTATATAAGAAGTTAGTCCTTTTTAATCTCATGTGACAGACCTTCAGCCTTCTCTTCTGAAAACCACTTGAAAAGCTTCAGTTGTTCTGCAATGCAGAAAATAGTAGTTTTTTCAAGATAACATTTCTATACTCTCTTCCCAAAGGTATTATTAATTAAGCTTTGGATATTGCAAATAGAATAAATGTCTAAGCCTGTATTACATATCCTTATGTTGTCCATATCTCCACCTGACAGACAGCGAGGTAAAAAAAACAACTTAGGGAACATAAAATAAGCCTGTTTGTGGATGGGACTCAGACTATCAGCAATTCAGTTGAAATGAAAATGCTCATTCAAAATGCTCTCATGCTTTCATAGTTAAAATTAGTTCTATTTTGAATTTTCTCAGAGTATGAGACTTTCAGAAAAGTATAATCAAATTCAAGGGAATGTGTCAAGATATAATACTAGTTAAGCAAAATTAATTTCAGAAGCTTTCAAAAATGAGCAAATGACAAGCTCATCTTACCTGTGTTTTTTGAGATCTGAAGGTAGCCTTACAGTCTGCTCCTTCCCCCACTTATTTCAATTACCTGCATTTATTGCTCATGTTTTCAGGAAGTTTTCTCATGTGATAAAACTGCTTTTCAAGATTGAGGTGGTAATACTGACAAAGCTGGCATAACTAGGAAGGAATGTTCCTCACAGTTCAAGTTGAGAAACTTTTTAGTGCTGTATTTCTTATACTCTTGAAGCTATATGTAGAACTGAAATAACTTCAAATACATGCTAGCTGAACATTAGAATATCAAAATAACTTCTGTTGAGCAGGATCCTGAAGCATCCTCATTTTGTCTTTTAATGTTCTAACTATGTACTTTTTTATGTGGACATGTCAGGTGCAGATACACGTCTTACAGATGAGTGGCTTTTTTGTGGGATATCTTTAATCCTTTCACATTGGTTTGTAGGCATTAGAGATGCTGGAAGCACTGTGGGACAGAACTGTCCAAAATATGGTTCAGAACTCACTTCCATGAATTATGTAATGACAACAACTGCTTTTAGAAATTGCTGAGTTCTGGGATGATGCTTCTAAGCTGTAACTGGGAACTGGGAGAAGATGGATGATGCAGGAATGTAAGGTTGAATTAAATAGTGGGGTTTTTTTTCTGCATGCTCACAAAGCCTGACCTAGACAAAGTGGAAACTACCTATACTTGCAGTGCCTGTTGCTTGTAGTGTGGTGTAAAGCAATGGATCTTAGGCCTTCTTGCCTGCTTGGCCTGAGAACCTCTTGAGAACTCTGGTCTGGAATAGAACTTCTTAACCCACTCTAGATAAAGGTCTAGTGGAAGGACTTGAAAATAATTGTTAAAAATTGAAGTTACTATCAAGAGGATGATAAAGTCAAGAAGGAAGAATTTTTTTCTCAAAGAATGAGATGTTAAGTGTACAGAATGCATAACTATTTTCTTTGCTTTTAGAAGTCATTCATGCCATAGGCCTTTCTGAGTAGACTCTTGCAGTCCATGTCTGTTTCCCAGGTCTGTTAAATGTCAACTTAGAGATCAGGAAAAATTTCTCCTCCTCCCCTTAAACCATTTTAGCCAGGGGCAGCTGAAGTAAAGATCCCTTCAAAGGCCTAGCACAGCTTGGTTTTTGTTTGTTGTTTGTTTGTGGGTTTTTTTTGGTTTTTTTTGGTATTTTTTAACTTGGCATTGCAGTGACAGTAGATGGTGGCCTTTACTGTCACAGTTAAATGTTATGGCTATGCCCCTTTCTCTTCATATTTTTGCATATCAGGAACAGCTCTTGTAAATATACTGGAATTGCACTAGCTTAAAATTGGCATTGTAGAAATGGGATCATTCCCCACACATGAGAATTCTAAGGCAGAAAAGGCATGTGACTCAACATCTCTTATCTTCAGCTGTAACTCCTTTCAGGAGTGCTTAGATAAGATTAAAAGAACCAGGATTCCTTCCAACCAGCTCCCACTTTTTCACCTGAAGAAATTTGCTGAGAAAAGAAGCAGCAGGCTCTAGCTGCAGAATTTGAGTTAGCTTCTAGCATGTCACAATGCACATTCAAATTCAAGCAAGATATGGCTCTTTTCTGCAAATGTGTATGTGAAACTGAGCTCTTTTTTGATGTTGCAACTGAGTTGATATAAAAGATTCTGCTACTTTTTGTCATTTGTTCTCTGTAGAAAATTGTGTAAAACAAATACTAAGAGAGCTGCGAGCCAAAATCTGAGAGGATTCTGTCAGATAGTTTAAATAAACCAAAACTAAATTAAACAAACGATTACAGCTGCAAATTTAAGTATGTCTGAAATTGTAAATGCTACTGTTGCACACAAAACTTCTGATCCTCCTCACTGTGTATTTTTTTTTTTTAATCTTAAGGAAACAAGTGACTTTAGCAAAGGCATCTGCTTTGCTTGACAGATAGGGGAACGCAGACCTAAAGATCAAAATGTCATTAAAACTGAAAGGGAATATTATATTACCTTCTAGGGTAAACCCACCAAACCAGTATTTTGTGTATGGGAATTGTTTATAGTGATTTGCATTTGTTTTTGTCTTGTCCCTTCTGTGACAGGATTCTAAACTGAGCAACGAGTTACAAGACACTGTAAGAGCAATAGTGAGTGATAAAGTCCCTAAAAATATTTAACTGTTCTTTATAGAAGTATTAATACAGTCTCCTATCAACTGATCTTGTGATGCAGCAAATGTGCCATCAATGTATCCAAAATGTAACAATGCAGTGTTTCTGTGGTGTTTAAATCAAGGGCAAAGATTTTTTTTGAGAGTCTGACATAGAGACTTTGTGCTATATAGGGTGGTCAGACTGAGCTCATCTGGGAGAGTGGGCTGTGGTGGAGATGCTGGAAGATGCATCCACCTTTTTTACTTCTTCCTTTATTCTTTTCCCAAATCAAATAACACTGGGTTAGTTCTATACATTTCTGTAAAGTTTGATGGTACGATTGAACTTGTACACTGAATCAAGAACACATTTGTCTACTCTTGTTATTCCCAAATAGGAAATGGATCAAATCCAATAAAGATATTTTTCAATTAAACTGTATGAAATATAGTTGGGTTCCTGGATTGTCTTTAGCCTCCATGCACATATTAAGGGCTGCTTAGGATTATGCCCTGCCCAATAGCTGGGTGGGGGAATGCTATGGAAGAGATGTAGCAAAAGAAGTTGAAAAAGGGTCACTGACTCCCATAGCCTCTGTAAATCCTCCCAGTATCATGTATCTGCAAGGCTAGTTTTCTAGGAGTGATTTGAGACCAGAACTAAATATTAATGTGTGGACTGGATTTTTCTGTCCTGGAATGGCTTATCTGGTTTTTAGACACTGCTAATAATTCTTTAAAATGTAGTACTGGCTTTTGAAATTTTTGAACGCAATAGATGGAACTTAGCTAGCTAGCAATTGCTATGATAGCAGAATTGTTTGGTTGTAAATCTGTGTAAGTAGGTCACAAGCATCAGTTTGTATATAACTGTTTTCCAGAGCCGTCTATGAGACTAATTTTACATGCTTATTTGATAGTGGCACCTAAGGATGAAGAGTTAATTGGATGGAACAGTGTAAAAATATGATTAGGCTCTTAGATGCTAAGCATTAGTTAGGAAAAGCATTACTCAGAATATCCTAATGTCCTCTATATTTAGAAACAGTGAAATGTGAGCAGGGATGATAGATTCTTTAGCCTGATTTTGGGAATTCAAGCTGTGGAAAACTACCTTTTGCTATGGGGTGAAAAAGGCATCTCTTGCAACATATATTTGAGGGCATGTCCCTGTGGAAATTGGTCAGTTGTGACAGTTTTTTTTACTCTCCAAAATAATAATCGTTCTCTTTGGTATTCTAGAATAGAGGAAACACCTTATTCTAATATTTTAACCCTTAACTGAATCCCAGAGAGAATGGTATTTTGCATAGTTTTCTTGTGATTCTTTAGCCTGATTCTTATACCATTAAAACCTAAAGGTCAAACTAAAATGGAAAACTGCCCACAAATCCCTAGTCTTTCACTGTGTTCAACTCCTGAGTGTGAGATGACAGGTGGCTTTAAAGTACCTTTTGTCCTTTCCTAATCCTGGTTTATGGGGATTTAAACATCACGGACATAGTAAGTAGTCAACAAACTGCTCTATCTCATACATAGTTTTCCAGGAATCACTGGGAACTAGAAAAATATAGAAGCTGTAGGGTTGCACTTGATCTCTTCCTGGTATGCACACTAGTTGTGGTCTGGAGCCGGATCTGCTCTGGTGACCCTAAACCATATTCAATTTGTATGGGATTTTAGACTGGTAAGTTAGCTCAAATCAGCAACTTCATAGTGGTGAATCTGACTTTATATCATGTACTGCAACATGATCTATGTTTCAGTTTACATAAGTAATTGTGTTGTGCTATAGGAGGAGGGGCAACGAATGCAAACTAGAGCACAGGAAGTTCTGCCTCAACTGCTGCTGTTTTTGTTTGCAGTCCTGTTTGCTGTCTCTTGTAACTTAAATTAATGCCTGCAAAATTGTATTAAGCAGACAAGAATATATTGGAAAGAAATGAAAAAGAAATTGCAATTTAGAAGAATATGTGATCTGCACTTGGGTGAGGGTATAGCAACAGAAATAAAGGGAAGAGCATGATGTCTGTCCATTAAAAGAACACTAAATGCTTCTT
Source organism: Apus apus (assembly GCF_020740795.1). Lineage (NCBI taxonomy): Eukaryota > Metazoa > Chordata > Aves > Apodiformes > Apodidae > Apus > Apus apus. Next base: position 20,551,677 of record NC_067287.1, on the reverse strand, counting down.
TGCACTGTAGCTCTAAGAGCAAGATTTGGCTTTAATGTTCTGTTTGATCAAAAAGACCTTGGTGCAGAAGTGGAAAAATGCTGGTGATGACATTATACGTAATTTGAATCTCTGCTGATTGTAGTAAGTGCTTCGGTATTTGAAACAGTTGTAGTCTGATGATATTTGGAAAATTTGGATGATAGTAAGACACGAGAAGAGTTTTATGTATTTTGAATGTGTTCTGTAAGTTTTATTAAAGCTCACTTATTGATTTTAAAATATGAAAAAGCTCACCTAAAGCTAATGTATTACTATGTTCCTGACATATGTCAAAGCCCAAGCAAGAATCAGCAGTGGTTATTGGCAATGAGGTGCAGAAAGGAATAGGTACAATTAAATCATATTAGAAGGATGGTGTGGGGTGCTGGGTGCCTGTGTTTACTACTGAGGATGTAAATGTTTGTCTTGAATTTTCATTGGGTTTCTTCGAATGCCAGATATAGAGAGGTATCTACATCTGCTGGAAAAGATAAACATGGATTAGGAGAGTTTCTATTAGTCTTTACTTCAGCATTTCTTAGTATCCTTATCTGCCTGTTGGATGATGACAGCTTTTTAAATGAGGAATTCACCATTCTTATATATATGCCTTTGCTCTTCAAGTTGAATCACTTAATTATTATGCTAGAAAGGTAACAAACCTTTAAGACCACTCAGAAACAGCAGCTAATAAAAATCCAGGGGACTGATTGTCTACAAGATTGCCTGGAAAAACTTACTGTTGACTACAATGAGTTTCTGCTTGTGTCTAGGACAACTAGATACCTAGTTTCTAAACTCAGGCACGTTTCTGTCATGTTTTCATGAAAAATACCTTCTATTCTTCCTACGGTAGGTCAGAGCATCTTGTGATTTATTTGATAATGTCTGTGGGGAGCTGGTCACTGACTGCTGATGAATCTTAGCTGAAAACTACTGAACTTCGGAGTTTTCCCTTGTTAGTCTAATGAAGCCAGAATTCAACCTAATGCCTACATTTTTTTTAAATCCAGAAGAAAGCTTTTTGACCTGTGGAAATCATCTGAACGTGTTGGGAATTGAAGACTTACTTCTTGGTATGTACTTGATCAACCATCAGCTTTTCACAGGTAGATGTCAATAGTAGTATATTAGGACTGCTGATTCCCCACTCCCCTTTTTTCCATTCTGCAATAATTAACAGAGTAGCCAGTTTTATAATTCAAAGGTCTAAGGTTTGAGGCTTGTGCTTTTAATTATTTCTGAAGCTTTGACTGTGACACCGCAATATGAATGAAACACTACTTTCAGGTCCAATATGAGGGTTCAAGCTCATGGCCTTCAAATTAATGAAACAACTTCTACTGTTCATAATCAGATACACAGGATTATGGGGACCTAGGGTATTTTCACTAGTATCTCTTGAAGTGCCTGACATAAAGACAAAGCTGTAGTTTTTCTAGAAAGGCTAAACATCAGTCATTCTTAAGGAACAAAAGGAGTTTTAATATCTAGGGGAATGTGGTATGTAACCTCCTATTTACTTTCAGCAGCTTGTGGCTCTGATTTACAATGACACTTAAGCACGATTGTTTATCTTAAAGAGGAAAAAAGCAGTCAACAATCCCCAAAAGCCTTCTAGAACATCAGTAATTACACTGGCTATGTCATATAGCTCTGTTCTCAAACATTATTTTCGAGCTCATAAACTACCGTTCCTGTGGAAATTAAGGCAAAATGAGTAAAGAATCTGTTCTAGTTTCTTGAATATGCCCTTCAGTTTATGGTGCAATGCATCTGCACTAGAAACTCAAGTGTTATGTATCTGAGCCAGATAAAGTAACCAGAAAAAGCACCAGATAAGTAACTTCCCTGTTAGTCTTAATTTAAGAGCTTATCCTAAATAACGTTGATCACGCTGTATTCAAAGAAGTAAACCAGCAGTAGGTATGCTTTACTGTGCTGAGATCTCCAGAAGTATCCTAATCAGGAGAAATATTAAATTTTGGAACTGGATTTTACAATAATTCCTCGATGCAAGAATGAGTACTGAGAGGGAGGAGGAATTCAGTTAGATACCTTGCAAAATACAAAACATGCCATTAAGTTGTTTTTTGATGGCAAACTTCCACCTCACAATTCTGTTCTGTGAAGTGGCTATAAAAATAGCATTGCATGCTTTTCTGACTCAGGTGGATCTAGCCTCTCCAGGCAGCTCTATCCTGTTCCTCCTGGCTGTAGAGTGCAACCTGATTGAGATGCTGGCATGAGCAATGAAGCTGGTTAAAGGGTACTGCCATTTGCAGCTGTATCCCATGTTTGTGGGACTGTGCTGTGAAGCAGGCTCAGCAATCAGTGCTCTCTTGAGGGGACAAAAGGGAGTGTGAATTGCAATGTTGCAACTCCCACAGAAGGGGATAGAGGGGGAAGGGTGGACTTCTCAAGCCAGTTACCCTGCCTACCAAAGTCTGTGCTCACTGAACTGTCCTATATCTCATTCCTGTGAACAAGTCCCCCAGAGAGGAGAGAGGCTGGTTGTTGGGGATTTTTTTGGTGGGTTTTTTTTTAATTGTTGTAATCCTTTTGACCTCATGCATTCATGAGTTTGGTCTCTTCTTGTCAAAGTAGTTTTGCAGGTTGGCTGAATCGGGTACTATTTTCAAAGCAAATATTTTGGGTATTGTTCCTTAGCAATCAGTTAAGAATTGCCAAAATGTGGCTTATCTTAAGCTATCGTTTTCTTCTTATTTTTTTCAATTTAATTTGGTATAACAAAATATATTTATACTATAACAATCTCTGTGTACAAATGAATTTTTGCCATGCACGTGGTGTTACAGGGTACCTATATTTTAGTCATATATTCAGTAACTGTGTTCTCAGAAAGACTGTGTTTCATTGGCCTATTTCTATCTAGTCCTCTTTTTCAATAAGCACGAAGACTTGTTCACAAAATTAATGGAGTAAGATCATATTTTCAGCTTCTCTATTAAGTGGGCAGTGATTAATCTCTGAAGCTCTGAAATACATACCAAAACTGTGAGAATCTGTGACTTGCAACCCTTACACTGCTAAACCATGTTCTCATTTGCTTACTGTTGTTACCCTGGGTTTGGCCTTGAAATTCTGATAAATACTACTGATCTGAAGGCTTATTATTTATCTTTTTTTTTTCAGGTGCTTTTGATGGACTGCTTCTGTGATCTCTCAAGCATTTCATCCTGGCTGTTGAAAGAACAAGACATACCAGCTCTTAGTATGCGAGTGTCCCACTTACCTCAAATCTGTTATTAATAGGCATGTATACCAATGAAAATAGCTAATTTTACATATGACACATGGTAGATACTGTTGCCTATTTGGTAATTAAGTTTTTAAACTAACTCTGTGGGAAGTGTGAGGAAAATAAATTTGTAGGATGTTCTAGCTTTAATTATTTATAAAAGAATATTAAGCTTGCCTTGTACTCTCTTATCACATCTGTATTTACTTGTAAGAATAGCTGAGATAGATGGTGTACTGCTTTCTCCAACTGTCTTTCATACTATGTATTTTCACTGAGAAGCTGCTTATTAATTTCCTCTCTGATTTTTTTCTGCTTCTCACCTGTAAAATGCCTGGGAGATACATCTAGTTTTGTTCTTAACATATTGATGCTTAGAATCAATTGTTAAAATATGCTTTAGTTTGGGTGTTTTGGGGTTTTTTCAGTACCTCAGTTATCAATGATACCTCAGATACCATACAAAAAAAGGCTGTGGCCTAGGCAGAGCTAGAGTATTGTTCCCTTATGGTAAATTTTATCTCCTTCCTTCTTCTTTCATTTTCTCTTGGATTTCTGCAATACCTGAGGCAAGGGCTTTCCTTCACAAATTTTCCTTATTACCCAAGAGCAGTCTGCTAGTATATGGAATGAGTTAGCATTCTATGAAAAACAGCAGGTCCTTGTGTAATTAAACTGTTCCTGAGTTAGTGGCTTCAGAAGTGAAGATACATTGGTTCTTATTTTGAAAGACAGGTTATGTGTTTCTCTCCTTTATGGAACACTGTGGTGAGGTGCATAACCTTGAAAGTGAATGTTTTCATACAGAACACCTAAATAAACCTGAGAAAAGCTAATTTTCTGTTGTTTTTTTTTTTTTATACGTGGCTGCAGTGAAACCCAGGATAGACAGTAATAGACTAATTATTTTCTACCCTGTGAGCACTCTCAGGATGTGGTCTTACGGTTTCACAAGGCTGCCCAGGCTTGCTTGGTAGAGTGAAGTGTGGTTGGAAAAACATCAAGACAAGGACCCCAGTCTTCTTTTTTTCTCAGCATTGCTCAATCTGCTGTAAAGGATGTTCAGAGTTATTCCAGCCTGTTCTATTCTGCTTGTTAGTACCCTAAAAAGTTTGTAGAACATAAGTGATTTGGAAATGCCTCTTTACCTCCCATTCCTTTTTAAGTACAAATTCTATCTGTTGCTTCCTTGCAGGGCATAGCAGGTGCTGAAGGGCCAGTGCACAGGAGCAAAAATAAGGATGTCTGTCTCTCAGAGACAGAGAAAATGCCAAAGAAGTCTGCTTGCAGTAAGGCAAGTATCAAGAACTTTGGTAATTTAGAGGTATAGCTGGGGTAAAGCATACTTGCCCTTACTTTGTGTCTGTGTCTCCAGGATAGGGCATAGGGACTTGCAGGCTGAACTAGACAGTGCTGACCAAAGGGTTGAGGGGACAACTGGAAGCTGTTTCTCCACTTCATTCTGCCTTCCAGGTAAATAAACTCTCTCATCTTTATACTGTTATTGTTAAACTCCATCACAGGCCCAGTTCTGCAGCTGAAATACACAGGAGGTGTTTGGAAGCTCATTTAGTTACTGTCTTTCTGCTAGTCTCCCTTGTTCAGTGGTAGTTACCAAAAAAGGTCACAGTTCCCATTCAGTGCTGCTTGTTCCAGGGCACAGTGATATAATTCCAGGTTGAAAGAGAGGTGTATTACTAACCTTGAAGAAACTTCTTGCCACAGTACTAGCTGCGTTGTGCAATCCTGACTCTGTGATTTCTGTTCTGGCCTGATTCACATCTTGGTTTAATGTTTCTCAATTTTATGTGGGATGAGGATCCACCTTTGATCCAGTCTTCTGGAAATCTGTGTTCTAGTTATGAATATGCATTAGCTTTTTGAGAACTATTATCAACTCAAGCCCTCTTTTTCTTAGTTTGTGATTAGGTGTTTTTTGCTTGTTCTTTAAATCCTTGGAGAAAATACTTCCCTGGCAAATAACTGCTGTTGTTTTAGACACAGTGAAATGTGATGTGGCTTATATCAGATACCAAGTGAACTCAGGACTGTTCTGCTTTTCTGTGCCATATGTTATGGAGTTTAAATCGGTACTGTTTCTCTGCACAAGATGCAGCTCAATGCCCTAAAATGTGACCTTCCTATTTATGGAAACTTCTGCTCACCCTGCATGTAGTTGAAAAGATTAAGTGCTCAAGTCCAAATACACTTGCATATGAAAACAACTAATTCTGCCTCAAGTCTGATGGCTTTGATGCAAACTGAATTGGGCCTTAGGTGAAGGAAATGACTCAGAGATTAGTACCTCTAAAAAGACCCTCCTGCCATTAGTAGCCTGTTAAGAAAGGAAGCCTCTAACACAGACAAATATTATTGCTTGCTGTAAAACTGAGATTCAGTTAAAGGAATGGAACACTTTAAATTGTAGAACAAAAATAGATTAAATCTGAAGAATTAACTGCTGTGGTTGGGTTATTATTACCCAGAGAGAGAGTCAGAGCCTTTAGTTTAGATTTGTAAGGCTTGTCATTACCAGCATTCTGTCGAAAAATGAGCATGGCTACAGGTAGCCTTGCTTTAGTATGATTAAACAAAAATAGCAACAAAGACTGTAATAATAAAGGCATAGGATTTAATGGTGAAACTTAAATGTGAAATTGGAAACATAGCTTGTAACATAAAATATTTTCAATGTATAAAACCCTGGGTTTATCCAAGGACAGATTGACCACAAGATTACTGAATGCCAGTGACAATTACAGGTTTATTGGATAATGCACTGGGCAGATCCTCAGCCTCTATAAACTGTCCTAGCCCTGAGACATTCAGAAGACAGATTTACAGGTGCAGATCTGGCCCGCTGTTTCTTTTAGTGAATGTATACATATTATTTAAATATATATTATTTATATATGTATTATATATATTATTTAAATTATCCATCAGCTTTGTGTCTTTATCTAGTCATACATCAACCCTGGTGTTTCTATCTATTAAGAATTGCATGAGTTTGGACACTGAATTAGAACTGAACCCTGGTCAAAAATCAAGCCTTTTAATTTTTAACTTCTGTGCTTAGCCTGCATCTTTAATGTGTAAGCAACATGGCTGGTTGTTTTAAATTACACCTTTAGCAGCTTTTCTGATTGCTTGCTTGCAGCAAAAACCAGGCAAGCAAACTCATCCCAAATGGTATTTTGACTTAAAACCAGAGTTCAGTGAACAACTGCATTGCCTAGGTTTTCTCCCCCTAACTTTCTAACAGATGTAGTCTGCATCATCTTAAACCTGAAACAATCAACTAAAAATCCTACATCTAGTTCAGTTAGGAAACAATTAGCTCATGTTTTAGTCAACAGGAAGCTGAAAGGGAGAGAGAGGTGTGTTATACAGACACAGGAAATTTTCTATGTAGTCATGTCCTGAGGTGTTTTCAATCTGATCTTGCAGCTCTAGCCTTGCTGAAGTCCTATTTGATGGTATTCAGCAGGACACAGTCCCTTTGGTTGGATGGTGATGTAAAGTGAGAGGAGAAAGTTTTAGATTAAGTAAAATGAAAACAACATTCATAGAATCATGTAACGGTTTAGGTTGGAAGGGACGTAAGAGATCATCTAGTTCCAGCTCCCCTTGCCATGGACAGGGACACTTTAAACTAGACCAGATTGCTCAAATCGTTGTCCAACACTGGCTCCTTAGTGACTATTATTCTTCAGCAGTGAAGCATATAGACTGATCAGTTATTTGTCTGTGAATGCAATTTTGTCTTTTTAGTGAAAAGAATAATGTGTGGCAAGGGCTTGACTCACTGTCTCAGCACAGGGCTTCCCATGACTACCAACAGTGTCTGCACCATTCCTGTTTGAGTATCCCTCTTGCCCACCACCCTGTGGGAAGTAGAGATCTGTAAAAATGGTAGCCGTGAATGGGTCAGGAGCACTTGTTTTGGCTGCCAGCTGTGTGGGAATGAAACATAGGTAGATGTCTCCCAAAGCTTGTATCCAGGTCACCTCAAAGATACAGTGACAGAAGAGTGCACATAGCTCCCAATCTGGGGTTGCAGCTCCTAATGCTGTTTGCCTTGTTTGACTTTTGCTGGGATGTGAATGGCTTTAAACAATTCCCCTTCTAATTAAGTACGGTCAGTCTGTGTGTTGGCTTTTAAGGCACCCATCTGTACAGAGCAGATCTGCTTGCTCCCCTCTGAGGATCCCTTCCCTCCCCATCGGCGTTGTTGGGGGATTAAAGCAGAGGCGGCCCCATACACAAACGCAGCTGGTTCCGTTTGGTCAGCCTGAGCCTTGCTGTGAAACCACGACAAGAATTCCAGTAAGTTGGCAACACTGAAACACAAAGAAAACAACAATAGGAAAAGTCCTTCCGTGCAGAAAGGAATGTTTCAAGCACTGTTCCCCTACAGTGAAAGGAGAGAGGGTGGGAGGAGAGAGATGGAAGAGGGCAGGTTCCCCCCTCCCCCGGCAGCTCTGGATCTTGTGATGGAGAGATCTTATCCTCTCTTTGTGATTCAGAGGTGCCAGGAAGCTAATTGAATATTCTGATCTGCCCCCAGTGTTTCTTGTGGCTTGACCCCGGTGCTGTGTCGTACCACTACACCAAACAGCCCTGAACCTGCATAAATCACAACCTTGCAAAAGCCTACGCTCCACATCTTTTCCCCCTTCTCCCTACCCACCCCGCCCCCCCTTTTCTATCTTGATAGATAGAAAACCTTTACGGAAATGTTTAGGGGGATTAGCGTCCTACAGGACGTGGAGAAAAATCACAATCTGCTAATAAGCAACAATATCTTCCTCTGCAACTTTTCAAGCATAACACGGGCACGACTACCCCTTGATAGAAATTGCAGTCCATGGCAAAGAGTTAATGCTCTGAAATATCACTTAAGTTGTGTTGCAGCATCAGCAAACACCCGTCGCAGTATAATCAACATGGTACGAAGCTAATGTAAACAATATATGGAATTTATAAAAGTAATGTCATTAAAATTAATTCAACAAAGCCTCTTGCAAGACAAATAGACCTATCTCTCTCCCATGGTATGTATTGTTCAGTAGTCATTGTTCACATATGTATGTATGTGTGCACACATATGGGGAAAGTAACAGCTTTCTACACAGAAGACTATTTTTTATTAATGTAAAACAAAATAATGATTCAACTTTGCATAGTTTATGTATGATGCTTTTGATCCTGCAAGCAAAGCCTCCAAAATGTTTGCCCTTTTCCCAAAACTACATTTCATCTTTCCCTGATGGTACTATGCACTGTTCTACCCTTGTTAGTAGGTATATGGCTCCTGAAATGGCAGCAGTAAAACACAGGCAGACATTTCACGTGTGCTGCATATACTGTTGGTGAGTTGGAACCAGCGTGTCCAGCTTATATCTTAAGCATTCACAGCCAGAGCACTTAATCAAAGTTATTTTATCTGCTAAGAAAGTGCAGAAGTAAGTTTTGCCCCTACAGTTTTCCTTTCACAATAATTATGTGAGAAGTAATAATAGTAAATTCTAATCTTCATCCCCTGCACTGGTAAGTAGGTATTGTGATATTTTTCAAAGTCGCCAAAAATACTTTTCTTGTTTGGAGCATGCCTTTGGGACACTAAAACCTAGGACATATTTCACTTGCCGTCTGAAATCCCCCGTATCTACTCTAAATACGCATTGGAGCTCCAGTGGACTCTGATACAAAGTCTGCAAAGTGCGGGGACTTGGAAGCGTCTTGCCTACCCTGCAAAGTGTGGAAGGAGGGGCAGCGGCAGCCTGTGGCCTGGAGCAGTGCCTGATTCCCTCATGCTAGTTCCGGGGCTGCCGGGTATAAAGAGCTTTATGCAATGTCTGGAGGGTGGGAGTTTATAGAAAACGCGATGTCTCAACAGGCGAACGCGCCTTTCTTCTGCAACTAGCGGGATAAGAAAAAGACATCAGGCTCCTTGTGCTGCTGCTGTGCAGATCAGCACCCCGGAGTCGAGGAGCCAGCTTCTGAGGAAGCTGGAGCATCCCAGCCCCGATGGGACCTCACCATCGGACGGATGGAAGGGCAGCAACTGCTTGCAAACTGCTCATATTGTTCACTGCATGCATAATGCAGGGCAGTTGCCAAGGTAAGCGCTATGCTTCAGCTTTTCCGAAGTGGGACTTGCACCTTAAGGAGCACATCCCAGTCCTGGGGACTTCTTTGAGAAAAAGACCACAGTGTCTGCAAGTAGAGGGTTAATGGGAGCCGATTCAAGGAGTTCTTTCTAATAGCTAGGGGATACAGTTAGCTCCTTTCAGGAGTCATTTGAGGGAGTCGATTTCTGTTGTGGAAAAGGAAGTAGCGTCTTAAAAACACTACAAACATCCATTGGTTCTTTAGCTTCACTTCTTCTTGGTTGTAAGTTATCATGGGATTTTTTTTTTCTTTCTTTCTGATTGTTTTTCTGCTTTGTACAAGCTTTTTTTGTTGTACAAGACAGCAACACGCAAATGGTGCTAAATTTGGAGGAACTGCTCAGGCTTGGCAACTCCACGGTATAAACTCAAGAGTTTTAGAGGTACAAGTGGGCAGCTCTTGCGGTGGCGAGCTCGGCTTGCGCGCTGTGGTTAAGGTTAAACAAACAGTCACCCCAGAGCTCTTGCATTTTTTCCTTTCGATCTTTATGCTCTTCTTTCTACTGAAGTGTGGGTGGTTTTGCAGAGCAGAGTTCACCTGCATTCCACGAGCAGGTTTGGTGACCACTAAAATTGTACCTGGAGTTGTTTGTGCGGAGCCGCGCACTGGCCGCGGCAGTTGCGCCCAAGACAGGTCGTGCCGGGCGGGGGGGTGTGTTGTGTGTGTGTGTTATCAGGCTTACCTACGTGTGGCATATACAGTCATTTACAGAAGGCTGTAAGAAAGAAACAGATGCTTAGTCTGGAGCACAATAAGCCCCCCTCAGTCGGTCTCAGACGCAGATTTGAAGTTGAGCGAGGCAGAACTTTTTCCCTGGGCTTTGCTGTTGCCAGGCGACAAGCGCCGGGCATGTGACGGCCGAGCGGGCCGGGCGCCGCCTCTGGCGCTAATCGGGCTGCCGGGGATGGAGGAGCCGTGTCCCCATCCCTCTCCCCAGCCTGTGGCTGCAGCCGCTCTCCTCCTGGCCCCCCTTCTTCCCGCAGTTTAGTTGTCCTGCAGTGAAAATGAAGCCTGGGTTACTGGAGCAAGAGTGGCTAAAGTGTATTTTCTCAGCCCCATGTATTGACGCGGCAGTCCTGCTGGTCGTGTGTCTGTGTTACGTGTGTGTTCAAATTGTTAATCTGCTTTCTTTGCTCAACTCTTAGTTTAAGCTTCTTAGACAGAATCAAGTAAGTAATTATACAGCAACTGCTGCTAGCAGCTCCCACTTAAGAGCAGGGAAATAGGAGATAGCTAATGTGCAGCAGGAGACCTGCAAAAGCTCTAGCCAAGGAGGTCACACTGGGCAGAGTTAATCCTATGCGCTGTTATTTTACATTGGATAGAATGGAAGCTGCGTTGGTGATCTAAAAGTTTATTTAATTGCTCTACAGCCACTTTTTACTGTTTAGAACATGCTTGGTAAATGACATGACAGAAGAAGCAGAGAGAAGTTTTGAGCTATCATCCATAGGCTGTGGAAGTACAGATTTTTACTTTGATGGTGTCCCACTTGTCCCTCCCCCCTCCACTCTTCAGAGTGGAATAACTGCAGATGAAACAGACTAGTTTTAATAAGGAGTAAAATCTCTGGATAGCAATTTTGGCCACACTGTGATTATTAGTGTGAAATATTTGGTGTCCTTAAGTTCCAGATCCTTGAACTTTGAGATCATGTCAGACTCATTAAAAAAAAACACATTGAGAATCATGAAAGCAATTCTAATGCTCAGAAAGAAAATGGTGAATATCTTATTATCTTGCCTACTCCTTAGTATTTTCAATGGTGTTTCTATGATGTTTTTGGTGGGTTTTTTGGAAATACCTGAGTATTCCCAGTATAAGCTGGATTTTTCTAGAAGTAGCTTCACATGAGCATGTGCTCAAATAATAGTATCAAGGTTCTTCCTCGATGTATCTAATTCTGGATTTACAGGTCTTAAACATACCACTGGATTAAAATACTGCCTCTTGTAATTGCCAGTAGTACAGAGTCTGGTTCTGCAACCTTTACTCTATAAGCCTTGTCGCCTGTGGGGTAACTGTTATCAGAAGAAATTGCATCTGGAATCTAAAAAACGACCTAAGTGAAGGTAGTGTCAAGAAAGAGCGTCATGGGACTAAAGTTAATGTTTTGAGGAATCTCAAAGTGCTTCACGCTGGTAGTCATAAACTAGAGACCCTGGATGGATGTTGTATGCTCAGCAGTTTTGCCGAGACGAAGGAGATCACTTAGGGCAACTTCCCATTTGAGCAATGAGTCCTTTAATGTTACTGCAGAGCATATAAGATCTACATACTCGTGTAATATTCCATGTAGTATCTGTTATCAGGCTCACCTTACCTGACATGAAAGGTCTGTGCTTTTTTTGTTGAGGATTTAGTATGTGTTTGAATTTTTTTCCTGTTCTTAATGGTTCTGAACCAGAGGAACTCTTTTGGGTTTTTTTAAATAAAAGTATTTGTGTGTGTGTATATATATCTATATATGTGTGTATATATATATATAAAAGAAATAATCATAGAAAGCTGATTTTCTTTTAATAAAGGAACCCTTCTTCCTAAGCACAAAGTGTTAAGAACTTTCTTCACAAATTGACTACAGTTAACATTTTGTAACCTACATATTTCTGATCACTTAATTTTCCTTTGTTGCTTTTTGTTATCCCTTAGGTCCTGATGACCTGCTTTCAACAAAGATGATGTAAATCTTCCAGAAAATAAATGTATTAGTATTAAAAGAATAGAAATTATTTAATAAATAATTTTGGTATAGATTTTTGTTGCCAATTCTGTTAACTTAGTGCAAGTTACAAACCAATGCCAGTGTAATCTTTTTTCAGACTTGCTTGTACTTTCACTGAAGCTCTGGCTTTGCTGCAATTAGTTGCAAAGTACCAAATTGCTATATAAAGGCCAGGGTTTCACTGTACTCTGTAGTTTACAATGTTTAAATTGCTGTTGGCCTCCTGTGTCTTTCTGGTAGATACTCCTGAGAATCTTTTTATTTATCATGCTTCATGAATGGAATCAAAGATAGCAGATTCCTGTTGCTGTGAGTTACATGAGATCAGTGATTGTTTAGCCAGTCTTTTTATGTTCCTTTCTGATAATAACATTTGTGTAAACTTTTGAATTCTGGGAAATGCAAGCATCTCCACTAATAGTCTTTCTCTCTAGGTATATGGTGATTTTTTTTGTTGTTGTTGTTTTATATTGAGTTAAGAGACTAGGAGGTCATAGCTAGGTTGACTTCTAGTATTTGTTTATTCTTTTTTTCAATAACTCATATTTTACTGACTTTTTTTAAGGTTTCTCTCAATCTCAAGGTTAGAAGGCTTTTAATTTAAAATATTTTTTAGGAAAGCTGACTATCTGTTCTGTATACATCTTGGCAAAATGTGATTTGTGCAGAAAAGTTAGTGCGTTGAATTTGATTTACACCCTAAATCTCTGCAATGATAAATCATCAGCTTAAGTGCATCCTAGGCCAATATTACTAAAATTTGTTCCCATTACAAGGTCTCTATTAGACTGAGAAGGAAGGCTATTCTAAGAATGAATCTATATGTTGTGATATCCTATCTCAGAAATCACAATGAACATTTGCATGAAATGAGGCCAGTAATGAATAGGTACAATAAAACCAAGCAGAGAGGAGCTACAGCAACTCCTTCCAGAATGGAATGGAGAAACATGCTTTTCCATCAAGCATTGTTATCTGCAAATTAATAATTAAGTGGTTTTTTAGGCATTGCCTTCACTCAAATCTGTTTAATTTGTCTGCAGGATGATGGACATTGCTGTAGGCGACAGGCCAGAGTCAGTAGTCATACTCCTGTGTACAGCCCTGTGCATGTTTAAATGACAGAGAAGCCTGTCTGTAAGGTTATGCCCCTGCCAAGAGCTAGTATTTGAAGACCTTGACTGAGACTCTCCTTTGGGACTGAGAATTTGGGAGTAATGAGAAGGGAGAAAGGCTGACAAATAAATATACCAATGCAATACGAACATGTAGTTTAATAGGTATTGTGCATGACCTATGAGTTGCACTGCACTAGTGTAACTTTCTTGGTCTCTCTTGGGAGATGTACTTACACAAAATCAAGAGCAAAAATCCCACTGAGTATCTGTCTGCCTGGCTCTGAACTAATTTGTTTCCCAAGGGCTCACAGTTTAAAAGTACCTATTAGTGAAACACATTATAATCTAACACTTTAATTAACAAGTGGTATTTCTGTGCACTGACACACATATGGCTCTTCTAAATGAGTATCCCTCTTTTAGTGCATCTCTTGAATTTTCTTAATAATTGACTGTTTTCCTGTATTCTGTTCAGCAAAGCATATCAGGAATTTGCAAAGTAATCAGCTAAAGCAAAGAATGGGACAAACCCCAGAATTTTAGTTAAAAATTGAAAGCAGTAATTGGATGACACCTGGTTAGATTTAGGTTCTATGCCAAATTCTAGTATTACAGTTAAATAATTAAGCTGCAGGAGGCAAGACAAATAGAGACAGAGCATCTAAGGAGATTTCAACTAAGATAAATGTGTGATATATGCGATGCTTCTATTTCCCTGTAAGACAAACCAAAACCTTCTTTCATATATTGAGCTGATTGGAAATTTGAGTAATGAAATCCTACTTTAATCCAGATTGACTTTCTGTGTGTTTTGCAGGAAATGAGCAAAGATTCATTTTGGGGGAAAGGTAGAATGCAATTTAATTAAAGCCTTTTAATTCTTTTCCTTTTGGGCTTCCTGGATTGACATGAAATCAATCACACTGTTTCGAGCCTTTCTCCCTCCATATGTATCTTCTTGCACTTTTAGATTATTGCCAGATCAAAGCCCAGTGGTCATGGTGTTGTTTTGGTTTTGTTTTGTGTTTGTTGTTTTTTTTCCCCCCCCTCATTATTTAGCACTGAACCTGTAGGTACTTTGGTCCAGATTTTTTTTTATTTATCTGAATAGTCTTATTTTTAATTGAGCAGTAAACAGGCATATTGTAGAAGTAGTTCATTTTCTCATTATGAATATTGGATCAAAGTCTTCCTACAATACTTTTGTTTAGATCTGAGAGCTTGTGAAAACTCTTCAGATAGACAAATACGTAATTTTGAATCCCATTGTGCTATCACTTTTTTAAACAGGAGTTTATAAATATTGTTTCTTCTCTTTTAGATCTCTGCTTAAAAAGTGCTGGAGCCATAATAGTGCTTTGGATGTTTCAAAGTAAATGATACTTTCTAGAAGTTGTCATTGTTGAAAAACATTAAAGGTCCCTTCTAATTAATGATCTGCAGGTTGATGTCTACTTAGACAAGTTGATGTTTTTATTCTGCTGTGGCTAATTAGTGATGATAACTAGAGAATTTGTCAGCTTTCTTTTAATAGCTTACACTGAATGCAGCAAATAAAGGACAGAGCGGTTTTTCAAATTTTTTAAAACTAAAATGTTTCTTTGTATAATGTTATAATTATGCTTTATTCTTAAAGATACCTTGAGCTGTTTCTAGGTGACGGAATAACAAGATTTCTTTGGAGTCAACTCAGTGCAACTCCATTAATTTCAAATAAATTATCCCTGAGTTGTACTGATCTAAATGATAGACATCTCTTTTAATAGCTTATTATTGTTTGAGGTCCATTTTGAAGTCCAGTTTCTTATGATAATGTTCATTTTATTAACTGCTTTTTGCTTCCTTAACTCAGCACACTTTAGAACACTTTAAGAAAATTAAGTTTAACGAGTAAGCATAGAATGTTTAATGGAATGGATAGCTTTTAGCAGATTCCATAAGCTTTTACCTTTGATTTCAAGGCTTCTAATGTTTTCTTTGTTTTGCAATGCTTAAAGTGGATTAGAGATCTGAGGATCACTGTTAAAGCTTGGTTTTGGATTAATGAAATGACATGTATGAGTCGACTGAAATGGTTCTGCTTTTATGACCTGTTCTACTATTTTATGCTTTTAACATGAATAAGTTTGTCTTTGTTTTACAATCAAGAAGCCAGATCTTCAGCAAAAGGGCACTGTTTACAGCAGCAGTGTGTCTGCCCAATTTTCTTGCACAAGCAGGTCATGATACTACACCCTGCTGAGTGAAGTCAAAGAATAGGGACCACTAGGGACTCCCTTTGATGGGGTTTGTAGGCTTATGCTTTTGTGGAGCAAGAAGGATGAGGATTTTAGTTGTGTTCTGCAGTACCTCGAAAAAAAAAAAAAAGTATAGTCCACAAGATAACCCAGGAACCGATACATTAACTGATATATTTAGATTCCAGGTAATAGTTTTTATCTTCAGAAACCACTGTGCACAGTATCAACTCAGATAAATATACCACAGAGAGTTTAGTTTGAGGAAATGTAGGGCCTGCAGAACTGGTATATGCATGTGCATCAATAATCCCCCCCAGGTTTGCACAGAAGCAATAAGTTTACTGTGTAGAATTCATATCATTCAACAATGGTGGGAGACCCCATTTAGAACTAATTAAGCCCTTGTACCTTTTCATCTTTGGGTACGTTTTCATGAGCCAATTGAACAGTTCACTGCTGCTGGAAGTAGGAGGCCCCACTCTCCTTCCCTCTCTCCTCCAGTGTCCCATTCCTATGTTGCTGCAAGCCTTGAGTTTTTGCTGTTTCTTTTGTGCTATCACTGCTGCTCATCGGACCTCTCAGTGAGCTGTCTTCACTTACAAACATGGAGGAAAACTGAACCAGGCCTAGGGAATTAGACGGTTTCCTGATGGCTTAGTGATTTAGAGCAGCATGCAGAAAGATCTGGTGGCTACTGCAGTCTGGAAAATAAAGTGAACCTTGGCATCAAGTGGGAGGAGAGGAACTGGAAAGAGGGAGAGAGACCCCTTTTTCCTATGGTAAGTTAGTGGGTTGGCTCAGCTGACCACACAACCACTGTTTAAGCAGTGCTACCGCTAAGAACTTACAGCAAATGCTGGACTACCATGCTTAGTTACAAGAGTGGTCCCATCAGAGCTGTAGTGAACCAGTGTTAGCACTGCGGGAAACCCTTTTGTAAAGTTGTCCAGTGTAAATAGATGGCTTGACTTGAATGGAAGTGCTCACGTGTTCGCTTTTGAGCGGGGTTGTAGGGCTGTTCTCAACCTGCAATGCAATAAATGAGTTGGACAATAACCAAACACATGGAATGCTGCTACAGTTTTTGCTGGCCTTCTGGCTGAGTTAATAAAAATAACTTTTACTACTCTTAAGGTCTAATAGATTTTTAAACCATTTCATGTGAAACAAACAAGGTCCAGTTTGTGTCTGAAATGAGTGATGAAGTTTGTGGTGTCTTTACTATGAATATATGAGCTGGTTTTATTAGCTTTGCAGTTTTCACTCTTTTGTATGACACCAGTCACAGAATGCACATTAAAGCCTCACTGAAAATGAATTTCAGTTCCTACTACTCAGTAATTGTACCACAGTACTAAAATTCCTTTTGTTACTTCTGCAGTACATGAAAGGAATTTAGTGGAGTAATTAAACTGGGTCTACTTCAGTTGTCAGTCTGAGCCTTGACACATTTTTGTTGGCTGAACCCATAGGAAGTCTGAATAGAGCCTCAGACACAGCTCAGTTGCCTGAGAGACTCAAATTATCACTCTGTTAAGGGAAAATCTTGGTCATTAAACATTGCATATGGAGATACTTACTTTGTGGCCAGCAATACACCAGATGTTTGCAGTCTCCTTCCTAGCAGTAATTTTGGAAGACTGATACAAAGTATTGCTGTGAGGAGGGCGTTACAATTTAAGTGTTCCAGGTCTGTAGGCAAATGCCTGCAGTTCAGTGAGCAATGATTTTATTTGAGTTGTGTGCTACTGCTGTGAAACCTGGGAGACACTGTGTGCCTGTCCTGTGATTTTTTTTGTGCTTGCTTTTGGATGTAAGTACATATATGCAGTAGTCTATGCTCTTGTGTTTCTAAGCATGTAACAAGTGCAGGCCTTGCCGAGCTACATGAGCTAGAGCAGGGCACTCTTTTCTGCTATTCACCTCTGTACCTGGAATGCTTCTTAGGGTAGCTAGCTAATTTAAAGAATTTAAGTACTGTGCCTAGCAGCCACCAGTGAAGGGAAATTGCAGCTGAATCAGGCATCCTTAAAAAATCCAGTTGGGTAAGTAAATCTGACAGTTGTAGAGTTTGGCTGGTTAGGGGAGATCTACTTAAAATTCTTCCATTTGGGCTGACAGGAAGTGTGATGAAGATGATATTTCTAGTATTTATCCTCTTTCGATGAATTCAATGACTTCGTCTTTTTAATTTTATAAACTCATTAGAATTATTATTTGGGAGAAAGGATTTTTTTTTTTAATTATTTTTTTAAACAGAAACCTGTAAAGAAAATATACCACATTTAAAAGTGAAAGCCAAGGATGTTTTTATTCTCATTGTTCATTTTGCATCTATTCAGATAAAGTTGCATTTTGTGTAAGCACACTGGACACCACTGTTGTTTCAGTTCAGGTGATCCTTCCTTTACTCAGGTCTGCCCTAGCACAAAAAATTTCCTCTTCAAGAACCTTGATAGAGTGACCAGCAATAGCTATTAGCTGCTAGGTGAAACTGAATCACTACTGAATATAGGAGAAACATGATGAGTGTCAATGCATCTGAAGAAATACATGTAATTTCTAATGTCACCAACACAAGTAAGTAGCATTATCATGTCTGTCTGGGCACACTAGGTGCTTATAGCATAGGATCTATCTATATTGTACTGACTTCAGTCTTTCTGCTTTTCTGAAAATTTTCTAACATGTATAGCTGAAGCACCTGTTGCTTTCTGTGCTTGCTGTGTTTATTTTCTGTAAGGGAAAGTGGTGTATTTTTTGCATGACAGGTTGCATTTTTTATTTAATAACCTGTGAAATAATATTCTAGTAAGGCTTACGATTTGGCAAAGTGTTACATGTTACATAGCAATTTTCAATCCAGCAGTAATGCATAACAAATATTAAAAAATTGAACAATTTCACTGTCACAAGCTGGATTGGAAAGCTCATAGCTGAGCCTGATTCTTAGTGCTACAATGACTCAACAGCTTTCAGGATAGCATGACTATACTGAATGCAGCACACCACCTCAGCATGGGGTCTAATTTTGAGAACAAACAGCACATTGGTTGGAAAATGTCTTTGAAAACATTACAGTGTTCAAAATGAGAACAGCTTACTGAGAAGGTTGTTTTATCATCTGCTACTGCATCTCTCAGACTTTTTCATTGGTATGTACTGTACATGTTCTCTCTAAGTTGTTTAAGCACTTATTTTTATTTTTCACATACTGTGTCCTTGTAAATACTTCCTAGTCTTGAAGATTTTCCCCACTTGGTCATATTTCCCCCTCACTCTGTTACCCAATTGTTATTCTACAGCAGCCTTGGGGCCGTTAACAAGGTTCATTCTTATGAAAATGCTTGGGATGCTTCCTTCTGTGAGTAACTGGGGTTGTCTTTATTTCTACTGTGTTTGCTTATTCTTCTTCCTCTTTATGTCATTTAGTCATTTAGAACAGATTTTTGCATATTTAATGTACCATTCATGAAAAAGACCCATCTGGGATTTAGGCAAGCTCAGTGTGTTCTGCCCTAGAAGTCTGAAGTGCTTGCTTCACTCACCCAGCTGATACAATCACAATTGATTTATGTGGATTAAGACACCTAATGTCAAGACAACTAGCTGAAGTTATCCAATTTGGTGCAGAACGTGTTATTTATGTGATGTGCCTGGAATAAATTTTTATATTGTGAAGGCTGACAGATAATAACTTCACTAAATTCTCTGAGAAAGGAGTACAAATATTTTTTATTAGTCTCACATAGGAAAATACTTTATATATAGTTGGGGTTAAAGAAAGTGTCCAACCAAAATTAATGGCTGATGCTCAGTTATCACTGGAGTATGAGAAATTTGGCAATGACTTAAATGGAAAAAGGAACCTGGTCTGTTCAATATAAGGAACATCTACTTTATCAGTAGGAAAGAGTATCACTTCCTGTCTTACTAGAACTAGCCCTTGCTCAAAAGGATTATTTTTTTCCTGCCTTGTTATAGGATTAAGAAGATAGTAAGAGTTTATTTGTTGCTTTTTAAAAAGTGTGTGAGTTGACACAAGAATGTAAAAGAACTTTAGTTTTTATTAATTTGCTTATAGTACCGTATGATGGTAAAGACACGCAGTGTGGATATGTGCTGTTTGTGAACATGTATGATAAATAAATTGTCCTGGATTGTAAATTTAAGACATATTTTTCATATTTAGATTCAGTGTGAATAATTTTAAAATATTGTACATATATATGTATTTTTATTTTTTCCAGAATGACTGATTTTGATGTGATAATGTAGGAGCAATATTTTGTTCAGAGTACCAGAGCTATAGGAAAAAAAATAATTTAAAACGGAGAGATTTTTTTGTAAGAGGTCCATATGTGTTTTATCAGAAAATTAGGAGTTTGTTCTCATTATTATTAGTTTGGACTTTTTTTTTTTTTTCAAGTATAGATTTGTTAAAATTAGTTTATAAACAATTTCTATTTTTATCAGGCTATTTGCATTCATTGCTTTTTCAATTAGAAAAGCTAAAGTAAAGTAGAGAGGATGAGGATTATGAATATTTTTAACATTGCTAGGAGGCATTTACAGTGTCATTCCTTTGAACTTGATGTCTGCAGGAGACTTGAACCCTTTTTTCTTTGCAGGAAAGCTTTCCTGCTTAGTTTCAGTAGATTAAAATCCTGAATTTCTTTAATTCTTGGATTTATGTTGAGGCATTAACAGAAATGAATCTGTAGTCCTTTTATAACTGTATTAACTGAAAACAAATAGTTTAACATAGAATACACTAATTTTAAGTACTTTTAAAAAAGATTTTGCATGTGAGTATTACTAAAAGGAGATTTGATGCTTTAGTTTTAACAATTATTTTAGTTGACGAGTGTCTGTGTATGCAAGAGCATGCAGACACAAAGCACAGAGTATAATGTACCTTTTGCTGTCTTCAGTCTTACGTTGTGGGGTTTTTTTTACTACTTGGCAAATGGTTTTTGAAAGGGAAACCATAAAAATCTGCTGTTGCTGCAGTGGAACATGTTATTTCTAAGTCCATGCTGAAAGACAAAACTAACTTTTGTTCTTGAATTTGAATGTGCTTTTTATTAAAAATCAGTGAGCAAAAATTGAAATTATAGATACTGGGTTCTACTCTGATAGGCAAGATCCATTTTTTACAGCTTCTGGTACCCGTCATTCCACTGAACTCAGGACTCAAAATATCCTCTTCTATGTGTGTGGAATATCTAAATCATTCATCTGAGATAGAAATAGACACTGCATATCCAGGTAGGTGTAAAGATAGAAACAAATGAGCAAAGATTAACCATTCTCTTCCATTTTCATTCCTCTCACTGTTTTGATATCCATTCTTTTTGTAAGTCAATAATATGTAAAGTTCCGGTTGTGAGTGGATTTTTAGGCAGAAGGGCTTGAAGTGTAATTTTCTGCTGTTTAATGGAGCAAAAGCTATTTTTATTCTTTTCATCAATGAGTTTCTGCAGTTTTTGAGGAAGCTGTGCAGCTGGGGCTTGGTACCAAAATCTCTTAGTCCAGTTATTGTCAGTGGAGAACCAGATCTGTTGCTTCAAGTTCAGTCCTTTATCATTTCCATACCCCAGCCCTCCTGCCCCCATAAAATAATCTGAAATAATCTGCATTATTTGCGTACCAGCAATTTTTATAAAATATCTGTATCTTTGCTTGGAGGCTAAGGAATGCTTATCATGTTAAATTAAGTCATAATAATGGACTCAAAAACAGTGTAGGCAGCTTTTGTGAAGAGTAGTGCATTGATCGCTGTTAAACACACCAGAGTGAAAGATGAAGTCCCTGGCTAGGAATCCTTCCAACATCAACTAGTAGGAGGTTGGAGGCCCCTCCATAGGAAGGATCCAGATGTATGTGCCTTGTTTCTTGTCCTAGTAAATGCACCAGCAAAACTGAGTGTGCCTGTCATGTACTGTGACTTCTTGGAATGCTACTGGGGAAATAGTAGAACATGAATATGCATTGGTGAAGGAAAGAACCTTTGCTTGTTGACAATGGGGCACCCATATGAGTTCAAATGCCTGTCATCTTTATGCTGCAATTTATCTAGGATATGAGCCTTCTTTTTGTTAAGTGCTTGTACAATGCAAGGAGAGTTTTTGGTCAAAACGTGAGTCTGTAGATGCTAGTTTACTACTAATAATCTTGTTATAATATGTATTTGGATAATTCAGTAACAAATCCTACACTTCCCTGTTATCATTGTAACTGCAGCTGTTCCCTTTTCAGATTGTTGCTTAACTAGTCCCCTGTCCATCTGTCAATCTGTATTCAGAGATCTTGCATCCATCCAGAGTGGGTGCAGACTCACATTTGTACTGTCTTTTTGTTGATATTGTCAGTTAAAATTATCTTTCTAATATAATCTCGTGTAGAGACTTGTAGGTACAAAAGGCATTCTGTGTTGCAAGATCTTGAAGACTAAAGATAAATCTTGTACTCCTTTCTGTAATGCCTATAAGTGCTGGTTTATTTGTTTGTGTGTGGCTTTTGTTTTTTTTTTAGTCTGAATAGCTTGTATAAAAAAACAACCCAGCATTTATAGGTATTACAGAAAGGAATACAACAGGGCATTTTACAATAATAAGCAAAGGTTTTTCCTGAACTATGGATTTTGCTTCTTTCTTAGTGTGGGGGAACAGAGATGGAATTTCCAGAGGTTCAGCTTCCCCTCCCTGGGCATTCCTAAACCTCAGGCTATTTGACATGTAATTAACCTAGGCAAAAATCTGACGTCAAAGCATATGGAAGGTAGTTCTCCAGGATTCTTCTACCTGCAAGACAACTGGAATGGGCTGTTCAGTTTGGGGGTTGAATGGCAACAGAGAGTACCCTTTTCTGGAAGGCAGAAAGGGAGAAAAGAGAGCTTGTCACATATTTTTCTTTTTGCAAAATTTCTGGAAGAGGCTTGTAATGTACAGTTAGTTTGTGCTTATTGTTGAAAAACTGCAGATGTTTTAAAGGTGGAACTTGTTAAGTTGAAAAGAAGCAACTGCCTTGAAGAGTGTTACTCTTTTAAACACAAATACCTGTTGAGAGAGAGAATTCCTGAAGTGTAAAGTAATTGCAGCAGTGTAATTTTAAATTTTGCATGGACAGTTTCAGAGTGGTACAGTCTGCCATGGATTTATTATATTCTTATTTCCTTTCTTTCATTCAAGCGTAACTATTAAAGAAGTTTTAGTAGTTCTCAAAGTTACTGTGAGAATGAGGAAGAACCAATGAATGAGGAGTTTTGGCCTATTCTGTATTGTCAGAATAGACATTCATGGTGCTTTTAGCTGTGGATGACAAATGTAATTCTATGGATTTGTAGTCAAAGTTAAAAGTATGAGAGAATGGGCAGGTAGAAAATGATAAGAATTAGAAAAGACTGGAACTGTTCAGAGAGGAACTGAAAGGAGACTAAAGTAGTGCAGAGTGGCAGAGAGTAAGGCAGTACTGGATTCCGTTGTAAACCAAACATAACATTCTGGTTTTAATAGAAGAAGATTGAATTTAAGCTTTAACTCTCAATCTATATATTTCTACTCAAAAACATTGAGGCAAAGGAAGCACATGAGAGGCTGAGGTTGTAAGGACTGCCTTCCTATTGAAGCCTGTAGCCCTATGGTTTAAGCCATTGTGCTGCAAAATGTCTGAAGCTATTAACCTCTCTCTCTCTTCTGCTTGAGTTCCATGTGACTTAATGTGACATTGAGTAACATTTATTGGTGGTGTGAAGGTTGACTACTATCCTCTAGTGGCAGTGAACTTTGTCTTTGGTAGTGATTTAGCTTAGGATACTTAATTGTTATGCAGGCAACACTTGTTGGGCAAAACTTGTTTTGCAGAACATAAGGCAGTTGTATTGAATAGGGGCTGTATTGTATTATTGTCTTTAGTAAGAGAATTCTATTTTTCAGTAAATTAAAACAACAAAAAAAGGTATTTAATTTGGTTAGTATTTTTGTTCAATCTTTGCTCTGACAAAATCACTATTATGTTGCTTTATTCCAGTGGAAAATGACTGCTTGGCATAATCTTTGTGTAAGGAGCTTACCTAGAGCCAATAAAATAAAAACCACCAAAATTTCAATAATTTCTGAATTTTTGACTTTCAAAAGTCACCTAGATTCTTTTCTGTTTGCAAATTTTAAGCATGGCAGTGAAAATATGTTGCTTTACTACTTGTTTTTAAACATGGTGGTTATTTCTTCCAGAAATCCTGCTAGCAGGATTCTGTTTGCCTGAAATAGATGTCTAGTTTTATCAGCATCTGTCAGAGTAAATCACATTTTCTATGGAAATTAGCTCATTAGTATTAATTTTTGGCAATGTCTGACTGATTCGTGAGCTGCAATGCCATTAAAAAAAGTAATAATATCTTACTGAAAACAAAACCTTTCTTAAAATTAGTAATGACTAATCATTCAGTGAATCGAGGCTTCAAATGATGGCAATAAACAAGTAGATACCCTTTAGTTCTGACAGTCCCTGCTCTTTCTGAATTCCTGGTGCCACAGGCTCACGTTGCGTAGCATATGCCAATGGAAATAGTCCTTTTGGACTCCCCATGCTTCCTCTGTGGATCATTACTGGTCAGTGTGAGAAATACCTGCAGTGTTCTTACTTAATACTCTTCAAAATATATAGCCACATCCATAGTAACTAAGTCACAATTCTTCACATCTCGTAAGTTTCTGGTACTTGCTTTTAGCAAAATATGTACTGTTAAGTTTTGAGAAAATGGCCTCTCTAGTTGTCTGTAGTAACAAACCTGGTTATTGCTGACATGGTTATTTTTCTTTCATTCTGGATATTTCTCCTGGGTATTTCTAGCCATAATTTTGTAATTGCACATTTTCCCCCTGATCACTTTCTCCTTTATCAACTTCAGAGTAGTTTTTATTCACAGTTTAAATACAAGAACCTTTTTAGAACCTTGTCAAGAAGTGCCCTTGATCTTGTAGATCACTGTTGTTTCTTCCACATTACTTATTTTGAAATGTTGTCTTTTAAATTAATTAACATAAGTATCTACTATATAACTTACTTTGTTCTAAAGATAATATAGAATGGTGATAAGTGAAGTATCAGTCTTTATTATTTTTTGTAGATGTTTGAGCTCCTTGCCTTCAGTTGTTAAGTAAGCATGGAAGGTAACATTTACAAAGCCCAATGCCATAACTGACAGGTCTGCTGAAGAATTGCATAGACAAACACTGATACAGTGCTTATTGTATGTAGGTGCAAGCAACTTAAACTATAATTTTCAAGGTATTACAGAGTGTAGGAGATCGCTTGTGTTGTTTGATTTGCAAGTTTTCTGTTAACAGTCAGTTACCGTTTCCCATACTGTACCAACACTACTATGTTTATAATGCTCTAAAAAGTTTATCAGTGTTATCTCCTAATTTTTATCTCTATAGAGGTATGTTTGACTACAGTAACTTTTTACAAGATAGGCAAAGAAATTAGTGTTGAACAAAGTGCTTGAATTTTTTTTTGCCAGTTATTACTTAGAAATAATATACAAATTGCTTGTTTACAAGTATCTGTTTCATTAGAAATTCTAGTAATGTGGATACAGATTTATTTCTGTATAGTAGCTTCTTTTTAAGTAGATGGCTTTTAATATTGCAATGGTTTTGAATAGCAATAATGTAGTAAATACAAAAGGAGATTTAGAATTTGGTATGCATGGTAATTCCTGCTGATAAATGGAGGTTTACTGTATTTTGTTTATTAGAACTTTAACGTCTAATCTCATATGGAAATGTTGCCTTGTAGGGCAATATTCAGGGAGACGGCATGGGATTCCAGAGTGAACTTGTACATTCCTTCAGGGCATTTTTGCAAGGGAGGTTGTTGTGTTTTAAAGGTAGTTGATAAGAGACCTGCACCACCAACCCCAGACCTGCACCACCAACCACCATCATGCATTAGTCTATGGAAGGTATTTGGGTGAATATACTCCTGTACCACTCCGTACCACCATTTATCCAAGTGAAATTTTTGACCATTTGCAGGATACATTATAAATCAGGATGTCACTACCAGACAATCAGATTTGAACATTCCTTGCATAAAGTAGCTTGCCTATATCCCTTAGGAATACATCACTTAACTGTGTTTATGTGACAGTGTTGATATGCCTGGTTTTACATGAAAGTTAGGGTAGCATGTTATTTATGTCATTGTGAATTCAAAATGTAGGTGGTTTGGCTTTTTGTATACTGAAGTTGTCTTCTCTGGACGAATCACTCAGAATAATTGAAAGTTGTAGTTTTATCATATGGCTATTAATTAAATCAGGAAAAAGTTTTTTTTTTTTTTCTTCTTCAGAGTTGAGCTGTGCTACTACCTTAGGTTTTTTCAGTGTTCCCTTCTCTAAGGTGCTGACAACAGATTAACATTGAACAGAGCTCTGTTGAACCTAATGATGTTATACCTCTTTGTTTCAGGGACCTATAAAACTGTTCACTCCCTTTTTATGAGGCTGCAGTCACAACAAAAGGCCATAAACAGTGCATTTTCTCTTTCCTATGGGACTAGAGGTTTCTTTAGTCGACTCTAATAAGGCTCTAATCCAGCTGCATTTACACCTGGGAATGGACACTGCTTTATCAGGTCTTAATCTGTAGTAGGTCAAGCAGGAGGGAATGACAGCAGGACAGCTTTTGATCAGCCATAAATGTCTGAATGCTTATTTTTAAAAATTATTTGCTATTCAAATGTTGACTGAAAACATACTTTCCTGTATTTCAGAGGAAAGATTTTAAATATTAGGGCACTATTTACAAAAAACACCACAAACCAAAACCAAGGTCTTTCTGTAGTTTCAAGCGGCCACTGCTGAATCAAGATTTCCACATCAGCTAAGGGGATAATAATGATGATGATAATAATAATATTTTTTATTATTATTATTAAACCTTAGGGACTCTGGCATGACTAATGTTTAGCCCTTAGAAATAAAATGGAAAATCATGCCTGGCTTTTTTTTTTAGGTCTGTGTTGCTTGTGAATTTAAAATTGATACATTCCAGCTAAATAGACTTCTGTAGTGTAGGTGCTCCTGTGAGACTTGCTTGTGTTAGTTTTCCTTTTTTGTTTGTTTGTGTAATATACAAATATTAAAATTATGGAATTTTTCTAGCAATTCAATTGGGATATATAATGTAAGATTTAGAGATGGTTCTTTTCTTTTTTTGGTTGACTGGATGTGTAGAGAGATT
Organism: Apus apus; assembly: GCF_020740795.1. NCBI lineage: Eukaryota > Metazoa > Chordata > Aves > Apodiformes > Apodidae > Apus > Apus apus. The sequence continues at coordinate 20,524,882 of NC_067287.1, read as the reverse complement.
TTATACGTATTTATGTATTTATTTATATTTTTGTATTATCATAATATTATTTTCTCTCCATGCTGTAAGGATGGATGGATTACATTTGTTTGACAGGAATGCGTTCAGCTGTCTGTTTTTTTGTGCTGGTACTGCTAACGTGTCTGTTCCTCTGCTTTACCACAGGATGTGAACGGGGGCAGTTTCGCTGTGGAAACGGTCGCTGTATTCCTGCAGACTGGCGGTGTGATGGAGCTAGAGACTGCTCAGATGACACTGATGAAGCTGGTTGTCGTAAGTGAAACAACTATAGAGCAACTTTTTTGTAATATAAGAAATACTGAGACCCCAGGGTGCTCAACTGTATCTGTGGTACAAGAATGAATACTGGAGGGGGAGAAAACTCATAGTGGTCTTGAGATGACTACAGAATCTGCTCTATTTCTTGAGTCCATTGGCTTTAGTAGTCAGAAAATCAAGTAGTGTTCAACTTCTAACATGACTTAGCCTTCTCTTAAAAATCTGAGTGTTCAATAATGCTGTTGTGTTTTATGACTAATGGTCTAAGTAGATGTAGAAATGTATTTTATTATTGCAGTTCTGAATATTGGATGTACATACAGCTACCACCAACATCACTTGAGTTCTAAATCTTTGGATCTTTCAGGCTGTAGACAACAAGCTGTACACACTGCACCTTGAATAGAGTCTTGGTTAGTGGTCTCAAGTTGGTCATGTTATCCTCAATGCCAGCAGTTCAAGGGCAGCAGTTGTATTCAGACATGCAATAATATCTATGCACAGAGATTCTCTCAAGCTGAATGTAAAACTTGTGAAAATGAAGAAATTCCACCTGCAGTCTCTTTTTCAGGAACTTCTCTGCAGTTAATCTTCTTGGTTCTAGTGTTCCTTGAGGTCTTGTGAGCTGGCACTAGTGATTCTTCCCAGGAGTGTTAACTAGCATGGAATAAGCTCCAGCACAGTTTTAAACATTTGTTTTTATCTTTCTCTTTAATGGCTCCCTGCTGTTTGGTTATTTGAAAAGTACATAGTGGAGCTAGGATAACACCACTCAGATTGTTCTGACCTGACCCTCACTTTTGCCTCATGAATTCAGAGAGAAGCATTGTGAGCCTATTTTGAAAGACCTTCTTCCTACTAGGGATAGAGCACCTCAGGTGGAGTGAGAGCAGTTGAACAGACCCTTTGTGAGACTAGGGAAGCTAGCATCACTCCATATATAAGTGGAAAATAAAAAGGCTCAGTCAGATGGCAGTTCAGAGCCTTCAGCTTTTGTTCTGACCTGTCTTCTAGTGGAGCGGGTGGCTCCAGGGGAGGACACAAAACTGAAGATTCATATGCAGGAATTCACTAAATTTTGCCTTTGAGCATCCTTCTGCTGGCCCACTTTGCCTTCCCTGCCAGTCCATTTTCTTTGGTTTGTCAAATGCTTCACATGTTTAATGGAAGTTACAGTCAATTAATGAACCTGAAGTCTTCTTTTCTGTTATTACATTGTTTTCTTTGAAAGTGCTTTCCCAGATGACTGTGAAATGACAATTTTTTTCATTGCATACGCTAGCACAACCTACCTGTGAGGGAAATCAGTTTCAGTGTCAGACTGATGGTGAATGTATTCCACAGTCATGGGTTTGTGATGATGAGGAAGACTGTGAAGATGGCTCAGATGAGCATCAACAATGTCGTAAGTATTTAAGTTCTAATGTTATGTCAGCTTTGTGAAATAAGGTAATTCACATACTTAGCATATTAAGAACATACAGAAGCTAGCCTACTTTACATTCGGCTTTTACCAGAAGAGTTTCTCTGAGGTAGTTCATAGAAATTAAAGAATCTGAAATAGATAATATACAGAAAATCTGTCCAAAAAGACATCTCTAGGTCTTGAAATCTGAAAATTACTGATGTTCACTTAATCAAAAAAGAGAAAAAAAGGAGAAAATATACATTGTGTTATAGTCGATACAAAATATTATAGTTTCAAAAATGGTGAAATATACATAATACACTATCTTAGTCACAGAAAAAGCTCCTTTATTCATTGCATAGTAAAATTCACACTGGCATCGCAGAATAATAAAAAAGAAAATGTTTATTTCTAGAAGATTTTGAAATATATATAGAAAAGGAGCTATTATCAGACAGTTGAAGTAAACATTGCTAAAAATTCCTTTGCCATCTTCAGTGATGCTATTTAATGGCATTATTATTGAAAATGACCAGAACCATTCTTTCTCGTATTCAGGTAGGAGGAATACTGAAAGCCCTGGTATGGGGTGAAAGTCTAGTCTTTCATTATCATTTGGGCAACTTAGACATTGGGCATAATTCCTATCAGTATTTCCCTTTATTATGCTAAAAAGTATTAATCGTGTTTGAATTGCTCTTTTAAACTGAAGTGCTTAAAAGAAGTAATTTAGCAGCCTAACTGCAATAGCCAAAAGCTCTTTCTTTTTTGTGTATTGATAGCTACTAATATTACTGTTAATCTTATTTTTGAATTTTGTGACTATGCAGTTTAAGGGCTACATACAGTTATATATGTGCCAAAGTTATGAACAGTGAGCTGAGATGATTATTGCACCAAATTACATTCTCTGTAGACAGGAAGAACAAATGTAGTAGTGTCCTAAGTAATTGATTTCCTGCTAGTTCTAGTATTAGAAGCTATTTGAAGTGATGAAAATAAGAATAATTCATTTTGCTTTTGATTCTATGTGTTATTTTTTATAACTTCATGAAACTGGACAACTTAGGAGCTCTTCACTAATGTTTTTTGATTCTGGGGAGGTTCACATGTTTAAGTTTTGGAAGGATTTTGTTCACAGACTTGATTTGCGCTTTTATATCTTCATACTTGTTCCCACTGAGGATGGAAAAATTTGAACTAGTGTTAACTGCCTTTTGCTCTCCTCTCCCTCTAAGAAGGTGTCAGCACAACTGCTGGTTATGTTTTAACTAAAGAATCTGTAGATGCAAAACGAGCCAACAGCTCTGAGTTAACTTTTGAACTGGATCACTGTAACATCTTTCCCCATGTACTAGGTAATCATGCATGTTAGTAGCTGTGCGGTGACACTGTGTGCTGCTGGTTTTGAGCCATCTCCTCGTATTTGTCCTTTCTCTTATAAAGGGGCTTTTTATACTTGTGAATCCTAAGGGAGATTTTTCTTCTTAAAATTTTTTTCCTGAGAAAAATTGCTGACAGCTCAGGAAGTCACACATGCAGAATTAAAATTAATTGTTTTACTTAATTGTCTTGCTCTTCCTCATGACACTAGTATTGCCATAGCTGATGTTAATTTGGGAACACTGCTGACAGAAGAAGGAATAGAGAGAGTTACTGTAAGGCAGTAGAGCAGATGCCAATGTATAGACTGGGATGGTGTTGAGATATAGCATGAGTTTCAAAGAAACAACTGTGCAGCTGGCAGAAGGGAGGAAAAGTTAGCAGTAATTTCACTCTTCAGCTGTATTTTCACAGATTCAATTAATTTGCCTAAGAAGAACAAAGTTTAATTTAGCTGTAGTGGAATTGCACAGTTTTATGTGGTCCTTTTTAACTGACACAGCTGTCATGAGAAGAAACGTAATGAGACTTGATCCTCTGATAGTTATGAGCGTAAAATCTTCCTGACCGTTGAGTCCCTGAACTATATTAGAAAGCAGTTCCTTTCCTCCACCTCTGCTATGTTTACAATGTAGCGTTCTAGCTGACCAAGTAACTTACAGTTACTTACAGATTTTCACTCAGAGAAACAAACAAAATCAGACAAAACTTTAAAACTGTGAGAATTGGTAATTTAATCTTTCAGGCAGGGCAATTTTAGGAAACATTTTTACTATGGAGATCAGCTCCTTCAGTGGAGAAAAGCTGTGACCTTGCAGGCTACAGAAGGCCTCGTAGAGCTATGTTATCTGCCGTGTGCTTGTCTACTGTTCTTTAATCTCCTTGAGTATACAAAGGTACAGGGGGAGAAAGTCTTATGCTAATATTTGTGAGAAGGCTGAAGTAGTTAAAGAGGAAGAGGGAGAATATATTTTTTTTTTCATTAAAAAGTCTTCCTTGATGGAACAGACTGATGGAATACCTCCTTTTTTTTTTTTTTTTTTCAGCTGGAAGGACATGCTCAAGTCAGCAGTTGACATGTTCAAATGGACAGTGCATCCCGAGTGCGTACTGGTGCGATCGAGTGAAGGACTGCACTGATGGAACAGATGAGAGAGCCTGCCGTGAGTTTTAATTCTTAGCACTAGATCTGGTTTCATCTCATCTCTCTGTGGCATTTTAATAAATTTGTAAGATTAAAGGGCTTGGTGATGGACAGGATGACCACAATATGCTTCTTGTTATGAGAGTTTCGTTTCAGATTCTTTTGTGTATTAGAGCTGATGTTCTGATAAAGATCCATTATTGCAGCACTCAAATTCAAATTCAAACTGCTACCACAGGATCAGGGCTTCTTGTTTGTCATTGTCCAAAAGGTAATTAATATTGCATCGGGAAAAGGCAACCATGTTTAAATGGCTTAAAGCCTTGGGAGACTAAGAGCTAACTGCCGTATTTTCCAAGTTTTTTTGCATGCTTATTGTGGGATCAGTGGTATCTGTAACCTGTAGAAAAGCAGAATTGGACCCCAGATCACTTCTTTGAGGGACTTTCACCCTCTCAAAAGCATTTGTATTTGAAACTGTGGAGGTTAAGTTCCATTGGGTCATATTGTATTCAGTTAACCTGTTTATATTGTGCCAACAAAATGCATATGGACAAGTAGTTTTTTTCATTCTAGCTTCCCCAGAGTTGAGGCTTTTTGACTGTCTGGTGACAGCCTCCCTAGATCCTGGCCTAGTTTGAATATTGATGGAATGGACAGCTGGCCACAGAATAGAAGCCACAATTTTCAGAGACCTTTTTTGCCTAATACCTACACAACAGTGTGTAGCAACATGTCTGTTCACTATTAGTATTAAGGAAAAGCTTTATGCATGTCATGAGTGACATGGAACATATGAGCTGCTATTCCAGCAGTTAGAACTTAGTATGCCTTTGGGAAAAAGACAAAACTAAACTTTGTTCAGAACCAGACCTGGAGTGGGAGGTGGGTGAAGAGTTTAGGGTGCTAAGGAGCAGATAAAGAAAATGTTGTTAATGGCTGTGCTTAGAGGAAAAAAGAGCATCTGAACATGCTGTTTAAAGGAAAACCAGGGTATTACATGGGTAGCTAACTTCTAGTGCATTTTATCCCTGAATCACAGGTGGCTAAAATGTACAATCTGTAGAATAAAAAGTGATTTAGAATTATGTGGTACTCCGGATTAAAAAGTTGCTGAGACAGCCAGCTTGACCTACAGCCAATTCTGAAGTCACCAGCACTTAATGGCTGACAGCCAAGATCCAGAGTACCCCACATCATTGCTGGAAGAGTATCTTCTACAGCTTGGCATTTTTTCACTTAGAGTTTAGAGGAAGAAAAGAGGTGGGTAACGTAATGTAGCAAATCTATGACACATTAAAAAAAAACCTGAAGAAAATATATTTATTTAGAAACCCATTATCTCTGCTAATTAAAAAAGAGGAACTGCTCTGCACTTCTGAGGTGTCTGTGAATAGTCACTGAGCACAGTGCGAAACTGCCAGATGAAATGATGTGATCTTTACAATGCAGTAAGTCTGTCAGACTGGGAGTAGAGTCCTATAGACAATACTCACAATTCTTTCTTCTTACTGGAAGCCACCATGATGTTTGAAAATTGAAATGCACATTTTCATTTTTATTTAACATTCTCAACTAAGTAAATTAAAATGGCTGTTTGGATTGGGGACTCTAGATATCTGAGCAGTAGCACTCTGGTGCTGTGTGGGAAACCCAGTTGTTGCTGTATCAGCCAGTAGGCCCAATGACTTGCAAAGGCAGCACATTTAGCCCCAGGGACTGCCCGTGTCATTCAACAGCCTCTACTCTGGTTTATTAGAATATGTGTTGACAGTCCCTCTAAGACAGAGGAATGACTGTGTCTTGGAACATTTGAAAGTAGGAGTGTCGAACTTGTTTAAATAAATGTGATGGTGCTGAATACAAGAGAGTCAAGATGAATGGAAAGACAAGACCCTCCCAGAAAGGCTGGTTCATTGTATTGCCTTTTTGTCTTTGCAAGGCCTGGAACTTTAAGCCAAAACCATAAAATAAAATTAATAATTTGGTGATTTTATGATAAATTATACAGTTAGGATTAGTGTGTTAGATTTTACTGTTTTGAAACTGATTCTAGTGCTTGCTTTGGATATTAATTTTCCTTACTGCTTCATCCATTTCCATTTCCATTAGAAGGTTTCATAAATAAAAATGAAACATCTATGAACGGTGAAATAAAAAAGCTATTTAGAATGATTCTGCTATTTCACAAAGCATTAAAAAATTCAAAATTATTATGTTTATTTACTTATGCCTTGCAGTCACTGATCTGTCTAGAAGCAGATATAGATTGTAACGAAGGTAACATTTTGTTGCTGAATAAGTTATATTATTTAAGAAACTAGTCAAATGCAAAATGTCACCAATATGAAGTAACTCAGCAATTACACTTGTAAAAAAAACAGAACAAAGGAATTCAAAGCCCTAGTCCATTTTACTGCTAATGGGATTAACAGCAAGGGAAAACTACCCATGCAGAGGCTAAGATAAACATCAGAACAATGTTTCAGCCACAGGTCATGTCATTAGTGCATTGAAGCTGTTTAATTTCATAAAATGATGGATTTTAACTTTTCTTTAAATATATCAGGTTGTTTTCCCAGCTTTTTTAATAGTCAGCAGCTAGCAAATACTTTCATTTCAAATACTTGCAGAAACGTAGAATGAAGTGGGAGGCTAATTGGCTAGCAAATACTTTTTGAGAGTAAGCAGCTAATATTTAATTTTTCTGTCTTAGATCTTTGTTTCTTTCAGTTAAAGCTAGAACTCTCACTCCTGCCTCAGCTTGATAATTTAAAAATTAAAATCCCATCCATGTGTGCTTTGCTTTGCTGTGACTGACAGAATAACCTTCATGGATACAGCTGTGGCAGCTGAGGCTGTGAGGGAGAAATGGCAAGTAATTTTAAGACTTGTTTGAGGCTGATGGGCTGAAGTGCAGGCTCAGAAATTCCAAATTTTTTATTCTAATTTTGATGTTAAGTTGCTGCCACGGGTCAACTGCCTAACCTGATAATTCCTGCCTCTTGTTTGCTATGCTGAACCTCTGTCATGGTCAGGAAGTGGGCAGCCAGATCTGAGATGAATCTGTAGAGATCAGGGTGAAAGTGAACAAAGATCAAGAGCTGAAGAGATCATAAGGGATGTAATCGCAAGAAGGAAGGCAAGGGTCATGGTCAGAGGCAATTTTGTCCAACATCATGAACACGTAACAGCTACAGGAAGAGGCAGAAGTTCAGGCTGAAGGAAACATCTCCACCAGGGAGGGTTTGGAAAGGGAAGAAACAAAACTGGAACAAGGTAAGGAAGGCAGCCAAAAACAAGAGTGGCAGGGTCTAAATCAGGAATTAAGGCCAGGAATGAGAGTCTGGTCGGTCTGCCAGCTCACAAAGCATCTCTTCTGTGAACACTACCTGATACTATGTAGCTTGTAGGGCACTGGACTTGGGCTGAGTCCTCCTCCTGGTGCCTCTGATAGGTTGTGAGCTGTCTGGGCAATGATTTGACCACTGTGAGGTGGTGACTCAAGAAGTTTAAATTAATTTTATTTGGTAAAAATATTTTGAAATGTCAGTGCAATAAAAGAATGACACTTGAAGTTAGGAAATTGCCGTTTTTTTGGTCTTTCTCCTTGTGACATGGGTTAGGGTTATGGAAGGTTACACTCTGTGACTGCATTACAGAAATCAGTGTCTGCTGAATTAAATGCCAGTTTCAACTCTCTCATGTTACTGTTTTTGTATGGATCTATATCCAGCTTAGAGAACAAAACTGTTATACAGCAAAATAATTGTAGGTTTAGCAATTCCTGTGACAGCTTTCAAGCATCTTCCACATATGTACATTGAAACATGCCTTTTAAATGTGTTTGCAATTGTTGCCCCAAAAGAGTTTGAGTTACAAGGAGCAAGAAGCCTCATCTGTCACATATGCTGGTGTTTGCCAGTTGTTTGTATTTTGAAGCCAAAGTGCTGGCATACCACAGAGAGATAGATTGTGGAGAAGTATTTTGGCTGAGATAAAGAGATATCTGAGAGGAAGGGGAGAGAAAGAAGAGCTCCCTTTCTTTTTGAGCACTGGAAAGAATGTAGCTGGATTTCCCTGTTTTCGCAAAGCTCGTATTACCTTCTAGGAACTGTGATCATTAGGAAAAGATCTCTTCAGTTTTTTCTAATCAGCCAAAGGTTCTTGGGAGGAAAAGAGAAAGGAAACAATGTTCATATTGGAGGCTCTTCACAATTAAAAGCAAGGTGAAAGGAAACAGTGTTAAAGTTTTTCTATTCTTCCACTTCTCTCTTAATCCCACGTTCGGTCTTATACTATTTCCTTTCAGTGTTTCCCCATGTACAGCTGCATTCTCAGACCTTCTTAGATGCAAACTACCTACTTTGTCCTGTTAACTCAGAATCTTATCCTTCCCTTTTAGCTTTTTCCATCTGTCACTGACCTAGAAATAAAACGCTTCCTTTGTTTTTTTACATAGTTCTATGTCACTCACAGAGTGCTGATATTTTTTCCATGTGTCTCCTAAAACAGGGATAGTATGATCTCTGATCAGAATCAGTTCTTGCATAGCTATGGGTTTTTATACCCTAATGCATTTCTTTGGGATGAGATGTGAACAAGGAAATCTTAGTTAAAAAAAAAAAAAAAGTAAAATGTAAAGTAGTAAATGTTTATTGTGTAAGCTCCAAATGCAGCGACTAATGTAAGACCTTCCCACTTAGATTCAAAATGTCATTATACTAATTTTCCAGACTTCCTTTGCTGGAGAGCTTTTTATTATGCTAAATTGTGCAGGTCTTCCAGTTTAGAGGGTTCATCCCATTCCTACCCTCCCACGTCCAGATTCTTCTTTGTCTGTTCAGAACTTACCATTTGGTGATAGGGAGTAGAAGAACTCAGGTCACTCATTGCTAATGTTTTCTAAATTTTGCAGAGAAAGAAAGAGATTTTAAGTCCTTTTTATTTCACAGCTGCAAGGACAGGCACTCCTTAATTTTCAGGTATCCTAGTGTTACGAATTTCTATTTTGGCTTCCTTCAGTCTCTCACTACTGATAGAGTCCACCACAAACACAATGCCATAGATACATCTTGTGAGTGATTTGTACAACTGCCTTAGCTAAAAGTTGTTGTCAAGTGTAGCGCAGAAGTTGGCTCTCACAGAAGCCAGCATTCCTTGCTTGATTCTTGTATCTTTGCTGCTTCTCCCATAAAAGTGTGGATGGCTATCCCAGCCACTTTGGGACTGTCCTGATGACACAGATACTCCTGAATCCTCCAGTGTGTTTGCTACAGTCTTTGAAGAAACTCACAGCTTTGCCATTATTCATGAGGATTAGTTCTTAATACTCCAAATAATTAACACTATTTTATTAAAATAATATTATAAGGTACAAAGAGTACAATGTACAAGGCACAATAAAGTTCAAAATACCTTTCAAATCAGTGAGAAAGCTGTTATCAGAATTGTAATCTACGAAGCTTGGTCTTTAGACAGGGGATTTGGAATGGAGTTACTTGTACAGGATTTAAAAGTTAAATTAATCCCCTTTGGGTTTTGCAAAGAGTGTTCTTGCTTCTGCAATGTCAGTTAATATAAAGAATCTGTACACCAAGCAGATGTGAAAAGAAAATAAGGAAAAAAGTATTTGCTCATGTTCTAGTAAACCACTAGTCAGAATTTGTATTTTGAAGCCTTATTGCCCTGATTGGTACTTTTATGATTTGCATTTCTACACAAAATTATATAAATTATGTAATATAATAAAGATTTTTCTGGGATGAGGACTTCTCCAGGCTTGCTGTAGGATGGAAAACTTTGACAAAGTCACAGAATCACAGAATTGTCATGGTTGGAAAGGACCTCTGAGATAAGAGTCCAACCGTTGGTATTAAACTTGCCCCCCAAAAAACAACCAACCAACCACAGACATTCTACCAAAAAACACCCACAAAAACCCCCAATCTTGGCCACTAGAGCATGTCCTGAAGTGCCACATCTACATGTTTCTTGAATACCTCCAAGGGTGGTGACTCAACCACCTCCCTGGGCAGTTGGAAGTCTCCCTTCTAAGGGAGTTTAATAAGAGCTTGAGAAAAATCTTCTTAGGGACTAGATCCTTAGATTTCTTGGGCATTCTTGAAAAAACTAACAGTGCAAGGCAGTGGGTTCAGCTTCCTGTTGTTTGGCATTCAGTCCACCAGAAACAGGCTGGAATATTTCTGGAGGTATCTACCTAAAATAAGTAACTTTTGTTTACATGGCAATGAGCTAAACTCAGGTCATGTTCCCTTACTCAGCTCTGGCCTGTGCAATTGCTTCATTTGTTGGATAGTGGCACTGAACTCACTGACTGCTTGTATGCATAAATATTTTCAGAATTGGTTTTAAGTCATTTGGTATAATCCCTTATGTTGGCCAGAAGGACATCTACATAAGTAGAACTGCCAGAAACTGAAAATTGATTCATTCTGCAGAATCTTTCTTGTTTTGTGAGGGGGAAAACAAGTAATGAAAAAGAGGTCCTGAAGTTGTTAATGGACTTGGAAGTTTAGCATCCTTGTTTTAATTAGAATGAAACCATAAAAACCTGAAGTCTCTGAGTCTGAGAATTTATTTTATTCCAGGAGTACCTAGGAACTTCTTTTCTACCTAAGAACTTTTGTTAGGATCATTAAAGTGTAAAACTGAGGTACAAGTAAATACAATAAATGTTGACTGCTTGATCTCCTTTTGTATTGCAGTTTTTTATCTTTTTTTTAAACAGTTTGAGTTGCAAATCTTTTTGAGGTGGGGGAGGGCATCTAATTTTTTCAGTGTTGCTTGTGTAGTATTTTCTAGAGGATGTTCTTAAGTACCTGTTGGAGGAGACAGTATACTGGATGAATGGATTGTTTGTCAATAGTAGTACTGGAAGTTTTGTATTTCTTTTTTGTTTTCCTATAAATAAAGATATTATTTGGACACTGGATGTATATGACTCATTATACTGTGTAGTCTAACATTCATAGTAATACTGAAGCATTTCTATTTCAGACTACCCAAGATGCGAACAGCTGTCATGTGCAAATGGAGCATGTTTTAATGCAAGCCAGAGATGTGATAGCAAAGTTGATTGCAGAGATTCTTCTGATGAAGCTAATTGCAGTAAGTACTTAACAGAGTGGTCCCAAACAAATATGCTTTATAAACCCACTTTTAAAGTTAAAGATCGTGGTTGTCTGACAGATTTTCTGTATGTCTTTCTGTGCTAAAATCTCTTCCAGCACATGGATGTACCAGTACACAGTTTCAGTGTGCTAATGGAGAATGCATCCCTCGAGCCTTTGTCTGTGACCATGATGATGACTGTGGAGACAGGAGTGATGAAAACACTTGCAGTATGATGTTTCGGGTTTCTTTACCTGTGCTTTCTAACTGTTTTACTGAGAACTGGTTCAAGCAGATAGCAGGAAGCAGATTGCAGGCTATACTGCCCTCAAAAGCTAGCCACTCCGCTACAAGGAATTTTCTATGGAAAGAATGTACATCTCGGTGCTACTTCTATAGATTTTTTTTTTCTTTTCACATTATCTTTGCTGCTAAGTGCCTTCAGTGTGTGGTTAGTATTTACTTTGCTGGATTCAATGGCAGTTTGGTTCTTAACACATATAGCTTAATTTCTTAATTTTGATGTAATTTTCTTCATTTCATCATGACCCAAAGGTCTGCACTCTGAAATCTCAGTTAAATACAGCATACTTTTGGTTTTGGTCCAAATTTGTTTGTATTTCACATTTTTATTTTCCAATAGATGGGATGGATCATCTAGGATGGTTCTCAGTGACTATAATATACAACTTTACAGATAGATAACAGCACAGATACTTGTCCTTTAGATGTCTTTAATTGACTATTCCATTTCTGGAAATTTCTTGCTCATTCTTTTCTTTACAATCAGGGTATCCCAAAGGGATTGCATCTCCAGCCGGAATCATGGCTGTAGACTTATCAATTGTGTGAGCTTTGTATTTAAAAAGGTCTTCCACTGATGATAGGATCTAATGTATTTTTCTATGCTGTGTTACAGGAAGGCCACATGTTGCTCTGTCCTGCCCAGAACCTCACACTAGTATGATTCCACACAGCCCCCGGTTTTGTCTTTTATGTCTTTGGCAATGCCTGTCCTTTGGCATTTTTTTAAAACTCTGTTTCTCTGAATACAAGGCATACAAATATTTACCTCCTAGTGTCTTGAGTATCATCTCCTTGTCACATTCACCTTCAGGTACCTAGTTAATAAGGTGCTCTGCATCTAGTTGCATAATTATTTGAGAAATTCAGCTTCTCCTTCATTTCTGTAAGAACCAGAGTATTCTGAAATAAAGTTCATACATAAAACCAGAGCAAACTAGCAGTGTTTACAATATATACAAGATATGGAACTGGCTTAGTCTTCCAGGAGAGATAATAACTGGCTAATAATTCACAAGAAAATATGACTATTTCTAGCCTTTTAGTGACTTCTTTTAACTTTTCTCATGTTTCTTTCCTTAGCTTATGCAACTTGCAGAGGCAACTTCTTCACATGCCCAAGTGGCCGTTGCATTCATCAGAGCTGGATATGTGATGGAGATGATGATTGTGAAGATAATGAAGATGAAATAGGATGTGGTATATACTAAAGCTAACTTCTAATTATGATTTTTTCAGAGAAAGACCTCTGGTCTAAACTACTTCTTTGAAATTTTGACCAATCAAGATGTTCTGAATCCATTTTAATTCTGTGAAAACTGTGGAATTCCATTTTCACCTGTTTCTTTTTTTTATTATTTATGCAATATTTTTTATTGTTATGTATGTGAGAGCTATTTCTCTGATACTCGTTATGATGCAAACTCAGTTAAGCATATATCAATGTAATTTTTTTCTTTTACTTGTTCCCTTAATTTTTTTTTTTCCTCTGGAGATCTTTCAGGTTATCTGTTAAGAGACATGATGCTCCTAATACCCAAAATCAATTGATTAAAAGCAAAAATAACTAAATAACTCACTTCCTACCAAGATTTTATATGTGAGAAACAGAAGTTTTAGTGAATGAAAGCGTGGGCTTTTTTCTCTTTCATTGGCCTTTTCCACAATGAGCATTTTTCTCTTTATCCAGGTAGCCTTTGCATGTTTTGAAACCCCAAAACTATAGTTCCATTTCTGATGCACCAGTTAGTCCAAAACTAAATGGCTTTGCTGTTTCTAAAAACACAGAAATCTAAAAGGATTCATGTGTCCTTACAATAATTGCATTGTACTTGGAAGGTAAAAGAAAGCATGACAAGGATTTACAGATGATGTTTCTTTCACAGTCTTTCACAACTGTAAAGTTGTACAAGAACTAGAAACTGAATAATGAAGGATAGAGGTGCTTCAGGAAGCTGTTAGGGAAGAAAATATAAGTATTACGTGAAACATACTCCTCAGTTATTGTTTTTCTTTTCTATAGAAAGTGGTCACCATGAATGCTACCCGGGAGAGTGGGCCTGCCCTGGGTCAGGGCATTGCATTCCAATTGGGAAGGTGTGTGATGGGGCTGCAGACTGTCCTGCTGGAGAAGATGAAACTAACAGCACTGCAGGCAGACATTGCAGTATGTATTAGAACTAAAAGCATACACAGAATAGTAGAAACTTCAGCACATCATCTTACATTCACCTTTTGTCTTCTAAACGACATTGAAATATTGGAAGCTCACTATTTTTGTTGGCACTGTTTTGGCTGGATGGTCTGAAAGAGGTATATATTTTGTGAACAGACCATTCCTTTTATTAATCTGTACATGAAATTTTAGAAATGGGGATTTTAACTTGCTCTCCATATCCTAAAAGATGTGCTATGTTTCTTTTTTGCTTAAATATCTGTGCTTTTCCTGTTTTATAAATAAGAAGGAATGTTGTGTACTGATCAGAATTAGTGTATCCTAAGCCTCGGCTTAAGTCACTTAGATTAGAGTTTTCAAAAATATCTTTTCGCTTAGGATGTCTGGTTCTCCAGTTAGTGGCATACTGGGTTTTCTGGGTTGGAGGCAATGGGTATGCATAGTTCCTGATATTTTCACTCTTATAAACATTGATTTTCTCTGAGAATCGGGACCAGGATATTTTACATTTTTATATATGTAAGCAGATGTGATTTTGTGGAACTGTAGACACCATTTCTTGTGCAGATTTGCTTCAGCAAGCTGTTCCTGAAATTGTAGGGTCATTGTAGAGATGACTACAGCTTTTTAACTGTTAGTAAGGCAAAAAGGTGTTCTACCAGTGATATGTGTAATAGTGTTTCTGAAATATTTCCTTTTTAGATGTATCACGATGCGCTGCTCTGAGTTGCCAGTATCGCTGTCATTCTTCTCCATCAGGAGGGATGTGTTACTGCCCTGCAGGATACACAATAAGTACCAATGACAGTCGTACTTGTATTGGTAAGTGAAGTACAGTGATTGCAGATATCTAGTATTTTCTCAAAGCTCATTAGGAAAGCTTGGATTCCAGGAATGTAAGTTCCAATAGGTGGATGTACTGGAAAATGGAAAATCTCAGGAGCTGACAAAAGAATCAAAATCTAAGCAGTGCAATGGCAGCATGGTAGCAAATAGGCTAACAAACCAGAGATACATCGTAAAGATCCTTTTCAATAAGACTGTTAAAGACATAGTGAGAGCAGGATTATTTAAAAAAATATTTACTCTTGGATGGTTTTTTAGTTATAAAAATTATTTGCAGATCGTTTAGTGGTTAGATTGGAGGAGTTTGGTTTTGCTCTAGGGATGTGTGGGGTTGTATGCCTGGAAAAACAGTGATATTGAAGTGTTTGGTACTTTTTGAAAGTGTCTGTGTATGAAGACAATAGAACATTGTACTTTAAAATTTAAAGGCTGCTTTGTATTTGTACTGTGGAATGGCTGTATCTCCTATAATATTTAAGTATATGAATTATTTACATGAAAAAGAGGAATATTTGTAAAAATGTAAAGGTAAGTGAGGTATTTTGGTGTTGCATTTCTATTCTGTACTTGCTATAACTTGGTAGCACAAACCCTTGGTAGTATAAATTACTTATCTTGGTAACTAGAAATAGAATAATGAAATTTAGCACTGCCTAATAAAATAAACTGGGTAAATATCTGATACAGATTTTCAACCCAAGCTATGGTGTTTGTACTATTAAAAGTATTCCAGGTGTATTTTTGAGAATACTGGTTGGCCTAGGGCTGAATAACCTGCAGTGACAGTGTGCTTGCTCTTCACAGAGAGGAGGAGTCAATGCACTGACTCCAGGCACAAAATTAATTTTGTTCTTTCACTCTTATATAGGAAATACATGAAGGTCACATTCACAAGCCTAGTGCAGTCTCAGTGAGTCTTCTGTTGTTGTTTGACTGCCCTATAAACCTAGCTACGTGGTTAGATTCTGGCTTGTAAATTTGAGTCAATGTATTTTGGCTTGCTGAGCCCTGGGTATGTATTTGTAGTGGGAGCAAGACTTGCTACAGGGGTTTGGCTCACAGCCACTAG
Source organism: Apus apus (assembly GCF_020740795.1). NCBI lineage: Eukaryota > Metazoa > Chordata > Aves > Apodiformes > Apodidae > Apus > Apus apus. The sequence goes on along the minus strand of NC_067287.1, from coordinate 20,509,140 downwards.
TGGATAATTCCAGGCCTTAGTTTAAATCAGTGTTGTTCGTTTAAGGCCAGAAGAGTGAAACTATAGTATTAGTGAAGTGTATTACTTAATGTTATTTTAAATTTGTCTTCTCTTCATTGGCTTCTAACTCACTATACACCGAAGGTTTTTAACACATATGGAAGCTGGAAAACCACTGAGAGCAACATGTTTTCAGTAACAAAAGGTGCTGTCTAGGAAATGCTTCATTTTCACTTGTGTGTTAAAAAATCTTTAAAACCAGAAATTCCAGAAGGAAGAATATTTGAGATCTCGTTTTCTCCTTTTTTTTGGCTTAATTATAGAATTACCATTTTCCCATAAGGTAATGTACTGGAAATTGCTTGTAGAACAGATCTGTGATAAATTGCTGGGTCATCTTAGCTGCAAACTTTACCTATTTGGTATTTTTGCAGTTTTGCAAAATTAACTTCTTTGTACTTTTTACCGGCTGGCTCTGGTGCACAGCAAGTTTTTAATTGGAAATTGGACACCTGTTAGCATGGTACTGAGTCTGAGCTAATAAACACTGCCTTTTAATAGGACTTACAACTTGAGCACTGCACTAACATAAAGGTAGAACTCTCTGTCAAAGTGGGCTTAAATCCAGCCGACTCTGCATGTGTGTGGACACATTTGTGGAAAAAAAATACAAACCCTCTTTTCCCATGGCACAGATTTGCAAACAGATACAAAGCAAGCAAGGGGGGCAAACTTGCAGCTTCCCAAATATAATGACATCCCTTTTATACAAAACATTGTTCATAATATGTCTTTTTCACTTGACAGATTTTGATGACTGTAAAATGTGGGGTGTCTGTGACCAGCTGTGTGAAGATCGTGTGGGACATCACCAGTGCCACTGTGTGGAAGGTTATTTCCTAGAGCATCATCGGCATTGTCGGGCCAACACTTCAGGTCAGTGTACAGGAGTGCAGGGCTCTTGCTGTTGTGGGACTAATAGATAGAGCTAGATAAAATGGGGCTGTTTGCATGGCTGTGCCAGACAAGCATATCTGATTCTAACTTAACTGTGGCCTTAAGGGCTTGAGGTTCAGGACAGCATTCAGAACATCAACACATATAAAGAGACTGCATCTGTTGGCAGCTGCTCCTGGTTGTTCACCTCCTACTCTGTTCTGAAAGGAGGCCCTGAGAAGCCCTTCTTTGTGGAGATGTAATAATCTATTACATAAATGTAATAATTACAAATGTAATCTATTACATTTGTGTGAGGTAGCTGTTCCTGCCTGCAGGAACTGAGTGGAGTGGGAGTCCCTGCTTGGTATAGCTGATTAGCAGTCTTGCTTCTTAGAAAAATGTGAACTGCCCAGCTCTGTCCCCTTCCTTCTTTCTTCAGCCATGTTTGCAGAGGAGTTATCAATCTCACAATTTTCTAAGTATGTCCTAAAAATTTATTTTGAACTAATGAAATATGCTTGACTGTATTAAGATATGAATCTCAGCACTGGGAAAGATCGTTCTGTTTCTGGAAAAATTCTGAATCATTTACAAGAAGTTTTCCATTCAAATTAGTGTGACTTGTGGGCCAGCGTGACTTTTGAGTTGCCCGTAAAGTGTTGAGTATTGAATTTCTATCTTATTAATGGGGGGAATGTCATGCTGCTTTAAATTGGTTTCCCTGGATACATTTTTGCTTTAACTGTGGAGGGTTCTATGTGTAGGGTAATAGGATTTGGACTTAGCTGTATTGTTTTCAGCCTTACGCCAAGCCTTTCAACAGGCATCTGCTTTGAAAGTGAGATTTCTGTCAAAGGCTTGCCAGAGTTTCTCTTCTATTGAAAGATACTGCAAAGATGTTTTGATGAGATGAGAGAATGAAGAAGGTGGATAGGATAGAGCAGTACATAAAAAGATAAGAAACATGGCCTGCCTACTAGAATCAAGAAATATCTGTATCTCAGAAAAACCTTAACCTTAAGAAAGCTAATGCTTTTATTAAGTAAATTAAAGTTAGGAAATATGAGTAGAAATAGTCTTTTAGAGTTTAGATGCACAGGGGTTTTGTAAAAGTTTTACCGGGTAGGACTCTGTATATTCCTGCCTGTTTTGCTCCAAGTCTAGAAACTAAAGGCAAATCAAAGCAAGTTAGTACTCTCCTAGAAACATTTATACAGATTGTAGTCTGAGCACCTATTTAAACCTTTATGTCTAATGTGTATGAATCAGTATGTATATATTTCAACACTCTGTTGCAAGGTGTCTTGCTGCAGAGTAGTCATGTATTTGTCACCCCTGCTTTCAGGTGGTGTTGCTTCAATTATTTTTTCCAATGGCCGTGATTTACTGATTGGAGATCTTCATGGAAGAAGTGTTCGTACTTTGGTGCAGTCGCAGAATCGTGGGGTTGCAGTTGGAGTGGACTTTCACTTTTACCTGCACAGAATTTTTTGGACTGATACAGTGCAAGATAAGGTGGGTAGAAACTTCAGGAAGAGTATATTTTTGTATATATGGAAGCAGAGAACTGAAACAGGCAGAACATGTTGATAGGCCTTCATTTATTGTGAGCAGAATCTGGCTGTATTTTTGTTTTCTATCAAAAAAGCTCCTTGAAATATTTTGCGTTAATGACTGCAGTTTTCAAGCTATACTGTTACATGTGACATATTAAACAAAGAATCCTATTATATGGGAATGTCTTGAGCAACTTTTAATTTTACTCAAGATGGAGTCCAAAAAACTAATTAAGAGAAATAGTAGACATTCTTTCAAAAGCGAACAAATTTTTCTTGGTAATTTTTTGAAACATGATAACTTAAAATGTAAAAGCTGTATCCCTTCCAAGATGATAAACATCAGATTTCTTCATGTACTTCAAATGGCACTGTAATTGAGCTTGGATAACAAATATTGACAGTATTTTGTGTAATGAGCCAATATTTTGTTACTTTTTTTGAAGAGGAAATATTTTAGCTTCAAGGTACAGTAAAACAAAGTGATTTTAAAAACCAGTTTGGAGATGCTTGTGAAAGTTGGACTTCACTCTACTTTTCCTCTGTGCATAACTTACCGAAACAAAAAAACCCCCTCTTAGGTCAAATGCTGAAACTCCACAATCTTCATCCCCATGTTGATTGTCATGCAGGGTGAGGGAGAATCCGTGGCCTGCCTCATGCTGTGACACCATGTTATGCATCAATTTGGTGTCTCTCTTGTTATTCTGAACCTACACATAAGCTGTAAACTGTAGTTTCCACTACAGTACCATGTTGGTTCTGTTAGAAAGCACACTGCTTGGCTGTCAAGTAGGACGGGATTTGTATGCATAATTTTTGACATTTGGCGTTTTTATTTTCACTGTAGCAGGTTCCCATTACTGCAGTTGCATTGACAGTGGCTGAATTAAGTCAGGATCAAATCTGAACTTTCATGAGACAGGTGATCTGTGCTGTCTCTGTGAAAGCTATAAACAAAAGATAATACAGATTTTTCACTGCACACCCTGAATGGCCAAGACTGCCTTTTTTTTATGCCCCAATATAGTTAAATCCTAATTGATTTATTAGGAGTAAGTAATCTAATTAAGTACTAGCTACTAGAACACCCAGATGAAAACAATGACATTAAGAATGTTCTTATATAATGCATATTTGTACCTGCAAATAAGGGATTTGTTTTGGTTGTCTTTTTTTTTTTTTAAGATGTAAACTAAAGCAGAATATTGTGTGCTGTGTTCTGTGTCATCTTTATCTCATTTAGTGTACTGCCTGATAACCTAGTACCCATAGGCTCTTCTGTCAAGGTTTCCAAAGAGCAGAATACACAGTTAAATGGTTTGCTTCATTGTTGTTACCCAGACCTGAATAATATTTAAAATGATAGAAGTATATAAGCTTTAATTTTTCTTGCATGTTTTTTCTTGTGGTAGTCTATAATTTAATTTAAATACATTTCAAACCTCAAGATGTCCTTCCAAAAATAATGACTCCTAGCTTTTCATATTATTACTTAATGTAATAACATGGTTACTGTATATATCAAATTATTGTATTTATACTGTTTTCTTAATGTAGCTCTGAGTTTGCTTGCAAGATAACAACACTATTTCTTCTTGAGCATGGTGCTGTCAGAATTATCCTTAAATAAAGGAGATGAGTAGCAATGCTGAGCCTTCTGTCAGGACAGAGCTTTCCCTTTCTTTCTTCACTTTGCAATTTCTCCATAGCGGTTGATGCAGTAAGAGCTCCCCCTCTTATTTCTGTTCACTGGTGAGACTTTTGCTAAAGGATGTTCATTTATTTTCAATGACTGAAAATACTGGCTTCTGCTAGATTCTGGAAAGCGAGATGCGCTTTCCTCATCTATTGTGGGTTGGTTTGTTTGTTTGTTGTTTGGTTGTTTTTTTTTTTTTCCCTTTGGTTTTTTGTTTTTTTTTTTTTTGTTTTGTTTTGTTTTGTTGTTGTTGTTTTTTATATATATCCAGCAATTTGTCATATTTGCTAAAACACAAGCCCATTTTAGTCTGTTACCTTGTCCATTTTGCAGAAATGCTGGTTGAAGACAAGCTTACTGTAGTGTTTGCGTTATTCCCAAATTTTTGCAAAAACCTTTAGCTAAGGAATAGCTTAGTGGGTAACTTGGTTGTATCGAGTGACTAGTTGTGGATCTGTACTCCTTGTGATGATAAAGGACAAGTGCCATATGTCTTGTGATTAGCAAAACATCATGTGGGCACTGACAATATTTGTATTGTTTTCAGGTTTTTTCTATTAATATTGATGGCTCTGACTTCCAAGAAGTTTTAAATGTTTCAGTTGACACACCTGAAAATCTAGCAGTGGATTGGGTTAACAATAAACTATATGTGGTTGAGACCAGTGTGAACAGAATAGATATGGTTAACTTGGATGGAACAAACCGCGTAACTCTTATTGCTGAAAATCTTGGAAATCCTAGAGGAATAGCCCTTGATCCAACTGTTGGGTAAGTGATACATATATCCGGTAATTGTAAAAGATGTCAGAAGTTCCTTTATTCACATGCAAAAGGAGGAAAACTAAGAAATAGCTAGGGTGGTCATGTTAGAATCAGGTATAAAATGTTTCAGACATATATATTCTATCCTAATCCGTTCTACACCTTAAATTATTATGGGAGGGCTATGCTCTGCTTTTACTCCAAATGTGCAGAAGCTGTTGTATGGATAGAGTTGTATGTGCATGAGCAGCTCTGAAAACAGGTGTGGAATTGCCCTGCAAAAGTGTAAAAATTATCCTGAAAGATTTCTGTTGTGATACCATCCAGAGACCTCTTACTATCTGAAGAGAAGTGATGGAGTGAAGGCAGGGAAGCTAGTGTCTCCCAGCCCAGCTGACTTAAAAAATTTCTGAGGTCTTTTGACTAAGAGTATGTTTCCTTCTAGATTAATTTTATAAAAGAAAATGCAGATTACTTCTTAGGCAGGAGGTATGAAGTGTTTTTCATAGTATGCCAGCTGAAAATAAAGCTCTGTCATGTAAGGTGCTGGCTTTAAATATCTCAAGGAAACATGGGAATTTTTTTTGTTGTTTGTTGTTTTCTTTTCTTTTTCTTTCTTTCTCTCCTTTTTTTTTTTCTCTCTCTCTTTTTTTTTTTTCTTTTTTTTTTCCCTTTATAGTTATTTGTTTTTCTCAGACTGGGATAGTCTGTCTGGTGATCCTAAAGTGGAAAGGGCCTTCATGGATGGCACAAACCGTCAGGATTTGATAAAAACAAAATTAGGCTGGCCTGCTGGAATAACTCTGGATATTGTATCAAAGAGACTTTACTGGGTTGACAGCCGGTTTGATTACATTGAGACTGTAACTTATGATGGGCTTCAAAGGTAGGACAAATATTCCTTGAAGATTACAGATATGCTGATTATTTTGTATTCAGTTCAAAGGAAGATTCGTCTAACAAAATGAGATGCACAAAGGATAAAAATTACAGCATAATGAATGGCATCATGCTACTTCTTGACAATGCTTAAATCCTTCACCTTCATCTTTCTTTGTCCTTTTTTCTATCTTGAATACCTACTGCACTTACTTTATAATGTTCTTTTTTATAGCCCACTACTTCAGTACCTGTTTTTATAGCGTTTGCTTTTTATTATTTTTTAATTATATACATTGTCTTCCATTATAATTTCTATGCATCTTTTTCATTAATGAATTTATTTGAAATATTCCATTCCAAAGCACCACTTCATGTAATGGGAATTAGGTGCTCTTCTCACATTTTATAAATCTGTGCTGTCAGAAAATAAATCAACACTCACCCTATTGTGATGCTGGGGAATCAGAGTCCTTGAGGCTTTTTTGGGACTGTGTCTTATAGTATAGTGCTTGGATGCCTGCTTATCTTTGATAAGTCTCTGTTACTCAACACAAAGAAAAAGTTATCCTCTTTAGCATGCCTCCTACACACTGACTTGAAAAACAGTCCTCATTTGACAGGTGATTTCTCAGTGTATTTTTTAATGTATAAAATTTAAAAAATAATGCAATATCTTTGCTCCTTTATTGGGTTTAGCAAGACAGACGTGTTTAGTAAACAGTGGAGATGAAAATATATCACTAAGAGCAACACCAAAAATCTTGTGGGTATTATGCACATGGGCCTAAATCACCTGGGAAACCGTTAGAGCTGTAGAATTAATCTGGTTTTGTAGACCTTCCTTCATGAATCCGTGAAAAGAATATTGTAGTATTATTGTTATGTATTGTGTAAGGACTTAAATCTCTCCTTATCTCCTAATGTTTATCTAGAAAAATATTGTCACAATGTCTTGCATAGAATATATACAATTTATTAGCATTTGGTTTTCTTTGGTTTTCCATGGGTGATTAGTTCAAGCCAAAGAAAGTTGTTGTTTAGTTTTTTTTTCTTTAAACTATGTACATAGGATTTTATTTTTGGCCAGTGGCTGTTGCAGCCATATTTTTTTTTGTGTTTAAGGTTTCTCACATAGTTCAAATTGCTACAGATGCCTGTGATTTCCTCTGCTTGACCTCTTTCTCTGATTTTCTCTCAGTATTTATGTGTATTTTCTTACAGTTTTCAGTAGTCATCTTTACTCACTGTGTTTTCTTTGAAATTGTTAACACTGTTGATTGTTATGTTTATGTACCCTTTATGTTTAGTTCAATCTCTTCAGTTCATTTGGACTTTGGCATCTTCTTTGTAGGAGCCAAAAACAGTGAATGAATTAATAATCCTGCAACCTTTCCTCTGATAATAAAGTTATTTTCGAGATAATATTTTGTAAATAATTTTAAAACCATCTTTATAACAGGAGAACAGTAGCTCATGGAGGCTCACTGATTCCTCATCCATATGGAATCACTTTATTTGAACACAATGTTTATTTCACTGATTGGACCAAAATGGCAGTGGTGAAAGCTAACAAATTTTCAGAATCTAACCCTCAAGTGATCTACCAGTCTTCACTGAGACCTTATGGAGTGACAGTTTACCATGCTGCCAGGCAGCCATATGGTAAGACAGTAAGTAGATTCTTAAAGGAGTTTAGGAGCTAGCTTACCAAAAGTTGGTAAAAATTCTGAGACACTATTTTGCTGTAAAAAACTAATAACTATATACAAAAATCTGTATTGTAAAACTGGTCTGCTTTTGATCACACAGTGGTTTCATCCAGCTTCTATAGCTAATGAAATGTCAAATGCAAGATTAAGAGTGGGGGAGCATGATTAAATATATGAATATTTGGAACAGTCAGACTTGTGATTATGAGCAGTATTGGTGCTTGGGACTTTTTTCCTCAAGATTGCAATGAGGCTGTGTTGGAAAAGGCTACCAGGGTGAGAGAGTTGTATGAGATACAATTCTGAAGAAGATCTATATGCAAAAACCTATAGCCCAGATTATGGCCTCAGTGCTGCATATCTCTGTACAGAGCTGAGTCCCTTGAATGCTGGTTAGCTTGGGTATGATTCTGGTACAATCCGGAGTATTTTTAAATTTTTATTGTGAATGTTGAAAAAAATCCTGAAAAATAAAAATAATTATGCTGTTAGGTTAATTGATGAAGTTATAAACCTATCTGTATTATTTTCCAGTAAGAAATCCTTGTGGAAGTAATAACGGGGGATGTGAACAGATCTGTGTTCTCAGCCACAAAACAGACAATGATGGACTAGGTTATCGCTGTAGATGTACACTGGGCTTTGATCTACACGCAGATGGGCGACATTGTGTTGGTAAGGAAATGCCTTATGATTGTTGGGAAGAAAACTATTTTGTTAGCTGTCATGTTATTTCTGTAACATTCTTCCTGTCTTCAATAGCTTTGTTGGTTTTATATGCCAAGGACTTGGTGTTTTACAGTTCTTGTTGGCAGCTTTGAATTCTGCAGGTGTTCATTTCAAGCCACAACTTCAACTCATCACCTTTTATAAGCGTTTTATGAGAGGTAGACATGGAGTATGTGTAGACAGCTATATGATTAAGCTCTTAATACTGAAATTAAGCATGAATGCTTGCGAATATGTAGATTTTGCAGTATTTTGAATAAGTAATCCTGCTTTCCTGTACAGTAATGTGCTGGTTAGGTTGGTCTTCTCCTTTTGAACACATAAGGCAAGAATAAGAGATTTCAGTTTTAGACCTATGGACTTCCATCAACAATCTACTGCTTCCTGTTTGAGTGCAAAATTGTCACTGATGGGAGGCTTACCATGTGCATCTATTGGCAAATTAAGCCCAGTATGTTGTCTGTAGTTTTACTATTTGACTATGCATTTATCTGGCTAGCTCAGATATGGTCTGGTTATATGGTAGCTCCACAAAGCCTGAGTTATTTTTTTTTACAGTTGATTGTAAAGAGATAAGCACAAAAGCACTTCTGTTTCTGTAGAAGTAATGTTTTCTGCATAGGTGTATTAGGACCACAGTAAGAATTCCAGAGGAGTACCTGACTGCATCACCTAAATACTCTGGGCTTGATTTTATTTTTCTTACTCAATTTTTAGGTCTGTATATATTTAAATTCCTATTTTCTCCTTATTTTTGCAATTTCTGGGCTCCTAGTATTGCCAAAGGAATATAAATCTTCATAGTTAATGCTCAATTGTCTCACCTTGTGAGTAAGATTGTGTCTGATCTTTTCTTTTGCAGCTGTGCAGCAATTCCTGCTGTTTTCATCCCAGATGGCAGTGCGAGGGATCCCATTCAATCTCTCCACCCAGGAAGATGTGATCATACCTGTAACAGGGAGCCCTTCATACTTCGTTGGAATTGACTTCTGTGCTCAGGATGACACAATTTTTTTTTCAGACACAAGTAAAGACATGATTTATAAACAGAAAACTGATGGTTCAGGTGAGAATAGTTGTTAGGAATTGTAGACTAAATGTGGTAAGGACAGTAGAATATATATTTCTATAAAGAAGCACAAAAAATCACATTGTAAGGTATACCATTACATCTCAGTGTCACCCCAGTGGAACTGGGACTCTTGATACTGTATCTGACTTGGGCATCTGTGGAAAGTGTTTGTCAAAATGTGTATTCAATTCATATTAATCTAGTTAAAGTGTCCTGTTCTGTGACAAACTTGCTGAATGTGTTTGGGAATTAACTGTTTGTACCGCTTCTCACAACTAGTGTTTGTCATCACCAGTCTAAGACCAGTATGCCTTTCAGTAGCATGAAACTGAGTTTCTCTTCTTAATTTCCCTATCTGGAGAGCAGGATGGTTTTTATGATACTGTATTTCAGAAGAACATTATGGTAATGAGACTTTTGGAAGTCCTATTTGTGGTAGTGTGAAAAAGATTTCTCTCCGTTTTATGATAGTGATCAAATATATATTAATTCAGCATATGCAGTCTTCTGAGCTAGCTTGCTGCCTTGGGTCAGAGTAATGGGAGACTGCAGCTGACTGTTACTGTGCAAAGAGTAAAGACGTTCTGGCTGTTGAGGAAGATGTCCTTACTACACTGACCTTACTGACCTTCATTCATAAAAAGCCTCTCTCAGTGTACACTTAGTGACAGGTTTTTCCCTTTGGCCAGTCTTTATGTCTCCTCTTTTGGGTTTGTGCTCATGAACATATACCTTCTTCGCCTGGATCAAAGGGCTTGGTTATTGGTCTTTGTATTAAGTAGCACAGAGGTGGCATTTTTACCAAGGGAAACTACTAGTTCTATGAACAGAATACTGCATTCATGTTGTTTCCTCTGTTTTAAAAAAATTACTATCATTATGTGTGTTATTAATTCTAGGAAGAGAAATCCTCACAGCTAATAGAGTGGAAAGTGTTGAAGATTTGGCCTTTGACTGGATCTCAAAGAATCTGTACTGGACAGACCCTCGATACAGGAGCATTAGTGTGATGAGGCTGGCAGATAAATCTAGGAGGGCAATTGTTCAGAATTTAAATAATCCTCGATCAATAGTGGTTCATCCTGTTATTGGGTAAGTTTAGTTTTGATTCTCACCTGAAACTATGCAAATAAATTAATGCTTTAAGCAGAACTGGTAAGGTTGGGTTTACATCTCATTCTGGATTTCTGCTTGGGTTTGTGCTCTTTTTCAAAATAACATCTCTTTTCAGTTCTCTTGTCTTTCTAATGTTTTTTTTTTCTTTTACTCCTGTGTGTTGATAAACTAGCAAAAAAACTATTTCTTTGTATCACTAAGATTAGAAAGCTAGCTCTTATGGTTGACAGATAAAGTTTACTAAATTACAATACAATTTCAGTTCCCAGAATGATAACCTTGGTTCCTTTTTTTTTTTCTATCTGAATTTCCTTAATTAAAACTTATTAGTGACTATATTTGATACAGACATTTTGATATGTGATTCTCTGTGCACAGAGCCCTTGTTTTCTTTGTCAGAAATGCTTAACTTCAAATTCAATATTCTGTGTTATTTGGCCATGCCAAAACAGTGTGTCCTTCACAGGACAGTTCAGCTTCCTACTGCCATAGTGCTGAATTTCTCAATTCTTGGATATTGAATTTTCTTTTTTAGTAACCAAATTTACTATTTTGGAAGTAATCTTGGAAGAGTAATGTTGAACTTGGACCCTTGCATATCCCAACCTTTTTTATTCACTGCTTTGAGAAGTTATTAAATACTTGCTTGAACTCTTTGACTGTAGGCATAAGTCAAAAGGGTCAGGAGAAAATTCTTTGTACTATTCATGATTACTTGTAAGTATTACCTGGCAGATACATTTTTGCTTGATTCTTCCTCCTGGCCATTGCGTAAATACTATTATAAATTAAATCCTTAACAGTTTTAACAAAGTTACAGATATTTTCTGTCTAAAGAAACAAACCACTTCTGAAAATTTTGCAAGTTGTGGTGAACAAGATAAAAAATAATAGTTGGTACCACTAGCAGTTGAGGAGAGAGTCAACATAAAATTGTATTTTTTTTTAAGGCATGTAAATATGTGGTAGAAAGAAGAATGTTAATGCTGCCTAAACATTCTCTCTGTTTAATTACATCATATAATTGAGTTTGTGTCTTCTGACATGTCCTTTCAGGTATATATTCTGGACAGATTGGTTCCGTCCTGCTAAAATCATGAGGGCCTGGAGTGATGGATCCCATGCCTTGCCAATTGTGAATACAACACTAGGCTGGCCTAATGGCCTAGCCATTGATTGGAGGTAAGGACAATACAGAAGGCTGAGAAGCTTTCTGAGTAAATTGTTTCTTCCTTTAAACTGTTAAGGATTAAAAGTGAAGATATTGTGTCAGGTTGTGTGTACTGGCACTTCATCTTGAAGACCTTATTTTTTGATTTGTTGAAAAGCCTGTAAAATGTAAGATTTTCTCAGAATCCCACCCCACACACCCCAATAGCCTCTTGTCAAGTGTAAAACATTTGAGAAAATGTCAGTGCTTCCTAATGGACATAATGTCATTTGAAGAGATTTGTCATTTTCATTATTTCTAGTTCTCTAAGGCTGTACTGGGTGGATGCCTTTTTTGATAAAATTGAGCACAGCACCTTTGATGGGCTGGACAGACGGACTCTTGAACGTATTGCTCAGATGACTCACCCATTTGGCCTTACTATTTTTGGAGGTAAGTCTGGCATTTAAAAATATTATCTACTGTTATCATCACAGCTTTGTGGATTTTTTTGGTATGGTGATCTGTTTATGAGATACAATTACATGGCCTTTGTAAAACTACTTTTCCTATAAAAATCACTCTTGAAAGTTTATGTTAAAACATATCTTTACTACTTCTTGCTCATTTTTAGGACTGTTTTTGTTTATATTTGCGTGTAAATAATTTGAGGCAGATCAAGTAACTCTTTTAGTGCAACAAGGCAGATATGCTGTACTAATTATAGCTTCCAAGGTGGGATACTCATGCTGGATAGACAAGGTAAATCACCTCCCTAGGGATGATCAGCAATTTCATTAATTGTATGTAGAGCTGAGAAAGGGTTTTATGTTTTATGATCTTTTAAGTCATATTGGTTTGTAATTGCTATGTGTTAATGTCTTTCTAAACAGGTTATGCCTATTTCACTGATTGGAGACTTGGTGGAATAGTTCGAGTGAGGAAGTCTGATGGAGGAGAAATGACTATTATTAGGAGGGGCATTAGTAACATTATGCATGTTAAAGCATATGATGCTCATTCCCAAATAGGTGAGTTCTTTTCTTGTACAGATGGAAGACATGAAGTAGGGAATAAGAGACAAAATATCGGGTCAGCTGGTTCCCAATCTTGATTTTAGAAATGGCTTTACTGAATCGTAACTGACATGCATGGAAGGGAGCACAGGCACTTGCAATCACACCTTGTTTATTTCATTTTTTTGTGACTATCCAGTTTTCCTCCAACACTTCTATTACTTTATCTAATAACCTTGTAAAATGAAATTACAATTCCATTGTAATTTGTGTAATTGTATCACCAATTACAACTTTGTATTTCTCTTTTTCTGGTAGAAGTTTTAGTTGAACTGAACTGTTTTGAGGAATTGGGTAAACAGTTATTGATCAAACTTACCATTCTTAATCACTGTGTGTAAGACTCTAATTTTTTTATTCTTTTCACTCCTGAATTCTGTGATCTAAGCCAAGAATTTGGTATTGTAGTTAATTTAGTAAAACACCCAGTGCACTTATCAAATATATTATCAAACTGTGCTACTTGGTGTCCAGAGATTGGATCAGATCTCCCAGCCTTGCCCAGAAAAAGGTCTGCATTTGTGGTAATATGCTCATTTCCAGATAGTTGCTGAAAGTTGGCAGAAAATGGAATGAAATTTAATAGTTAGTTCTCAGCTTCTATAAACATCTGTGTCAATGAAAAGTATATGCAATGTGGGAGTTATTATTATGCCTTACTAATACTGCCAGTGGCTTGACCCTGTTTTGCAGTATATACAAACCCAGGATTTGCTACAGCATCTTTTTTTTTGTAAAACATTTATTTACAGTGACTATACAGCCTAGTAGTTCCCAAGCTGTTATCACTACTATATCCACTGATCTTCTCTGCCACTTTTTAAGGCTCTAACTACTGTAACAGAGGAACAAATCCTAATGGAGACTGCAGCCATTTCTGCTTCCCGGTACCAAATTTTCAGAGGGTTTGTGGTTGTCCTTATGGCATGAGACTGGCTTCAAATCAGCTGACATGTGTCGAAGATCCATCCAATGAGCCACCTACTTTGCAGTGTGGCTCCTACTCATTTTCCTGTAGTAATGGAAGATGTGTGCCTCGATACTATCAGTGTGATGGTGTTGATGATTGCCATGACAACAGTGATGAACAAAACTGTGGTTCTCTAAGTAAGTAATCACTGTAATTTACAGTTAGTATTTGTTGTTTGCAGTGCAGAAAGTTTGATGGATCAGTCTGATTTCTTTTGAATAAACCCTAATTTTTTAGGGTTGCATATGTGCAGTGGTTTAATGGGTGGACTTGGTGATTGTAAAGGTATTTTCCAACCAGAACGATTCTGTGGATAAAGATGAAGGTATTTAAAAAATACCACCATCAGAAAAGTAACCAAGTCATATGCATTGTCTAACCTTCCTTTAAAATTGGAGCAGCACCTTTTAATGTGAAATCTGAATAGAAATGGTTTTAGTTGTATTTGGGCACTTTGGAATTATTTGTTGCCTCTTGATTTTTACAGTGGAGTGGGATAAAAGCACGTTGGTTTATTTCCTGGTTTTGCTGTAAAATGTCTCGCCAAATATTTTTTTTTATCAAATAAATTGAGAGAACAGTGGGTTAATAAGAGTTGATAAGATATTGAAGAGTTCTTGGCTTTTATGATGTTTGGTGCTTCTTTCTGCAAAGTTAATTATTTCTTTCAAATTAAGGCGAAGAAAATAGGACATAGTAATGAAACGTGCTTCCTAATGCATAGGATTAACTGGTATGACTAAGGTATAAGATATTCTTATTTGTGGGCCATTCTAAAATAACTGGAATGTCTTTTGGGGAGAGGGAAAAGTATGAAGCAAATTTTGTCTTGAAAAAGTTATTTTTCTTGTTCTTTAGATTGTTTTTAAGTGCTTAGCAGTTTAGTTTTTTACTGGTTCTTGCAGTTTAAAAGAGCTTGTAAGTTTTCTGCTTGCTTCTGCAGCTATTGGCATGACAGATGTTTTCATTTTAAGCAATGTGCATCATAGAATATGATGCATATTTTAGACATTCTGTAAGTGTACTAAATGCATTGAATACTCTGGCAGGGAAGCCAAGTTTTGGAGATCTTTATAAAAGTGTTGTCCTCTTTTTTTTTTTACGTAGACAATACTTGTGCTTCATCAGCTTTTACCTGTGCCAGTGGACAGTGTATTCCAGGTCGCTGGCGTTGCGATAAACATAATGACTGTTTTGATGGCAGTGATGAATTGCATTGTCCTACACAAGGACCCACTTCATGCCCTGTAACCCTGTTCACCTGTGATAATAATAGATGTATTCCTAGGATCTGGATATGTGATACAGATAATGACTGTGGTGATGGGTCAGATGAAAAAAACTGCAGTGAGTATCACAACTATTGTTTTTTAAACAACTGTGTATGTCTGCATAGAGATGTCTGTTGGTGTGAGGATGATAAATGAAGTTAGGAAGAAAGAACTAACATCTAAGTTACGTTAATATTTCACTGTCCATAAGCTGTGGAAAACTCATCTAATTTGAAATACCAGAGCCAAGTAGAATGTAGAAAAATAATTTAAAAAGATAAAAAAGGGCAACTGTGATAGCTGTAGTCATAGTGCTGCATAATGCCACACACTGGAAAAAGCAGCTAAAGCTTAAATATTCTAAGCACTTATTTCATGAGTGATCCCAGTAATGACGAGTGGTGTAGTCAGCTAATCTGGTCTGGAAGTCTTTGCAAAAGAAAGTAAGTAGTTTTTCCATATCCTTTCTTTAGCGTTATTTACCACTGAGTGGCATCTTCTGTTTTTTTTGTGAGAGTCCAAGCCTACATATGACTAAAAAATTACCTGATACAAATAAAATAGTGCTTGTAATTTATATGATTACTAGTTCTTGCGTTACATGCTGCAAGTTAGTGTCTTTCTACTATCTCAGCATTATGCTAATTTCAGAAAAGAGAAAAGAAACACATCTGTGTTTTTTTGTTACTCTTAACAGCTTTCACAGGTACTTGTGAGCCCAGGCAATTTCAGTGTCCAGATCATCGCTGTATTGACCCATACTATGTCTGTGATGGAGACAAAGACTGTATAGATGGTGCTGATGAACGTGACTGTAGTAAGTATAACTTTGTTTGTTGAACACCTCTTTATTATTTCCTAACTTTTGCCCCCTGAAGGATCTTTGGTGGCCTCATATTACCAGCTCCAAGATAGCAGAATGCAGAATAAACCTATCCATAAATTTAACCCTCTTTATGATGCTTGCTTTAGCATTTTAGTAAGACCTTTAATCTCAAGGCTGGTTGCAGAGGGCTGAAATTTGTTTCCTTTGTTTTCTGTATATTCCAAGGTCACTCTGGATATCACATCTGACTTGGGCATCTGTAGAGTAATCGGGTCTAGTCTGGCTCTACAAAATACATAAACAACATCCATATTTTTTTTTATTTTTAGTATATAATTGCAGTGCCACAGAGTTTAAATGTCTAAGTGGAGATCAGTGTATCAGCACTTACTACCAGTGTGATGGTGTTTTTGACTGTAACGATCACTCAGATGAGACTAATTGCCGTAAGTATCTTGATGCTGAAAGAAAGGCTTCAATTACTGTGTGATGCTTCTGAAAATTTCCTTTGTCTGCTGTATCAAATAATTGTCACTACTGTCCTTAAAACATCAAAATTCTTTTTAAGGAAACTTGTCTATAAATAGTTTTTCTGAGCAGAATTTTAAAATGCAGTAAGTTCCAGCTTCTGAGTAGATTTTTCTGGCAAAGTCAAGTTTGCATTCTTTTTGGCTCTAATGTTTTGTTTTACTTGGCATTTCAGTCTCAGAGTTTCAAGTAAAATTAAAAAGTCTGTTAATCTAGAAAAATGAAAATCTTGTATCCATGAGAGTTATTTTGAAACTTTTCCTTGACTAATTTTTTTTTTTTTTCATTTGGATTAGTTAAAAGTTTGCAATGGGCAGTGAAAACTTGTTTCGGCAAGTAATTTCCTATTGCTTTGGGCATGTATGCTTGCCCAAATCATTAAGGTTGGAAGGGACCGTAAAGATCATAAAGTTTTACAACCCCCCTGCCACAAGCAGGGAATCCTGCCACTAGACCAGGTTGCACAAAACCTCGTCCAACCTGGCCTTAAAAACCTCCAGGGCTGGGGCATCAGCAACCTCCCTGGGCAACCCATTCCAGTTCTTCACTGCCCTTATAGTGAAGAATTTCTTCCTAATATCTAACCTAAATCTCCCCTCTCTCAGTTTAAAACCATTACCCCATGTCCTATCACTATCTTCTCTGATGAAAAGCCTCTCCCCAGCTTTCCTGTAGGGCCGTTTAAGTACTGGAAGGTGCTATAAGGTCTCTCCGGAGCCTTCTCTTCTCTAGGCTGAACAGCCCCAATTTTCTTAGCCTGTCTTCATATAACAATAGTTAAATTACCTTGTTCACCAAATTATAAAGTAGGAGTTAAAACTGTTAGATTCTGAAATGTCATGTAGATTGACTGACTGTGATTCGGTGGCCTGATTTAAAAGCAACACAGTTCTTAAGAGTATTGTTAGTGCTTACGCAACAGATAATATGAACATAAGGATGAAATTGAAACAGCTTCTGAACTGTTGAATGTCACTGTTTTAGCTACAAGGCCACCAGGGATGTGCCACCAGAATGAATTCCAGTGTCAATCAGATGGCAATTGTGTTCCTGCTAACTGGGAATGTGATGGCCATCTTGACTGTGCAGATGGCTCAGATGAACATCATAGATGTCCTGCCAGGACCTGTCCTCCATCTCTTTTCCGCTGTGATAATGGCAACTGTGTCTATCGAGCATGGATCTGTGATGGTGACAATGACTGCAGGGATATGAGCGATGAGAGAGATTGTCCTACTCAACCCTTCCGGTGCCCCAGCTGGCAGTGGCAATGTCCAGGTCACAGTGTCTGTGTGAATCTGAGTAAAGTATGTGATAATTCTGCTGATTGTCCTAATGGAGCTGATGAATCCCCATTGTGCAGTAAGTTACTGTTCAAGCATCTAGTATAGTCTACTATGTGCTATGGCTTTTAGCAGAATTTATAAGCACACTGAAATTAGAGCTCAGATTACTAAGTGGGACTTGCTTGCAGTGAAAAGAGACAGTGGTGACTGGTGAATTAATTAGCTGTGTCCAATCTTGTGCTTTGAATTCAAATCTGATTTCCACTGACTTCAATTTATGCTTTTATATATCATTATGGGAATGAGCTTTGTTGTCTGAACACATTCACTAAGGCATAGTATGCTTTAAGTTCAGATGAAATGTGATTCAGTCCTCAATATTTTCTTTTACATTTCCAGCTTCCAAAATCATGAAAAAATCTAAAAACTCATGTGTAGCCAGATGTTTTATTTATGTTGATTATGAATTGATTTAAGCATAACCTTTATCTTTCTTTCCTTCCTTCCTCATCCTTTAATCAATGCACATTCTCAGATGAACCCCAGCCAGGTATGATTATAAGTGATTTTAAATTATTGCTTATTAATACAGTTTTAGGTTTGGAGTAATATAGTAAAATTTTGTGTGTTTATAGCTAGTTTTGAAAAATTGGTTATAAATTCTTAGCCTTCATTTAATGGTATTCAGTAGTACATAATACGCTGTTATCTGCTGTTATGTGCATGATGTCTGTTATATTTTGCATAAGGGCCTCAGTCCAGTCTCGCATTGCCTAACTGATGATTGTGCATTCATGTTTTAGCAGCAGCTTTAGGCTAGTAATGCAATTGCAAACTATTAAATTTGGCATAATCAGCTTTTGTTATTTATTTGTATATTTCTTTCCTGAACCCCTTTTCAGATCAAGAGAGCTGTTCTGACAATAATGCTGGCTGCACTCATGAATGTATTCAAGGACCCTTTGGAGCTCAGTGTACTTGTCCTTTTGGTTACCAGCTTGCAAATGACTCCAAGACCTGTGAAGATATTAATGAATGTGACCCTCCGGGTTTTTGTAGTCAGCATTGTTACAATGAGAGAGGGTCTTTCAGGTGTTACTGTGATGAAGGATACATCCTAGAAACCAATGAGAAAACTTGTAAAGCAGCAGGTGAGCAACATTGATGCAAAAATCCTGAAGTAAACATCCACCTAAAGTTGTTCATGGCAAATGACCTTCAGTATTAAAACTGTCAGCTAAGGGGCAATCTAACGACAGCTGCCTATGGATTTCCTGTAACCTTTTTATTCTCCACCCTGGTCTCCATGCAGTCTAAAGGGGAAAACAAAGAGCAGGCTGGCTGAAAAGGAAGAAGAGGCAGGTGGGGAACAGTACTGGTGGTACCAAGAACTTGAGGGTTTGAATCAGGACTAGAAATCAGGAGCTGAGAGTGACTTATGGAGGGGAGAGGGCTGGATGTCAGCAGCAAACTGGTTGGACAGTGGGGAAGAGGATCTAAGGTCCAGATATGAGACTGGAAGGGGAGTGTAGTAGGAAGAGTAATTATGAAGAAAAAGTAGAGAAGAGTCAAGGTAGATCCAAAAGTCAGGATGGACAAACTGGATATGGTAAAATACTAGACTGAGAATTGATTGGAGTATGTTCTTACAATATGTATATCTAGATACAGTAGCTTTGATGCTATAAAGCAGTGTCAGATTGCTCAGTGTTTCTTTTTCTTCTGGAATTACTGTTAAATTATTGATTTTTTTTTTTTTTTTCCCCTTTGATAGAGTCTGGGAATCTTCTTTTGCTGGTGGCAAGTCGTAACCAAATCGTTGTGGACAACATCACCGCTCAGTCACACAGTATTTATTCTCTGGTGCGGGATGGCAGTAATATTGTGGCTATTGATTTTGATTCAATCACAGATCGCATCTTTTGGTCTGATACAACACAGGATAAAATTTGGAGTGCTTATCAAAATGGGACTGACCGAAAAATAGTAAGTTTTGCTGAGTTATTCTTGTCTCTTTGTTGTGGAGAGAAAATGAAGACACTGTATCTCCAGTTAACAAAGGGGAAGAGGGAAATCCCAGCATAGTAAGAAGAGCTATAATGTAGACAAAATGAAACAACTTAGTAGATACCAAGCGAACATCTCATATAACTTTTCAAGAACAAAAACGTAATACTTTCAAGAAGCCCTTCTTTAACATCAGGCCGTAAGTTGATTTTCCTATTAGTAGATGTTTCTTTCTTCGATAGACCCACTGGAGTTAGTAGGTGTTTGGGTGTATGCTTTGTCAGTGCTTTGAATGTGTGTACATTATGACTTATTCTTCATAAGAAACCTAGAAAATGCTGGAGATTTGGTTCCAAGTTTTCCATATCTGTAAAAATTTAATATCAACTAGTTTGTTCTCTCTCTCTCTCTCTCTCTTTTTTTTTTTTTTTTTTTTTTTCATTTTTTCTGTTACTAAACAGGTGTTTGACAGTGGTGTCACTGTGACTGAAAGTATAGCAGTAGATTGGGTAGGTCGCAATCTTTATTGGACAGACTTTGTTCTGGAAACAATTGAAGTCTCTAAAATGGATGGGAGCCACAGGACTGTGCTGATTAGTGAAAATATAACAAACCCAAGGGGACTAGTGTTAGATCCCAGAATTGAGTAAGAATTTTTTTATGCTTTATTTTGAAAAGATGCATATTTTATGATGTTACAACATTCCAATTGGAGATATGCCCATATTGTATTATAATTGTGCATGACAAGTAGAAGAGAAAAGTTTTTCAAAGTGTGTTTGTAGAGTTGATTTAATATTTACAGTAATACAGTAGTGATTTGTGGCATAGAGTAAATAAAATGTTATGATTTGAACTGTTCATGTGCAAACTTTTACTGATTTTTGAGCTCTTCAATGCCTTGAACTCTCTTTACTACCAGCCATGTGAGGCTCTTCAGTTATAGGGCTGTTAACATTATCAATTCAAGCCTGTAAAAGTACAAACCCATATAAAATTATTTAGCAACTGGAGAATCAGATAGAATCAACGATGAAGAAAAGTGATAACAGTAGCTTCTATTATTGGCAAATGAAAACAGCAGTACAAGTATTAAAATAATTTTTACAATAGAAATTATGGTATTATCTTAAGCATATTGTTGAAATTAATAAATTCAGTATCATTGTGTAAGAGTTTTCTTAAAGAGGTTGTTTCTGTTTTTTGGCTAATGAGTCTTTGTATAATGTTTCTTAATAGGGAGCTAGTGATTTTTTCAGGTTGGTAACCAAAAGTTTTCTTTTTCAGTGCTCATGTAATGTTCTGGACTGACTGGGGCCAAAACCCTCGAATTGAAAAAGCCAGCATGGATGGCAGAATGCGAACAGTGATTATTAACAACAAAGTCTACTGGCCCAATGGACTCTCCATTGATTACCCAAACAAACTTCTCTATTTTGCTGATGCTTACCTTGATTATATAGATTTTTGTGATTATAATGGAAACAACAGACGACAGGTGGTTGCAAGTGATCTGGTAAGACATTAAAAAGAAAGTATTGTTTTCCCATGTCCTCACTGATAGTCATTAAAAAAATGTTTTTGCACTGTCATAGACCTAGATGTATTTTTCATTGAAATACTTGAGTGAAGCAGTTTTCACAGAATCATGGAATGGTTTAGTTTGGAAGGGACCTTAAGGATCATCTACTTCCACCCCCCTTGCATGGGCATGGACACCTTCCACTAAAACATGTTGTTCAAAGCCCCATCCAACCTGGCCTTAAACAGTTCCAGAGAGCAGGTGTCCTAATTTTCTCTGTATTATGAAGTATTTTAGCTGCTTACTACAGCTAGAAAAAGAAAAATGGCGTATCCTCTTCACAGTCTTTCAGGACATCTTAAGCAGAACCTGGAGCTGAGCGTAGACTTAAACCTTCAGATAATTTTCATTTTTTCTGTCTGCATGCATGAGAACTAAAGGAAACACCTGACAGTGCTGCTACTATCTGGTGCGTTTGCTATAGGCAAATCATAGAATCATTAAGGTTGGAAGGGACCGTAAAGATCATCAAGTTCCAACCCCCCTGCCACAAGCAGGGAACCCTGCCACTAGACCAGGTTGCACAAAACCTCGTCCAACCTGGCCTTAAAAACCTCCAGGGCTGGGGCATCAGTAACCTCCCTGGGCAACCCATTCCAGTTCTTCACTGCCCTTATAGTGAAGAATTTATTCCTAATATCTAACTTAAATCTCCCCTCCCTCAGTTTAAATGCAGTGCAAAATCCTGGAAGAGCTTTCTCTGTCCACCTTCTGTGAGTGATGATTGCTGTGATTCTTGAAAGCAGTGAAGGGTTTTGTGCTTTCAGGCATTGCTGCATGCCAGGCACTTAATGAAGACTATTCCTTTTATAGGCTACCTCCCAAAGATGTGCTGCTGGCAGCTTATAGCACTGTCCCTGTACCAGGACAATAGTTCAGATCTTCAGCTGATACATATAAGATGGTATAAATAACCACATGTATGTCTTCAATAATTGAAACTCAGGGCTTTAACTTTTGGCTAGAGAGACAATTCTGGTAAAATAGGAGCTGTTGCAATTTTGTTTGCCCCACTCCTAGTTTTCTGAAATTTAGATAAGCCACCTTCAACCCTCTGGTAAATTATAGGGGAGCTTATTAGAGATGCAAGGTCTTGACAGCCCCATAGCTCTCGATGGACATTTTTTATTGTGCCATTGAAAATTTACAATTGGGTCTTGATCTGTTATTTCTCTGTTTTCTGCCCTACAATTTGACTGCTCTGTTAATTCCCCTTGCTATATATGTGCTATACACACTCACAAGGACTGTGTAGTGTTTTCATTTAAAAAAATATGTATTTCCCTCAAAACTAATGTCTTGATTTCAGGCAATAGATTATTTTGCTGGAAAATATCTTTTGAGACACAGCTATTTTTTTTCCTTAATTTAAAACATTATGTTCTGTTGTTACTTCATTGCAAGCTTTACATATGCAAATCTCTAAATTGGTGAACATCCTTGCCTTTTAGATATTGCAGCATCCACATGCTCTAACTATCTTTGAAGATTTTGTGTACTGGAGTGACCGCTATACTAATCGAGTAATTCGGGCCAATAAATGGCATGGAGGAAACCAGACAGTTATGATTTATAACATTCACCAGCCTTTGGGACTTGTGGCAGTCCATCCTGTAAAGCAACCTAACAGTAAGTTCAGGAAAACAACTTTGGCAATTACAAAAAGAAGCCATAAATTATTAATAATAAATTAATAATAATAAATTAATTAGCACTTCTGTAATCAGTCTTGTCAGCACAGGAGTTGGGTTAAAACAAGCAAATAATTTATACTGTTGATTTGCAACTGAAAGTAATTTCAGCTTGTCCAGCCTGGTGTTTAGGGAAAATAACCCAGGCAGCATGTAAGCATAATGACTAGCCCAAAAGACTAATAGGGAAAGAGTCTGTGCCACTTTGCTTTGAATATTTTTAAAAGAAAACTAGAGCATTTTTGGAAAGCATTTTAGTTTTAAAAATTTGTTTCTGTGGCATAGCAGACTGCTCCTTGTATGTTGATAATAATAATTCTTTTGGACAAGATTGCCATAACTAACCTTCTCTGAAAACTCTTTTGCATTATTTTTTTTAAAAGAAATAATAATAAATAAACCTCTTCATTTCTTTCAAGATCCCCTCTGAGGATCTTTCGCAGCTGGGAGACTAAATAATATTTTTTTCTTTTTCTCTTTTCTTTCTGTTAGGTAATCTTCCAAATCAGAAAAATTATATCCTGTTATGAGTGTATTGAATTGCTTGTGCTTCTTTTAATTTTAAGGAAATGGCAAAACTCATTTAGTGTTGTATTATCAGTAGAAATCACTGAATATTCTTTCCAGTCAGTCATACTGTTACAGTTGCCAATACTTTCTTTTTTCAGGTATCAATTCTTGTGCATCATCCCCGTGCAGTCACCTCTGCTTGCTTTCTTCATCAGGACCACTTTTTTTTTCCTGTGCTTGTCCTTCAGGATGGACGCTTTCTCCTGATAACAGGAACTGCATGAGAGGTAGGATGGCAATAATGAGAGTTGAAAAAAAAATACCTTTCCCCAGTTATACCCATTTTTTATGCAGTCAGTAGTTCTTCTTCACCCTGGGTATATGTTCTGTTGTATGTGTTTGAATTGATTATTACATTCTTTCTCAGCCTGTAGTTTGCTAAGGAGTAAGTCACGATATTTTGGTTTCCTCTAATCAGGAGAGATGCTCTCCCTATTTCTTATCACTGTCTTCACCTGTCTGAAATAATGCATTTTGGAATTCAGATCAAAATTTTACAGCTTGAGATTTTTCCCTGCCGAGTGTAAAAAATTGGTATGCCAAATACAGGAGATCTGGAAACACAGCTTAAAATTACAGATGCTACAAGTGATGAGGCTGTAACAGAGCTAACCTTTGTCACAAACATTCAGATTATTGGCAGGGAGTTCGTGACCAGGAATTTGACCAGATTAATTTTGTCAGATGAGGCATTCATTAATTTTTCCGTCAGTTGTACTGATATAAAGGGTGCTTTGGTGCCTCCCTAATAAAGAAGCTTCAAATCACTGAAATTTAAGTAGAAATTATCTTTGAGATGAGCTAACAATCTGTCAGTCAAAAGATCCTTTTCTTTTAAAACTATCCACATTGTTTTCCTGCTTGATACTAATCTAATATTTTCTATGATCCTTATCCTTGCTGTCATTGTTTAATAGGCCAGCACAAACTTTCAGCAGAAAAATTAAACTGAGCTGCATGCATTAGGTTGCCCAGTGTCCCTACAAACCAATGATGTTTCTTCTCTCTGCCTACTTAGTTCACATATTAAATACTACTAACTTTGTACCACATTGATTCTTGGATTGCACCATCTTTACAGAAGATGAAGAAAATGAATATAATAAGATTGCCGTTGCACTTATTTTACTTCAAACTGCATTTCAGGTTGATATTAAAGATGGTAATGTAGCAATCTGGCTGGAAACAAAGCAAGGGATTTGTGTATATAAAGATCTTGTATTAATACAGTAAATTTATTTGTTTAATATAACAACACATGAATTTTCTAGGATTATAATTTGTCATGTAAACCTGTAATAAGTTTAAAAATTACAGAAGTTATATTAATGTCTATATGATGAAGATACACAGATTTTATATTTGTATTGCTTAGCAAATTTGCTCTATTTTCCATTATATGAAGAATAATTGGACTATATACATCTGCATTGGTGTTAAAGGAAGCAATCACCAGTCACTCTGTTATGGAAGAGCACTGGCATGCCATGTGTTAGGAAAAAAAAAAAAGAAGTCCAAGAATTTCACAGTCAGAGCTAGCTATATATGTCTTCAGGCAGTTATTCGTGAAAATGGGGGTTTGGTGCTGATATAAGTGGTATCTAGGTTTATGTCAAATTTGACAAATAGTTTCAGCTGCCAGAGAGGAGTATGGAGAATAATTTTTAAGACTTGCAGTGATACTGTGATTTTTTGTTTTTTTCAATTTTCAATGTAAAATTTATATAAATGTATTAAGAAGCTGGTGAAGAAAATCAAAACAAAAAACCAAACCAGAAAAAGGTCTTTGTTCTGTTCTAAAATAGGAAATGGGCTACTGCTAATTTCTGTAGCAGCAGCCCAGTTCCTGGTCAAGTGGTAAGTAAGAAAGATTCAAGCAAAAGGTTACAAGTTTACCTAAAAGCAAGTATACTGTAAGAGAATATGTCTACACTGTCAGAGCTTGAAAAATGAAAACACTTAACTGCAGTTATATTTGATAATAAAGATCAGCAATTGCTGCTGTGACATTGTACCTTGCCGTGAGTCCTGCTTAGTAGGCATTAGAATCCATCTTGGGCGTATCTGGGAGAGCCCTCAGAGCTTTGTCCCACTGGTTCCCGTTCTCAGAGACTTGCAAAAGCTGCTCAGAGCAGCTGTGTGAGTGTATTTCTTCCCTTGGCCAACAAGGAGTCATATCACTGGCAACAGTTAAGCATATAATAATGCCATTTTCTTGATAATAGACAACTCTGAATTACATTCTGTGTTTTTACAGTTGAACACCCTTTTCTTATTGCTGTAAGAGATAATATAATTTATGGAATTTCTCTGAACCCTGAGGAGAAGACAAATGACGCTATGGTTCCAATAGCAGGAGTTCAAAATGGTGTTGATGTTGACTTCGATGACTCTGAACAGATGATTTATTGGGTTGAAAATCCAGTAAGTTAGTATTTGTGTTAAAATTAAGATATGGCTTTTTATTTTAAAATAAATTTTCTTGACTGAAATACATTAGCATTGCAGGTAAGAATGTTCATATAAATGTTTCATATATGACATGTTGACAACATATATATGACATATGACAACATGTTTATATGTTTCATATAAATGAAAAGAAGGAAAGGGTTTTTTGGGAGGTTTTTTTTCCCCTGTAGGGTAAAATAAAGAAGCTTCATCTCTTTTGTAAATTAGTTTTCATCTTTTTCGCCTGAAATATTTTATTAATGCTATTTCTGGCTCAGCCAGTTACATCTGAAATATCAGTGTTTCCCACAATCGGAAAGCACCGACATAACCCTACTCTCAGCTCCCCCTTGCTGTAGTCCACTTGTTCACCTCTCTCTTGATTTAGAACTTAATTCTGCAAACACAGCCAGAACACTTCTATATGGGAGCAATAACTGGACACAATGCCACTGAAATTAGAATGAAAATACATGCATCTAGATTTAGCACTTAATGAAGTAACATAGTAGAGAGGCTTCTTTTTCTCAAAATAGAAAATGGTTGCAAAGTCACAAGGTAGAACATAAGTAGGCTTACAGATCTAAAAATAGTTTGAACTAATTTTTAATATTTGTTTATAATTGTTTGACTAGAGTGTTTTTAAAGCTTGTTCTGAACTAGGAAACAACATGTATTCCCTAAGGCTAACTTGCCACAAAAGAATCCAAATTTTTTGCAGGATGGGCACTTAAAAAATAATCTGTGGCAGTCTGGGAGATGGATGTGGTAGGAAACTATGGATTCAGCAATGTATGTTCACTCTTGGAAACTAACAAGCTATTCTTTTTTCAAAAAAAGTGGTTCTGAGGTCCTGGAGAAGCATAATGGTAGAGAACTCTTTTGTAGTTATGTTTTACAGAGATGATTCACACTAACTTATTACCTTTCATCTACACAAGATTTACCTTTTTTTTCCCCTCAACCTGTTTCCCAAAATTCAAAGTAAAATTAAGTTTCAATATCCCTCCTTTTATCGCCTTTTCTGTGTCACTCATTATGAAATCAGGATTTATTTATTCTTTTAATATTAGAATGTTTAGTTCTTGTTATTTTAAATAGACCTGTGCAAGCAAATCTTTGCCCAAGGAAGGAACTAGATAAGCACTTCGGAATCTGTTTGATCCTCTCTGCAGTCTGAAAATATGTTCTTCACAGATCTCAGCCAGCAGATATAGCTGACATTTACAAAAGATTGAAGAGTTCTGTAGGTCATGGGCTGATACATACGTTAACAGAGCTGGAAAGTGAAATGCCAGGCACCTCTGCAGGCTGAGTAAGTCCTGTATTTCAGTTAGGTCTTGATCTCCAGCCTGACAACTGCAAGACGAGGGGCTGTGCCCTTAGTCTGTACCCCGGACCTGCAGGTCTCAGGCTGCTGTGGCTCCCAAGCAGAGCTGAGACACCTTTGTCAGTCATGGCTTGCTCTCTGAAAAAAGGTGTTTCTCTGCTTTCTAATGACAGAAGAGTATTTGCCTACTGTTTAAATTATAGTCCTTGTCCATTACAACACAGCCTCTTCCTTATCACCCTGTTTTGCCTCCTGTGTGTTTGTCTACGCTTGCATAGTTTGTACCTGTAATTTTATTGCCAGCATTGACACAACAGTTGAAGCTGTAGTTAGAGCTCAAGTGAAACATCTATCAGCTTGTTCTCCCTGTCTGAAGCAAACTCAGGGAACAGAGATAAATATCAGAGTCCTCTCTATTCTACTTTAGAAACATTTCCCAGGTGTTTTTAACTTCAGCTGTTTGTTCCATAGGATATTAATTGTAAATGTCAATAATAAGCAAACTGTCTTTGAAAAGCCTATCATACTATATACACTGTTATAAATATGAAATGTCTATCAGGCTCTCAAAGTAGGATTTATACAGTATCGACAGTTATCCTACTTTGCTACTCTTTTCTGTAGATTCAAGGGTAGGTTAACTTGCAAATAGCACTGCATTGTTGGGGTTCAGCAAGCAGCACTGTAATGGTGTCTAAGAAATTCTAACTATTTAAGCAAGTGTTGAATTTGACCTGGAGTTTTTGTTCAGGTTTTTGCCATCTAATCTGTTGATTTTTAATTCTGCCCTGAGGTATTTTGGAAAGTATACTGATATCATGCTAACAAAGCAATTAAGAATATGCATGGACCAAATGATCACTGGGTGCTTTTTCTAAAGCAAATTCTACCTTTGCTCTGCTCAGAGATGACAACTGCAACCTCTTCTCCATTTTTTACTGCCTGGGCCTGCTTTATCTCTGCTTCTAACTCCTCCATTCATAACTGGGCTGGTGCTAGCTACACAGCTTTGGTCTTCAACCAATGCAAAGTTCAAGGTCTAATGGTGTGCTGCGTGTTCTGTCCCTTTGCATTGGTAGAGCCCCTCTGTTCTTCCAGCTAAGTGCCAGGACAGGACAGATCTACTGCAGGGATTACCTCAGTGAAGAACCAGGGTTGTGGATCCCAGTGCTACCTTGTCTGGAAGTCTGCACCATGGAGTGAGATCTTCCCTGGACAGGTGCAGCATGTCTGTGTCAGTGAAGGAGGAAATAATTAGTGAGGGGAAAGAAGATTATTTCAGCCCTTGCTCACAACTCCCCAGACGCTGCTGACCTCTTCAAAAGGCTTGATAATATGCAATAGCTGCTGGTATTTCAATTCTGCTTTAATACTAGTTGTGAAAAATTTACATGATAATATGCAAGACCTCTGCAGAACTCCTGTAAAACTGACATAACCTGAAGAACACTGAGGAAGGCAGCTATAGTAACCGTTTCAGGCCTTTATCTGGGTTTTGTCTCTGGTTCTTGTTTATATCGTGCTTTAACATCACACACTGTAGCTGATATCACAGGCACTGCAAGTGATAAGTTATTTCAGAGGTTTCCCTTATGAAGAAGGTCACAAGGATTCTTGATTTTTTTTATATGACAGCTTATTAAAAAATTGTTTCTTGAATATTTATGCATGGAGAAAACACCATTTTCCTTTACTAGATTTCATAATATTCAAGGTGGTTAACTGAGGTATCCTGGTAAAATCTTCTGATAATGACATACAAATTAGAGTTGTGACTGTCTATAGTTTAAATATATACAGTTCAATCTTATATAATACAGTAATTTTATTTCTGTCAATGACATTTTGGTTGGTGAAAAGTAATGTCTTTTTACACTGGTTAATTATTATTTAAAATATTTTTTACCGTGTTTATGCATTGAACATATGCAAATACATCTATCATTATTGGATTTTCACTTTGCTTAGTAAAGATTGTAATATAAAGTACTCATGTAGTTGGAATAAAAGTGTTTTCTTCTTTTGAATTTTTTTCAATTTAGTTTTTAATTTTTTTTTTTTCTTTCAAGGGTGAAATTCACAGGGTGAGGTCAGATGGAACCAACAGGACAGTTTTTGCTCCAGCAGCTGTAATTGGTGCTCCTATTGGTCTGGCATTGGACTGGATATCTGCAAACCTGTATTACAGTAACCCAGTGACACAGTCAATAGAGGTAATTTTTTACTGGAAAGTAAGAGCCTAGATTTCTCACTACTATGTATACAGGTTGAATTTAGTAATGTATTTTTTTGTATCTGAAATTAGATTTCTTTCAAAATGCAAACAGTCCATAGAAAAATACTTTACAAACTTCAAGAAATAAGCCTAAACTTGACTGTAGTCAAAGAGATAGAGATCAGTATATTCTGGGAATGTATGTGTGCATAGATTTTTTTTTTCCTCTTTGTTTTTTCCACTTCAAGTCATTAGGCTTCTTGTGTTTGACACAGTCTCTCTGATCAGATTTACTATTGCTGCTATTATCACTACAAATCAATGATCCCAATGCAGTGCCTCTGAAAGTAAAGATACATTGTCATCAAATGCAGTAAATCCACTCCCAAATGCTTTGGTATCATATTATGTAGCTTTCTGGAAACTAGCAGTCTGATATTATGTGAAGGATAAACTTGTCATTTAGTGTAGGGAAACCGAGGATAAGCAATATATAATATAGTAATGACTTTAAATAAGCCTAGTCATTAATGTCCATGTCCCAGAATAGAAATACATACTATTAAATTAAAAGGCAGCAGATTTAAACAAATGAAGTGGACTACTTTCTAAAACAACATCTCATCAACATGCTCAGCCTGTAATACTTTCAAGATATTGTGGAAGCTGAAAGATTAACTATTTTTGTACCTATGATGCTTACTTGCTAATACACGCAGGTTCTGAGCTGCAAGGAGCTTATTCAAGAGGTTCATGTTGGAGAAGGGAGGTCGTAAGAGTACAGAGCAACGTGCTTTTTCTTCATTGTGTTTGAGAGTCTTCTGCATTTTCAGCTTCCTGTGGATTTAGGCTTAATTCCTTTAATTTGAAAACCTGTCATAAGTTCTGTATTAAATGCTCTGATAAGTTCAATGTTTGCATAGGTCCTGAAGCTGCATGGTGATGTGATGTATAGGAAAACACTGATTACCAATGATGGCACCTCTGTGGGAGCTGGCACACCGATTGGTTTGGCAGTGGATCCAGCAAGAGGGTAAATTTCCAAAATTGCTGTTGCTTTTGCACATGAATATATTCTCCACATTTTTATTAATTTTTAGGTTCTTCAGCTTCCATCCTGGATTTGACCTGGTTTTATTTACTCTTTTTAAGCCCTAGAAAATAATCACGTGGCTTCATAAATTGTTCTGTAAATATTCATTCTCCTTATTTTACCATATACTTATATGTTAATTTTTTTAATCAAAAAAGGATCTTAGAATATTATGAAGGTGAAAAAATCTCAGAAAAACGTGAACCCAGAAAAAAGAGACTTAAAAAGTTTTTCTTTACAAGATATTATAAATATCTTATTCTATTTGCCTTGAGGCAATAGGTAGAAGAAAGACAGCTACAGAGGAAGAATGTCATATTTTAAGTATCATAGCACTAAACAAAATGTTAGTGTTCTCCTCCAAAAAGAGCAGTAATTTGCTTTTTTTCCAACAGAGTACTCAAAATTGCAGTATGATGCTTTTTTTTCTCCCCAAAATCACAGTATTCTGTAGGACCATATTAGTAATGAGACAGTTCTGCTGGTGACTTGGCAGGCTTTCAGATAAATTGATGCCTGACTACTTGTCCTAGTTGGGAGTGTGGCTGCCATGTGTGTTTTTCAGTAACTGAGTCCAGAACAATGCACATATTCCCCAGATCCAGATAATGGAATTCTGTTTAATAAAGATTTTTTGAGCTTGTAGTTTTAATCACAAATTGGAACAAAACATCACTGCTGAGTTGTTGCAGCCATCTGTGAAATGGACTTACTGTTTTCCAGCTTTCTTGTTAAAGTCCAAATACTCTACTGAATTTATCTGCTGATAGTATTGTGGGTGATCCAGGGGAGCATATGGATTTCTAAAAATGATTTGACAGGCATTGTTTTCTTTTTGAAGAGAAATGGGCGTTTCTCTTTTTCAAGAGAGCAAGCATTTTCTCTTTTTTCAAACAAGGTCACTTTTTGATTCTGGTCTGATCCAAAGTGATCTCTGTTCAGCATGTGCTGAAGTATTTGGCTGAGGAAGATGGATTTAAGCATATGCTCAAGTGACTCTGGTCCATTGATCTCTGTTACCAGCTTTGAATAACAGATATGGTAATAACGTGTGTTACAGGAAGCTGTACTGGACAGACCAGGGAACTGACAGCGGAGTCCCAGCAAAGATTGCCAGTGCAAACATGGATGGATCAGGCATACAAACCCTCTTCACTGGCAACCTTGACCATGTAGAGTTCATTGCTGTTGACATTAAGGAGCAAAGGTTGTACTGGGCTGTCACAAGCACAGGAGTGGTAAGAGATTTTTTTTCTTAATAATTTCTTCTTTACCTGTCTGTCTATCCCTTCATCTGTCATTTGCATGACTAGTTCAGTTACTTTAGTTTACTCATGTGACTGGCAGTTGCAGGACTGAGCAAAATCAGAATGACTGTTGTTATTAGTTACCATTAAATGATTAATTTGAATGAAAAAAAAAATCATTAATGGCATCTTGCTGATCCTTTCCTTCCTACCTTGTACATAAAGCTTTAATGTAGGAAGAGATGTTAGTAGCATATGTTGCATTTTAATTTTGTACTGTGACATTTATCTTACACAAAATGTAATATTAAGCCTTAAACTGATTTCTTAGATTGAGAAAGGCAATGTGGATGGTACAAATCGTGTGACTCTGGTGGTTCATCTCTCTCATCCGTGGGGAATTGCTGTGTATGGTACCTTTCTGTACTATACTGATCGAGATTATGAAGTTATTGAACGAGTTGACAAGTCCACTGGAGCAAACAAAGTAATACTGAGAGATAATGTCCCAGGACTTAAGTGCCTACGTGTGTATTACAGAGACAGTGAGTATTTGCTAAAGAGATATTTCAATATATCCAATTTGTGAAAAACTTAAATTTCCTTGGAGACAGAATGCATGCTTTTTCAAAGCAAATGGTTTGATAAGGCTTTCAGGAAAAATGTCAGAAACATTTACCTGGTTTTGGTAAAGAGATGTTTTACAATTCAGTTAATGTATCTATTGGCATTTTATTTTATTAAAGTGTTATCTGTATCGTATAGGCTAAGAAACAAATGTTGCTACTTTGGCTTCAAATTTACATATCCATTTTTTTTGATTCTTGGCTACGTTGATCTTAGATTAAGGGAAACCAGCAAATCCATTGGTAATGCTTATGTGCTAAAGTGTACAGTGTTTAAGATTTTTTTTTTTGTCAGCTGACTGTTAGTACTATACAAGTATTTTAATTCGGTTTTAAGTCTGTGGGGGTTTGTGATGATACAGATTTTTATGGCTTGCCATGTGTGTCTTTCACAGATTCTGCTGGTTCCTCAAATGGCTGCAGTAATAATATTGGAGTTTGCCAGCAACTTTGCCTGCCCTTACCTGGTGGATTATTCTCCTGTGCCTGTGCTACTGGCTTTCAGCTAAATCCTGATAACAGAACCTGTTCCCCATATAGTTCATTTGTGGTTGTTTCTATGCTTTCTGCAATTAAAGGGTTTAGTTTAGAAACATCTGATCACTCTGAAGCCATGGTACCACTGGCAGGAAGAGGTATGTGAATATGGTAGCAGGTAAAAATCTTGTCATGCTGAATATTTTGGCTTTTGTTTTTTGCATAGTACATGTTTTAATTAAGTTATTTTATATAAGGTATAATTATTACTTTTAAAAAATGTTTCAGGACGAAATGCTCTTCACGTGGATGTTCACATGCCTTCTGGTTTCATTTACTGGTGTGACTTCAGTAGTACAATTTCTTCTCGGAATGCAATTCGCAAAATTAAACCTGATGGTTCTTATTTTAGAAATGTTGTTACAAATGGAATAGGACAAAATGGGATCCGTGGCATCGCAATTGATTGGGTAGCAGGTAAGCTTGGCTGAATTTAGGAGAGTGTTATTCTTTAGGGATTGTACAATTTTTAGACTAGCATTGGTGGATCCTAATGGAAATATATTGAATGCAAGTCCCATGGTTCCAACCTGTGTGCCTATGGGCTGATTTTATAGCAAGAGGAAGTAAGAATGGCTCTTATGTTTAAATGTATGTATAAACAGAAGCTTATCAGAGTAGATGTATAGAACCTTTTATGTCATGATGGTTTCTGATATTTGTCGTAGGTCTCTTTTTTAATCTGTGCATTCATAAGTAGCTGTTATTTGGTATACCACTGCACTTCCATAGTGGAAAATGTATCAATGAAGAGTGCACAAAAGTTTTCTGATGATGTTGATAAGAAAGAAGGACCTTTCATCTACCCTCAGTCTGTTGCGGGCAAATTCTGTAAATGTCACTGTTTAGCTCATGATCAGCAGTTAAACCAATGACAACAATTATAACGAAATGTAAAGAAAGCAGGAATACTTGCTTTTTGAACTTTAATTTTCCCATGTGCACTTCCTGTTCGTATTTAAACCTACTAGAAATTAATTCAACTTTGTGTTCATCAACTCTAAGTAGATGACTGTTGCCATTAATACATTTATTTTATATGTATATATATGTATGCTTTGCAAACATTGTGTTGATTGGTAGGCTCATTGGGTTGAGTTTTAGAATCATCACCTACTGTATATACATAATTTAGTTACTGTATATAGTGCTGTGCCATAACATGGATTTTGAAGCTGTGCATTGTAAAAGGTAAAATGATGAGAGGATGGAAGAACAAGACAAAGTCTTAGATGGTTGTCTTCTAATTCCTCAGATTGTAGGCAAGCACCTTATACTTCCAGCTACTAGGCTGTTTGTGGATATTAATGTTATAGTTTAGAGTTTTATCAGATCACGTATCTCAGGTGTTGATGGTGATTTTTGTTGTTGTTGTTGTTGTTTTGTGTTGTTGTTGTTTTGATTTTTTTTTTTTGTTGTTGTTTGGTTTTATTTTGTGTTTTTTTTTGTTGGTTGGTTCGTTTCCCCCCCCTTCTTTCAATACAGGAAATCTTTACTTCACAAATGCATTCCTGACAGAGACTTTTATAGAAGTTCTGCGTTTAAACACAACTTATCGCCGTGTTATTCTTAAAACTAACATAGATATGCCAAGGCACATAGTAGTCGACCCGAAAAACAGGTATCTGTTCTGGGCAGATTATGGACAAAATCCGAAGATCGAACGTGCGTTTCTTGACTGCACCAACAGAACAGCTCTTGTGTCTGAAGGCATCGTCACACCTCGTGGGTTGGCCATAGATCACAGCAATGGCTACATTTACTGGGTAGATGATTCCTTAGATATGATTGCAAGAATTCAGCCTGGTGGTGGTGATGTTGAAATTGTGCGTTACGGCAGTCGCTATCCAACTCCCTACGGCATCACTGTCTTTGGAAATTCTATCATCTGGGTGGATCGGAACCTGAAAAAAGTCTTCCAAGCCAGCAAGGAGCCAGGCAATACTGATCAGCCAACAGTAATACGAGACAACATCAATTGGCTAAGGGATGTTACCATTTACAACAGTCATTTCCAGTCACGTTCACCCCTTGATGTCAACAACAATCCTTGTTTGGACAACAACGGAGGCTGTTCTCATCTGTGTTTTGCCCTGCCTGACATGCAGGCACCCAAATGTGGTTGTGCCTTTGGAACACTAGGCAGTGATGGCAGGAGGTGTTTCATTTCAACTGATGATTACCTGATTTTTACTCTTGAGAATGCCCTCAGAAGTATCCACCTAGACCCTGAAGATCACAGCCCTCCCTTCCGCACAATCAATGTTTTGAGAACTGCAGTGGCCCTCGATTTTGACAGCATAAACAACCGAATATATTTTACACAAAGTTATGCTTCAGGGACAGGAAGAATCAGTTATGTTAGCGTTTTCTCAGGAACTGGCTCTCCAACAGTAGTTGCATCTGGTAAGTGCACTGAAATGTGTTACAAAGTAATTGGATATTGAAAAGAAAAATTGACTGTAGTGCCTAGCAGTAGCTCAGTATGTATTTTTATGCTAATGGTTAAGGTAGACTATTTAGAATCATAGAATTCCAGGTTGGAAGGGACTTCAAGGATTATCTGGTCCAACCTGTCTTGACAAAAGCACGGTCTAGTTCAGACATTTGATGAAATGCTCCTCTTGACTGTTCTCATCAGTTTTTTCCTCTTCTGAGATTGTTATTTCATCTCGGACACAATGAAATGGTAACATACAACTACTTAAAAATTAATACATATATATATATTTATGAAAACTATGTAATAAATTAAATTATATAGAGAAAACTAATATTATGGAGTGAGGAATTATTCCTGCTACGTGATGAATAGCAACCAGAACTTAGGCCTGTGCAAGGAAAAGGCCTTCATAACACTATTGCACACACAGGATTACTGGAATACTAAGCATTAGTCCTTCACGTTATTAGGTGTATGAATTGGCATTGGTACCAGTGGCATTGGTGTTGCAACATTGTAGTCTGTAAAGAGTATTGCAGTATCTCAGGAAACTGTACTGAACTTGTGGTTGTGTGTGTTTGCTTGCATGTGTCTAAGACCTGGGGACTCCAGATGGCATAGCCTTTGACTGGATCAACAACAGAGTTTACTACAGTGACTACCTCAATCAGACCATCAGCTCAATGGCTCTGGATGGCTCTAACCGCACAGTGATTGCCCGGGTTCCACGCCCAAGAGCCATTGTATTGGATCCCTGCAGAGGGTATGTCTTGAGCTCTGTGTGCTGTATTTTGACTGCAGGTGAAATGACAGTTTAGACTTCAACAAAGACTGACAGATACTTCCTGTTCTGAGTCCTAAGTTCCAGCTGCACATAACCTTCCTAGATCTAATAAGTTTTCTAAGCTCATCTCGGGCTCAAAGGTTTGAATTTTCTTCTGAGATTTTTGAAATATTTATGAATGCATATTACATGAGGTTCCAATTAGTGTGGGTGGGAGCCAGGCACTGGGAGTAAATGAGAATGGTGTTCAAAGCAGGTGTTTGTCAAGCAACTGACCATCCTCCATTTGCTGTGTAAGGCAGAAAAGCAAAGGGCGTTTGTTGAAACCAACATTTCTTTGAGATTATCATGTCATGATAATCAGGTGGTGCTGTCAAGAAATCTTCAGAGTTTTATATGATCTTCCCCTTTTTCTGTTGTGTTTCCCAAGTGTCTCAAAAGAATTCTTGTTTCAGTATCAAAACATTCCCTGAGAGGCTGGAGGCATTGCTGTATTATACTGTATTTCAAATGAAGACAGATAAGGTAGAGATTAATTACCTTACTGGATTCCCATAGGAGCTGGAAAAACTTATCTGAAGTTCACTCCAGTGGAGCCTAGTGATCCCTGCTAGAGGATTCCCTTGTTGATGTGGGCCAAAATAGAGCCAGTTGTTTTCTACCAGATTTTCACTGCACACTTCACTGAGAGACACCAGGGTGGAAATACCCTGGAATAGATAAGAGTTTTGTGAGCTTTATTTGTTGAAAACATAACCTTGCAATCATGTTATTTACAGATATATGTACTGGACTGACTGGAGTTCAAATGCAAAGATAGAACGGGCTACACTTGGAGGAAACTTCAGAACACCTATTGTGAACACCAGTTTGGTATGGCCAAATGGGCTTACCCTGGACTATGAAGAACAGCAGCTATACTGGGCTGATGCAAACCTGTATGTATTGATAACATAATTTTCAGCATTTATTATATTATTTTGTTTTCCTGTCAAGCTCTTTCTCTTCCTTTGAATAACCCCATCTATTACTTGTTAATCCTTCTTTTATTATCCTCATTGCAAATAACTTTTGAACATCCTTCAATTTCTGTTCTCACAAGGTTTATTCTTAAATGGTCTGCCTTTCCCCGACAGAAATCTGTGTGGTAAAAGAAACCTGTAACATTTATTTTATAAACAATGTTTAGAAATCACGTCCTTGCATGAACAGTGGGTATTGGATCTCCTGGCCTCAGCATGCCTTCTGCTTCCCCACCAACCTTTGCTGAAATGGTCATTAAGGGTGGGAGGTGATAAGGTGGTAGTGGGTCAGTAGTGCTGTCTGTGTGAGTGAAGAATGGTTTATATGCAGCAGAACTTGGAGTTAAACCTTGATTTTCTGGGGCTTCCTGAAGTCTTGTTTGTTGGAATTTTGTTTCTGATTGCAAACACTGTTCCTACGGTAGAATCAGAACTGGAAGATGGCCTATGAAAAAATGCTTGCCATACACTATATATTTGTGGCTATTAGATCTTACATTTGTGATTGTTATTATATATTAGAACTGCCTTTCCCTCTTATCTCCTTGAGTAAGAAATAGTAGAAAATGCATGATTGTATTTCCTGATCGTGTAAATTTGGATCTGCAGAGGATAATGCTGAAATGATATGTCCTGTTTCATGGGACTACTAGCTTTCTCCTGTCATTAACATCATACCTATTACAAAAGTTTATTCTCTCATGAAGTTTTACATTCATTTTAGCTCTCTCTAGCATAATTGTTTAAACATTTCAATCGTCAGCCAAATTACTTCCAGTATGTTACTGTGTCAGTATTACAGAGCTGCAGCTCTATATCACTATTGAAGCCAAAGATTGGAAAACTTGTAATTATTAACTCATAACAGCACCCTACATATTGCTGCACGTTATTGACATGGTGGATACTAGTTGCAAGACTAATTAGGACATGGCTTTATATGTAAGTTAAAAGGCTTCTTTCTTTTAGGATGTAAACATTTCTTTGTTATTTTAGGCAGAAGATTGAGCGATGCACCCTAAGTGGTACAAATCGTGAGGTGATTGTTAGCACTGCTCTGCACCCGTTTGCAGTGACGCTGTTTGATCAGCACATCTATTGGACAGACTGGAGCACACGAAGCATTTACCGAGCTAATAAGTATGATGGTTCAGATCAGATTGTAATGATCACCAATCTTCCACAAAGACCAATGGATATTCATGTCTGGGCAAAAAGTAAGCAGCAACAGTGTACCAATCCTTGCAACCAGTTCAATGGTGGCTGCAGTCACATCTGTGCACCAGGTAAGCTGTTATGCTTGATAATTGTAAGCTATTAGGGTTGCCTGTATTAGAGTTCATAGTATAACGGTTTTAGTTGCATGGGGACAGTTAAATACTTCTTAGTGTTCTTAAATGTTTAATATTTATTTTTTTTATAAATGCAATCAAAATTATTGCCATTCAAGGTCATAATATTTTACCTACACTTGAGGGTTTTGTCCAAGAATTCTCACAAATAACAATAATGGGTTTCTCTAATTTAAACCAAAACACTCTTTTCTTGGGTTTTGATTTCTAACTTCCTCTTGGATGAGACATGAAGTGAGCTCTGCAGCATATGATGAACTTAAGAATACATACTGATACACTGTATGCTGAACAGATGTTTTCTATCAAATCTGTAAAAAATCTTTATGGTCTGTATTTCTTTATCAAATTGTATTATGAAGTCTTTCCCTAATGATTAATTTCCAAAAGAAACATTTCTACTGCCTCATTTTAAATGTTGGACAATTACTGAGAAGGTAGCACAAACTAATTGTGAGGCAGATGTCCTTTTGAGTGTCAGACTCCAGAAATACATTCTGTATCATCAACTGCATACTAAGGGGAGACCTGAATGATGCGTGTATCCCATCTTGTATCTTGTTGTGCATGTGTACGGAGAGAGTTGAAGTGCTACAACAGTTCATGGGTCTAAGTGGTCAAGGAACCAGAATGGCAGCGTGCCCCATAAAGCATACTAGTTCCAGACCTGATTAATATGATGTGGGTTTTGGGAAGTTAATATCCTTGACTTTGAAAAACTCATTCAGTGCCCGCTTTTACTTTTAGCATCTTAAATGCCTTTAAAAATCTATCTTGCCTGAAACCAACTCAAATATTTCATTAATTTTGAGAAGAGCAGTTAGTCTAGTGCAAGGAGTTTTGAAAACTCTGTTTTGATTTCAAGCCTCAGCTGGTGTAGCTCTGATACTTGAAAGCATCAGATGTCATATTGCTGCCACCCAAAAACTATTTGAACAACACACAAAAATTAAGATACTCCCAAGTTCTGATCTCAGTTCCTGTAGGGAACTCTGAAATAGCTCTTGTGGGTTTTCATGGATTTGCATATGCTTAACTGAGATAAAAATCTGGCTAAGTCACCACACTTTTATCTAAGCAGATAGATCTTAGAGGAGTTGTGAGAATTTCATTGCCTTTTCTTGTGTCACAGCTGTAAATTATTTTATAGAACCCTATATAGAGAATCAGTGTTAAATTTGTTTCCTTTTTTTTCTCTCTCTCTTTTATTTATTTATTTAATATATATATTTAACTGTCAAACAAATACAGGTCCAGCTGGTGCAGAATGTCAGTGCCCCTCTGAAGGTCGCTGGTATTTAGCCAATAATAACAAGCACTGTATTGTGGATAACGGTACCAGGTGTGATACTGGTTTCTTCACATGCCTTAATGGGCAGTGTATCTCGGAGCGATGGAAATGTGACAATGACAATGACTGTGGTGATGGCAGTGATGAGTTGGAAAATGTGTGTGGTAAGCATTTAACATAACTGCATGCAAAAGGGATGCAGACTCTGTCTTGCCTGTGCTGTATTCTCTGTCACTTTGATGGCTTTATAATCATGGATCTTGTGGCTGTAGTTTGAAATCCATCCCTTGATTGCTCCCAGATTTGAGGCCTGAGTAGCAACTGATTTGCTCTAGAATGCTAAAGTACTATAGTATTGAATTTTCATCACGTATCACAAATTTCTACTTTGTTTAATCCAAATACGTATTTTGCTTTTCATGCAGTCCGTTTTGCAGCTGTGTTTGCCCTGGCAGGTAAAAATATTGTGATTTGGCTTGTTACTGTGTCTGAGAAGTTAGATTACATTTTCTCCACCTGTCTCTACATATGTATATTTATTTCCTGCAGCTTTCCATACTTGTCAGCCAACAGCTTTTACCTGTGGTAACGGGCGATGTGTACCCTATCATTACCGCTGTGATCACTACAACGACTGTGGAGATAACAGTGACGAGGTTGGCTGCTTGTTCCGGACTTGTGACTCCCACACAGAATTTACCTGCAACAATGGAAGGTGTATATCTCTCCAATACGTCTGCAATGGAGTAAACAACTGTTACGATAATGGCACATCAGATGAGAGAAATTGCCGTAAGTTTATCGTCATTACCCAGCGCACATTTGAGTTTTTAGACCAAAGAGGCAAATGTTTTTGCGTGTGACGAATTATGAAAAAATCAGCAAACTGGTTAAGAATTCTTTCTCTACATTCAGATTCTGCTTTGTGTTATTTAAAGCAAATAGAATTGTTGAAATATATTCTGGAGTACCCTAAGATATTACATAATAACTATTGCTTTAAATAAGTCTGTTTTGATGCAACAAATGTTTATGCAGTGCTCAGTGTTAAGTTGTGTGAGTAATCCCGTGGACTTCAAAAAGATTATTTCAGATTCATGGGATACAGGGCTTATATTTTTGCGGGATTAACCTGGAGTTTGACACTGAGTTTTTTACTTTGTGTCATGCTGTAATAATGATATTAGTTTTAGTCATTAGGAGTGTATATTGTGACTCTTATACGGACACAGTTTATTAAATTAAAAATTACATTCCTTATAGTTCTCAAAGTTATAAGTTATGTTTGTTTTCCTTAAGGTGTAAATTGTAGTTAGTTCAATATTGACTACTATTGCATGTAATCAAACTAATAATGTCTTTGCGCTAAGATTACATTCTTTGGTGAAAAATTTATATCTAGAGTTAGTGAAACTGATTGAAGTGTTTTTAGAGAAGTTTTGGGATTATTTTTTTTTAACCTTTTTGTGTGCACACTGATTTTTTTTTAAACATTATTTGTGGCAATTTTTTTATTCTCAGTGAAATCTGGATGTTTGAAATTACTGGGCTGTTAGCCATTTGTAGGTCTGCTAATTCAGAAATGGTTGCAAATGCAGGCATTACAGTGAGAATACATGTCAATTTCCATTCCCTTGCCCTCAAGTGTTGTTGGCGTGTATTTATTTGATCATGTTTTTGTCAATAAAAGCAATTGTTTAATTGTGTCCATATAACATGAGCAATGGGAGTGCACTTTCACAAGTCAGTGACATGGGACTCTTTTAAACAATGTTATGTATTTTTCAATGAGATACTGCTTGATGGTATTTTAAAAAGCTCTAAAGAACTTATGAATTTTTTTTCTCTCTCTCCTTAAAGCGGACCGCACTTGCCAGTCTGGTTTTACAAAATGTCAAAGCACAAATATTTGCATTCCTCGAACATATTTGTGTGATGGTGATAATGACTGTGGAGATATGAGTGATGAGAGTCCTACTCACTGTGGTAAGTCAACTGGGCATTGGTTAATTTTTTTGGTCTTCAGTAATTTATTCCACTGCTCTTTACCTTGACGTAACTCCCACCTGTTCTCAAAACAGCTACTCTTGTAATACTGAAGAGTTGTATGGTATATGCATTGTATTATTAGCTCTCAATTATCTAAATCATGCTTTTATCTATAAAAAGTATAATAATTTTTTGCAGCGTTTTTGTACAGCATTAGAGGGATCATAGCTTTTGCTTATTCTGATCTGTGTCCTTTATGGTTTACAAGGTAATTGGCACTTAAGCATTGTAGTTAATTGACTTTTTTGGCACGTTATCATATTTTTCCTTCTAATGAAATTGCATAGTCTCAAATGTAATTTCTTTTACCTCTTTCATGTAGTTACATGTAGTTAGCATATGATTCATTGTTCACTGTAGCTTCCAGTTAGTGTTCCAGTTTTCAGTCAGCCTCTGCTACCAACCAGCTTATATTTGCTAGCACAGACATTTGTGTTAGGTAGGAGCTAGGTAGTATTTTTCCCATACAAAATGTTTTAGATCAATTTGTAAAATATAGTGAATATTTTCAGATAATGATTTCTTTATAGTATAGCCAGTTATGGATTATTTTTCTTTTCACTGGTTTTCCTAAAGGTACCTGGGTTAAATTAATTTTGTAACAATTTTTCTAAAATTATTGGTTCAATTTTCGTGGGCAGAATGTGGCCACTTTTTATCTATGGACTGCTACACGTCAAATATAAGTGGCTGTATGTACAGATGTAGTCAATCTTGTGCTTCTCATGAAAGGTGTGCTTTGTCACTTCTACTGTTTAACCCAGCAGCACCACTGAATTACTTAAATTAAAAGGTGGTGAAGGGCAAAAGAGGGGGAGAGAAAGGTAAGAAAAAGAAAGAAGTCATACATAGGTTTTTTTTCTTCCAGTCTCACTGACTTGCACAAATAGCGAGTTTCGTTGTACGTCTGGACGTTGTATTCCTGCTCATTGGTACTGTGATCAAGGCATAGACTGTGCTGATGGCTCTGATGAACCTGCCTCTTGTGGTAAGTTTACTTTCAGAAATTACAGCACCACGGGTTATGGGAAATCAGTAGTTTTTCTTGTAGGCAGCAGCTTGAATCCAGACTAGGTGGAAAATAAGTATCTTCTAAGGTTTATTCATGGACCCTAAATGATCTGAGTCACAGAAGAATTCAGAATTCAGGTCTTAGATACTCAGAGTTGTGTATAGAATATGAAGGCTTTTAATTGCCACAACTGATTGCTCTTAAAGCAGTTGTTGTTAATGTATAACCTCCTGTCTCTTTATAAGATGTGAGGGTGGTAAATCGAGTGATCAAAAGTAGCCAGCACTTTGATACTGTTTTGGATGTCAGGCTGTACAGGGAGTGTGTGTGCAGTGCTGCATTTGGGGGAAAATTGTAGGGTGCAGAGAAATCTTATTGATACAGTATGATGTAGAGCATCATAGATTAAAATAAGCAAATCCTGTATGTACAATAGAAAGTTAGGGTAACAAGCAGTGGTGAAAAGAAGTGAGTAATCTCCAGGGAGGAAGAGGAGGTTCTAACTGAAGTCACTGAGAATTGATATTACAACATATTAATTGTTCTCACTGTAAAAGTTGGCTTAACACAAGGCAGAAGAGATTCTTCTATGATTTAAGCAGTGCTGATAGCTCACTTTGCAGATTGCTGGAGTTGCACCTTTAGCCTAAGAAAACATCCCACAGCTTATACCTTAAGTCTCTTATATTTAAACTTCTATTTCACATTTCACTGTCATAAGATTCTCCCTAAAATACCCTCCTCAGCAGACCTTTGTGGCAGTGCAGGTTAGTTCAACAAGCAGAGTGACTGTGTTCATTTTTAAGTGTCCCAAGTGCGGACTTGTTCAAGTGACCAGTTCAGATGTGATGATGGAAGATGTATTCCAGCAACATGGATCTGTGATGGTGATAATGACTGTGGGGATATGAGTGATGAGGATCAAAGACATAATTGCGGTAGGTGTTAAATGCAAATAGATACTGTACTTTGTTTGTCTTGCAGTCATTTTTCTTAGAAAGCAACCAACCAACCCTCAAACTTCCTCATCCAATATTTTTGTCCATAAAGGTGAACATTAAGCATGAGGTACACTCTTCCTGTACCTTCATTTTCGTTATATTGAATTAAAATTGAATACTTTACTGTGAAAAAAAAAAAAAGTTCTAATTTTGTGATTACTCTTCTTGGAATATTTGAGTTCAAATAGAGATATAATCAACCAGGGCTGTTAGTATCATCAGGGCAGCAATAGCAGCTTCAGTGGAGATACTCACTGATTGTAATTCACTACATCTTGTGTATATTAAGAACTACATGGGTTTGGCATAATTTCTTTAAAAATTAGTGAGCAAAATAAACATACCTGTTTCGAGGGTGAAAAAAGGGAAAAAGGTTCACCAAACCTGATTCTGCTTCTTGATTCTTTTAACAGCAGCTGAACACACTTGCAGTCCTTGCCCTTTTTAACTGCAAGGGTGCTCCTTCTGTTTGTTCTCTGGAGCACAGAATACCTTGAAGCAAGCCAGGGGATAAAGAGTCTAGGCCAAATACTTGTTCAGCTCCCAGAAAAGCTGGCCAGACATGTGAAAAGCT
Organism: Apus apus; assembly: GCF_020740795.1. Lineage (NCBI taxonomy): Eukaryota > Metazoa > Chordata > Aves > Apodiformes > Apodidae > Apus > Apus apus. The sequence goes on along the minus strand of NC_067287.1, from coordinate 20,464,689 downwards.
TTTACTGAGAATCCAACAAGATCCAGAGTTCTGCACATGCCAGCATTGCCTAAGGAATCCTAAAGTGCTTTGGCTCCCAGTCAACCTACATGAAGAGCAACACTCAGTGAAAATCAGTGAGAATGCATGTATAAGAGGGTGCAATGGTATTTATCACTGCACGTGCATCCAAGCATGGCTCAGTTTTGGACTATGGGTGGATATCCAGGCTGTGTGTGTGGTGGGGGAGGGTGTCACACACAGAGTGTAACATGGTGTGCTAGTGAACACGTGTCTCTTCCAGCAAACCGCAACTGCACAGCTGCAGAGTTCCAATGCATCAACAACCAACCCCCACTCAGGAGGTGTATTCCTTGGGCATGGGTCTGTGATGGTGATGCTGACTGCAGTGATGCATTTGATGAACACCAGAACTGCACACGAAGATCTTGCATGGAAAATGAGTTTACTTGTAGTAATGGCTTGTGCATCCGAAACACATACAGGTTTGTAACTACCTGAGCTGCTGTAGAAATTCTCAGTTTCCTCGAAGTGAAGGAGCTAATTCAACCTTTATTTCCCACTATTTGGTTGTTAAATAGATGTGAATAAAACTACTTATCAGCTCTACATCCATGCATTAGTTTTAACCTGTGAAATTCAATGTTAATATCCCTAGTGCTCACCATTGGCATTTAATTATTTTTATTGTGCCTAGTAACCTCTCCTGGGTGATTCTATCCAGCATGTGGGGAATACAAGCAAACAGGACTTGCAGGATCAGACTGTATATAATAATATGGAAGAGACTTTCAGAAATCAGGGTCGTATTGGACCTTCTTTGGAAATCTGGAGAGTGTTTCTATCCATCTGCCTTTACAGATAGTGATTCCTTTCTTCTATTTGAAAAAAAAATGTTCATTTTTCATCAGATGTGACAGGCGGAATGACTGTGGTGACAGCAGCGATGAAAGAGGATGCATCTATGAACCATGTCAACAGCACCAGTTCACTTGTCAGAATGGACGCTGCATTTCCAAGGCCTACATCTGTGATGGTGATAATGACTGTGGTGATGAATCTGATGAGCTGGAACACCTTTGTAATACACCAGAAGCGACCTGCTCTCCCCATAATTTTAAATGTGACAATGGAAACTGCATTGAAATGGTTAAAGTCTGCAATCGATTGGATGATTGCTTAGATAATAGTGATGAAAAAGGATGTGGTATGTATAGATTTATTTGCTCTCTTATTGAATTGAAAATGCTTAGGCAGTTTTAAAAAAAAATAATAATTTAAGACAATTGCTTAATTACAATCATATCTGTTCAATAGTTGCCTCTAAGAAGAATTATAAGAAATGTCTATGTCTAATTTTTTTTAAATTTAAAATTATACCACTTTAACAAACCATTAAAATTGGCTAATTATATAAGCTACATATATAGTTTTTATACATATTGCCCTTACATTTCCAAACTACACAATTCATAAGTGTATATTTTTACTCAATGTGTTTGGTGACAGAAGTCAAAGGGAATAGAATAATTTATAGTAGATTATATTCTTTTCCTTACTCTTTTATTGTAGCAGCCCAGATCCATATTCAGCGTTTTCAGGAGGTAGCGAGGAGAGAGAGACAGAGTACATTGTGAAGTGCCTGTGCTATTTTCTCTGCTTGCCTGTTCCTTGAACAGAACTCCTTTCTTTCCCCAGGTGTAAATGAATGCAGTGACCCTTCAATCAGTGGATGTGATCATGGCTGTACAGACACACAAACAAGTTTCTACTGTTCTTGTCATCCCGGATACAAACTTATGTCTGATAAACGGACTTGTGATGATATTGATGAGTGCAATGAAACTCCATCAGTATGTAGCCAGATTTGTGAGAACACAGCTGGCTCCTACATCTGTAAGTGTGCTCCAGGCTATATCCGGGAGCCTGATGGAAAAAGTTGCCGGCAAAATAGTAATATCTCCCCATACCTTATTTTTAGCAATCGTTACTATCTGAGAAATCTCACAGCAGATGGCCAGTCTTACTCTCTCATTTTGCAAGGACTGGGAAATGTGGTGGCACTGGACTTTGACAGGGTTGAAAAGAGATTGTACTGGATTGATGTGGGGAGGAAGGTCATTGAACGCATGTTCCTAAATGGAACAAACAAAGAGGCAGTGATAAGTGATGATGTGCCCAACGGGGAAGGTATCGCTGTTGACTGGGTTGGCAGGTAAGACAACACGTTTTCTGTCTTTCTGAGCTACTAAGGAAATAATATGTGAGGTAGTTAATCTTAGGGTTTTTTCTTCCACTTCATATGAAATTCCCGACAAGTGCTGGTATAGTTCTGGATTGTGGATGCAGTTATGCAACTGCTCTGAAATTGTTTATCAGCATCTAATATGTTATGTAATACTTTTCTCTAATTACTCTCATATCTGGTTTTCAGAGGTTATATCAGAGTGGTGCTTTTGCCAATATAGTGCATATTGCCCTTGGGAAAAATCTGTTAGGAAACCATTAATGAACAGACTAAGCAAGCAGGCAGGTGGGATGTTATGTGTGGCTGTGGGGTAGGGATTCTGAGCATAGGCTTTGTTCCTTTAATAGCAGTTGTTGGAGTTGGGATGCAGGCTTCACTCAATACATAAACAACATGTTACATGATTCCAATGAAGTAAATAATAGTAAACATTAATGAAATTTAACACCTCTACCAATGCAAGGAGCATATTTCTTTTTCTCTTTAACTGACACTCAAACAATATGATCCACATCGTTTGCTGTAAGGAGGGCAGTATAAGGGTGAGGTAATTGGAAAGTACTTTGCGTTAAGGTAACTTCTATAATTGCCTGCTGTGTGTTGAAAAGTAGTTGGATTTACTCCCACAGAAACTGTGTCCTTATGTGGTTCCCTCTCTGACAGTTTTTTTTTAGACTGTCTTTCATCACATTCTGCTTTCTGTGAGCAGTACTATCAGTATGAAAAGTTTAAATATAATGGATCAGACTGCAAAATAATGAGTGGTTCAAAAAGTCACATTTGGAACTTACATGAGAGTGTTTACAGGAATATGTCAATATAATAGTTTTTGGTTTTAAGCCAGTTTGTCTTCAAACCTAAGGAGTATTAATGTTGCCAGCAGACCCAAATGCATTAGAATTCATGGAGAGGTGAGGAAGGAAAAGACTAAGTTTAGCTGAAGTGTTCCTACTTCCCTATTACTAATACAGTTGCTGAATTATTTCATCTACCGTTAGTTCTTCAGTTAGCTTTTGTTTAGGTGTTTCAGAAAGGCTGAAGAACCATACAACGATAGATAAAGTTTTCTGCTCACTTTCATCACAGGGAGAGGACTGGAGGATGCCATGAGGTACAGGTTGGGGAATACTGCTTTTCCTCCTCTTAGGTGAAATGGTACTGCTTAGGGTGGTTTTAGACAGAGACTGTATCTGTCAGCCTATTTCTGGAATGACCCTATGGATGCTGGAGCTGATAATCTGTGCAGACAGTTTCAAAATAGCCTACTGTAGTTCTAATTAAATTAAATGCTTTGTTTTGTTGGAGGTTTTCTAAAATTATCACTTCAGCTTGCATGGTTTCTTCTATTATAATTGTGTGCAATTCTTAGGAAAAGTAATAGAAACATTAGAAAATTCTAGGTGAAGTTTAAATTGGGCCATCAAACTGCTAAGGAATTTTCGAAGAAGAACCTGGCAACTGTTGTACCTGTTAGAGAGCAAAGTTGCCAGCATGGAACAGATGAGGATATTCTCCAATACTTTAAAGCCCTGGTCACAATACATTGCACTGCATGTCTGTTTTCCTTCTCCTCTTTGCTGGTCATTGTTGGTAGGAGATGAAGAGAAAAGAAAGCAGGTTTAGGGATTTATAAGTGAATGGCATGTTATTACTGAACTGGGCAACTGCAAGTTTGACTTTGGCACCAATGACAGTGGTTGCAGGAACAGCAGGAGTGAAAAGGAAAGTCTGGAGCACATTGTGGAAGAGATGTCAGATGAGTGGTTTTCCATTACAGTAGTTATATTGCTTCTAGGAGAAAGAAAATGTGAAATTTAAGATCTTGTGAGGCAAAATACACCAAAAAAAGTAAATAAGGTTAAAAAAATTAACTCTGAAATGTTTCAGAAAACTGTACTGGGTTGATGCCTACAAAGATTGTCTCTATGTCTCTGAACTTGATGGAAGATTCAGGAAAAAACTGGTGGATCGGTGTGTAGATGTCAACAACACTTTCTGCTTTCAGTACCCCAGAGCAATTGCTGTTCATCCAAAATACGGGTATGACATTTCATGAGTGCTTCTCCTTTCTTTTGCAAACAGTCTTGCACTGTCTCTGAAAATAAATTTTGGCTGCCTGCACTTAGATGTGCATGACATTAGTTCTTAGTTGCAGCTTAGGAAAAATAGTAGCTTGTTCTTCATGGGTATGTATGCAGGGCTGTCAAATATTATGGAAAGTGGAATTTGTTTCCATGTGGACAAGGAAGTTTTGCTTGCAGGGCTAAAAAGGTTGATAGAAGTGTTCGTGGCTTGACAGACAGTGGGGCTGCCAGCTGCATTCTTCAAAGATAATTGTGATCAATTGTCTGCTGCAGCAATTAAAGTACAAATATATTAACCTTTTTCATTCTTCCTCAGTCTCAGCTTTAGTTCTGTTGCAGGAAATACTAGGTTTGACGGTTGGCTTTTAGTATTTACTACAGCATCTTTTTACTTTAACCCTAACTGTAAGTATTTAACAGACAGGTTTACTGGACAGACTGGGCAGATCGAGCCTATATTGGACGAGCAGGCATGGATGGCAAGGAGAAGATGGTGATTATCTCTACAAAGATAGCGTGGCCTAATGGACTCACCATAGATTACACCAATGACAAGCTCTACTGGGCAGATGCTCATCTAAATTACATAGAGTACGTACACAGAAAAGAATAAAACAAATGAAAAGTGCTCATGTTAGGTTGCAGGGATAGCATTTATAGATGCTGTAAACCTTGTACAGATTTCTACTGAGTGACTCTATAGGAAACCAGTCAAAGTCTGGAGTAGTAAGAGGTAAAAATCACTAGATGGCACAGTAGCTTAGTTCCTATATTTGCATCCTAAGTCCTCCTGGAATTGGTCCAAAAATTATAGTGAAGAGAATCTCAGCAAATATGCAAGTTCTCTAGGTGTACAACCAGAACCAAAGCAAAATCACTATATTTTCTGCTTCTTTTATTTCTGCATGTAGATAAGAGTCAAGCTGTAACTAAACTAGTTATGTGCTAATAAAATAGTATAAAAATCATTAGAAGATGTCTGAATATTTTTCTGCATGTACAACATGAAATCTCCTGTTAGCATATGGTGTTTTTTTGTTAATCAAGAAAAATAACATTTCCACTTAAATATCAGTAAAAATTAATAACTAGCATTCTGGTTCTTGTCAAGGTGTTGAAACACTTTAAAAGCAATCCTTTGTCTTTATATTAGTATTTCTATTTGTATTCATATTTACATGTAAATTTACATTTATTTTTACGCCTAGTCTTATTTACATTCATTCTTCTGTCAGCTTCTTCTATGCTGAAGCCTTAAAATGGTCTTTTAAAAAATATATGTTAATTATATACATATTGTTCTACTCTTTTTCTCTCACATATTTAATAATCACTTATAACAAGGTGATAGTAAAAATTAAAATCTTATTCAAGCTATCTCATCAGAGGGGGCTTTGAATCAGTAAAAATTAAACTCTTATTAAAGATATCTCTTCAAAGGAGGCTTTAAGTCAGAAAGATATGTAAAATTTAGGAATATAGGTAGCCTATAATAAAGTGTTCCATTATCAGCAGTCTGGATGATCCAGGCAAGCTAGTCTCCTGTATAACAAAAATAACTTGCTGTAAGGCAGTAAATGTTCAAAATTTCATTGGACTAGTTTATATGGTTCTGTGGGAAGACTTTACATTTCAGTGGATGTTCCTCTATTCCATTTATTTGCCTAAAAGAACCTGGTTTGCTTTCCTGCATATTTAAAATTTAATTTGCTGAGGACAGTGCTCTATCATTAGGGATTAAAGAAGCTGCAGTTCCACATTGCATGATCCTGGTCACTAATAATGAAGCACCGTAAGTGTGCATAGTAAAGATGTGCAGGTGTTTTAGCATTTATCGGGAGTGATTTGCACATACTTTTCTTTGTGTAGGTACTCTGACCTGGATGGACACCATCGTCACACAGTATATGATGGGACTTTGCCTCATCCATTTGCAATAACAATTTTTGAAGACACGATATATTGGACTGACTGGAACACAAGAACTGTTGAAAAGGGAAATAAATACGACGGATCAGACAGGACTGTTCTTGTAAATACCACACACAGGCCATTTGACATCCATGTTTACCATCCATACCGACAGCCATTTGGTGAGAAAACAACTAGATTTGCATTTAGTGGGTTAGCTGTTATTTGGAGACTAATTGTAAAGGATCCTGAGTGCACTCAGCTTTTGCCTTTGCTGAGGGGAATAAAATGCACAGAGTAAATTTAGGCCTCTATTTTGCATTTATAAATCACCTCTTCTTTGAATAGCAATGACTGGAAAGGCATAATTTTAAACTAGTTTCTGAAATTTCATTACTTAATAGCATATATTTCCTGTGTATGAAATCATACGTGTTTCTCTCCCAAAGTGCCTACTTTTCTATGTTTTGTTTTTAATCTTGCCACATTTAAGCTTTCTATACAATATTGGGGGGGGGTCTGTTGTAGATTGAAACCTTTGTGTCCTGGGATTTGCAAAGTATGGTAATATTTATTCTTCTGTTTTACCAGTTAATAATCCTTGTGGCACCAACAATGGTGGTTGTTCCCATCTTTGTCTAATAAAGGCTGGTGGTCAGGGTTATTCCTGTGAATGTCCTGATAACTTCATGATAGTACAGTTGGGAAGTACAGCCCACTGCCTTCCAGTGTGCTCCAGCACCCAGTTTCTCTGTGCAGACACTGAGAGGTAAGTTTACTGCTCACCACCTATTTTTTCCAATGACTTAAGAGTTTAGTCTCATCAAAAGGGCATGAAATTAGGGATTGCTTCTGCTCTCACTATGAGTTTCTGGTGTGCTTGCAAATACAAAGCCAGGATCAGACAGGCTTTCATTTTGGAAAAATGCTTCTAGACTAGTTGTTTTAAGTAGTATTTATTTCATTTTTGTCATGATATTTGACATTATTAATGTAACAAAATTTGGGTTGTTAGAAATATGTACCACTTCAGTTGAATTCACAAACCTGGGACCTAATTTTATTTTTTGTACATCTGTTACAATATGTCTCTTTCTGCCAAATACATTCTGTTTGCCAGTGGCCCAGAAAAGCCACTTAGGTGATTGTGCCTCCACAGTCCTTTTTCTAAGCAACACGAGTGGAGGAAGAAGGATAGTGTTATAAGAGCTACTGTGCTGATACTGTGTCACCCTGGAGCCTGTGAGGCAGGTGTGCTTATTGGGTGGTGGCCCTGGTGAAATTCTCATGGTAAGGTTCAGGTGAATTATTAAAATGTTACCTCTTAAAAAATCCACAGTTTAAAAAGCATGAGATACGGTTACAATGAATATACATAAAAATTAAGTCCTTCTTAATTAGCAATGAACTTTCTTCTAGAGGACCACCAACATAATCTGTTTCTGGTGACAGTATTGTGGCAAATTTTGTTAGCATTTGACAGATGAAATGGAAGACATGAAACTGAAGATGTCTCAAGTTTCAAGAAATAACTCTGAGACAAGACTGTCATTTGTTCTGTAAAAGGATGGTTGTGTACCTGTAGAGACATGTCCTCAACAAAGAAAAAACTGTTCCCTCCCTCTTTTTAGGTGTATTCCTATGTGGTGGAAGTGTGATGGACAAAGGGACTGTCGAGATGGCTCTGATGAGCCTCCTACCTGTCCACACCGATACTGTGCTGTTGGTCAGTTCCAGTGTAACGATGGGAACTGCACAAGTCCACATTTCTTGTGCAATACCCAGCCAGATTGCCATGACAGATCAGATGAAGATTCTGTGCTTTGTGGTATGTTAAAACTAAAAAGTTAATTGTTCTGCCAGTTCAAAATGTGTAATTTATATATTAATTTCACAATCATAATCCCTTTTTACACATGAAAAGGTGAGGTAGACAAATGCAGTCTTCTCAAGTCCTATACCTACTTAGAACAATTTCCTTCAGTGCAAAAGCAGAGTAAAGGAGAGCAAAAATATACTATATCAAACCATAAACATTTTCTATACCTTTGAGACAGATTTGCACTGGTGAAAATCACAATCTGAGGTATAAAATACTAGAAGCAGGACCCAATTTGTTTTGTTCAGGATAAAGCCATAGTGAGTATGAGTAATCTAGGGCTTCCTAGTGGCCAGGTCGGTCTACCAGGTATGCTAATTTTCCCTGTATTCTAGAGGATAGGACAAAATTATTTCACCCTCTGCATTGCACAAGATCCAGTGCATGTGGGAAGATTTGTTTTGGAGAGCTTTTTGTGATGGCAGTATTCTAGAAATTATGCTTGTAGAATAATGTTATTCCATACTTGTGCCTAATTTTAAAAAGAACATTCTTAGGTTTTGTTGTGTGGGTTGTTGTTGGGTTTTTGTGTGTGTGTGTGTGTTATTTTTTTGTGTGTCTGTGTGGGGGGGCTTTTTTTAATAAATAATGTGGTTCTGGCAGTTACAAGCTTAGTATCTTAAAGAGGAGGTGTGCATGTGGGAAAGCAGCGTGGTTGTATAATTGATAGTTTCATTGCTCTCCATTAGCAAATTATTTCTCACAATGACAGAATTAATGAAATGTCAATTTTACCTGAGTTTCAAACAACTAAGCTCTTAAGTGTGGCACAGGAGGATATTAAATAAATAGAAATGTGGCAGCTGCATGATGTGTAACCAGTTTTAACTGGGTAGAATAAAAGTCAGTTTCGATCTATATAATTCAGTCTTCTACTCATCATCTCATGTATGGGAATAGAATCCTTTTGTCTGGAAAATGTATGGAAATAATAATATACTGTTTCTTCTTGAACAGTTTGGTAATACATATGAAAAAGTAATAGGATGGTGTCTAGTGAGGCATACAAAGCCTGGAAGCAGAGATCAGTATTGACTCCTGTTTTCGTAGGTCTTCAGAGCTCCCCCAGTTTGTCAGTACTGCTGACAGCAGCTTCCAGTGATTTGCCTTTTGGGAACAGAGGCTCAGCCTTTATAGGTTGTGCAGCTGTTATTAGCATGATCTTCTGTGAAGTATTCTGACATGTTTATACATAGAGAAACAGACTCATTAGGCAAAGTAAATCTAAGTTGGTAGTATGGCCAGAGCCACAATGTCACTTAGCTCTGCTGCAAAGTGATTGGGAGCCCCTGCCTCAATCATGTTTGAATCCTGGGTTTTACTCCCTTTTGTTTTGGGAGAAGACAGTATCTGTCTCACTCCTAGAAAAATGTAGAACTTCAGTGAGCTTGTCTGAAGATGCCCCTGGGAAATGTGCCATATGACATTAGAAATCTGTACCTTAACTGAGCAAGTAAATGTGATGTTTTATTTTTTACTTTTTTTTTAAACTTTTGCTGTAAACATGATAACTGCTCAATTGATGTAACAACAACAGACCATTCCTGTAAGTTTCAGTATCCTAACAACCAATTTGTATTCTTTCAGCCAATCACCAGTGTGAAACTCATCAGTGGCAGTGTGCCAACAAACGATGTATCCCTGAAGCCTGGCAGTGTGATAGAGAGGATGACTGTGGTGACAACTCGGATGAAGACAGTACTTACTGTGCCAGCAGAACCTGTCCCCCAGGCCAATTTAAATGTGACAATGGCCGCTGCATCCCACAGTCCTGGAAGTGTGATGTGGATGATGATTGTGGTGATAACTCTGATGAGCCATTCCATGAATGCAGTAAGCACACAGCTGTAGTAACCTGCCTACATTATAGTGCACCAAAACCAGAGCAAACTGCATTACTTAATTTTCCTGAGATGGAAAATTTCTTGGAATTGAATATTTTCTGCAAGCTAATTTCAGTCATGTAGTGAAGAGTGTTATAAAACACACAGGCTATATGATAACTTACTACTTTTTATTCCTGAAGGGGAGAAAAGCTTATTTATTTATCATGGCCAGATTATCAAGAACTGGCAGCATCTCATGCTGACTTGCTTGATGCTAGTGGCATCCCTTGCTTGATCCCTAGCAACACTTTGCAAAAAGGATGGATATATTCTTATCCATTGCCTATGTGAATGCAGTGAATGCCAGTTCACCAATTTTTACTTTATTCCACTTTGTAGCATGACATATGTCAGGCTTTTTACAAAAATAATTTCATTTCTTGAAGCTGAAGTTTTTTATGATGATAGGCACATGATTTGAAAACAAAAGCTTACAAGAAGAACAGTTAGAGCAGAGCACAGTCTAGCCTGTGTTTAAGAGCAGGATTTTCCTGTGTGCTCCAGCATGTCACTTTGAGTCAGTGGCCATCTGGAAGAACTTGAGACCTGGTTTTGCCATCTGAGGATAAGCTCCTTCCTCTGGCATCCAGGTTTGGGGCTTCTATTACCACTGTTACCAGCTCTAAATATTTTAAGGAAAAACATACTGAATGTTGTTTGAACCTGTCGTGGGTTTGTAGCATATACAAAATACAAGCAGCATAGATTGGAAAAGATAGTAAAATGAGATACATTTATTGCTTTTTCTTTAATAACACAGAAGTTAGCAGATAGCTCTTTTTTAGTAGAAGTAGTTGACGATAAATTATAGCAGATTTTGAGAGGTAGAATAGCAAGGAGAACATTTTAGTGGCTGAGTAATACAACTAACACAGCTAACTGACAAATGTCTCTTTCAGTGGGCCCTGCCTATCGGTGTGACAATCACACACAATTCAGCTGTAGAACCAACTACCGTTGCATACCATTTTGGGCAGTGTGCAATGGGAATGATGACTGCAGAGACAACAGTGATGAGCAAGGCTGTGGTATGTTTGGAGAAGGCTGTTTCAACATAACTTTGTAATGGAAATATTCAATTTACAGACACCTTGGTTTTCTGAAAGTCTTCAATGATAATGTACCTAGTCATATTTTGTGTTGTATCAATTAGTTACCCTGATAGTTACTTATCTTCAGGAAAAATTCTGTGTGCAGCAATTCATTTTGCAGTTTGCATGTTTATGAGCTCTGAGGATCAGGATTTTATGATTTTTGCCCAATATCTCATCAAATGAACAAGAAATTCTTTTACTTGAGCTCAACTGTTTGTACAATTAAAACTGACAGCATTTCCTACATTTACTTCCCTTTACTTACCTCCTGTGTTGATGAAACCATCAGTATGGGAAGTATAGTGACTCTTGCATTTGTGTTGAAACCTCTTATGCACAAACTCAGAGGACATCAGATTGCTGTATCAGAACCAGAAAAGACTTGACAGCATAACATGCCCTGAGGTCAGGATGCCCTCCTTGGACAGTACTAAGTTCATCGCATTTGTCTTTCCATCTCAGTTCTGTATAGTTATTGCAGCTTTTTCTTCATCACTTCTCTATTACTTGGCCCAGTCTGTGGCACGAACGTGTCTGTTTGCTTGCATTGTCTTCTGTGCATTCCATCTTATCCAAAGGCTATGCTAATGTGTGCTGTTTTCTGGCAAACTGTGTGCACTGCAGAGGAGATGACTTGCAGTCCTTTTGGAGATTTCCGTTGTGACAATCATCGCTGTATCCCGCTGCGCTGGAAGTGTGATGGAGATAATGACTGTGGAGATAACTCTGATGAGCACGACTGCAGTGAGTTATTTTTTGGCTGTCATGATATAGTCCAGCTTTTGACTTTACTAGTCTTCTGCTTCTTGTGAGAATGGAGCAGACAGCTCTCAACTGCAACTATTCTGTTGTTTTACTCTCTAGCCTTTTCTTTGCTGAACTACCACAGTGATTTCATAAAGAAGCATGTTGGATACATAAAACCACTAATAAATCCAGTCATCACAATAACACAAATTCCTGTTTTTGACTAAGAAGTGACATCTGAATTCTGCCATGTGTGCAAGAGTAGTGCATCATTTAGACGATGAGAGTGGATCTTTTTCCTTCTGATTTGGAATAAAAATTCCTGTATAATTCTGTGATAAACAAAATCCACATCAAATTTCCTTTTTTCTATGTGAAGAGGGACATAAAAGGTTTAACATAACTAAAGAGTATTGGGGGAAAGGCTGTTTTAGTATAATTTCGTTTTAAGGATTATACCACGTTATATGCCCATATTACTTTTGTCTGGTTTAATGAGACAGGTGTGAATATTTAAACCTACATCTGGGGAACTTTTCGTATTTGTACATTCATTTTAAATGAAGGTCCCCGTGAGTGCACAGAAAGTGAATACCGCTGTGACAATTTGCACTGCATCCCTTCCCGGTGGATCTGTGATCACGATGATGACTGTCAGGACAATTCAGATGAACGTGACTGTGGTGCGTATTGTCTGAGTATTCATGTTCACACTTTTGGTCCTAATGTGAGGAAGTATTCTGCAAAATTATCTTTTATGGCAAGTGCCTTTAGTGAAGTAAGGCTGTCCAGATCACTTTAGTTATTCCACCAAAAGTAGAGGATACCACAGTTTTAATGGTCTGGGATTTTGCAGTATTTTTAGGATGTTGTTTTCAAAAAATAAACACTTTATCTGGATTTGAACAAGAAGACATGTCAACAGTTACTTCTTAATCTTCTCAGATTTGAGGACCTGTCACCCAGGTTATTTCCAGTGTGAGAGTGGACACTGTGTTGCAGAGCGCTTCAGATGTGATGGAAATGCAGACTGCCTTGATTTCTCTGATGAAGCTACTTGTCGTGAGTTTCAAGCTTTGCAATTGGTGTTCATTGAACTAATTTCCTGAAAGATTTGCACTTTTCTCTCTCTTATGACTCCTTAGAGGTAGAGCACTCTGGAACACTCAGTGATGTCAGTAAAAGTTCAGGATAAGTATAATATTTTGAATCAGGTTTTTAATATAATAATGGGTTGCCATCTCTTACGCCAATTGTAAACACATTTGTAATGCTAGGAAATAAATGTGTTTACAAGGTCCAGCAGAAGATACACGTGATCAATTTTTTATCCTGTGGACTCTGCAAGATTCAGTGTTTCAGCTGTACTGTATTCTAACAAGGTTCTGTACGTGGGGTTGTTTTTTATAATGCTCAAAGAAAAAATATTTTACCTCCTACTATGGAGAGAAGGGTACTGAAAAAATAATATAGGGTTGGGCTGAAGATTTTTCAGGAAAACTTAACATTTCATTGTAAGTGAAAATGGAATAATTTTCTTTTCTTCAGCAACACGATATCCTAATGGTACATACTGTCCTCCCATGCTGTTTGAATGTAAAAACCATGTCTGTATCCAGCCATACTGGAAATGTGATGGTGATAATGACTGTGGAGATGACTCTGATGAAGAACTTCACCTTTGCTGTAAGAGAGAAAGATTACATTAAAATGAACAATAGACATAAAAAATGTCTGATTACAATAATTTAAATCTTTTATTTTCACTGGAAATTCTCAGACTTAATTCATGTTGAGTGTTGAGAATTTTGCTTCATATGCAAGTTCATTTCATTTTTCTACAGTATATTTCTCACTGATTGCAGATGTTTATACGTGTGATTATAAAAGTAGGGAGAAACATATCAAAGAGATAAGGACACTGCTTCGCAAGTTCAGGTTGGTTGTATAAAAGAATAGCATCAGTTTGCAATTAAAGATGAATTCATGTAATATATATTCTCAAAGGTTCTGAGCTTTTAAAGCTATTAGTACAGCTGGGACATCTTTGTAAATGTGGTTGAGGAGTCCTGACCTCATCTCTAAAAATGAGGTGTGGAAATGGTACTTAAAGTCATGTGTTATGCACTAAATAGCAGCTTAAATATTATGTTGGATTATCAACTAGTTTGCCTCATAACCAAATCTAGAAAGTTCAGTATTATATGTAGTCATAGGATATGCCTTTGGCCAAAGATGATGTTCTGTCTTCTGACAAAAAGTGTCCAATGGCCTAACATACCATCACCAAAACATGGAGAAAATACTCTTTTAGGTTTGAATTCCTCCATGCCTTTTAAAATATAAGAAACTTATAAATGTTACCAGATAAAAGTGATTTGGATAATTTGTGACTCAATGGTATGAAGTATCAAAGTGTGACTGACTTAATCTCTGGTTTCAGTGGATGTTGCTTGTGACTCTCCGTTCCGCTTCCGATGTGAAAACAATCGCTGCATATATAGTCATGAGCTGTGCAACCAGGAGGATGACTGTGGAGATGGAAGTGATGAGAAGGAGGAACACTGTATGTTTACACAAAACTGTACAGCAAATTCAGTAATTGTGATGTGCTTTATGTTTAGTAATACCAAAGGACTATAGAAATAAAAAAAGTCATACTGTAATCATACAGCTAAATTGTGTCAACTTCTTTTTAACTTCACTTAAGGAAGAGGAAGGAGTTTGGCTGTATCATAAAATAAGTAGGGGTGGATATCTAGGACTCTTAAAATAGAGAAATGGGTACTTTTGAATTTGTAGCACTGTTATGCACATAATAATATTGTTGATGTTTAGGCCTAAATTCTGCAGAAGCTCTGTTAATATTTAATAGTTTTTTTGCCACCAGATATCTTATGTAGTTCTCACTGACTATGTTGATTTTACATTATCAAGTTTAGTTAGATTTTTGGTTGCTTAATTATATTATTTGTTGGCTTTATTGTGAAACATTCCTAAAGTTAATAGTTTACTAATATTTCAGTAATTAATTGAAATCTGCCATACGTGTATGAAGTATATTGTTAAAGGTATTCATAGATTTGTGCTACTAACAGTAAATTCAATCAGCTATTAACAAGAAGAATTTTCTTTCTGTCTTTATAAAATGGAACAATGTCTTTCACTTTATGGGGATGTGACTAGAAGTCAGGAGGCAACACTTAATAGTTATTTTATCAAATTGCATCATCTTCCTCATTAGCAATATGGAATAGTGCTGTATGTTGGTAATGTGTAGCTGAAAATGTGATGGAACGTTTCTTTTCTCAACTGTAGGTAGAGAACCAACACCAAGACCTTGTACAACTGAAGAATTTAAGTGCAGTAATGGAAATTGCATTCCTCTGCATTATGTCTGTGACAATTACGATGACTGTGGAGACCATTTTGATGAAATGGGCTGCAGTAAGTAATATATCAAGGGAATACAAAATTACAATTCTATTGAAATAAAAATTTTGAAACTGATAACAATATGTATTTCTTCTTGAATAGCATACTAATAAGTAGTGTTTTTTTATTAGCCTGTGTTAGGCTTATTCAATTATTTTCTGTTTTCTTACTTGTGGGGAAAAACCGTATGAAATTCAGCACTCTGAACAGTCCTTTTTAGTCATAGAGTATCGAAGCATTACAAAACAAGGGCTTGATTTTTTGTGGATCTTATTTTGAAAATGGGTTGCATTATGGAAACAAGAAGATCCGGATATGGCAATCATAATTGCAATAGGCCAACCTATGGAATTATTAAATGGGCAGACTCCGAACTTGTGTAGATGTTCTAGCCCTGTTAAAAAAAAGTATACTGAGATGCTTCCATTTTTCCTGTTTAGAGATATGATCACAGAATTCTATAATGACAGCCAGATCTCAGGTTGAGGGCCCTCTCAAATCCTCTGCATGGCTTTTATGAACTATGTATTATAAATTTACTAGCATCCATTTAGATGCAAAAGCTTTGCTTTGAACTTTGAGGCAAGAGAAAGTATTCTCATGGAATCTGGAAAAGAAAAAATAATTCCTAACTTATGTCAATAGACAACTGCAGAGTGATGAGTATGTACTTGCAATTTAAATTTTTCAGGCTTTGATTGCTTCAAGTGGAAGTGTGCCAAATGATGCACTTATGATTTACAATCCAGCAATGCTTGCAAAATGCAAATAACTCAGAAGCCTATAGTGCAGTTCCAAGTTGAAGCAGCTGGCTTCTCTGTTTCACATACCATCCCAGTGGTCCTAAGGCAGTATAATCTAATGCAATGACTTGATGAAGATACAAGAGTATAAAAAGGGTATGAAACAATGCAAAACAGACACCCTCTGGCAGTCAGCATTCTACTGTTTCGCTGTAGATATGAATGCAGATGATTGTAGCCTTCCCAACATCAAATACCCGTGTTAAAAAGAAAATAGTGTGTGTGTGTATAATTAATTTATGCTTTTACATTTATGTGAAATTGAGCTGTTTAAACTTAATATAATTAGCACTGGGTTGTGTATGTATAAAGGCAATTATCAGCTTAATGTAATTTCTTTGGATACACCTGTATCTGCTCTGTCAAGAAACGTGTTATTTATCTTTTCTACTTATATAACAGATACGAGTTTGAAAGTACTTTGTGTATATGTAGAGTACGTCAGAATCAATAGAATTCTAGATGTCCTTTGAAAAGAGTATAATTTTCATTATTTTTTACAGAGTATCTATTATCTCTAAATGGCTTTTCCCATTATAGGCAGGTTTTAAAGGGCAGTGGATTGAACTGTATTGACTTGGTAGGCTTTAGATTAGGTATGGCACAAACAAGCTGTAGTTCTCTCTCTAGCTTCCAGATATAAATAATGCAGAGTTTGTGTTATGCATGATAGCAATTGAGAATGGTTGTTTTTTTTAGCTGATAAGAAAGGACTGGGTAAGAAAGAAGTAGGGTTGCAAAGACAGGAATTAGTCAAGTCCCTTAAATCCTTTCTGGCGTTGCTGCAGATTGCTGGTAATGTAGAAACAACTTCTTTTAATTAAGTTGAACTTGGATGGTTATAGGTGTTACACTGACTTTTTTCTGGACCAGCATTTACCACCTCTTCTAGTTAGTTATGCTTTAGAGAATAGATGTTTCTGAGTCACTCAGATGTAACTCAGATGTAACTGAGTTTCAGTTAAAAAAAATGAAAACTTGAAAACAATTTTCAAAGACAATAATGATGAAAATTATGTCACCTCCCTCCCTATTTTTTTTTTTTTGAGTTAGAGATCATATTTAATAGTTATAATTGTGTAATTTCCTTTTTTTCCCAGATCCTGGAACAGAGCGAACTTGTGCAGAAAATATCTGTGAACATAACTGTACCAACCTGAATGAAGGAGGCTTTATCTGTTCCTGCAGGCCAGGGTATAAGGCCAGTGAAACTAACCGAAACTCTTGTGATGGTATTTTCACATCTTCTAAACATATTTTCATTGATAAGTGTCCGGTGACCTGTCACTTCATCATTCTGATGTGACTATCCATTTTTGCCTTCTAACAGGATTTTACACATTTAGCAGATACCTCCTAAGAAGTTTTGCTGCCCAATCATGTTTTCTAACATGCAGGCTCATTCAATGTAGAACTGGCTCCACAGTTCAAAGTAGTTTTAAGCTCTTGGTGGCTGTAGGTGTATGATTTTGCTTTACTGTATATAGATTTTGTCACATCTTTGAAATTTGAGGGACAGGAATATGCTGGGTTTTTTATCCTCATTGAAAGAAAACTAACTGTATCTTTGCTTTAGCATTTCAAGAAGGCTTTACTTCTGAATCTCATTGTAGTCATGCCTCATCTTTTGTCTTTCCTTGGTGATTTAACACAAAAATACATGATCAAAAATGTCTCTGAAAAGCAATTTGATAAGCAGAAGCAATGGAGTTTTTAGCAATCTGTAGTTAAGACTTGTTAAACAGTAGAATAGTGATGAGGAGTTTTCTTAGATAACAAATGCTGATGTTGAAGATTTAAAAGATCTCTAGGTCACTGTTCTTTTAGAGTATGTGGGAAAGGGACATACCTACCACTTCATCGAGTGAAAGTGACCTGCATGTGGAAGAAAGAAATTAAGCTCTAGTTTTCTCAACTTACATCTAGATATCAATGAATGTGAGATCTTTGGAACATGTACCCAGGACTGCAAAAATTCCAAAGGAAGCTATGAATGTTTCTGTGCAGATGGCTTCAGGTCTGTGGGTGATCAACAAGGGAAACAGTGCGCAGCTAATGGTATGTTGACTGACAGAAAGATTGATTGCTACTTGTAAAGAGCAAGTGGGACATAGCAACTTAATGAATATAATCCTCTCTTTTTTTTTTTAGGAAGGGGGTAATGAAAACCAAACTTTACCCTGTAATATAATATTATCTATGTATTCCACCCATTCCATAATAAAAAATAGAATGCTCATCTCTGCTTCCAATTGTAAACATTAGAAAGAATATCTCTATTTGGATGGCTGCCTTGCTTTATCCTGAAATTTTCTGCAAACAAAAACTTGCTTATGCTATGGTTATCATCAGAAAGAAATCCATGTTGCCTGTTCCTGAAGTTTACATTTTTCAACAGAATAATGCATTGGAAGAAATTTGCATTTAACTGGTAAAAAAATCAAAGGCAGTTTGATGACAGATTGCCTTTTGCTGTTCATGGACCGATGCACACAAATAGAATCACTTTGGCCAATGTTTAACATCAGTCATTAGCTTTTTATCATACCTCAGTGCAGAGACTACAGTGTGTGACAGTCATTGAATAGGTAGAGAGTTGATTCAGAAAATAATAATTTTCTGAAGAAAATAGAGAAAGGTTACAATGCAGCAGTATTATGTAAAAGACAATATTGTGTTTAGGAAAGTATTCACAATTTAACAGCTTTAAGAGATACATAGTAGAAACATGGTGTGCCTAGTCAAATAGTAAAATCTTCAAAACAGAATGCCTTTGACAGAAAGTGTGGGCTGCTGAAATTTTTAAACCTAGAAGTTAGATTTGTAATATAAAAAATTATACAAGAAAACCAGGTATTTCAGTTTCCAGTCCAGGGGCCTAATTCAGCAAATACTTACTGTTGAGTGCGAGACTGCAGGTTCAAAAGGGCATTTTGGACCTAAGTTTTTGCTTGGCTGTCTTTTTATTTACCTGTGTCAGAAATCTAGTTCTTTGAAACCTTTTTTCATAGGCTTTACTCAGGACACATGTAGACACCCAAAATTTTATAGGAGGTAACATGATTGTAGCTGGTAACATATTGACATTTTTGTTCCTAAAGTTCTATATCTGTGTATGCCCAGGAAACTCTACTGCTCTTTGCAGTACAAGTTCACAGCATGATTAATAAGGGCTTTCTTTTTCTGTGCTGCAGGCCTGATCAGTAGACATTTTCAGAACATGCATAGAATATTAGGTCATCTTTTTTGTGTAATAGCATATATATTGGAAATGCTGTAAATTCTATGCTGAATTGTATGTTCATTAGAGAATAGTGTCACTTTTCTTATTCTCCCATAGGTGGGTGTGACTTAGAGGGAAAGGGATTGTTTTCAGATGAGCACTTAATAGGAAATTGAGCATGATTAATTGGAAAAGGCACTGGTAAATGAGATTTTCCTTTCCCAGGTGAATGCCTTGTCCTTTCTTATTGGCTCTGTAAAGATGTGATTAATGTAGGGGAACTTCTCTGGAAGAAGGCCTAGGCTTTAAGTCCGTAACTCCCAACTGGACTTTGGCTTTAGCAAAAGGGCTGAACAATTAAATTTTCTCACCAGCAAAATTGGGGAGGAGGGACTGATACTCCCTATAGTCAATTTATTAGAGTATAGGGGCTAACCCCAAAATAACCTGTGGTTAGGGGAACATAGACACATTAGGATTTAAAGACTTTAAGGTAGAAATGTTCAGACAGGTTGTGTCTCAAGATACTGGCAATTTATTGTTATATTCAAAATTGTTTACTGTACTTTGAGGGGAGGAGTTGAACTGTATATTTTTGAGATGTGAGGTGGTGATATGCCAACATTGTAATGTTTTAAGAATTTTTAAGGAATTATGCCTTAATGATTACTACTTCATAAAATCTGTGGTGAAGAAGATAAACACTACTGTCGGTAGCAGTAAGCATTTCCTAGAGGTTTTAATGAATGTTGCAAAACAAAACAAATTTTAGTAACTATAAAGCTTTAGAAGTGACCCTGTGTTTCTTCTGCTTCTTATGCAGACAAAACTTCTGAAAACCCCAGTTTAGTTTTGACTAGAAGTGACTTTCATCTCCTTCTTCTAAAATGAAAAATACGTGAAAGTAATATTCATGATTGCTTCCCAGGTAACCCTCCGTTGTTACTGCTGCCAGATAATGTGAGGATTCGAAGATACAATATCTCATCAGAACAGTACTCTGACTATATTGATAACCAGGAGCGCATCCATGCTCTGGATTATGACTGGGACCCTGAAGGGACAGGCCTGAGTGAGTATGTGTAGAACATAATAAAGCACCGTGCAATGGTTGGTTTAAAGAGATGCATTTCTGTGGCATACATCTTTAATTTACACTGGAAATCAAAATAAAATTAGATTAACTGGTCAGGTCTTGGTTGAACATGTCCCTCCCCTCTACTCACTCTTCAGCATCAATGTGTTTTCATTTAATACTTTAGTTCAGTTTAGGTAGGAGTTTCCTGTTTTTGTTTTGGTGTGAATTCAGCTGTGGAATTGTGGCTTTTTTATGCAGTAGTAGAGGATTGCTATAAATGAACCCTTTCCTTTTCTTCTGCCTCTGCCAGTCCCCAAACCTGGCTCAAGTCTTGCAAGAACTAATCCTTATACTAAGCAGGAACGGCCAGTAGATCCCTATTTTGCCTTATATCTTTGCCTCTTCATTGGCTTCCCTGCTTTTGACTTTGTCACAGTGCCACTGTCCTGGGCCATAGTTGCTCCTTAGGGTCATGAGAGTCTAAATTACTCTCAAAATCATGTGCAAAGGCTTTAAAAGTAAGTCACTCTAGTCTTGAAAAATGTGATACATACTTCTTCATAATCTAGCTCAAGTTGATTTTAGATGTGCATCATACCTATATGAATGGCTTTAATATGTACACACTAACACAATGCACAATGTAATTGAATTGAACAGACAACTTCATGTTTTTATTAATAAATAAATGTCTGGTATCATCACATAGAAGCTTCAGAAAGATTAAATTTTTTTAAAAAATATAGAATAACTAGACATTAAAAAAATATATCTATCTCTGTCATCATTTTTACAGGTATTGTGTACTTCAGCATTCTGGGACAGGGTTCTGAGTTTGGAGCTATCAAACGTGCTTATCTGCCCACATTTGACAGCAGTAGGAACAATCCTACAAAGGAAGTTGACTTGAATCTAAAATACATAGTGAGTCCTGATGGGTTAGCTGTTGACTGGGTTGGAAGGTAGGTGCACCGAAAAACTAGAAAAATGCTGTGCATCGAGTGTGTCAGGTGTCTGATCAGGGAGAGCAAAATCCACTTTATTCTTCCTTATGAACTGTTTCTGAAGATAAGTAGTCTCAGGGTAGTTCAGAAAAATATAGTAAGCATTGTTTGCCCAGACAGTTAATAGGTTGCCCAGAGGTTAAGAGCTCAAATGTGTGTTGCTGATAGCATCCCCTTTCTCTCAGGAAACTTCCATTACTCCACAACTGGCAGATCAGTTGTGCATCAAGTACAGTGATAATACACTGGACTTCATGTCAGATGGATTTTTCTTGAAGGAATCAGGTAAACTCCAGGGAGCAAGCATTCTCTGATGTTAGAAGGAGAGCTCCTCAATCCGTAATGGAGTTTGTTTCGTATCTTTACTCCTTTCTTACCAGCCTTGTGCTATATGAGATAATCCCAAAGCAGAATAAGCTCTGAAGTCTGATGAATACAATTGTTTTCTCAGAAAATGGTTGTATTTTTGTAATTGTGTCTCAGAGTTTTTTCTCCCTCTTACTGGCTGTGGATATTTTTTAAGTCTAAACCATGGCATTTTTAACATCATCCTAGAAGTCATGAGATCACTGCTTATTTTCCTTCCATTGGAGAAGATCTGGGAGAAAGCTAGGCATGACTTTTGGGTGTTTGTCTCTGATGCTAATGGTATCATTTCTTATTTACATAGTAACTGTTAAAGGCTGTGTTGGACAGGCACAGCTGTAGTTCAGTTGGTATAATGTTGAAAGGATCCTGATATTTGTACATAAACACTATGAAAAGTAGTCAGGATTCTGTCTTGAAGCTGCATGGACAGAGGTTATAGAGGTGAGTCAATCTTCTGAACACTGTTGACAAATTTTGAATGCTCCTGATAATTCAGTCAATAGGGTGAAAAAGGATGTTAAGATTATAGTAAAGCATGTTTTGGGAAAGCTGAAAAATGAAGAAGGAACCAACCTATCTGCTTCCCCTCTGTCACATGGTTATCAACTAAGTGGATGAATACTTTGCCTTTTATGTCCTCAATCGAAATATAACTGGAAGATATTTTAGATCTGGATTGCAGCTAGGTAGCACTTTGAATTGTGTTTGTGGCAATGGCGATTTTTGTTTTCTAATTATTCAAAAAGCTATTGTATGAGTAGAAATAGATTGGGAAAATACTTATTCCAGTTTGGGGCCATATAGGTAGCTTTCATTATGTAGACTTTTTGTGTTAGATGATGTATGCTGTGTTAGGTGTTGTGTCCCGTGAAACAGTTACGGAGTTGCTCATGCAGTACATCACCCTGATTTCTAAAGCAGGATTAAGCCAGTCTGGCTGGCTGAAGTAATTCACTAGCCTTGAAAAATAGTGCCAAACACAATGGGGGTTGGGGGGGGGAAATTGAAAATTGTATTTCTCTTTCCAGCAGTTTTAAAATATGAGATGGATGTTTTAAGGTCTGGGCTAGCCTTCAGCCGTAAGGTTATTTTAATGTTTGCTTTGTGAACTGCAGGCCACACAGAAAACCAAGTGTCTGAATTTCTATTACAAATCTATATGTTCATGAGAACAAGGACAAAGGGTATATATCACCTGCATCCTGGTGAGGCTAGCATCTTCAGCACTTCAAACATAGTCTTACACTGATTTCAGAACAATGTTGAAACATAACCTAAAAAGGCATATTATGTTTGAGAATTTATTCCATCAGAAGGCATTATGTGATTAGTGAGTGCATAATAATGAGTATGTTTATTATCTAAGGTGAAAAAAAATAGTAAAGCCATGATGATAAAGATAAGAAAAAATCAGAGAAGAGCAGAGTCTGTGCCCTGTTTGTAAGGACTAAAAGCATCTGTGTCTGATGTGGTAAAACTTTACTCATTAACATCTCTGTTAGAAGACGGGCGTCTGGAGAGGAGCTGTGGACTAATAACCTTCAGAGTTGCTGTATAAATTACATGGTAGATAATTTTTTATTTGTAGTGAACCTCATTGTCTCCTAGAAAACCAACTCTTTAAAGATGCTTATTAGCCACTTCATGTACTTAAAAGTAACAATGAAAGTTCTCAGTCGCCATTTAATGAAGAATATTTGACAGAGAACAGAGGCAGCTGCAGAAATTTTATCAGAGGGGAAAACTAGTGAGTTGATATATCACATTTGCTAAACTCACCTATACTTAGGGTCTGTATGTTCCAGACTGAAAAAGTTCAGATAAAATAAAGGCAGCTTCATTATATTAATTTTGTTCAGGTTTGATATAGCTTTTCTTCATAACAATTTTTTTGTTAATTCCTCTCCCAAGTATAAACTATTTACTTTTGGAATGTTTTGTGTTTTATGTGATTCAGACACCTTTACTGGACTGATGCAGGGACTAATCGAATAGAGGTGGCAAAATTAGATGGACGATATAGAAAATGGCTTATCTTTTCTCTACTGGATCAACCAGCAGCTATTGCTGTTAATCCAAAACATGGGTAAGTACTACAGGACTTCCCAGAGTTATTTTCAATGCTGCTGAATATCAAAGAACCCTGCAATGGTAAACTCTACAGGAAAGAATAAGAGAATGCTTTCTGGAGTTCACCTTTACTAGTGCTAGGAAATTTTTGTACATAGGAAAATATTTTAAGACTAGATTTCAAATGGCTGCTTGTGTCGGTGACAACACCAGGTAGGTCAACTAAAAGTCTCCTTTTTAAAGCATTGTGTGCCCACTGTTTCTACTGAAACTAGAGCAGCGTGGCTCCCTGAAGTCACCTGGGCTCTGCAGCTGTATCATGACTGATGGATATTCAGTGTTCATAATCCTTTTTCTTCCACTGAGAATGAGAAACTTTTATTAAAACCACTCTCTCTCCAAATCAGGACACATTCTTCTTTTGGTATTTATCTTCTGTATTTGAAACAAGCTGGTTCAGTGAACCCTCTCTAATGTTCCTGATCACTTCTGCAAAACACATATTGCTGAACAGTTTTATGTGCCATAACTGATATTTTCCATGAAACTCCAAAGGATAATAATGATGACCAAATCCTGAACTGTATTAAACTCTGGTTCTGTCTTTTCAGGCTCATGTATTGGACTGACTGGGGAAGGCAGCCAAAGATTGAATGTGCCTGGATGGATGGACAACAAAGACAAACTCTGGTCTCTGAAGACCTTGGCTGGCCAACAGGTCTTTCTATTGATTATTTGAACAATGATAGGATCTATTGGAGTGATTCTAAAGAAAATATTATTGAATCCATGAGACCCGATGGGACAGACAGAAAAGTGGTATTACATGGAGGTAAGAACTTATTATGCAATTAATATAACGGTAACCAACATGTATGCTAACAAGCACTTGGGCTTCACAGGTGGGGCTAGATTTGGGAGCTTTTCAAAGAGTAAGCTTGTTAATGTTTCGTCCTCCTTTATAACAGGTTAAATGGCACACCAGGTTCGAAGCTCATGATACATGGTAGCTAGATTCCCTGAGGGTAATTTACATGACCCAAATAGGGGACAATATGGAAAATTGGATTCTTGCTTTTTGATGTATATTATTAAGCAGTTTGCAGGTACAGTGGCATAAAGTGGTCCGGCACATAAAGGCTGTATGTGTATAGCTGCAAATGTGTAAAGATGAAAGGATTAGTTGATATATTTAAGCTGAAGAAGAACAGCAGTTCTGTCACTTCTGCTAGAGATTTCCTTGCTGACACTATTGTTTGGTTCCTTTGAGAAGTAGGCAGTCCATACAGCCTTGATGTCTTCGAAGGCCATTTATATTGGATAGCTAAAGAACGAGGAGAAGTTTGGAAGAAAGATAAATTTGGAAGTGGAGAAAAAGTGAAAGTGTTGACTGTAAATCCTTGGCTTACTCAAGTGCGTATCTATCATCAGCACAGATACAATCAGTCAGGTAGGTAACCAGCATCCTGGTGAGCAATTCCTTATTGTGACATTGCAGTTGACATTGATGTCTTCAAAGAGCTTAGTAATGTTCTGATAATGCGCCTGTCAGCATGGGTAATATGGATGTCTGAAACCTAAAAGTGGAACAGAGGCTGGCAAGTATTTTCTGCATACCCAAAGTGAAATCAACAGTGGAAAACCACATGCTGCTCTTTAGGGTCTCTTAGTTCTAAGTTATGACCCTGCCCTTTTTATTCCCCCTTCCATTATATAATTGTCATAGAGGTGGCAGTCACAATGTGAATTTATCCTGGTAACAAAGTGCTGGCCATTTAATCCTGCCTTCAAGGGGGATATTTTGGCTGTGACATGTCCACAGTAATCACAGGGGAAGATGTCCAGAGGAACATCCAGCAGCCCCCTCTTTTGAGGAGTTTTAGCTTTCAGAATCAGAAAGTTCCACGTTGTTTGGAGATGTTCAGGTTCTTCTTGGTGCTGGGCTGGCTTCCAACAGCCATACTCTCTCCCTTAAGAATGTATGAAAAGGCAGAGAAAAATTTTTTATGTAAATGTGGTATTTGGGCATTAGTTGTTTTAAAAAATGGTGGTAGGCTTTTTTGGATTTTTTGATGTGTGATATTGAAGAGATATACTACTGACTAGGGCAGTAGTATATACTGACTCTGGAATATGCTGCATCTCTTTATCACCTTTTTTTTTTTTTTTCTTCAGTGCCTAATCCTTGTAAAGATGTCTGCAGCCACCTCTGCTTGCTGAGACCAGGAGGGTACACCTGCACTTGTCCACAAGGGACTCGATTCATAGAAGGCAGCAGCACAGTGTGTGACGCAGGTAGAATAAGTTGTCAAACTGGAAGTGAAAGCAGAGGAAGCTTTTCTTTAGGAATGCAAATTCATTACTGAATTAGATATATGGAGGGATGAGCTAGCTAATATAATAGATTTTGGTAAGACAGGACATCTGGCTTTTCTTCTCAGCCATCACTGATTTGTGATCACCTTGTACCTTTTATTTAATCTCTTTGTATGTAATTTGTAAAATAAATATGGATATATCACTATAACCAGTCCAGACTCGCCTGCAAAATTGGTCACAGTTTCTGATTTTTGTTTTTAAATTCCAAAATATTTTGGTTTAATTTTGTTCAAATGCATTGATTTCAGAACTAGAGAATTTCTGGCAAATTATGGTCTACAATTATGTTTAAAATTCTGTACAATATATTGTTTGAGCAGTAAAATAGAATACAATAGAAACCTGAAACAAAGTTTCAACTTACACAATTCAGTGTCAACAGAGATAACTTCTAGATAATTATAATTCACTGAAAAGCCAGTGCTTGGTCATTGCATTGCAGTAGAGCCCCCAGAGTGCTTTCAGGAGCACCAGTAAAATAGAATTGCTCAGCCTTTCCTGAGAAGAAAGAGCATACCACTGCAGGACTATTTCTCTAGCTGAAAGTCTGCATCCATAGCTTACAGTGATGTGAGTGGTTGCCAGATGTCCTGTACTTATGTCCCTGCAACGTATCTCTAATAAATTATGCTTTCTAACGTTATGTTTGGCGTCTTCTCTATCGTGAATCTTTTCTAAATTCTCTTCTTTTTGCATTAAAAGTGAAAACATAATCATTTTTTACACTACCTTATCTCTAAATTACATTTTCTTAATAATTGTTAAGGCTCTTCCCTATTGCCATGTTGTGTGAGCTGCAGAAAAAAGAAGCTAGTAATATGATGTAACAATGAATGGAAGTGTGCATGTTTAATGTTTAAATGTTTCATGTTTAAATTAGGGATCAGTATATGCATTTGGATTGTTTGGTCCTTTCCCCATAGTGCAGTTACTGAGAAACACAGCCTGTAAGATCTGCATTTTTTCCCTTTTTGTATCCCATTTACTCAAAGGGAGGCACATTGTAGTAACAGACATCTGGCTGATAAAAATTAAAGGACAATAGTATTATGATCTAACTTACCAGTGTAAGACACACTGTCAAAGTCCATCCTTAATTTATAGCCTATAATGATGTCTAAGATACAGAGCTTTTATCCTATGTGAACTACACTTTTCTGACAGCATATCCTGAGTTATTACTGAAGACTTGTAAAACTACACTTTTTTTTTTTTCCCACTTGACTCAGCATCAGAATTACATGCTCTGTGTTAGGGCCAGCCCAGGCAGCTCAGACAGTGGCATGATGAAGAACAGGCTTCTGCACTACCTGGTGCCAAGCCATCAGCCTGTGCTCTGTAATGGCAGAAAACTCTGAGGACTTGGAGTTTGTCTCTTGTTCTCACTGTCAGGATGTATGGGAGTTCAGAGGGCCCTCCTGTATGCATGTTTCCATCCACTGCTTTTCTTCATAAGTAAATGCATCAAATTTTTGCCCTCTCTCTGCAGCTTTAAGCTGGTTGGATGGAAGAGTCTGGGCAAAGGAGATAAAGTATTGCTGCTTTCTGAGTGGAGAGCTTTGCAGAGTGGATGTAGGGTGCATTGCAGGAGCTAAAGAAAGTGATTGGATATACAGCTTTTAAATTGTCTGTGCCCACTTTTACTGAATAAGTTATTTTCTGAGAACACGTTTTACTTCAATTAACTTCCAAAAAGTAGTCTGTGAGCTTGCATACCCTAGTTCTATACACATAAATAAAATGCTCTATGGTAGTTTCTCTTTTGTTGAAGATGTCTTGATAACACATATATGGCTTTTGAATTTTGCAGCTATCGAATCCCCTCCCACAATGCCACCAGCATGCAGGTGCATGTATGGAGGAACATGCTATATAGATGAAAGTGGTCTTCCGAAGTGCAAGTAAGTCAGTATATTTTAGGATAGTCCTGGATCAGAGACTGTGCTGATTTAGTCTTGAAACAATTAAATTATTTGTAATGTGTTGGAAATGCTTCAGGAGATGTCATACATACTCATTAGCACATTTGTAACAATCTCAGCAAAAAATATATATGCATAAAAGTATCAGCAAAGAAGCACTGTAAATGCATCATTTGGAAAACAAACAAACAAAAAACACAGAAAGGCAAACCTCTGAAGATTGTAGTAAAAGGCTATACCAAAAACTTGTAAAAAATGGAGAAGTAATGCTCATTAGATGTAGCTTGTAATAGCCAGTAGGTGCCACTGATGCTCTGCTAAAACAAAATCTTTTTAGTTCAGTGACTAGTTTCTGATTCAGCACATTTAATTTCCACTTCTAATTCTATGAGGAGAGTAGACACACTATACTTACAGTCAGTGAGATATATAATTACAGAACACGGAGTTAAACCTTATGGAATGTAGATAAAAATTACAGAATACAATAAAAAAGGTAAGATCTTAGACTTAAAAAAAGCCATTCCATCAGTTGTCCTTTCTACATTTACAGGTGTTCTTATGGCTATGCTGGGAACTACTGTGAAATAGGATTGTCAAAGGGAGTGCCTCCTGGAACAAGTAAGCTTCAAGTATATATTACACTTGATATTTTGAGCTAAAAAATGTATAATACCTCATTATGATACCTCTTCAGGGTCAAGCTTATAATTTTCTGGGCTCTTTTTTACACTGAACCTATGCTTGCTCGAATATTTGCTTATTCTTCTGTCTTTGACAGCAGCAGTAGCAGTGTTGCTGACCCTCGTACTAATCATAGTAATTGGAGTGTTAGTGGTCGGAGGCTTTTTTAACTACAGGCGAACAGGCTCCCTCTTACCAGCACTTCCCAAACTACCAAGGTATGTTTTGAAGGCTTTCCTAGCTGGAAAGTCTGCACTGAAAATATACATTGGTTTCTAAATATTCTTGTAAAATGCAGTTTGTTTGACATGTGCTTTTTCTGTTGGAATATGAGAAGTGCGGTGTTGTGTCAATTCCAGTGGGTTTTTTATTCCAACCAATACAATAACTTATCATTATTTTGAAACAAAGGACTGTTGTAAAACTCTTGTACATTCTAAATTTGCTTTAAAAAATTAGCAATATAGAACACTGTTTATCAGGTCTAGATCTGGTTATTCCATTCAAAAAGATGCAAAAGACCATAGTTACATTATGTTTTTATTTTTTATTAAACTTTGTAAGATAATGATTCTGGTAAAGAGATCTTTTTTTACATTGAAAAGCTGCTCTTCTGCAGCACTGTATTAACCTGTTTAAAAATAATATGAGGCAAGTACAGTGAACTTCTAACTGTTTCCAGTCCCTGAGAAATCTGGGCTTTTTGTAGATTCCTGCTCTCTTGAGTTCTGTGCAGAAGGTCCTGTATTTGGATGCTCACTAGTATAATTCACTGCTAGTATTATTTTGAGCCTGACAGTGTTTTTTCAGCCCACTTCCAATATTTGTCATGCAAATCTAATGTGCAATTGTGGTTACCATCATGCTATAGGCAGATTGACCATTTGCTTATATGAAAATATTATCCTCTAGGTATATTAATGATTTGCATGCATGAACACCTTTATTATAGGTGTTGGAATTATATCCACAGATTTATATGCTATTTCAGCTGCATTTTAAAAAAATCTGTTTCAATGAATTTGAATAATGTTTTTGTCTATAAATCAACATTTAAGTGAGAGTAGTCAAAATGTAGGTAAATTTGGGGGGAATAATTGTTCATTGAATTAATTTGATGTCTATGTGAGCACACAAAGATAATTGAGATCATTCTGAATGGGCTAAATTAGGTTAAAAAAATGTTGAACTAATCCAGGAATACTACTTCTGGTGCCCTTGCTAGCTTATTATAGCCAGCAAAAATTCCAAGTGATAATTATGCTCAGAAGAACAACTAGAAGAATTTGTTTTATAAGCTCTCTTTCTGTATAATGTCTTCTTTTTTTTTATTTTTTTAATTAGTTTAAGCAGTCTTGTAAAATCTACTGAAAATGGTAGTGGGGTAACTTTCCGATCTGGAGCAGATGTGAGTATGGACATAGGAGTTTCTGGCTTTGGAGGAGACTCTGCTATAGACAGAGCAATGCAAATGGTAAGGTTTATTTAGGAAATATGTTTTTTAAATTGTGTGCTTTTAATGTCATTTCTAGCTCATAGAGAGAAGTCTTTTAGGTAAAAAAGATAGTGAGATGATAAATGTGTTCTAGAAAAAGTGAACATCAATTGATAATTTTCTGAAATACCTATTTGTAAAATGAAAGCAAGAACAAATGCAGAGTGTTCAAAATAATGTGACTTCTCTCAAGCTTTATATATTGTTTAAAATTAAAGATGAATTACAGACTCAATTGAAAGTAAATTAATATAAAAAGAAACAGATGGTGAAGATAAGCTCATAATACATGTATAAGACCTTTTTTCTAGATGAAAAAAACATACTCTTTGTTAAAACTAGGCAATTTCTGTAATTAAACAACCATATAAACATTTCAGGAAATACTGGGAAGATACCTTTAGGCTTGAATATTACATAAAATCTTTTTCATGGATTAAAAACTTTACAGTAGTTTCCATTTTCTGCCCTAATATTGACATACTGAAGTCCAGCTGATGCAGTTTTTACTTCGCTAATTACGGGTCTAGATACAGCCAATTTCTACTTCAGTGTCATTAATGCTCCCTCTATATTTAGAGTATAAAGAAAAATAGTAGAAAATTCACTAGGAAATAATTAAAAGTGTTTGGTTTACAGCAGTGAAGAACTATGGGGTATGCATCCCATTTTAACATCACGTATGCATGAGCAGATTGTAGAGAGATATTTTTCAGTATGGCTTTTCTTAGCCAAGATATACTAATATGAGGGAGCCAATAAGAGTGTTTATTGAACTGCAGTTGTTTTGTTTGGTTTTTTCTTCATAGAATGAAAACTTTGCAGTGGAATCAGGGAAACAGCCAATCACGTTTGAAAATCCAGTGTATGCAACCAGAGATGGTGGAGCCAGCACAGCCAGTGCAGTTATTCAGCCAACACATGTAAAATAAACTTAGGCTTTATGTTCATCTTCCTTTTCCTTTATGACTTAAAAAAATTCTTTTAAGAACATTGATTTTCCTTCATCTCCTATAGGTAGCAGCAGCTAGTACTGGGGAAAATGAAAATTTTGAAAATCCTATGTATGCCTCTGGGATATCTGCTAGTCCAAAGGAACCCCCTCAGAGTACTGATGCACCTCAGGTAGGACATAGAAATGCTCCAAATCAGGAATCACCGAATCACAGAATATTAGGGGTTGGAAGGGACCTCCAAAGATCATCAAGTCCAACCCCCCTACCAGAGCAGGACTAAAAACACCAGGGCAGATCACTCAGAAAGGCATCCAGATGGGTCTTGAATGTCATCAGAGAAGGAGACTCCACAACCTCTCTGGAGAGCTTATTCCAGTGCTCTGTAACCCTCACGGTAAAGTTCTTCCTCATGTTGAGGTGGAACTTCCTATGCTCGAGTTTGAGTCCATTGCCCCTCATCCTGTCACAGGGCACAAGTGAAAAGAGGTTGTCCCTGCCTTCTTGATGCCCAGCCCTCATGTATTTATAGATATTAATTAGGTCCCCCCTCAGTCTTCTCTCTAGACTGAAAAGCCCCAGGTCTCTTGGCCTTTCCTCATAAGGCAGGTGTTGCAGTCCCTTAATCCCTCATAGCCCTCTGTTGGACTCTCTCAAGTAGATCGCTGTCTGTCTTGAACTGGGGAGCCCAGAACTGGCCACAAAATTGAAATGTTAAGGAAGCTGCAATATAGTTTTGGTTCTCTTTAAGTAGTGCCATGGAGTTGGCACATAATCTGCATGAAGTCCAACTAACTGGACCATATTTACAAGCTTTGCAAGACCTGGTCAGGAACAGATTGGTAGGAGCAAAGCAGCACAAGCACAGAATTGCCCAGGGCTCACAATAAGGATCTGCTTGGATTAAACCCCCCCTTCTTCCTGGCTTATCTGGTTATCAAGCAAACAGACTGGAACAGAATGTTTCCTTTCACTATTTGTTGTGCTTCTGTTTGAAGGTAGATGCTAGTCTGAAAATTGTAATGTAACTGCTGTAAATTGTTATTGTAAATTATTATAACTAAGGCTTTACTTCAGACATTTAACAATTATTTTTAAACCCCTAGTGAATTATACCTTGATAGAAGCAGCAGAGTGAGTGGTTTTCTCTTTTTGTCCCTCCCTATAAAGCATGAAAAAAATTGCAAGAAAAATTACATTTTAGTTTGAACACTTAGTGGGTTTTTTCTTACATAAAATTGAAATAAGACATTTAGTCAGTGTACTGTGATAATTTTTTTTCACATTTATTTGTAATTTTATCCGTATTTAAAAGTGATAGCAAGGACATTTAAGATACTTGTTCTTACAGGACATTTTAACAATGAACATTAAAATATTGTCTCATCTCGATTATTCATGATTCATGGATGATGCGTTTTTATGTCTTAATATCCATCTGAATGAGCCAGTGATGGCTTTGCTTGCAGGACTATTTTCACACATTGTACACTAAAAAGCACCTTTGAGCTTTGAGATGACAGTTCGGTCAGCCTGTTGTTGTAGTTTCAAGAATCTCAGTAATTCTCTTGTGTTGTTTTAAAGACCATTTTTCTTCCTGTTTGACCTGTTTGTCTGGAATGGCTTTCATCAATTAATTTAGTCACTTCTACTACCTTCTGGCCTAGTTTAATGAATACTGCTTTAGGTAAAATAACTATAAGTGGTAATATTGCAGAAAAGAATGTTGGGTCTTGTGTTTAGAATTGCAGCATGGTAATGTAAGAGCACCCAGCTGAAATCACTGAGTTAGCAGTCAGTGCAAGTGAAATCCAACAACAGCGATGTCAGTTTTAAGAGAAGTTGAGAAAAATGTGTAAGGTTCTAATAATTTTTATGTTTCAGGAATCAAAGTGGAGTTTCTTCAAGAGAAAAATTAAACAAAGCACTAATTTTGAAAACCCAATATATGCGGAGGTATTGCTTAATATTGTATATTTCTATTTTTCAGCTAATGTACTGCTAGACTTTTTCCTTGCTTTCATAGGATAGAGATTATGTATGGGTAGATTCTGCTGCTAAGTGAAGCAGCAGAGAAATTCTAGTCCAGGTCAAGATAGGACTGAAGTGATTTTGAGAAAAGTTATGAAGTCTTGTGCAGAATGAGTTGTTCAGCAGGAATCCAGCTCAGGGAGCACAGCTGCATTGCCTACATCTCTGCTTTCCCAGCCCAGGCACTGTGTCCTGCTCCAGAATCTCAAGGGCTGGTTTCAGCTTGCTGGTGCATTCTGGACTGGCTCAGGGACACAGCACAAGTGGGAGGCTACTGTATTGCTCTGGGAGTAAAGTGTCTCTTACCCTCTCAGTTTGGGCTTCAGCACTGCACAAAAATTCAACAGCTCTGCAGCCCTGTTTCTATACCAGCCCTATTTTTGTAACCATGTAGTTGGATGAGACAGTTCTTTTAAGATGGCATGCCAGTGGGTGGTACGTGTGCTGGAGGAATTCTCCCGGCTTTGGGCATGAAGGTTTGGACTTGAGCCAGTAATTCCAGACCTTTTCATCTTACAGTTTTAAATTTCTAGTGGCCTGAGTGATGTAAGAACTAACTCACTGAATAAAACTAGTTGCCTTTTGTGAATAATTTAGGTTTCTAATGCTTGAACAAGGTGAGAGACTGAGTTCTGGAAGACAGGGATTCATTTCCTCAACACTAACAAATGTAACTATTTACAATCAGTATTAGTGCCAATGTTATCTACAGTCTTGTATGTGCATATAGACATATCAAGCTACCCCTGACATTAAGCATTAAAATAGAAGTCCTAATGTGTGGATTAAGTTCATAGTAGTATTTATGTAGTTTTTACTCAGCTGTACCATCTGAGATGCAAATAGCATTTAGTTTTTGTTTTCTGAAAGTTAAGATTGGATGTTTTCTACATTAGAATGTGAACTTGGATTTTATGATTATGGTTTCAGATGGAAAAGGAACAGAAACAGGGCACAGAAAATGTTCCAGCCCCTTCTCCTTCACTGCCTCCCAAGATTACTCTGAAGAGAGACCAACCATTAGCTTATACAGCAACAGAGGATACATTTAAAGACACCGCCAATCTGGTTAAAGAGGACTCTGTGGTATAACTAGGTAACTGATTTAGGGAAAATTAGATACATCCATTTGCACATATATTTTTTATAAACAGAAACGTAAGGTTCACATTCAAATGCTTTATAAAAATATATACATCTCTTAGCTAATGGCTGGAGAGGTATATTGAAACTATGCCTTGTTTTTTTGACAAATGCCAATTGCTATTTTTATGAACAATTATCATGATGTACTACTATATGTATATCTTTGCACTGAAGCTGTCTGAAAGTAATGTTATAAATATATTGTACATTTGTAAATTTTTGAAAGATGATCTTGTTTGGTGATGTTGCTTGTAGAAATCTGTATGGAATTGGTTGTCTCTTTAGGGATAAATTCATTATATAAATGCTTAAACTAAAAAAGAACAAAACAAGGTGAATTTAGGAACATTACTGATTTACAGGATCTTTAGAGTATTTAACAGCACCTTTAAAAAATACTACTGGTGCTCTGGGCATCTCTACCATCTATTTTATATACTACTGTATGTAAAAATGGGTGTTTCTATTTATCTTGTGTTAAACAAAAGATGGAAGAATCAATGCAGCATCAGTATGCTGAATAGTCACCTGTGCAAAATGTTGTTCTTACAATATTTTAACCACCTGAGATAAAATAATTTCCTCTCAATCCATAAGAGACAGTTTTTTATTCTAGGTTCCAATTAACACCATTCCATTAAGAGTGTTCTTTAAAAAGATCTGATATATTTAGATTTTCGTGCTACACATACTTAAGTTAATGAGATTTTCTCCTTCTCAGCAATGGAATAGCCCTATTCTTGGCTGGACTCTCTGGAAGTAATTTGTACTATTAAGTGAGAAGTAGATAGATTTCTATAACAGCGTATTTCCAAACAGAAAAATACAAAAGATAATGGTTCATTTAAAAAATTATTCAGGTTTTTTAATGTGAAAATTTAATTTTATTGACTATTTATTTCCTGAGGTGGACATTAATAGAAAGGGAAACAATTTCTACTGATGCTGTCTTTGTAGTTATCTGGTTATTTCTGTAACCTTCCATCAGAATATACTGTACATCTTATTAGCTTTTCTATTGATTAGCCAAGGTAGTTTCCACAACATGAACCATTTGAGTACCACTCTTGAGTACCACTGCAGGAACATGTTATTCAGCATTCCTGGCTAGCTACTCATATAATTGAAATACTCCTAAAATTATAATCATTGAGACTTTTACTATTTGATTGTTTTATATCTGAGTTCTCAAAATATATACTGTTTCTGATTAGAATGCTTATAATTGCTTTGTAATGTACTTTGATTAGAAAAGACAACTGGAAATTGATGCTGCTGAATAAATCTAATAAATGTATTATTTTATCACATCCTTATCCATAAATCGTGTTAAGGCTCTATGTAGTTTTTTCATTTGTGCAGATTTCTATGCACTCTGAGATGAAAACAACAGTGCTTTAGATAAAAAGGCAAATGAGAATAGTGCTTACTGCCTTCACACAACTGGCTAAAGCTCTTGATGCAACATCACTGTCATTGTATCACTCTAAGCATTAAAACTGCCCCATTACACAAACAAACTGGCCCTTGAAATAGGAAACTCCTACTATTGCTTGTAAGAGACTGACTATCAAGGTATTATGGCATAAGTGATTAAAACCTTAGTTTGATTAACTTTCATAGCTGAACACTTTTAATGTGTAAAATTCCTTAGAATCTGGGGCACACCATACCCACCGGTAAGGTTATGAGAGGTGATTTCTTTGAAAGGCAAGTTGCTCTTCTTGAGGAAAGAGTTCACAGTGTTTTTTAAAGACAGAAGGCAGGGCTTGCATTTCCACAGGACTGGCCTCCAGTTTCATACCACAAGAAAGAGCAGCATCAGTTTTGTGAACAGTCTTCATCAACAGAAAGGTTTGGAAACAGTTTTGGAGAAAGCTGCTAATATGTCAGTCACTCATCAGAGGTAGTTTGTTGTGTTTTTTTTTTTTTGTCCCAGAAGAATTTAAACTTTTCAGATGTGGCGGAAAACCATCCCTGGAATACTGTATAGATAGGCAGTATGTAGACTTGATTGTTTAACATACCTGATGGTGAAGGATTCCTAAGCTTCAACTGGGCCTCTTCGTCTCAGTAGCATACCACAATGTACCCTTCTGATTATGTGAAATTTAGTTTTTGGTACTTCATTCAACAGAAGCTTTAGATTTTCTCTCTCAGTAAATTTTTCACTTGTATTCTTTTTCCCATATGAGGACAGTCCCTGCTTGTATTCTTTAATTCTGAACTCATTCTTTTTCAGAGAAGGCTGATTTTTAGAGATTGCAGCACGTCTCTGAAATCTGTCAGGCCAGATAGAGAGAACTACAACTCTGCAAGTATTTAAAATGAAATAAAAAAAAAAAAAAAAATTCTTGAAATCGTTTCCCATAGAACAGAAATACTGAAAGGTTACTGAATGTTTTTTACTTTCTGTCCCTTTCTTGCGCACACACACATTCACACCGCCCCCCACCCCAAACATGCAGAGTGATGAAACTCCTTTTCTTACATTTGGAGTTCTGACCTGCACAT
This sequence comes from Apus apus, assembly GCF_020740795.1. Taxonomy (NCBI): domain Eukaryota; kingdom Metazoa; phylum Chordata; class Aves; order Apodiformes; family Apodidae; genus Apus; species Apus apus. Next base: position 20,427,734 of record NC_067287.1, on the reverse strand, counting down.
GGTATTTTTGTAAACTTAATTGAATAACACATTAATGATTAATCACCAGCGCAGCTCTTTAGCAAATAAAACCTTTACCCCTTCAATTTTAGTATCTCTAAGAACACCAGTTTATGAGCCTTTGGCCAGCAGCTAACAGATAGAAACAGTGTACAAGAGGCACAGTAACCTCAACTAATATGTTACCATTCTGAACATACTGTTTGTACAGTCAAATTAGTTTGCCATAGCATACACTAATGATCTTTTTCATGTAATGAGTGAAATAGTAATCCTTTTAATCGGCAAAGTACACTGAGGATGAAAAAATGTGAATGCATATTATTTTTAATATTTTCCTCAGAAACTAGACTAATATAAGAAAGTTAAAATAGAAGTTTGGATACTCCGTTTGGATAGTAACAGAATACAATGTAGTTTTGATTTTCCCTCTAATTTGGCATCTATAAAGTAGCTTGTGTTTTATCCCTGCATAGTTGAATAGTCAGGTGATTAGATGTGGTCAAATATTACACTTGTAATTTTTGGAATATGTTGCAATAGCTGGGCCTTGTTATTCTTTGATTTGATGTCTTCCATTCAAAAGTTTGTGAAGTTTAGCAATTCCTGAATATGACCATGAGAAAATCCCCCATGAAGTAGATGATTATATCTGACTAAATACATTCTTTAAGGTACATGTATGAAATACATTTCAGAACATTTCTGAAAGGCCATTGTTTTATTACAAGTTCTCTAGCAGCCTGTATGTTAAGTCTACTTGAAAAACTGATTCTGCTAGTGATTTTATGTTTCTTATCTGAAGATGTTTTTTTGGGTGAGTAGTATTAACCAGCTTGTAGCTGAATATTTTAGGAATGCAGATCATATAGAGGTATTACTTCTGAGAATAAAAAATGACCTTCAAAAATATGCTGGATTTACAAGCCTATCTGCAAACTCAGAAATTCCAGGTAAGGAGGGAAGTGGGGTGGGCACTAGAGAGTGTCTTCTGAAAGGAATGTAAGAAGTCTAATAACTGGTAAGGAAGAGGACAACTGGTTTTGATAGGATTAATATTTATTTCCACAGACCTGATAGTGGTTTATTACTAAATGTTAATTATAACTCCAGGAACTGATCTCCCACTAGCTGCTGGAGTTGGAAGCATCATACGCAGCAGCATGTCAGATAAACAGCTTGGGGCATAGGAGAGAAACAGCCAAAAGAACTTTGCATCCCATCCAGCTCCATATCGTGTCCTGGGGTACTTTGCTGTCAAGGCATGTTCCATGCATTTTATGACCTTAATATCAGAGTCACACAATCTTTTCACAAATGACCTTTGAGCTTTTGTATCTGCAAAGAAGAAAATAAATCTGAAAGCATTTATGTCAAATATTCTCTGTGCAAGTATTATTGATATTGAAGGATTTGGCACCTGCTTTAGGCCTCCGTTTAACTACTGGCTCAAGAACTGACAGCAGTACAGCTACAGCAGAGCAGAGACCAGAAAGGCTGCAGAACATGCAGGAGAAACAGAAATCTCTGTGGCCCATATTGTGAGCCATATGTTCCTACAGTAAGTGCAGCTTTACACAGCACAACTTTTCAGATATCTGTAATCCATAAACTTAGCATATGGTCATAGTAATAAATTGCCCCTGGGCATTCTATCTCAAGTATGGAGGCACTAAGGATGCTAGCATAACATCACATCTCACTAGTCTCCTCTGAGAACTCATAGTACAGGCCTCATCTGATATGCATAATCAGCAATAAGTTCTTAATTAACATTAATGAAATCCAGCAAATGTTCATAAAATCATAGATCGGTAGAGGTTGGAAGGGTGCTCTGGTCCATCTGGTCAAACCTAGACCAGGTTGTCCAGAACTGTGTCAAGACAGCTTTTGGATATCTCCAAGGATGGAAACTCCACACCCTCCCTGGGAAACCTGTGCCAGTGCTCAGTCACTCTCAGAGCAAAAAATGTTTCCTGATTTCAGCAGGAACATCCTGTGTTTCCAAATGTGCCCATGGTCTCGTGTCCTGTTCCTGGGCACAACTGAAAAGAGCCCGACCCTACTGTGTTTACTGTGTCCTTTCATGTATTTATATACATCAATAATATTCCCCCTGAGTTTTCATACAGTCCTTTTTCTACTTACATTCAATGAAGTATTTTTCTCCATAGGAGTCCCTGGTCTCAGGAGTCAGTCTGTTCCAAAGTCTTAAGAGGTTGCTCTGGATAACATCTGAATTAACTACTTCTGCCTTAAAGAAACCATGCTCAACAATGCATACTTTCACTCCAAAATGCTGCATCTCTATCCTAGAAGAAAAATCCCAGTTACCATCCCTGGCCATCCAATAATGGAATAACCATTAAGCACACGTAAGTTGAAAGTGTATTATATAAATTAATATTTGAGACTTTGATTCTTATCTTGAAATGTCAGAATAATTTTGAGATGTCCAATTTAGCTTCATAGCAGCGTACCTGTCCTGTAAAAGTGCAGCAGGAAATTAAATTGGAAAACCAAACAGAACAGTGTCAGGCAGATTAACACCTTTCTGTGGAGTTTACGCTGGACTGATGCAAAGGATGCAGCACTCAGCTGCTTCTTAGCCACTAAAACTTGTGACTATTTCAGTACTCTTGCATTATTTCAGCTTCTAGCGGGAGAAGATTATTGAAGTGCCTGGGAAGAAGCAGAAGTGAGCAAAAATTTTCAACTGGATTATAACTTTAATATTCATTATATGGTTAAGTGACTATGGTTAAGTGATTAAATGTTGGACAGTTTTAAGTCAGCTTGACAGGGTGCTGAGCCATGTCATATAAACTATAGTGGTACTTAGAAAGGTTGGAGCAGGTGATCCTTGGGGTCCCTTCCAACCTGACATTCTATGAGTCTATATAGTGTTAGTGTCATAAAGGTTAGTTTGTTTTCTGGTAGTGTGGTTCCTTCTGTGCAATTTTGAGTTGCAATGCAACTCCTTTGGGATGAAAACTCTTTGTCTTGCTGGGCAGCTCAAGAGACCCAGGCAGCTGTGTTCCCAAGGGAGCAATGGAATGGACCACATGTACATTAGCCATTAGGTTATATTTTCTTGGGGCATAGACTTTTTATAAGCATTCACAATGGTTTGCAAGCACCTTTCCTAGTCCTTCTCAAGACTTGACTTGCTGGGCTAGGCCTTAGCCTTCTCAAGGCAGTACAACAAAACTGGCTTCAGGGAATGAATTTTCTGAAGTTAGAAGTGCCTTTGGTAAAGTGGTTGCTGCCTGGAATTGTCCAGCTCAGATTGATATGGAGTATCAGAGCAAAATAAAATGGATTGTAAATGGGCAAGTTCAGCTTGCCTAGGAAACTCTGGATGTCTGACCAGGCTATACTGTTGATTTAATTTTTTTATGCAGTGAATTCCTAGGCTTGAAAGCTGCACACTAGGTATTTGTTCATGCAATGAAAGCTTCTCCCAGTGCAGTTTCCTGGTAGGTCTGTTCATAGTACTGGAGATTGAAATCCCAAACAAGTGACCAAACATCCTCTTATTTTCCTTTCCCTTGCCTTTTAGGCAAGATTTGCAGAGAGAAAACAAGAGGCAAAACCACAGTCACCCTTCCTCAGCACATCTGAAATCTGTTCTTGGATTCATGCATGTTCTTCTAGTAACTTACCGTAAGGTGTCAGAGAAAGCTTCCACGCCACATTTGGACAGGCTATAGACACCTCCTGCAAAAGCCATGAGGCCTTTGGCATTAATTAGATTGATTACTCTTCCCTCAGCTTTTTTCAGAAGTGGGAGAAGCTTGAGTGTGATTTCAATCAATCCCAGCAGACTAACATCCAGCACTGAGTGGAAGTCTTCAATGCTCAGCCAGTCTGTGGGTGCTGCAGGTGCTGTTCCTTCAGTATCACTCACCAAGCCAAAAAGCCCTAGGGGGAATACAAAACCATGTATTTCATTATGTGGCAATAGGTTACCCTAGAGTTTCATGCATAGCATTGGGAACCAAGTGTAGAGTCTGCAAAAACTTGAGTGAGATGAATACAGTTGTCTGGGGTTTATTTGCAAGATACACTCTCTACACCTGGCAAAATCTGCTAAAGAACTTAAGCAATGACTCTGAAAAGAGCATGTGTAAAGCATTAGTGGAAAACTATTTCAGCTGGAGATGTGGGCCACCAATACTGGGCTTAATTATCCAGATCCACTTAAGCATGTGGGCTCCTAATATGCACCTACATTCTCATGAAATCAAATTGTCCACATGAATGTGGAAATACTGTTTTTTCTGGATTGGGGTCTAAAGGTCTGAGCCAGACATGTGGAATTAGTTGGTGCTTCTAAAAATGTTAGCTTAACCCTGTGTTTTGATAATTCTGCTTTACTACCTTATAAATTATTTGATGAACTTCAGATAAATTGTGACACTTCCAAGAGTTTATTGAGGACAGCCTGTGCCTAAAGGGAGGGGCTGAAAGTCCAGCACTCAGCGTCCATGAAGAGTTTATCAGACTGAGGTGACAGTGTTAGCAGCGATTACCCCGACTGAGAACGTGTGCCTTTCCACAAGCTGGAGGCAAGACCCTGTTGGAGGAGGTAAGCACTAATAATTATGTTGTCCTTGCCCTCTAGAACTGTCCTGATGAGGCCAACAATGTTTTTATGAGCTTGAAAGGGAATGTCCTACTAGTAGAGGATATATTTTTTGCTGTTTAACTAGTTAATTACCAACCCTATTGATTATTTGGTATAACTGTGTGCTACAGCTCGTAGTTGAAGTACTGTGATCCCCTTTGGTGGCCCATAAAAATGTCTATTCTGAGCTATTGGTGCTGAGGAAGAAACATGTATTGCCATGGTTGGATGTATTTATTGGGCAGATCTTTTTATCACCCTTTGCCAAACCAAGTCTTGCTTTTTAACTCCACTCACAGGTATCCAAGGACAAACTTTTCCTATTAGACAAGTACTCAGAGGTGTATGATAGCAGGAGTAAGAGTTACTTAAAACTGGCTGAAATGGCAAGTGTTAAACAGTTACAGTCAGCGCAGTTGTTGTGTGTGTTGTGAAAGTCAGATTTTCTTGGCTATGCAAAAACACACTTCTGCTTGCTAGAAGAGGGCTAAATAAGATCTGCACCAGTCATTTTTAATTGGGTGGGCTGTTTTTTTCTCAATAAAGTTGTTTATGGTACCAGTTAGCCCTTCCTCCGACTGAGATTCTTCAACTGCACTAAAAAGAGTCTGAAAAACACAGCTGGGGATGATCTGGTTTTAATAGACTGAGCAACTAGATTTTTAGGCACTTGTAGGTGAAAGTGAGGGGAAGCCCAAAAGCATTGGTGGAGAGAGTCACTTTGAACTGAGAAATGACAGAGCTGAAGAATGAATGTGTTTCATCAAAAAGATGAAAAAAAGCATCTGCAGAGAGTGGAGAGGTACCACAACTTTTAGTGAGATCAGATTTGCTGATATTGAATAATTTTTCTGGGAAATTATCTTACCCTTGCCAGCAGTCTCCCTGGTCACAAACAGCACAGCCCTGGCAATGCTGTGGGAGTCAGCTAAGTTCAGGTTCACTGTCTTCAGTGAGAGTGAGGAGCAGGACCGTAGCTCTCGGCCTCCTTTTTCTGTGGCACATGCAGCAATGACACAAAATCCCCTTTTGTCAAGCCATTTAGCCAGCGAGTTCCCAAGTCCGGTGTCACAGTGCATTATGAAGACATGCTTTTCACTCAGGTTTCTTACTCTCTGACTGTCTCTGATGAGCCAGTAAATGAGAAGACAAAGTATGGAAGCCAAAATTGCTATGTGCAGTGAGTCTGCAAGTGAGAGCTACAAGCAATAAGTTAATGATCTAGAAATACAATGAAGCAAATGCACTCAGCCAATCCCCCAACTTCCTCAGACACAATTCCTGTAAGAGGCTTTGGCACAATGTGACTGGGATCCATAAATAATAGGTGCCTTGGCAAAACTTTCCCTATCCTCCTTTTCAATAGATTTCCACTTTTCAAGCTTTGCTGACCAATCTTTCTGGTCAGCCCTGTTCTTTCAGGGTATTTCAGACAGTATTCACAGTAGTGTCTGGGTTTTGTTGTGGACATTAGTGATTATTTGTGCTAATACCGGAGAGAGGAATTCCTCTGGGAAGAAGATGATCTTTGATCATCTCTATGATGCCGCCCAGGCTGTTCTTCTATCTGTAGTATGGAAGCAGAGTGGCTCCAAGAAAAAACAGAAAAACCTAAGCTGTAGTGCTGGGTCTGGTGACTAATTTTTTGTGTGATTTGTGTTGCGTGATGGTGAGTGTGATCTGCTGTCTGCCCCTTAGATAAGGTAGATTTTGGGGCAGTGCCTGAGTCTTGTGTCTCCTTCCTCATTGCCTGTTTAGCATGGATACACAAGCGCTGTACAATACATTATATAGAGAGTGTGTTTGTATAAAGAAAAGGGGGAATGTATGGAGATGTTGCCCTCCAGAGAAAAGCACTGATTTCCTAATTGAGGTGAGGAGGATACTGTTTGCATATAGTTCTTGCCATGGAAAATTTTTGTGACTTTTTTTTTTTTTTTTGCTGCTTTTCTATTTGTATTTTTGGTTTGTGCAAAAATTAAACCAAAATAACTCATTAAAACAAATATTTATGGGAAGGCTGGTAATTTATGGGAAGGCTGGTGATTTTCCAAACATCCTGTCAAAGAGAAACCTAGGCTCTAGTTACCTATATATGTGCAGAGTTGTAGACATCTGGCCTTTAAAATGTGACTGTATTCAAAGAATGAAGTGATACTTTAAAAAAATGCTTATTATTATTTTTACATTGCAGAAGTATTCAAAAAGGAAGTGGTCTTCTCTATCTCAAAGCTGTCTGAAGTTAAGCATTCACTTGACTGATTTTTGTGTAGCATCCTTGCTACCTTAAGATTCGAATACTAAAGGAAGCCTAATGTATTAGGCCTGGTTGCTACTGCCCATTGTGCTGTGTTCTTCCTACTGAGTTCATGGAGTGATTTGGATTCTGAAATTTGCTGCCACCTCACCAAGTAGGAATGGAAGGAATCTCAGGATCTGATAGTGAATGAATGTTGCAATGTCATTAAATAATGAAATTATTCATGTAGCTGATAAAGGATAACAAGTGACAACATTCCTTGCCTCTTAATTTTCTTTTTTAATAGTTGGGTGCCTCAGTAGCCATCAGTATGGACTTGTGAGCTACTGGTTAATGCTCTCTGACTTTAAAATGATAAGCGCATATATACATAGATAAGAATTTGCTTGTCCTCCCACTGCAATCTACAGGGAGGCTACCAATGAATTTTTGGGATGTTAGAGTTGTTCATGGTCTGCACTGCTTATTTTAGCCACCCATGTCACTTTTGAGGCTCACTTGATGTGAGGCTGTTCTGACGCTAGAACCTCTAATTCAGGTACTTTTTCTGAGATACTTGGCTTTTTTGCTGTGAACGTCCCTGTTAAGTCTGACAAGGATTGCAGTGTTCCTGAATGTGTGCCCTTTGGAATCATCTTTGTAATGTTTCACTGAGTTGGTGACATTTATTTTCTGAGAGGACTCACAGAGCGTGCTCTGTGTCATTAAAACTGTGAAAGAGCTCAGGCTAATTCAGGCTTCTGTGCTGTAAAATGAAGTCTGAAAACAGAATGTTGCAGCAAACAATCATAGATACCCCTGGTATATCTGCAACCATGTGCAAGGCCATGACGTTTCCTTTGCTGATTTAGAATTTGGAGCTGAGCTTGACACAAAGAGAGGAGTTGCTACAAGCAGGCTCTTGTAACCCCATGCCAATAAATTTCAGCAAACTACTCAGCGAACTATTGCTGTGATATAATTTTAGGACTCAATTTTTTTCCCAATACAAAACTAAATAATTAGAGATTTGGAGTAAAGAATAACCCAAATGGAAACAGCAGCTGTAGATCACACCCTCCTTCCTTGGCTGTGCTATAGGGAAGAAGCAATGGGCAGTGAGCTTGTACTACTGGAGAGCAGGTTAAATTTGAAATTGAGCTCTGTGGAGTTTCTGGCCAGGACGCCTTCTTGGCTCTTGTAAGAGAAACACTTGGGAATGCTCTGTTTAGTCCTGTGTTTTAGTACCCGTGTTTAGGTAGAAATAATTGGCACAAGGTGCTGTAAGACAAGGGGCTCTAATGGCAACAGCTGAGAGGAAAATGCTGTGTGTGGAGCCTCCACTGCTCCTTTCTGCCCTGTCAGCCCTAGGCCAGTGTTCCTCAGCCCATGATCCCTAACCACCCAGTTCTCCCCAAATACCAGTTCTGCTCCTCTGATAACATGTGGATATTTGGTGCTGAGCACCATGCTGGGTTTTGCTCTGTCAGTATTGATTCTGCTAGATTCTGTGATAGCTGCTGGAAGGAGTCTGGGGTCAGAGTCAAAGGAAACAGTCTCATTTACAGTTTTCTGTTGGTAAAATGGTCTAGTTCTGTCAATGCACATTGTTATGCAAAATATTTCTTGTTTGATAATTGTGGAGTACTAAAAAAAGCCACTTGTCTTCCAGGGCCATATCGATTTTGAAATAGCTGCCTGGAGGGGCAAAGAGTGTGTTTCCAGAGAAAATGTCAGCATGATATTTTAAGAGTATTGATATATCTTCATAAATATTGAATTTTGGTTACGAATGTAGCCAGTAAATAGCTAAAGGCAAATTCTGCTTTCCATTAAAACTTTTATATTTGCCTGGCAAATTGAGAACTCTTGGGATAGAGCTTGGTTTCTTACACCCAGACAAGTGCCTTTATAAAAGCAATTTATTTTAGAGAAAGGTAGCACGACTACACAGAGAGCCCTTTAAGATCCTTAGATGCCTGCAAAATACAGCATCCTTCTGCTTGTATGCAATAAAGGAAACTGAAGCACATAGACTGTATTAAAGAAGGATGTTACGGTTCTACTCTCACAGCAACTGTGCTTTGGTAGTCATGCCAAAGAACCTCAGTTTGGGGTGAGGTTTGGAGTCTGGGTATACTTTGGATTCTGCCATCTGCCACTGTGCTGGCAGTGCTAACCTCCAGAAGTCAGTGCTCTGCAATGGGTTAAAGTGACCTGCCAGGAGTGCTTAGGAAGAACTACCAAGAGGAAATTCAGGGTCTGGGGTTCTTCAGAAACAGCACCCATGTAGCACTTCATGGGAGGTTGAAAGGTATCGGACAAGGCTCTGACCGATCACTCATCCTGCTAGACATACAAAGCCCCCTGGTCTTCAGTTAACAGATATGCAGGCACAAATGCATCACATCTCCACTCTTAGGTGAGCTATTGCTGCACATGGAGGACTTTGCAGTTTGATTTCATAGTAAAGGTGTCCTTTTTTATGTGCTGTGTAAAAAAAATGTCTGTGTGATAATACAGGTTGGTGGCCAACAGATAACTTAAGATCTTCATTGGTATGCCACCTTAACAAAAATACATCTCCAAACTCTCTTACTCAACATTTTGCAGGGAGATCAATACACTCAGTACAATGGCTGATTTCTTGGCATGTTTGAATCTTTCCATGTATGGCTTGCACCTCAGATTTTTACCACAGCATTGGTAAAAGACCCAGGAAACTAAAACCCTGTAAACTCGTATGGTGACTGACTCAGTAGCTCAAAATAGAGAAATAGAGAGAGATTCCAGATTTCTGACTAAGCATTTATTTAGACCCTGTAGGTGCTTAGATAAGCAGCATTTGCTAAAATCACTCTAGATAGGAAGGAACTGCATGTTGTCTTTTCTGTGCCCTCGAAACCAAGTGCTTAATTTGTTCTCTTAGCTGTTCTGCAAATACATACAAAGAGTACTACTCACTATAATGGCAGACATGACTTCTGTTTTTGTGCCATTACTCACATTCTGGGGAGACATCAAGCTCAGTCTGTACCTCCAGGTGCTCATGAGTTGCCTTCACCAGTTATTTCCAGTGCCAGAACATAGAAAGAGCCCAAGTCAAACTCATAAGCTTGCTCACCAAGACCTGCATGGTGACAGTTTCCAAAAAAACCCTCACTGTAAATTGTGTCCGGTGGGGCTTCCCAATTGCTGTGTGTTGACTGACAAGCACAGCCCCTCTCTCTGCTGTTGATAATGACTCATGCTGTGATGCTTCTCCCAGCTTCTTATTTGCTATTAATCTTCTCTTTATGTTCCTTGCCTGTCTATCCTACCTATGTTGCTTAAGCATTGCTGGCTATATATAGTAATCTGCAGAGCCTGGTGGACTGTCAGGTCTCATTAGGGAGAACTGATCTACTCAGCTGGGAAGTACTGATCCGTGCTTTGTCTTGATGCCAGCAGGAGACTTTCCATTGATTTAACAGAGCTTTGTTCAGACCTCTACCTTTCTTCCTGTGTGTGAACAAGTTATTATTGATATGACTTAATATTTTAAGATACATCCTTATGTATGAAAACTTTCAGGAATTAAATTATTTTTTCTAGTCTACGGGCAGCTTTTTGATACTAGAAACAAATCAGTTGCCTGAGTAACTAAGCAATGCTTTTCAAATAAAAGCTCAAATTCTACAAACTGTGGAAGCAGAAGTTTGCAAGGGAAAATCTCTAACATGACTGCTAGGTTGCCTGCTTGTTTGCTCCCTGGCCCAGAGTCTGCTGGGCACTTCTGATCCAGCTTTGAGTGCTACTGCATGAACATGTAAGCAGAACTCCTTGTCCCCACTCATGCCTCCCATTCACAGTGTTGTGCAGTGCTGGATGCTGTGGGAAGTGAGGAGGCTTAGGCAAAGGCTGTTCTCAACAGCAGAATAAATGAATAAGCTTTTTATGAAAAATGATTTGAAAATAATGGAATAAGAAGGAAATTAAAACTGGACAAACTAAGGAAGGTGGTAGGATGAAGCTGGAAGTGATCTGGCCCCCATTGAGTTGACTGGACCATGGCAATGGCAGGCTGTCCCAGACTGGCCACTGACACCTGTCTCGCTTCTTCCCGGCAAGAGCTGCAGAGTTGTTAGTTCATCCTCTTGGTGGGCAGCTCTTACCCCTCTAGTTTCTTTCCCTGCTTATTTTGGCTTGGGCCTGGAAATACTTGAATCTTTTGCCTTCCTGAGTGCTGCACCAGCCCGAGCTGCGGTGTTGGTTGTTTCTCTGCTTTCAGCAATCTTGGGGCAGTCAGGAGATGTGTGCAGCTTGCTGGAGATTCAGAAGGTGGCTGGCAGGGATTTCCTCTCCGGCACAAGCCTGGCAGATGTGCCTGCTGAGTCTGCCTCTAGTCCTGTCTGGTCTGATTCAAATGAATTCAGTGTAGTTTAAAGGACTACAAAAGAGCATTCCACCAGCATGCAGATCCTATTGCAGGGGAACGCTTCTCCAGCAGTGTCAAGTCAGGGGTCCTGCTATTGTAGGTAGCAATCCTTCGCCACAAAATGTAGGAGAGAAAAACAGAAAAGTAATTTTTCTTTACCATTTGTTGGTTGTTTTTTTTTGTTTCAGCAAAGTGCTTTTGAACTGTAGAAAATTATTTCATAAAGATGAACATATCCTACTTAGTATATTGAAAAACATAAAAATGGGGAATTTTTCCAAGAAATTCCCTTTCTTACAGAGGATTCTCTGACTTGTTCAGAGCACAACATGAGAAGGAGCTTAACAGAAGGGAAACCACATAAGCAAAATGTGAACTCTGTATGTGGCTTTCTGTTAGAGAGCTTGGCATGAGACAATCTTGTATCTGCAGAAAGCAGCACTCAACTGTCTGATTTCCCATTGACTACTGAAGTGTATTTCATAATTAAATCTCTGGCTCCTACGAGTGGGAAAAGTTAACCTGCTTGAAGTGTAACTCTGGGGAAGGAAATTTGGTTCTCAAGTGAAAACAAAGAAGCTAACATTACTCCTGCTGGGCAAGGGAAGGTTTTGAAGCACATCTTTGCTTGTTGGCTCTAACAATTTAACTGGAGCCAGGTCCCTTGGGTACAGACCCTCAGGATATTCTGGCCTTGTGGAAGTCATGGGTCTTCTCCTGAACAAGTCCTTCTAGTCCCTAAAAACCTCTATCTAAATATTCACCTGTCTCATACAGTCTTGTGAGCAGGACAGGGGGGTTTGATAGCCATAGCAGGGCAGACACAGTGCTGATTTCCCGAAGTCCCTGGCTTTGTTGCTGGCATTTGAATAAATAAGGTGTCTGGTTTCAGAGGGGAAATGCTAGCAGAATCTGGCCCTTAATAAGAGTCATAGAAATAAGAGTCATAGAATCATTTAAGTTGGAAAGGACCTTTAAGATCCAACTGTTAAGCTAACACTGCCAAGTCCACGACTAAACCATGTTTCTTATACACTAAACAGCTGATATTTTCCCTGCATTTCTTATTTAAATAATATACAGCTAGTGTGCCCTGTCCCAAATTCTGTTTGTATTTTAATTTAAGTGTTAACCTTCACAGTGCTAGGGTCTCGCAGCAGCTGACAGTATACTTGTGGTGTGACAGGGACAAAATTAAACCAGCCAAACGGTAATTTCTAAAGATAAAGATCAGAGTAGGTGGTGTCATTTCATACTTACTTTGTTTCCCTAATCACTTTTGACTGAGTAATCTTGGTGGGGGGAAAAACCCCAAAGATTTAGCTTCTAGAAAGGCTCTGTGTGAAACAACACCAGGGCTGACTGCTAACTTCAGAGGACAAAATTCACATCCCTAGGGCCCAATGCTGCCTGTTCTGCTCATAACCTATTTTCCTGGAATATTTTTGTCATATGGATCTTTGTGAAAACTGGAATCTTCACAGGTTCTCAAACTGAGCACCTAAAACATGAAGGAACTGAAAAGTGACAGTCATTTATGAAAGTTTAATAGTTTATTTGTTATTTCTGGTTTACACATTAAAAATGAAATTATGTAACTTTGAAAAATAGTATCAGATATTGGAGAAATAGATATATTTCCTACATTTATAAGAAATGCTTCTGTATTCCATGTATAGTTGGTATCATGCTGATACCAGGACAGGTATTATGGAATCAGCCATGCTCATGATAGGGGATATGTTGGCATTTACTTTGCATGGGAAACTGCAAGCTCTACTCTGTTTCGCAGAAGTAGGAAGTCTTGTACAACTGCTGGCATTCTTGAGAGGGGATTCCAAAGGAACTTAGCATCCTGCCCAACAACGTAATGGGCACGTGGATGGAGGCTTGTTAGAGCATGCTCCATGCACTGAACAACTGGTGAAATGTCCTCATTAAGACAGATCTTGGACAGCTTTTGTTTCTTTGCTGCATCTGTAAAGCTCAAAAAGGAAGAACATTTAGTGACAGCCAAAAAAGGTGACTTTTAACTCTTCCCCCCACACTTATGTGTGATTTCACTAAGGATTTGGTATTTCTTGTTTCTCCCTACACAAGATCTTGTTGCAGTTTCTGAGGACCAAGGAGCTATCCATAATGACCTTGTTATATAGTTGACCCCAAGAACATTCTAGTTACACTTAACTGTGGAACAGTCATGGCAAAACTGGGTTTGTATGGTTTGAGTACAGGCAACCAGCATTGACAGGAGCTCAGAATAAACATAACTATATAAGAGGCAAAGGGAAACAGAAATGCTGTAGTTGTAAATAAGTCTATTTTAGTAAGGAAATTGATTTGTGGAAAGTTGTGAAACAATTGTAAAAAAGAATTTGAGGGACAAGAAAGTCCAAGGATCAAAAATTAAGCAGCCCCTATTCAAGCAGGCTTAGCAAGTGCCTGTCAGACAGGTCTTGAATGGGCTTATCACCAGTGGAGCTAGCAGAAGCAAATGGAATTGATCCTTATTTGATTACTAAATAAATAAACAATAATGACAAGAAACCACATCAAGCACATTGATTACATCATCAGATAAAAGATTTTCTGCTTGGGAATTTGTTCAAAAGCTTCATGCCAATATGAATAATTAATCTTTAACTAAGATTTGAATAAAGCTTCCCAGAACAAGTTTTTTGTGCAGATAGTCATATTGCAATTCAGATACTTTTGAGAAGTTTGACATTACTGTTTTTCCAAAAAGTCTCCACAGTTAGACTATAGAACATTACTTTGCAAAGCTTTCTCAGCGTGAAATGCATTGCTGCTTTTGATATAAATGTCTGGAAGTTGTCGCACCTTTCTGAAAATACTCCTCTCCATATTGCTTTTTAACATCAGAGGGAAGCTTATTCCAAATAACCTCCTTCTCTTTCATGATCTTTGCTGGATTGGTTAATGCTGTTTTGAACAGTCCAGGTTGAATGCAACAAACTTTAACTCCAAAAGCTTTCATGTCTCTCCTGCAAAGACAGCCCAACAATTTAATCACATTAGACATTATTATTAATATTGTGGGGTTTTTTTATTCTATACTAACACTTTTATTTCTGTCTTTACATGGCACACTAGCACACAAATACAGTAAGGTTTGTTTATGGTTCTGAAATTTCAGCTTGTTATCCCTAAATGAAAGAGGGATGAATTATCTTACCCGCTTCATAGAGTGAGAACATGCACGGGCAGTGACTATGCAGTAGCTGGCATAGTGTATTTCACATCCTAGTTCACCCTGCAGTAGCTCATTAGTTATCTGACTTGTCAGTAAGACTGACTGGCTGCCTAAATACAATTATGTACAGCCATTTAAATTATGTATGGCCATTTAACATGTTTTAGGGAATCCTTCTCGATCTCTGGCCTGATGCTCCAGATTGGTACAGTTCCTTCTGGCTCCATTTGTATCAGTGAGTGTCTAATATCTAAAACACAGAAATTGTTCCCTATGTTACAAGAAGCTATGGTGGTCCCCAGGATTAGTTGCTATGATCTCTAGATCACTCTAATGATCGGTATAGTTAAGAGAAAACACTTCAGACAACAAAGCATAGACAAAAGTTACAATCATGCAGTAAGTCATGGTATGTATTTTTTCTGGATGGATGGCTACTTCAAGTTTTTAGGTGCACTTTTCAATTAGGAGAATTAGGTTCATATTGCAAAGACATCTGAGTTCTCTTGAGTGGAGATTCATCTGCAGTAAGGTCTCTGTGCACACTAAGTTAGGCTAGTTGCAAATCCATAGGAATTGTAACTACACTGCGATAATACTTGAAAACAAGCTTTTGTCCCCAGCAGTCTTTGTACCATTTCAGAAATGGCATAATCTGTGTTGAGCAAAATAACTTTTAAGAAGATTTAGTCCAAACTGTCTCACGTTTTTCAATTTTATATCAAATGCCAGGATTGTAAATCAGCTCCTATTCTGCATGTGCCAGTTTTCAGTTAGTATCTGACCTTAGGAAAAAAAGAGTGGTCTTTCCTCATAGTGCTATACCTTAAGCTGTCGTTAAATCCTTCTACTCCAAACTTTGAAGGAAAATAGCCTCCACCACAGAATGCTAGGCAACCTCCAACACTGGATATATTTACTACCCTTCCTTTTGCTTTTTTTACTAAGGGAAGCATATTTATTGTAACATTTATAAGTCCAATTAAATTAACTTCAATTGGTTCTCTGAAGTGCTCAATATCCAACCAGTCTGTAGGAGCTGATGGCCCCATAATCCCAGCATTATTGACAAGTCCCCAGAGACCTGTAGGGAAAAGAAGAAGAAGGAAGTCAGGAAGCAAATTTTAATTTAATGCATCAGATTAATTGAACTGGGTGAGACTTCATAAAAAATCCGTGAAGGTCAAAGAAGGGAATGAAGATTTGGAGGGATTGCTTGAGAGTATCCTGCAGTATTCAGCTTTATTCTCAGTGTTCAGGTTTTATCACCATGCTTTCCATCACCCTTTGTGTAATCTCTCCCCTACCACAGCATTTTGGACAGGGTGTGGTGTTGACTTTTTATGGGAGAAAGGGCAGTAGTGGGAGGGGAAAATACAAAAAAGGAAAAACAGTTCTTTTCTTGTATCAGCTGTTAGTTCTGTGAATTAATACTTTCGCTGGTCTGAGCTAACTAATAGGTTTTCTTGGGGAGAAAATAATTTTTGGCCCAAAATCAAGCACAGTTTCAAATAAATGCAGTTTAGCAATTTATGAACAATTTTATGAAGCTATGAAAGATCAAATGGAGATTGGAATTTAGTGTTAAGTATGGTACTATGGCACACCATAACAGAGCAGATTTAAGACTCAAAGTTAGCAGAATACGGCCCATAGGATCTCAGGCCTTTGTAAACTCTACTGCAATACCATTTCTACTGAAAGCAATTACATCCAGTAATGCCAGCAGCATCCTCTCTTGTGCAATGTGTTGGGTCAGAGATACAGGATTTTTATATTTTTCAGATGGTCTACAAGCAGTATTCTAAAACAGATTAAGATTTATTCAATAGAGTTCAAATGTAATTCTTGCTTTTGGCAGAATGTGTGATTACTTACAAGTAATTTACTATATATATTCAATTTTTAAATTAAGAACTCTTTATGCTTGTTATGCAGCATTTATTTAATTTGTTCCCTAGCTGGGTGACACAGCATGGGAAGTGCTGAGCACTCGTGTTGTAACCCAGATATGCATAGGAGTGCAAACAGTCCTAGTGACTGGATTTCTGTTCTTACAATGATGTATCAATAAGCCTGACTTTTTTGAGCATATTCCCAAATATTTACCTACCACTAACTACATGTATAAAACATCCCTCTAGTAAGAATCTTCTTCCATGTTTTCTGGAAGGTAACAAAACATCCATGCACTTGTCAAATGTCAAAATAAGCTGTGAACATAGCCTGGTATTTTCAGGAAAACTCTATTGCTGCCTTTTTTTTTTTTTTTTTTTAAGACAGATCTGGCACTCACCTTCTGTCTGAACTTTGTCTTTGACCCATGCAGCCACTTTCTTAACACTGGCTGAATCTCTCACATCTAGCAGCACTGTCTGAAGCTGCTTTGAGGTCACAGCTTCTAGCTCTTTGGCTCCTTTTTCAGTCAGACAGCTGGCAAAAACACGGAATCCCTTTTTATCAAAAATCTTTGCTGCCATATTTCCAAATCCTGTGTCACATCCTGTGATGAATATGTATTTTCCGGTGAGATTTGTAACCTTCATCCTGTCTCTCACCCTCCAATGCCACCACAGAGACACAATGCCAAGAAGTAATATGTAGAAAAACATTTTTGCTGAAGTCTTCTGGACAGTTCTCCTGAAATGAACACAAAACAAAACCAAACACCAAAGCTGCTAGTTTTTAAGGGATTTTTACTTGGTTGACTTTTTTCTTTTTTTTCTTGAGTTGGCCAACTGCAACTATTCAGAGAAGCAGGTACAATTCAGAGCAATACTCTCCTTATGCTAAAGCAACAACAAAAAGAGCCTTCCTTTGGCAGAAATGAGAACTGGAGATTCATTATTCTTTGTAACCTTATTACAATGTGTATTAGGTTACTGCTGCTAGGTCAATAATCTTACATTGAATACAAGTGGAAGAAATGTTGACTATGAAAGAGTAGCAAAAATGAAGTATTTGCATGGAAACCAGCAGAAATGACTGAACTTTGTGTCAGTTCATAGAAAATTAAAGAGCAAGATTAGGGCCAGCTGGCAACAAAAGGTCAATCGAGATCAGCAGCACCAAGAACCTTTCTCATTACTGTGGATACCTAAGCAGTGCTAGCCAGGAAAAATTAGTTACTTTATTTTAAAGAAACCTTTGGTTGTCAGTGCTGAACTGTCATGAAAGGGAGTAGCAAGTACTACTGCTTTGCCTCTTAATAAATAAATTCTCTCCTGATCCCTGAGCATGGGAAGGAGGCTGCAGGTTGGAGCTCTTCACCTGTCAGAGTGAAGCTTAGGTAGTGTGACAGCATCAGTGCAGCAAAATATGTTTGGGAAGAACCTGCATATCTGGGATTATGCTCCAATTGACTTAATAGTGAATTTGTAAGTAACTGTTGATGATGGATGGAATTCATCTTAGGGAAAACAGTTCAGTTATATTTCTTCATTAACGCTTATGGCACAGAAAACAGGAGATACTTTATGCAATCAACTAAAAAAATAATTTTAGATAGATATAATGGAGTTCAGATAATTTTAGAGATTGCTTACAGACAATCCATCTATGCAGAGGGCAAGATGCAATGAAGTTGCATGTGCTATGGCCAAATTCTCCTCTGGGAAAACATAATTTCAAAGGAAATTACAAAACCTGCCATGTTTTTAAGCCTCGTAGCAGGAACAGGAATGCTCTTTTTATTTTCTGCACGTAGATCTGCTTGCTGCTCTGACATGGGAGACTCAACAGATGTCCATTTTTATTGCAAGCCCCATGTATGCTCATGGTGCTTTTTTTACATAAATGCCTATGCTGGTGAAATAAGAGCTCCTTGTGCTGGCTGAAGTTACCCAGGGTGTTGCTTAAGTTGCAGTGCAGGGATGCGAGTTTTTGTTGCTTAACTTCCTCTGCAGCATCAGTAGTGAAGAAAGCACGAAGAACTATTAGGTAACTGCTCCCCCTGTGTAGTATTTCATGTTTCCTTTGTCTTGGAAGGAAATTTTTCTGTCAGCATATGTACGCACTCATAGCAGACTCGGTTTAGCGGCTGGCTTTCCTCCTCCTGCAGCCCTTATTACAATTAACCTTCTCTTTATATCATCTCTCTCTCTGCCTGGAGTTGCCACCTTCCTTTGCCTGCAGCTGAAGTTACAGCTGCGAGCCAGGGCCAGGCTTGCTCCCAGGGGCTGTGTTGGAGACTTGCCCCGCTCCCCTCCGCCGTGCGGCGGCGCGGCCTGGGCGGGCCTGGGCGGGCCCCGCTGCGGCCACCGGCGGGGGCAGAGGCGGAGCAGGTTAGAGAAGAGCCCCCTCTAGGGAGGCAGGGGACAGAACTGTTTCATCAGGCCCTATGTCAACTATAAATTAGATATAAGGTACAACTAGTAAATTAACGTAAGCAAAACAGAGTTTTGGACTGATCTGTAATCTGGTCAAGAAATAAAAGGCAAAGCCAGAGGAGCTCGCTTGAGGGAAAACGCCTGGTTTTGCCTGGCAACAGGCATGCGTGGGACTTGGATGACCACGGTTAATTTACTTCTGATCCCTGTGATGTTCAATCAATGGGTCGGCGGGACTTTATATCAAATTAATTAAGTGCTGAAATGACAAGGTTTTCAGTTAGAGTGCTGTGTACAGTCTGTGTTTCCAGCTCCAGCCTGCCAGGGCGACCGACAGGTCCCGTGCCTGCCCACTGCGGCCTGGCTTCTGCCTCTGGTTTTTCATACGGGATAGCAATCAAAAAGGAAAATAATCAAAGGGTTCATCAGGAAAGAAGGTGGTTTTCTCTAGTTTCCAGGAGGGAGAGTGATAAGAGGCCCTCAGAAGCCCCGAAGGCGAAGGTGTTTAAGTGGTGGCACTCCAGAGAGGTGAGGGAAGCGGTGCGGGGGGACTGCCATCTTGTGACGGGAACGGGCGAGTTGCGGAGCTGATTGCCCAGGGGACATTTTGTGAACGTTTTGCAGGGGTGCTCCATAGACACATAGACAAGGGGAATGACATCTGTGTATTATGGCAGGCACTCAGAGTTGTCTTTTTGAAAAATATAAATAAAATTAACACCTTGAGTCACTTAATTTTGATATAAAAGTTATAGTTTGCATTTACAATTTACAGTTTGTTTTTTATGTTTGTATGGTTTGGTTTTTAGAAGTGTTGTCGCTATCTCTGCTAAGCGTTTTTATTTGCATAAGTGTTGAAATGGAGAAAAAATCCTTATCAGCTGCCAGAGTTGTGTAGAATCAAAGGGATAACTTCCTACTTCTGGTATCTGCATCTTTCAGTGTGAAGAAATATAGTTTGGTTGCAAAAAAAGGAAATTTACTTCTTATAAGTAAACAGCTTTTTGCTTGCAACAAAAATTATAAAACCCAGCCATCAAAAGAGGAAGTCTTGCTTTTAGGTGCAAAAAATTGATTTCCATGTAGAACACTTGCTAAAGATCTCTGGAGAGGACAGTAACTTTTTCAAAAGTTGTGCTGCGTTGAAGGAAATAACGTACGCGTTATTTCCTATTACACGTGCACCTCAGGGATTGACATAATTTAGTTTTTAATAGCAATAATTACAAGTCAGTAAACTCAGTGTAAAATTCACTTTGCATTGTACCAAGTGGATACTAAGTCATGTTTGTGTAACTGCTCTGGTGCTAAGAAAGAATGAAGAGGCAGCACCTGGGTACTTGCCCAACTGTGCCCTGACCAGCTGTGTTTATGTGTACTGACCTTTCCTGCACCTTCCCACTCCTCCAGTCTCTGCCCTGATCACATTCCCGCAGAAGACCTTGTTCTCTTCCAGCCCAGTCTTGTAGGTTTTGTCCCCTAGCTATCTTTATAACTGTGACAATTTTTTAAGGTGAATTTCATAAACAGTATTTAACAATGACATTCCAAGAAAAGTTGTGGAAGTCATCTGCCTAAAAATTCAAGCTGCAAACTCTAATCTTACCTTATGTTAGGTGTCCCTTATCTTAAATAATACCAAAAGAGAATTTAAACGTGCTTTTATTTAGAGTTCACTTTCCTTTCAGGCTATTCAGGTGAAAAAATTGTGATAGCATGTGGAGCATAAGAATGAAAAAATATTTTCAAAAACAGGGAGAAATACAGAGGTGAACAAAGTGTGGGTTTGTTTGGTTTTTTTTCTTCTTTTTTTTTTTTTTCTTTTTTTCAAAGGACCAGAGGACAGGAAGATAAAGCATAATGCAGAAACAGAAGTGAAGCATAATATTGAGATCTGCCTTACACTTCTGACACTGTGAGATGCTATCACTGTAAGTGGAACAATTAAGATAGTGAATATAATAAAGTGAAAAATCCAGTATCTGGCTTCTTGGCCCTGGAACCATTTTATGGTAGCTACAGAAAGAAATTCGGCTATGAATGGTTAAGAAATAAATTAATGAAGCATAGGAGCTATCTGTGCAGTGCCTTCTGTCAGGCAAGAGAGTCCAGACAGCTGTACTTGCATACAGACTTTAGCAAAAAACACAGAAACAAGCTGCTCATCTGGAGTCGCAACCTGCAGTGACAGACTGTGTCAGTTCATCTGGTGGAAAACTGTGGCCACCTACTCCTCCATAACTGTGTGCACTCAGTGTGAAATTTCTGGCTATCATTAGGAAGCTTTGGCAGCATATTTTGATTGCTGTTTTCAGTACTAGGAATAAACATCAATAGGTTATAGACTACAGTTTACAGCTGAGGAGGCCTGTGCCAAAAGAGCATCTGGGATTTCATTTCTTACTGAGAAATTATCTGTATGGGAATAACTAAGATTCTTTTTTATTCACTTACGCTTATGAACTTGTTGGAAAAAATCCAGAGAAAAGAGGATAAATTCATTTAGAGTGGTAATATGCTGGAATAAACAGCTACTTAGATTAAGGGAAGAAGCAGTTATGTCACTGCATTTGGCTAAATGAATTGTGACATTTTCTTTCACTGCAAAGAGATATTAAAATGACACGAGCTGTAAGCAAATACTTTGTTTCAACTAAGGCCACAATTGAGAGGAATTATCCTGACAGTATTGTTCATCTTTCATGAACTAAATAGTATCTATAACCTACTAAAATTCAGAGATGTTGCCTGTGTCCCTTATAAGAATTCAGGAATGAGAGCATCTGTCCTCAGTCTCCTCGATTTACTGAAGTGCTGCTCTCAATTGTTTAATTCAATGGCTCATTTTTCCACTACCTGCTGTAAAAGGGGAAGATGCCTTGGAGTGGGGCCAAAACTGAGTGCTATACTTTCTCCACTTCTCTCTACAGACAGATAATTTGTCAGTATAGATTAATTTTTTTGGTGCATGTCGTAAAGTCACATCAAAATTTCTTAATCTTCCGAACTTTTTGTAAGGCTGAGTTGAGAGAAAGAGATTTAGATGGGAACAGAGCCCTTCAAAAAGGTTGGAGTACTCTGCAGTCTCAGGTCAAATTAATCTCTGCCTTAATCTGCTTCAATAACAGTGGGAAACAGGCTCTCTGCAGACATTTTGAATGCTTAGATGGGCAAAGGCTTTAAGTGAAAAGGCTGAAGTAATTTGTGTAAAGCTAAAACAATATTTTATATAGTTACATATATATATACTTTATATATTTTATATAGTTTATGTATATTAACTTTTGTGCATGAGGCTTTTTAATGAAAAATTTGACAGCACAGAAGACTTGAAAAGAGCTGACAGTCACTACCATAAAGCTGTTGTTTTTCTGTCCTGTCCTATCACCAGGGCTCTCTAGTGAGAACTGATTGTAGAGGGGAACTAAACAATGGTTGCCATTTCCTTCTAAACTCTGTGGTGAAATTGGCTGAGGTCATAGCATTGTCCTCACCAATGCCCTGCATTGACAAATCAATGGAGGGCTCATCTCCAACAAGAATTTACTACTACTCAGGACCTTCCAGATTTTAAAATCTTAATTTAAAGAAAGAATGGTAAAATATGAGGAGTCTTGGGGAGAGGAACAAGCTATGGGTTAGAAAACCAATCTTTTCTGCAAGGTTTTAATCTGAATTTAGCTTAATCTCTTAACCAATTTTCATATAATTATTCATATTATATTTTCACATTATTCAGCTGATGTTGCTTTTTACTGCACAGGCGGTAGTGTACACTGAATTATTGTATGGCTAATAAAATAAGTCTCTACTAATGCTGATAAAATAATGCTATAATAATCTTGTCCTGTACACTCATGGTGAGCTGCTTTTTTTTCCCAGATAAGTCTTGTCTCCTCGTGTATGTATAATTGCTTTCCAAGTGACCTGACTATGTTGTGAGATTACATTAGTCAAATTAAAACTCTCCATCAGATGTCAATGAACTGTAACCATTGTGGCCATGCGGTTATTGACCCAGGTGCAGATAGCCAATGCCCAATGTAAAGATTCAATTCTGACAAATAGGTTAGAATAATGAAAAAGTGATGGGAAGTGGCTGGGTACTTCACTGACTGATTGAACTGGATCCTGGCAGTTTGTTCTCTGATACATGATTTTTCACAGCCAAGGGTGAGTAAAAAATCTCTCTTGTTTAATGTTTCAGAGTAAACTGATGAAACTTCCTGAATTGAGAGTTACCTGTATTTTTCCTTCAGAACAATTTAAAGTAAATGCTAACTTCTCTTTGCACAGTTAGGTTTTTTGTTTGTTTGTTGGTGTTTTGTGGTCTTTTGTTTGTTTGCTTGTTTTATTGAATGGGACTGTTTGAAGAACAAGAAATTCAAGTTCTATTTTGAAGCAAAATGTCTTTCTGCCTGCATGTTATCTTCAATATCTGAGGAACCTAGTTTTAAAGGAAAGTGGAGGTTAGTGCTTTCAGACATTGCCCCCAATTTATGTTAAATAAAGATGGGATTTGAAAAAGATTTCAGAGAACTTTGGATCAGGTCCTAATCATTCTACAGGATATATTCCTTTGTTACCATTTTCCAAGAATTACTTGTTTAAATCTGGATTATGAGTTCCTTAAAGATTTTTGTTTATAAAAATTCCAGCAGCCGTACGTTAACTGGTGAGAGTAAAAGCCTGTTTCACTTGAATGCTGTTTCTGAGGTATTCTCTGCTCCTAGTTTTAATTTTACACATAGGGGGCTAGGTAGGATGATCTAATGCCTTCTATTACCTCTGTTTTCTATTACCTAGATAATTTTTAATGCAGACATTAGCAACAGTATTTTTCAAGGTGTTGTAAGTGAATTGCAGTTGAACTTTTCAGACCCTGAGGAAGGTTATTTTAATATTCTAATACAGCATGCTAATCTGCTATACTAATTTGTTTAGGTCAGCTAATGAGTGATGCCTGCTGAACAGGATATATGTGGATAGTATTTGATGTTGTTGAGCTTTAGAAAATACAGGAAAAACATGTTTCTTTAAAAAAATGCAGGACAGTCACAATTTTGTTGCAGAAATTCTGTAATTCCAGAAAGTTTAGCTCTAGCCAGTGTTTTTAACTAGAATCCTTATTCAAGTCTATCAGTCATTGGTTTGTGTTTGTTTTTTCCCCCCTACTTTTCTATTATTTAAAACTGCTTGAGCATGCAGGTTTTAAAAAATCAGTTGCAAAGTACATTTCATAGTGTTAAAACACAGTGTCAGGACAAGTACCGAAATGAGACTTCCCAGCATGATTTATGATTTATACTTCCGTATTGTTGGAAAGTATTGTAAAGCTCTGAGAATGCGTGTGTAAATACCACCATTAAAGTTAGATAGTGGAACAGGTAGGAACATGGCTTTTGTACTCCAGCAGAACATATTTTCATAATCCAGGTGACCTTTCCAATTGTACTAACTTCAGTGTAAAATGAGCAGTTTGCCTATTACCTCAGCTTGCTTTATACAGTTCCATTATTTGTGTGCTAAACAGTACAAAGGAATCAGTACTAGATCTAGAAGCAAATGATGGCTTCGTATTTAAAGCCAAATTGCTGGTAAGATTGCCAATTGTGGTAACTATCTTTTGCAGAAGAAAACATGAGCATTTGGTTGAGTTGGTATATTTTGGGTATTATTTGAGCAAAAAAATGGAAAAGCTTTAACAAAGATACAAATGTTGTGATTTGATAATTTTTCTCATGCTTATAGTTTTTTTAGAAATTTATTAATCTGTGGGGGTTTATGTCCTTCCAGTAAACATGCTTAAGGTAAAAAAACCTGGCCACCCTTAGTCCAATTGTGTATTTAAGTTGTGATGTCCTTATACTTGTGGTTCTGTGAAGGCTCCCCTGGTTCCCCCAGTCTGTGCTACCACTGTCAAACTTCTTTGTAAACAGAGCAGAAATCCTGTGGATGTCCAGCTCCAACCTCAATTGAATTGACATTAAAAAAAAAAAAAAAAAAAGTCTTGAGAATGAGATTACAGACAAAACTGCCAAAAATTAGCTTGCTGGGAAACTTTTCTTTTTTAAAGAAACTTATGGAACTTCAGGATTATTTGAACAGTTTTTGGAGATCTTCTGTTTGAGACTTATTTCAATCAATCAGACACAGCAAAAGGCAGGAGGGAGGGTGAATAATATCTCTGTGCTTTCTTTGAAGAAGTGAAGGATTATTTTTTTTCCATTTGGGGGAAATTTTTATGCTCATCGTCAGTGAAAACATAATTTCAAGGGACTTAAAGCTGCCAGGAATATATGCTTGTTCTTTTTGTGACACTACAGTTATTTCAATATAAACTGAATAATGTCATCTGGAAACTAAGCCCTTGTTAAATCCTCTCCCAAATGTTTGATGCAAATCCAGCTTAAATGAAATGTAATGATTTGTCAGTAGGTCTCATGTGAAACAGTGATAGGTATATGAAGTTTCACTTTCTGCTCAGAAGCAGGTGTTACATGCTTTCTCTGTTATATAAAAGAGCAGAAAGAGAACTTTAAAATGTGCACATGATAGAGACTTTTAACTTGTTCTGCCCATTTGTCATCTGTTTCAGAGAATGAAAAAATTATTATTAAGCTTGTAATTTTTTTAACTATGTGTGGGTGTTGCAGAATGGCTTGAGCAGCAGGGCCATGGGCCCCTGCTATCTCCTCGAGAGGCCTTGAGAGTGTGGCACAAACAGCAGCGGTACAAGCAATCTCTTTTTTTAGCCTAACACAAGTATAAACAATCTCTGTTAGCTTAAACTAACTCAAGGACAAGGTAGAGAAGTAGAATGATAGAAAACAAGGAAGAACCCTGGAACTCAGATGTGTGTTATTATCCAGTAAAATCACTGCAAGTAGTTGCCGTCCAGTGAAATCACTACAAGTAGTTACTATCCAATGAATTCACTATGCGTGGTTACTATCCAATGAATTCACTACATGTAGGTTTGGAAAAGGGTATAAAAGTAACACTGTGTATTCAATAAATCGAAGCTTGCTTTATCAATCACATTGATTCTGGACTGCTTGCTTCCCTCGCCGCCGGCATGTGGGGATGAATTAAAAGCTCTTGTGATTTTATATTGTGACTAGTCCTGGCCAAGCATTTTGCTATTGCAGAGGTGATTTGGCTTTATATATTTACTTAAGGAGAGAATTTGGGTAAAAATTTAGAGGGTCACAGAATATGAGTGGGTCAGAATTTATTGACCAGCAGATGGATAAATTGTCTCTGATAATCAGAAGCTTTTAAGCAAGAAAAACTACATTCATACAGTAGCAATCAGTGAACCAATGCCCAAAGGAATAGATGTACTGAATGAGAGGTCTGTCTTGCTTCTGGTATAACCCAGTAATGTTGATAATGACGTGGATTACACAATCGAGAATAAATTTGATCGTGACACAAAGAGAGGACAAACTGCAGATATGCTGAAGAACAGGAGTAGAAGTCAAAATCCTCTTAACTGGGTTGCATAAACAGGAATATTTATTTGTAAAATATGAAATAATCCTTCTCCTTTGTTGACTGTTGGTAAGACTGGTGCTGTAGAGCTGTTAGGCACTGATCACTTCAAAAGATGTCCTAGAATCTGGAGGAGACCAGTGGAAATTATCAGAGGTATAGGAAATGTGTTCTACTAAGGAAAATTGAATTAGTTGCTTCCTTCATGTGAGGATGTGATGGAAAGAGGAGGAGGAAGATGTCTTAGTATTATACAAATAAATATGGCCTACTTACAAAGTGAAAAGGAATTACGATGTTCCATATCCTTCGTGGATTGCACAAGAAAGAAGGAGTTTAAATTATGACATATAAAGTTCAGATGAGATATTAGATATTTTAGCAATAAGGCTAGTGAAGCACTGAATACGTGGGGAGTTATTCAGGCTTTTCTGACATCAGTTGAAATGATACAAGAATAACTAAACTTTGCCTTGGACGCTTAGAATGAATCAAGAGACTTTGGTCTTTCCAGCCTGACTTATTGATGATTCAGTGACAATCTGTGGAAACGTGTAATTTACACAGAAGACTTAATGTGTTTTTCAGGTTGTGTAGGATGTTAAACCTTTATCTGAATGCGTGGTATTATGCTTCAAATGAAAGGTGGTTAGAGGTTTATACTGAAGTATAAACATACAAATGTTTGTGTTTAATGTCTGGAATGAGGTACTGTAACTATTCTTTGGGGTACATTGTATTAAACAAAGGTGCAGATGAGATAACTTTGGTTATGAAAGGACATGTTTTGGGAAGGGCTTCTGCAGCATTTTTCCCCAGATGCCATCTTGGATGCCAGGCTTGCCCAGTCAATACTAGCACTACCAGTGGATTTTGCCTCACAAAAGTGCTGCTTTAACAAAAAATGTTAAATTTGTCTCCTTATTTCTTCTCATGTATGGCATCTGCTTAGCATGTCAGTGTGACTTCGGAACAAAGCTGTCCAGAGGAGCATGTTTGCCAGATAACTTGTCCCAGCTGAGAGCTGTGGGAGTGCAGATGGTGTTGGTGATGCTGCAGATGCTGATGTGGCCCTGGGGTCCCCCTCCTGCCATCCCTCTTGTACCCAGTTTGTCCCCTTGTCATGGTCCTACTGACTGCTGCCAGCTGGGATGAGATAAGGCAGGGGCAGGTCTCCTGCTTAATGCTCCCTCATAACTAAGGCAGGATCTGTCATATTAATATCTCAGTCTATAACCTATGGATATCACCTGCACAAAAGAGGCAGTGGATTTTAATACAACTATTGATGGGAACAAGGCTGATTGCGGTGGGCTGTAAAGCCCTGTGATGCAGCCCTGGCTCGAGACAGGAGGCACTGAAGCCTCTCAGAGGCCTCTCAGCTTCTCTGAGCTTTTTTTTTCTTCTCTGTAGTTATGCCGTGTGTGGGACATCTATTCTGTTGTAACTTATGCTGTAATCTGATAATGAGGGCAAAACTGAGGCAAGCAGGAGTTTAATGTTTGTGAACATACGACAAGATTACAAACATAGGCTGATACTCTTCTCCCCCTCCCCCCCATCTTCTTTTCAGGACTTCTGATTTAAGTAACTAATCATCATGTCTGATCCTGTTGTTCTGCGTAGCATGAAGAAATTGGGAGAGGACAACTATGCTTTTGACTTGGATGGAAAATGTAAGAATGTTCTTCAGTCAGCTTCTTATTTTATATAGCATGTAAAATAGGTGGTGGGTGACCTAAGAGGAACAAATAGTCTACAGAATACAAAGCAGATGGTCTGTGGAATAAATGTAGAGTTACGTGGTACCTGCTGTTATGGGTATGCTGCCTGCAAAACAACTTTTCTATAAAACCTACATATAACAATCCTTAATCATGGACAATCTTCACCTGCTTCATCACAAAAATAGGAGTTCTCAGGTCAGCTCTGAAAAAACACAGTTTGAGGAGGAGACATGCTTTCATATCTTAGGTTCTCTTTTTTTCCTTTTAATTCATCAGATGTATTGTTAGAACAATCAATCTGGATGCTGATAACAACTATGCTGTTTTATTTAATTTGGAATACTTTATGACAGATTGCCTTCAGAAAACTGGAGACTCATGTTGAAAGCCAATATTCTCCCTTGGAACTATTTTTCATCAATAAAAAGAAATCACTGCAAACCATACTAGACTGAGTTACAGTGAATTTATTTTCCCCTGCCTAGGCAACAGGGCAGGTTTTAGGCAGTCCAGCTTTGGACTCTTTGTTCCATGGTAACTTTTTGTTGAAACTTGTGGCATGCAATAAAATTGTTCACGTAATCATGTATATAATGAAATTTCAGATGCCCGTCAAGCTTTTTCAAAACCTTATAACTGATTTTTAGTAAGAGAGCCCTCTACAAGCCTCTCGCCTTGCCCTGTAATAGCACACTGTCCCAGTTATAACTTGATCTGTGAGGTCTGTTGTTTTAAAACTTAGTAGTTGCTAATTTATGCTAAGTCTGTATTAAAAGAGTCTCTGCTTTTTACTGTCGCTGAATAACAGAACAGAATTTATTCAGATAAACTCATTGTTATTCCAACAGACTCACTGTTAGCTAAAGCCACATAAAGTTCTCTTATTAACCCCAAAAAGGACATGTAATCACCTATTCCCTCAGTGTCAAACTCAGACCAATTCCATCTAACATTATTACCTTGGGAAATGCTAAACCCTGGAGACAGTGGGAAAGCTTTCTTCCATTGGGTAGAAAAAAGCAAAATTAGTGGTTGCAGTGATTTCTTTGCACCTTCTGAGAACTGTGATGCAAAGTTGCTGTGTGGGACAGGGCTGTGCATGCTCAGTATTGTCTCTCTGGATGTGAAGACCAGAAGGCACTGCTTGAAAAGCATACCATAGTTCTGAACCTGATACTGAATGGCCAGCTGCACTGTAAACAAGCAAGGTGCCTTTGCCCAGTGCCCTTGAATTAGCCAAACTTTGCTGTATACATAAAACTAGCTCTTTATTCATTGTCATCTCAAAGTGATGTACAGTAAATATTTTCTACATCAGCCCTTAAAATGGCACTTCTTTGGGGACCCTGAAAAACGAGCTGTGCTTTAGGTATGATGTCTTTAACAACATCTCTTGAAAGGGAGCTAAATCCAGACCTGTTCTGGGGACTAAAGGAGTTGTCCTACAGCATAACTGTATCTCATAGTATAATTTAATTTCTGTAAGATATGGTTCCTTAGAGAGTATCCCAAGAATAGACATAAGTGCGTCAACTTCATGTTATACTACAGGGGCACAGCTCCCTCTCTTCCACAGGATTTGCAGTCTCTTCATTGTTGGAAGACAACAGTGAAGACCTACCACTCCATGGACTGCCAGAAGAGTAATATACCATGATGAGATAGCATCCAAGAGAACTAGCTGAAAACTAGCAAACTGTTTGCAAAGAAAAATAGTTAATATTTGGCAATTGTCCTGAATAATGTATTATTCAGTATGTATGTATTCATGTATGTAATGTATTCAGTATGTTATTTAGTGAAAGTCATTTGGTCACATGGGGGACTGAAAACTTGAGACTACTTCTTCAAAAGATAGCAGGCATAAATTGCTATGAGTTTACCAAGGAATTTTTGGATCCACGTCAGTTCTTGTCCCTGGCTAGATGTATCAATGGGAATAAGTTGTTTGTAACTCAGGAATGTTTAGGTCCCATGTGGCTTATGTTTTGCACGTCTACAGAAGATTATGTATCTAACAATAATTATTAACTAGCCTGTGCTTTTATTTTCCCTAACAGATAACAGCTTCAAGAAAACAGAGTAAGTCATGTACTCAAATGGAACAATCAGTATTTCTACGAATACTCAAATAAGTTAACGTCATCAGATCAAATGGATGCATTTATAGAATATTTGGTATTTAATTAAAAGCTGTTTTCTAGGAGTTTAACTGCTTTATTGGATGCAACTGACACAGGTAGACCAAAACAGTAGTAAAAACCTTTAAAAATATGGAGTAACTGCAGCAAAATATGGTCTGTCTTCTGAAATTTTTTTCAATATTCAAATTTACATTGCTTCAGTTCTTCAGTTCAGAAATGAGTTTTTCAGGAATTTTAATCAATCTTGATTAATTTCTTTTAAAGCTTAACTGTGAGACTTTAAAGTCAAAGGGATTATTAGCTCACATCATTTGAGCTCAGATATTAAGATTTAAACATAGAATTTTAGATTGTTAAAAGCTGAAATTACTTGGAGACCTTGACTTTCAACTTGTCTCAGATTTGAATGGAGTTAAGAGCCTCTCTCTTTGTAGATCTTGAGACAATTGTGTAGCAGACCAGACATCCTAATAGATGCTGTAGCTTTTGCCAGCTCTTTCTGGCACAGTGTACACAGTCTGAGAACCACTCCTAGAATGAGGAAGCAAGAGCAACTCTTCATTTTTTTCTTTGTCAGGTTGCCCACCTCATAGGGCACCGGCCCAGAATTCGAGGTCTATTAATGGTCCTTGTATATATCTTGAACCCAAGTTCTGTTGAATTTATCATGTAACACGCATATGAAGCTTCCTTTAGGCTTTCTAGGATCTGGCTTCTGAATATTGTTCTTGACAAATATAGCTTGAATTAATTAGTTTCATTAAAAAAAGAAAACCAAATTCAAAATCCTTACTCATTCATTACTGAATGTACACAGCTGATGATTACTTGCTATAGTATGCATCACATCCATAATGGTGCAACTAGTCCTTTAGATTTAACTGATCATACTGAATAGCAACACATAATGTGAGCCCTGAAAAAAACCCTGTATGGTAGCATGGAAGACTCTACTACCACTGTGGACATACGAATATACAGGTAATGTAAGAGGGAAGGGGAACAGGACCTTTGTCTGTCTTAAAGAGTGGACTAGAAAACAATTTGGATGGTAGGTTTTTCTCTAACTGACCTCCAAGAATGCACAGTCCACATTATAGCAACACTGTTTTGAGGAGCTGCTTACGAAACAAAGCACAGACCTTCAGATCATTTTAAACAAACCTCTGTTCGACTCTGTCTAAAATTTAAACAAACCATCAAATCGCTGTTTCTTTCTAAAAGAAACAGCTTGTCTCTTAAAACTCTGGGCAAAACATATAAAATAAAATGTGATTTCAGAGAAGTAATCATGAGAATAAAATAATTAATGTAAAATCTTTATCTTCTTTTTTTTTAGGAATTTCTATACAAATGAAGAACCTTCTATAGAGAAGAAAAGTAAAAAGTGAGTTAAGTTCAATCTTGTTTGCTATCTTTGCATATAGAATAAAATATGTACTAAAATACGGTTTATAATTTTATATTTTATGTTCTTGAAGGTCATCGGAAAAGAAAGAAAACAGTATTCGTGTTGGCTTCTTTCAGCTGGTAATGAAAGCAATGGCTATAAATATTTGATATGCACTGTCATATAATAAGTGACATGACATAAGATGAATAAGTGACAATAATCTATATACTTGTTTGGGGGAATAGCTGCAACTAAGCCAAACTTCTAGGGATTAAACAATTTGGCGTGAATTTTGTCATTAGAGTCAGTGGGAAATGAATAGAACCCTTTGTCATTTTGTCAGCTTGGTATCAGTTATGGATATTTGTGTCATCATTGTCTATTAAAGACATTATATTGAACCTGCAAGTAGATAAGGGGAAAAGAGTTAAGATGAACAGCAGGGATCTAGGTGACCTTGGTTCATTCTTATTTCTGCCAAAAATTTGCTGTGTGGCAGATAATTTAGCTCCTTTGAAATTGTTCCATGGGTATTAGAATATTTGGTAACTATAGAAACTTGGGAATGCACACTACTGTAAGGTATGTCTAGCCTTTGATGAGTCTTGAAATCCCATACGGTGCATCTAAATTTTTAAATTAATGTGGTAGAGAGATGTCCAACCCAGCAGTACTGGGATAGTGCAGTTACATCCATATGCCTTGTACTCTACCTCGCTAAGTATCTCAGTTCCTAATTGGGTGGAGAGAACTTCTGTCCACACAGAGGGCTATGTCTGTCAAGTAGAGAGGTCTGAGTTCTGTAGCCTGTTTTGCACAAATGTTTAGCTCCTAAAGTGCAGCTGATAGATACAGTATGTTTGCATAAGATGTGCTGAGAGATTAGGTATCACATGTTTGCCTTTTCTGTGTGCATGGGTTTTTGTGGTTTTTTTTTAACTCAAGGGAATTCTTATGCTCCTTATGAGCAAGGTTTGCAAACAGTGGTAGTATTTTTCTTTTGATTTTTTTTGTAAAAAGACCTTTTCTTTATTTCTCTTTCATGTTAACTGGCTTGGTTTTCCCTTTGTCTTCTCTCTGCCCTAATGTTCCTTTTCTGTGTGTGGTCCAGATTCACACCCTTTCTCCTTTTAGACACATTATAGCACCTACAGAACCTGGACAGGTTCTTCAGCAGGCTGTGACTCCTCTTAACACTCCTATTTCCAAATATGTAGCATTTTATACTAATTTTGTATAGTTCATATATGAATAATACATATAATTTGCTATGCATTAATATTTAATTATTAATATTTATTTGAATTTATTAATAAGTTGTATAGTTTATATATTTATGCATTACTTCAACCTGAGAATCAGACTTCACACAATCATGACAAAGGTAATTTAAGTCACTTCTTGGCTGAGTTCCCAGCTGCATGTGTGAATGCACTGGGGCCATGGCAAATGTTTGGTAATAGGAGCTGGCTCAATCCTTTTTTTACTAGTTGTACTATGTAATATTTCTATACATTTCTGCAAGATTAAGAGCCAGTGCACAATTGCCTGGCTCAGCCAACATGTTTTAGAATATGAATCATGAGAACTTGCTTGGAGTTGTTTAGTTGGCTTTCTACAACAGCACGCCAGGCTCTTGAGAAACTGGCTTACTCTGTTCAGAGGCCCTGAATCCATCTCCCTCTGTTCCCACAGGAAATTTGCAAAACAGACTATATATAAGAATTATAATTACTTCTTAATATTTTACTTTGTTTCTGGAATGATGATAATGTGGAATTATATTAAGCTATTAATGTTAATAATAATAGGGTCAGATTCTGCTGTCAAGTAAAAGGGAGCTCATAATTTATCAGGCTGTAATCACAGGTGCAAAAAGATTAGATTGGAGAGGGAAATTTGTCTTCTTTCTCTATTAAAGATTTGTCTGAAATTTCAAGATAATTATTTTCTATGATCCACCTGATTAATGATTTATCAGTATACAACCAGCATGAAGACTGCCTCTCAGCAGAGACCATCTTTTTCCCTGTCTTTTTAGTTTCGTTTTTCTTCATCTACGGAAATTTTAATGATGGTTTTTGGTAGTTTCTGTGCTATTGCTCATGGAGCAGCCCAGCCAGGTGTGTTGCTTGTGTTTGGTGCAATGGCAGACACGTTTATTGAATATGACATTGAAATGCAAGAGCTTAAAGACCCTGGCAAGATATGTGAAAATAACACCATAGTGTGGATTAATGGTACTATTCATCACAATGAAAAGAACGCCACAATACGATGTGGGTAAGTAGAAGATGTATTTGTTTATTTTCCTGTTATTATGGTTTGTTAGAGAATGTATTGCTAGTGGAAGTCCACCTCAGGCTTTAAACCTTGTGTTTTCTATCCATAAGGCAAAAAATTGGGCATGGTTCTTGTTAATGAGAACTTGCTGGATAGCTGTCCCCTGAGTCACCCTGTCACCATTCGTGTTTTGGAGCTTGCTTTCCTGTGAGGTTTCCCAAGAAACTGCAGGGCTGCTCCAGGACAACTGGGCGTTCCTGCCAGCACCCTTCCCCTGAGCAACAGATGGAGCAAGGAAACCAGCCTCTGGGATCCACAGCCCGAGTACTGGGAAACAGTGTTAGAAAAATATCCTGACTTGCCAGCGGATGTGACTCTAACTTGAAGAAACACGAGATGAGAAATCTGTGAAAAACTTAAAACAGTATTGCTAATTTTTCTTTTTTCTTCTCCTGCCCACCCCCCCCCCCCCCCCCCCCCCCCCGTATTTTTCAGGCTGCTGGACATTGAACAAGAAATGACCAAGTTTGCAGGTTACTATGCAGGAATTGGTTGTGCTGTACTTGTGTTAGGATACCTCCAAGTCAGTATTTTGTTCCCTGTTTTGATTTCAAAGTTTAAATCACTAAATAATTAAGTTTATATTAATTATGTTCCCTTCACCTGCTTAGTCAGCTGCCCATTTGAGAAAAGCAGATGCTTTCAGTTCTCATTCTATTGGATGAAATAGGTCAAATTTGGCAATCTGAGACCTCCTGGAATTTGTGCATGCATACCTTTATACAGGGATACATTTGATCCAGTAAGATGAATGCGTGCTTCTCCTTTCACAACATACAAAATACTTTCTCAAGTGTGGTTACTATGGAATCCACATGCCCTCCCCAAAAAACTGTTGAGCACTGTTTGTATTATAGGCATATTACAGACTAATACTAGTGTAAAACTAGTGTTGGAGAAGAACCACACCCTACATATTCCATAATAATAAAGTCCTTATGACTTGAGAGGAGCCACAAGCCTGGATGATTCCTGCATAATCTGCTAAATGGTCCACTGATTTTGAAGCTTTTTATAATAACAAAAATAACTTGTCATTCTCCTTCCTGAAAGCTATCCCAGGGTTTTGCTGAGGTAGGATGGCTGCCATCCCTCTAGTACTTACAGCTGTAGATGGAAAAAGTTTTTGTCTGTCTGACATTCATGTGACAGCACTTGTCAGAAATCTCAGCCTACCAGAACTGAGACAAAGGTTGATCCAGAGGCCTTATAAAATTGCTGGATTATTAAAAGATCAAAGACTTAAAACAACTATCATGTCCATGTACCTAGAATATATTTTACCTGAATAGTAATTTTATCAATAGCCAAATTACTCTTTCCCATTTTAGCCAAATTGCTTTTTCCCATTTGTGGGGAGTAGAAAGACTTTTTACTGCGATTCATGAGCCACATTATGCTTTTCCCAGATCTGCCTTTGGGTTATGGCTGCAGCTCGTCAGATACAGAAAATCAGGAAAGCTTATTTCAGGAAAGTAATGCGAATGGATATAGGCTGGTTTGACTGTACATCTGTAGGAGAACTGAACACTCGCATTTCTGAGTAAGTAACCTAGAACAAACATATGCTACAGAGAACATTTTGCACTTCCATCCAAACACAGCAGGGTGCAAATAGCTAGGCATTTGACAAACACCTTTTAACATAAAATACAGCTATGTTCCCAGGAGCCGGTCCCCCTCCCACCTTTGATCCAAGTGCCGTAACTGTTAAACCCAAATTATTTCCCTTTTGTGCCTTGTCTGTCAGTAAATGTGAGGTTTTTCCTGGTTGGTTTTGGAGTGGGGGTATTTTTTTGGAGTTAGGTTTGGGGTTTTTTGGTTGGCTTGTTCTATCCTTCCCTTCTCCTATGCCCAGTCCTTTCAGAGTAATCTATAATTTGGCTGCCACTGCACACTCCTCTGAAGCTGAATATCTGCGTTGTAACCTCCTCTCACTTCCCAGAAATAAAAACTACATTAGGGAAATACTTCGCTTTTGCTGGCTTTTAAAAGAGAAGAGTGAGCCTTGCTTAATCTTCTGCTAAAGAAGGTACAAGCACCTACCTTTAAAAAGGGAACCAAGGTAGACGGAGAAACCTTCTTATCCTGACTGAACATTTAGCCCAGAGAAAAGCGGAGTTAAAAGCTTGCTCCCTAGTGGTTCCTGTTTACAGGCTGAAGGCATCTGCGAGGTGAATGTGCCGACTCTAGATGGCTCCCTGATCTCAGTCGTGCCTGTATCGTGGTCACATCTGCAGAAGATTTGAAGGGGGGTTTATTTGTCCTTACTCAGTGCCCAGTGGTACCTATGACTTTCTGTGGTATTCTTTTTATGAAGAATAAATGCCAAGTGTAAGTCACTGTGAAGAATTTCTCTGGCAAAAAGCCATAAGCATGTATTAATAAGCATGTATTTGTCTAATGAATAACACTTAGTTCGCTGTTTTTTAAAATAATATTGTCCTGTGCCTGCACAAAGCTTCCTGACTGCAAAAAAAACATTCTCCAGAAGAAATATAAACATGTTCTTCAACTCAACACTCTTGAGTTTTTCAGTAGAGGACTGTAATTTCACTTGATGTATCAATGGACTAACAACTTTGCACTTTAAACCTGAATGCCACTTGCTCCTATTTATCCCAGGAATTCCCAGTTCTTCTAATCTCAGGGGTGAGGTAGTAGCCAAAAGTGGCAGAAATATAATGACTGTTGTGCTCTGAGACTTTTTTCCTGTGTTGGCAATGTGTAAGATGAAAGAAATGATCTCTGCAGCTGCTTAGGGATCAAATGTCATTAACCACTGCACCACTGCCTCCATGTGGTGACGTTTTGCTACAGCCTCATAAAGCCTGATAAAGTAGCCCTCCTCTGTTTTCCCACTCTCCCTCTCATTTACAGAATCAGCTGCCCGATAGGGTGGAGAGTGGATCTGGGAAGTGGTGGAAAGAGGAACCAGAAGAGAGTTACAGCCCCCATCCCTTTTTCTCCCCCTTTGTCAAGGCAGTGTCGTCCATTTTCTGTGCCCCATGATGGAAGGAATGCTGTATCAGCTATATTATTTTTCCGTTATCAGGCAGCTGTATCTCTGCCCCCATGCTGGGGCACGTTAGTAAGAGCCAGATAGTGAATGAGTCTATTAGAAGAACAAACCTCCTCCCCCAACCCCAGGAAAAGACCGTATCTTCTCTGTAGTTTTCATGCCTAAACGCCTTCTGCCATTGCAAAAGCACCAGGTTTTCTCACTATAGCCCAGGGTCTTTGGAAGGTGTGATAGTGGAAAGAATAATCCTCTCCCAGGGAATGCATCTAACCCAAATGTGGTCAAGACCTGCAATGCAAATGAAAGATATGCTCACCAAGATTCTGTTGGTTTGGGTTTTTTTTTCAGTGATGTTAACAAAATTAATGAGGCTATTGCTGACCAAGTAGCAATCTTTATCCAGCGCTTAACCACCTTTGTGTGTGGATTTCTACTGGGATTTGTCAGTGGCTGGAAATTGACCTTGGTTATCATTGCAGTCAGCCCACTGCTTGGGGTTGGAGCAGCTGTCTATGGCTTGGTAAGTGAATTGTGAGAGATTCCTATTGAGGTATGGTGGGCAGGGAAGTTCATGCCATTTAACTGAAAGGATTGGTGGAAAAGAAGGCTATTACATCCCTTTGATGTCAAGAGGGGCAGATTATGGTCACAGCAGCACTGGGGGTGGCAGACGTGGGCTTTGCTCCGCTTTGATTATTCTGATTCCCAGAATAATATATCCTGCTTCTAAGATGGGAGCGTAAGCATAATGTCTGTTGGATCCTGTGGGTGGACATTATAGTTGCTGAGTTGAGAACCTGACCTACAGCTTCTCTCTATCACTACACACCTGGCTTAGCTAGTTACTAGACATGGGACTTGATTTCTCTATGTAGATTAAGGGATTTTAGAAATTGTCAAATTTCAGAGGTGTAAAACAGTTGGAAGTGCTGTCCCTGCTCCTGGCAGCTGCTATGTCCTCTCCCAGTTGTTCCTGTTGTGCTCTTGCACCTGCTCCCTACAAACTCCCTGTGCAGAGGAAGGGCAGCGAAGAGGGAAGTAGCAGCACCCTGTGCCCTCTCACCTCCTCTCCCACACCCAGCAGGGCTGGGCCGTTCCTGCTTCTCCTCTGCACAGTTTCACACTCTGCTCTTTGGTTGGGTTCAGCCTTTTGGCTAACTCACTTCTACAGCAGGGACAGTTTGCTGTAATTTTGCTCTCAAACCTCCAGTGTAACTCTTAACTAATTTCTTGTCATTCTGCTCTCCTTTAGCACCTTTTGCTAGCTGCAAGTAGGTGACATGAATAATGAATGACTCAGTGTGAAGTGGAAGAGCAGAATCCTGGCAGGGAATGAGATAAACCCCAAAATGCTGCCTTCCTTCATTTGCAATTTCTTAATGAGCTCATTCCCTTAAATGTTCCTAATTTTTCCCCTTTTTGTTCTTATTTCTCTGTTCCCATCTCTTTCCTTTCACATCCCAACTGTTCAGTGTTTCCTCCTGATGAGCCTTTCAAGCCCAAGTCTTTGTTTTTTTTGCCATAAAGAAAAAGGTCAATCTAGCCTGGTTGCCTGTCTCGAAAAGTGGCTAATAGACACCTGCAGTAGGGTATTTGAAGAGAGAAAGCAAATGACACTTTACAGTTTCTAGTGATATGTCATTCCCAAGCTGATGTGGTATCCCTGTGTAGAATTGTACATGACTACATTTTCTTCCATTAATTTGAGCATTTTTTTGAGCCAAAGTAAGCTTTTGGTACAGTCTGGGCTGCTGTGTAGGGACCTATTTGCTGTCAGGCCAAGAAGCAAAGCACAGTGGTGGGCACCATCTGTTTCCATCCTCCATCTGTACCATTACCTGTTCTGCCTGAAGGTGAGCTCTGCCAGAGTAGCTGAAGAGCTGCTTAAGCTCCTCCTTCCTCACACTGCAGTCTGCTTAAACCCAGTTAGCAGCAGAGAGGGAGGGAGGGAAAACGGGTGTGGTCAGCTGCTCCTTCTAGCTATCCCCAGCAGATCTTTCAGCCACGGGTATTACTGTTCTGCAAAACATATGCTACAGAGGTAGGTAATGCCCTGGTGCTAGAAGATAGAAGCATTTGAGTGTGCAGCATGCCTAATAGAAGCCTCTTTGGAGCAGAGGAGGTGAGTTCAGGCAGAGCTGGCAGCACAGTGTAACAGCCGGCACTGCTTCCCACTGTCCCTGCCTGCACCTACAGTTCTGGTGTAACCAGCACTTCTGCTTTTGTAGGCTGTGGCAAAACTAACAGGCCGAGAATTAAAGGCTTATGCAAAAGCTGGAGCTGTGGCTGATGAAGTGCTCTCATCCATCAGAACAGTGGCTGCTTTTGGTGGGGAGAAGAGAGAAGTTGAAAGGTTTGTTTGGACAAATTCTAAGGCCTCTGATTTCTTTTTCCTGTAGAAAAGTAATGCTGTAAAGCACTTCAGAATTGTGACAATTAGTCTCCAAATTCTAAAACAATGACCATCTGTTAACTTTGAGAATTATATACATGTATGTTACAGAAATTTGGGTATCAAATGATATTACATATGCAAAACCAGTTTCATAATGCAATCAGTGAAACAAAACATCAGTAATACTATCTTCAAGTCATTCCACTTGTAGGAGCATACTGTCAATTTTTCCTCAAAACATTGTCTGATACATCACTTTTGCAGCATGTGTGAAAACTTCGGTATTTTCAAGCTTGTTCTAGCAAGACATGATGACTTGATGATAAGTTGCAAATTTCTCTTTAATTTGTTTAAAACATAACATGGCTGTAGGACATGCTCTGAGGTGTTGGCCAGATTCTGAAACCCTGTGTCACACTGTGTCTGTATCATCCTGTGTCGCTCTGCTGAAATCCCAAACCCCATGGTGAGGTGTCTGCAATGAGTGTGGCCTTTCTACTGCTTATTATACCAGAACACGCATGGATTTCATGATCTGGGAGCATTGCTGGTTTCAGCAGTGGTCTCTCACTTCAGAGTGAGGGGTATCAAGCTTATGTGGGCGCTGTGTTAACTCTGTAGCACAGTCAGTCATTGAAGATGCCTCATTTCACTGGTCTCTGCTCATTTTGGATTCTCTTATCAAAATAATTTTGTCCCCCCTTCATTTTCCTCTCTCTTTCTACAGATATGATAAAAACCTGGTGTTTGCTCAGCATTGGGGAATTCGAAAAGGAATAATAATGGGATTATTCACTGGTTACATGTGGCTTATAATTTTCCTGAGTTATGCATTAGCCTTTTGGTATGGCTCTAAACTTGTTCTTGAAGAAGAGGAGTATTCACCTGGCACTCTTTTGCAGGTACCCCTTTTAGCTTCACAGAGCTTTTATGAATTGTTTCTGAAAACATTAATTGTGGTTCTGGTATCTGGTGGCTCTGTGATAATAAACGCAATACGTGCCTTTATAAAGACAGTAGAGTCTTTATAAAGACTTGGTATATGTATGAAAGTATACAACACAATTGGATAAGGTAAAACAAGAAATCCAGTTTTAATTTAAAGATTTGAAATGTTGTCTGCTGTGATCAGAGTAATGCCTTTCTTTGAGACCCAATGGCAGGCTTCAGTCCAGACTCAGAGTAAATTTTTCCTGGGTGTTCTGATGAGACATCTATTTCTTCCCTTCTCTGCCTGTTGTATACCATGAGAGCTCCCAACCACCAGCAGCATAGAGTGCAAAACTTCCTGCTAAATGGGGCTTGATAAATTACTCTGAGAACGCTGTAATATTGAGTCATTCCGTTCATAGGAAATAATTTGCAACTGCTCTTGGCACCAGTAGTTGATACAAGGTAGTGCTGTGAAAAACAAAAGTGGGCAGTTTCCTTACCGAGCACATGATAACTTGTAGTTCAGTGCTTCCAAGTGACAAATGGCAAACAGTGGGGAGCTACCCTGTAGCTGAAAAATGGTAGCTGTCAATGGAGAGACTCTTCCTTATGCTCCCCTCCCTCTCAGTCCACCTGCACTGGCAGAATAATCTCAC
This sequence comes from Apus apus, assembly GCF_020740795.1. Taxonomy (NCBI): domain Eukaryota; kingdom Metazoa; phylum Chordata; class Aves; order Apodiformes; family Apodidae; genus Apus; species Apus apus. The sequence continues at coordinate 20,386,796 of NC_067287.1, read as the reverse complement.
CTCAAATAGTCATTATCCAGCATTTGTAGTAACCCTTAAAATTTATTTCTCTGTGAGATGGAGAAAAAATATCTCTGTAGCTGGTGCCTGCTCCAGAAGTAAGTTTTGCAAGTGGATGAGAAAGGAACTGCAATATACAAAGGTGTTGTAATACAGTGTTTTAAGTTTCTTTCTGTTTTTGAATTGTTGTAGACTCTTACCTGCTTACTGGTGAAAGATATTTCCAAAATAATCTACTTGCCACTGATGTTCAGTTCCAGCCCATGTTTCAAGGCACAGGCACACAGTCAAATTGAGGTGGCTTAAAAATTACATCAGTGGCACCTCAGTAAATATCTGGGTGCACATGTTTTTAGGCCAGTGCAAATATGAGGTAAATTGGTTTACTTCAGCCTGGCAGCAAAGTTGTGAAAGACAGTGAAAAATCCCTTCTAAGATGCATTTGTTTGTTTTCTTGTGGGTTTATTCTGCTCACGTAGTGAATCTCTGCAGCTCAGCTGATCCACAAGAAGCCATTAAGCCACTGTAGTTTGATTTACCTCCCTAGCTCTAAACCATAATAAAGATGTGATGTAATATTTTGTTAATTTGTTTTTCCACTTCTTCAGGTTTTCTTTGGTGTTTTAGTAGGAGCTTTAAATCTTGGCCAGGCATCTCCCTGTCTGGAAGCCTTTGCCACTGGCCGTGGAGCTGCAGCAAACATTTTTGAGACAATAGATGAAGTAAGTAATGCATTTTTAAGCTGTGTCACTTTGTAGTGGAAAAATAATTAAATAAGCCTCAAGCAGGAGTAGTTTAATCTACTGTGTAAATGTGGAAAAATTAGTGCAATTAAAGAAAAATACACTGTGCAGCCAACTGCACAGCAAGCATCTAGTTCTCAGCCTCTAGGGTCATCAAAAGATGTGGCTTTATTGGCATTAGTGGTAAAGGTGACCTGTGACCTGTCACCTGACCCAGAGCTACCCCAAGTTAAAATGGGACCAAATGAGCACAGGCACTGGTCATGCAGCAGTCATGAATGTTAATCTCAATATTATCTAGACAGCTAGATATTTGAAAGAAGGTTGTATGAGACAGACTGAAAGCCACTGGCATTTTTTGATGGGGCTTCCTTTCTAGATCTGTTTAAATTTAGTGGTTGTCAAAATACTGCTGATTTCTTAGCAGTACATAGTATCTCTGTTCATTGACAAGCTTTATTGTACTGAAAGCCGCGTAAACTCGTTCAAATGCTGCTTGTCTTTTACAGAGCACATAAGGGTATATATAAAGAAGGCTAGAGGTTCTGTGGTAAGGCTAATGGACTTTATAGTAACCCTTTAATGCTCTGTAATAACAATAACACATATGCCTTATAAATGTATTTCATAAGCTAAAGCTCTAAGATAGACTGAAAAAGACATAAATAAGGGAAGTGCTTTTTTAGACAAAAGCAGAGACTTGGAATAGTAAGAATTAATCCCAAAATTCAGGATCAGGCTGTCAACTAAACCTTAGGGTAAAAAAGACAAATTAAGGGTGACAAAATTAGATACATCTGCTTGCTGTATTTGTAGATTTGTGAGTAGACAGTAAAAACACAGTTTTGCCTTGATGCAAATTATTTTCTGGCACTAAATTTACAGCCATGCTGAGATTTCCATTTCCAGGATCAGTGAAACTTTTTTTCATAGATTAGTTTCTGAATTTCAGTCAGATATATTCCTAAACAGGAATCAGTTTTTTAGCTGTTCTTAATATCTTAGACCATACACATTTCTCATATTAAAATTCCCTTCAATCTGTCAGGCTACATAAAAAAATCATCCACATTTCAGTTATCTAATATGCATGTCGCTATGGCTTTAATTTGTTCTTTTTATTCCACGCTTCAAAAAAATCTATCCTTAGAAAATTTTATTTATTTGGAATTCCTCAGATTTATCTGAGTTCTTTGCTCATGTCTAGTAGTCCACTGTACACAAGGCCTGGTCAAAACTGTTTGAGACCCAAAGCAAAGGGAAAGCTTAAATCAGGATTCCAGCTCTTAGGACTGGTGTGCAAGGACGGATGTTTTAAAAGCAAAGTGGAGAAGGGTGCAGATTTTCAGCAATTAATTGGTTGTGTGGTGCTGTAGGAGAATGTTTGTATGTGTAAGGCAGTGTCATTTCATTCCTGAGGAGCTGGCTAAATTAACATAATCAAAATGCCTCACTCAATCAGCTTTTCTGTTCCAGCAAAAACGAGATGAGTGGTTGACTATGGTAATTGCAGTAGGCCTAAAATGAGAAGAGGGTACATTGATTTTGTCCATACTACCCACTGGTAGCAACTCCATCATCACTGTGGCCTTCAATTTCATGTCCCTTGCTCACTAGCCCTGAGGCAGAGCCTGCTGCTGGCTCACTGCAGCCAAGTGCTGTTCAAACAAAAGTGCCACGGCTTTGTGTGCTATTGGGAATACTTATCTACTGCAGCAGTGTTGGCTGTTTAACAGCAAATAAATAACACAATAAATTCTATCCTAGAAACCCACCATTGACTGCATGTCAGAAGATGGCTACAAGCTGGATAAAGTACGAGGTGAAATTGAATTTCACAATGTAACATTCCATTATCCATCCAGACCAGACATAAAGGTAATTATTCATCATCCATCCTGTGAACACAACTTCTGTAAATAACTAAAATATCCCAGTTCTGCAAGCAATTTCTAGATTTTCAAGAGAATTTGTTTCCCAGAGGCCCAGAACCCTCTTTTTAAAAGTAGACTAAATGATTCTATTAAAGGGTTCATCTACTTACCATTCTGCTTATTCTGCCATTCTAACATCTCCATTGCCATACATACTTCTTCATGCTGAACATAAACTGATAGTAATTTCAGACAAACTCACCTGCATACAGTGTTTATTACAATCTATTATCCACTTTTATCAATAAGTGCCAGGATAGGACACAAGCTGAACAATGCAAGAAGATTTTGTAAAACACTTCGTTTACGCTGGGGTTGCACCATGGGACCTATTAAAATGCTGGGAAAAGGTGCAGGAGCATTGGCTGTATCTCCCATTATTTCTCTACTGCTGTGTTTCAATTGATAAATTGTCCTTGGAAAAGCAAATTACCAGGCAAGCAAACGAGTGTTATTGCTTCTGAAGACAGAAGCAGATGAAGTATCAGATTTGTCTACATAATTACACTGTTACAATCTTAATATTTATGCTTTAACAGGCATCCATAATGCATGTGCAGTGTTCTTTAAAGGGGATTTATTGCCAAGTTCTCCAATGGTATTAAGTTGCCTAGTTGTTAATGATGAACAACAGGAACAAAGATCAAAATCAGCCTGTTTGTCATGGAAAACACTGTGCTGCATTTATAAACTCTTCAAACAATGTAAAATGTTTTTCTTTTTCCTCTTCCTCTTTTTTCATACAATTTTTCTGACTTTTGCAAAATTGCTTTGAATCTCCATTTTAAGATACAGAATATACCCAGTTGATTGTATGAATGCTAGAGAATTACAATGGATAGATTCTGATTTTTGGTTTTTTTTCTCCTCTCCAGATCTTGGATAACCTTAATATGGTTATTAAAGCAGGGGAGACAACAGCTTTTGTTGGATCTAGTGGAGCTGGAAAAAGTACTACAATACAGCTCATCCAGCGTTTCTATGACCCCACAGATGGCATGGTGAGTGTACCCATCTAGAATGTCCTTCTCTAGCCTTAGGGGCCTGAAAGAATGAGATGGTTTCTTCTCCTAAGTGGGATGGAAGACTCCTAACTTCATTTTCCTTTTTTTTTTTTTTTTTTTTTTTTTTCCCAAGTGAGCAAACTATCCTCTTGTGAGAGGAGAAAACAAAAATTCAGTGATAAAATCTGAGTATAAACTATTTTTATTGGCATGATAATTCAGAGGTGACAAATAATTTTCTATTATAGAAAACACAGTATTGAACATTTAATCATTATTCCATAATATTGCTTTAGTTTATGCAATTACCATTTAGTAATGGATTGGCTAAGAATATGAATTACATCTATTAGGAGTTTCATTCCATTTATGTATTCGTCGTTGGCACAAATCACATAAGTGGTGACCTTGGTATTTGAATGTATAAAAGACAAGCAATTTACTGTAAACATATAGTCATAATTTTGATTATTACTTTCCATCTCATTTTATTTCTGAGGCCATAAAGAGGTATTGGGAAATGAAATCAAAGACCACAATGCCCAAGCCCAAGAACTAGCACATCCTGCTGCCAGCGCATTGCATTCTGTTATGGATGAATGCTGGTTTTTACGCTGGTCGTGGAAACACTGCATCACAGCCCCTTCATTTCCACTGTCTTTCTTTGTCTCTGAACTCGAGGGGATAATGTCCCTTTTTTTGTGTCCATGTTTTAACTAACTTCTCTAGATAACCCTGGATGGCCATGACATTCGCTCCCTTAATATCCAGTGGCTACGCTCACAGATCGGTATTGTTGAACAAGAGCCAGTGCTGTTTGCCACCACGATTGCAGAGAACATTCGCTATGGTCGGGATGATGCTACCATGGAAGACATAATCAAAGCAGCCAAGCAGGCCAATGCTTACAATTTCATCATGGACTTGCCACAGGTATGCAGTGCCTTGTAAAATGTTTGGCAGAATTTGATCGAAAAATGGAGAATCCTTCTGTTTGCCCTTCCCCTTGTCCCCCACGCAGCCATTTGTGCTTAGGTGGGAGGGCAGAAGGCTAATATAGATTGTAGGCAGCAATTGCCTTTCCTTTGACTAGAGTTAATTAGGTCTTACTACGTGTACATCACCAAGTTAAAAAAACCAACACAAAATGAGAAGAATGAGTTCCTCAGGAATCGTATGCACAACATCCAATATCATGGTAATAATCATAGCATAATTTTAAAATATGTATTATTCATGCTGTGGAGATCTGTTTCTGCTCAGGCCAAAAGCAATTTAGGGTCCAGATTCTCACTAGGCAGCATGGTTTTGAGCAGTCTCGACTGACCCTCACAACCTTATCTCCTTGTATGAGCTCTGTAAGTTAGCTGGAGGTTCCCTTTTCCCTTTTTCCTTCACTTTTGATAACAGGGCTTCAATCAGTCCTATGGTATCCTCCTTACAAAGCCCATAATTGTTAGTACCAGGCTGTTTACTTTTCTAGAAGGTCATTTTGCCAAGTAGCTCTCAAAGGGACACATTACAATGGTGAACCTGATTGACAGGATACAAGTACCATTACCTAATGTCATTACGTTTCCAGGCTTCCAGGAAACTATTCATAGAAGGACTGTGTAAAGGCCCTGTTTCTTTCCTGGAAATACAGGAATAAACAAGATTTGGCTCTAGGTGAATATAACTATCCAGGCTCTTAAGATGCTAAGCTTTGTATATTTATTTAATTCCCTGCTTGAACTCAATGCCACCTGAGTATGATGTCCATGAATCACAGACACAGTGTTCATGAGCCACAGGCCATCAGCTGGCAAGTCTAGCTCTGTGGAAAGTTTGCTGGTGAGTCATCTGACAGAAGGTGGGCAGGCTTTTCTTCTCCATTTCAGCTTTTGCTGATACAGTTGTTTTGAGCCAAGCTGTAACTTTTCACCTTTTTTATCAGTACCTAATTTTGGCTTGGGGTTGGAACTCCAGTTCAGGCAAAATTATGTTGTTCTTTACAAATGAAATTATTTCATCAGCTTGTCTTTGAATCTGGTGCACTAACAATGTTTTTGTCTTTCAAAGATGACATTTTTTTAATTCTACTCCCAGGACAAATCTGACAGACTGTTTACCAACATCTTCATCAGAAACTTAACCTTTTGTTATCTGTTCCGCTTTCTTTTTTTTTCCTTCACACAGCAATTTGACACTCATGTTGGAGAGGGGGGAAGCCAGATGAGTGGAGGTCAAAAACAGAGGATAGCTATTGCTCGAGCACTTGTCCGAAACCCAAAAATCCTGCTACTGGATATGGCCACGTCAGCACTTGATAATGAAAGTGAAGCTACTGTCCAAGAAGCACTTCATAAGGTTTGCAATAGCACAGAATAAATCAGACTTAAAAGGGGATAAATTATTTTTAACACACTCTGCTGAGGGTGCCGTTGAATTGCAACAAAGCAGGGGGAAGCTTTTCCTAAATACAGTTTCATAGACACTAGCAGAACCTTAGTATTATTGACAGAAAATATTTTTTTCTTACATTGGGACATTAACAGAAATCTATAGCTCCTTTTGCTCAGAAGCAGCTGCTCATCTATGGGCTATGGATGGAGTTCAAGTCAAATCCATCTGAAACCTCTAGAAAGACTTTAGATTATGTAGCACTGGTTCCCAGCATTTCTGTTTGCTGTCCTGGGAACGAGCTGCTGTTGTTCCCTGCCAGGCTCGCCTTGGCCGCACGGCGATCTCGATAGCTCACCGCCTGTCGACCATCAAAGCTGCTGATGTCATCGTGGGGTTTGAGCATGGACAGGCTGTGGAGAGAGGAACTCATGAGGAACTCTTGAAGAGGAAGGGGGTTTATTTCATGTTGGTGACCTTGCAAAGCAAAGGAGACACATCACTTAACAAAGAAACAACAGAAAGTAAGCTCTATGTTTTCTTTTATAAAATGATGGAAAATTCCAGATAATGGAGGTTATTTTTTTTAAATGCTTCTTTCTTTTTTTTTTCCTGCCTTCATGGCTGATTTTTAGCATTCATAGAAGTAATAAAATGATAGCCCTGGCTAAAGTGTTTTTACTGCATATGCATGGGGTGACTTTCCTAATATAGATCTTCCCTGAAACATAAATCTTGACCTGCAATTTTGCCTATCATTTTATAGCTCCATTTAGTGCTGATGTGCCAGTCCTTCTGCATTTGAAATGCAAGCAAATTGCAGGGTATGCTGAAACCACCATGCTTGTTTTACTAGAGGCAAATTTGAATCAAAGCTTCTGGAAATGGAGGTCTAATACAATGATTTATATTCTTGTGAAGCATCATACCTTGGATATGATTATCTTTAAGAGAGCAATAACAGTGCTAAAATAGGGAAACAGCCTTTAGCAGTCACATCTCAAGTGAGATGGTCCTTGGGTTAATATTCAGTTATCTTCATCATGTCAAATGAAAATGCAAAACTTGTGGTTCATATAGGTTGAGTAGTAAGGTTGTATTATGTTCCTTGCCTTCTACAAAGTATTCCATTTGTGACTTGGAGACACTGCACTTTTTTTGCAGAGCCACAGTGGACTTAGGTTGTATTCAATTTTAGCACACACTGAAGAGCTCTATATACTATATTTTACAGCAGCAGAAAATAATGGGGATGAGCCAAACCTTGAAAAAGTCCAGTCATTCAGCAGAGGAAGCTATCGAGCCAGTTTGCGGTGAGTCTTAAAAATGATTGTAAATCTCAGTATGTTTCCAGATCTCCATACTTCTTCCCACTATTCCAGAATCTCAATAACGCTAATTAATCACTTTTTTATATGGTGCATAAAAGGGAGTGGAAGGGCTGCATCTTTCTAACCACATTACTTTCTCTCCAGTTCTGGTCTGCTGTGTTAATGTTTCATTTTTAATATTACTACCATACAGCCATATATTTATATTACCTAACGCACTTTCAGTCCAGTCACTTGAAAAATGACTTGCTGTGCATTTACTTGAGAAATCGATGCAATGTACAAGTCATGTCAGGCATATGCAAGTACATGTATCTTACGTTACAGAGTTAAGTTTTGTCAGAGATAGAGGTGGATTGTTTCAGTATCCTGTTTCAGTGGACTGAATTACATGAAAGTGATAATAGTGAATTGACCTGTTGTCTTACTGGCTTGTGCAAATACAGTAGGATGAACCACAATTTTGCTTAAAACATACACAGTGCAGGGAACATGTAACAGCTGAGTGACAGGGGTGGAATATGATTTTGAAAAGTATTTGTCCCTGTTGTGGAATATTTTCCTCTCAAGAAGTTGAGAGAACATAGAAAAAAGAAAGAAAATGTCAATGGGATTCCTACAGTTTGCTTCAGTGAATCCTGATTTAGTTACTATGGAAACTGCACCTGCTTTGCAAGCAAGAGATGTTACTGAGCTGTGAAGAACAGACCATTTCTATCCTTTTTACAGAGCTTCACTTCGACAGCGCTCCAGATCTCAGCTCTCTAATGTGGTCCCTGACCCTCCATTATCCATTGCAAGAGATCATGCAGAGCCTACATATATTATGCCTTCTTGTGGAGAATATGATGGACAAGAGAAAAAGGTCAGGTCCAGTAGTTTGTTATTAGATTTTTCAACTGAACCGATTATATTACTTGGTAATGATAACTTGTAGATATGTTATAATAGTCATTGGCAGATACATCTACTTGCATTAATCCTTTTCTCTACTTAAACAAAACCACAGCTTTAGTTCTTCTCTTCTGTGTAAACCCTAGGCTATATTTTGATAAGTTTAAAAAGTTAAACTGTTAAGTTTATTGGCCCACATAAAATCTCTAGCAGAGCATGACCTGCTGGTATATGGATACATGTTGTGGATTAGGTTGAAAAAGATATGTTCATAAAAGATGAATTAACTGACAGAAAGCAAAATGCTTAGTCTGTGAAATGTAATAGCTGGGCAGTGACATAAATGACACTGCTTCTTGCTCAATAAAGAGTAAATTTGCTTCCATCTCAAAATCATCTGGAGAGTTGAGTAAATGGAGACCTCACTGCAGCCTGGCCCAGAGTCCTTTCCTTGACAGTGTCCTTGTGCAATCAGCTAGCATAGTAAATAAAGACAGTGTACCATAAAATTATGCAGAGTATGTAGGAATATACACAATGGGCTTCTAAAGTACTTATGAAGCCCTCTGCACCAATTTGAATGGCTATGGTGGTTTAGTGCAGAGAGCAGAAATCAGAAGTCCCTGTTCTTGCTGTTGCTAAGTCTGTTCTGTGGATAAACAGAAGGCATTCATGCTGTCACTCTGGCACTAGCTCAGAAGGAAGAGAAAATACAAGATGCTTCTACCCATTCATCCTTGCACATTTACAGCAGGTAGGTCTTCACCATGTCTGTTTTGTCTGGGCATTTCCAGCCATATGAACTGAGGGAGATGAGCAGAGCTCAGTTTACTGAGTGTTACAAAAGTTCTGCTCAAATCAAACTGCAGGGTAACTTACAATTTGATGAGGAATATTCTGATCTTACTGAGAATAATTATGGGAATTCAGCATATAGTCTTACATTTCACAGAAGGGAGGCATAATAAGCATGTTTGAAGCCTGAATCCAGCTTTCACTCTGACATCTTCCTTGTTTTAATTATATAGCATATCTGTTAATTAGATGCAAAGCCTCATCACCCACAATACTTTAATATTAAAGAAGATTCGATGAGTGACAGAAAAAGCCTCTTGTGAGGAAGAAGAATCATAGAACTATTTAGGTTGGAAAAGACCCATGGGATCACCGAGTCCAACCATCATCCCTACTCTACAAAGTTCTCCCCTAAACCATATCCACCAACACCACATCCAAATGGCCCTTAAACACATCCAGGGATGGTGACTCAACCACCTCCCTGGGAAGCCTATTCCAGTGTCTAACCACTCCTTCTGTGAATTTTTTTTTCCTAATGTCCAGTCGAAGTTTAGGTTTTGGCACTGAATGTTGCATCACACCTCATCTGTTTTTTTTTTTTTTAGGCATCTGATGTTGTGGAGGAAGATGTCAAGCCTGTACCATTTACCAGAATTTTGAAATACAATGTCTCTGAATGGCCATACCTGGTGCTTGGATCTCTGGCAGCAGCAGTGAATGGAGCCGTCAATCCACTTTATGCTTTGTTATTCAGTCAGATTCTTGGGGTATGTGTTGCTAACATTTAAAAGTATATTTTAGCTCTGAAGCAGGAGGGAGTGAATATATGATGCAGAACTTGATGTGTTTTTGGGCAGATCTTTAGATCTTATCAAGTAAATGGGGTTAGCCTTCTTGCCTATAAGCAATTATTCCGGAGTGATACTTATATCACTGTCATCACACTATAATTTGAGCTGTTTGAAGGGGGTAGGTTCATTAGCATTTTATAATGGGTTCTTTGTTATCTCTCTCATTCACTTTGCAGGAACTATTTGGTGTGGGTTTCTATACTTGCATACAATTTATTTTAGATAAGACAAGATGTACCTCATGTGCAGGTACAGTGGATAAAGAGAGGGAAATGCAGAGGTCCTTCCCTGCAGAATTTTTATTCTGCAGACTTGGCCAAGCCTTTGAGAAGGCTTTAGATCAGATAAAAAAATACTGAACTTTTTTGTTCATATATTTCAGGCAGCTCTTTGCTGCCTGCTCCCTGCAGAATGCCCAGGAAGAGGTAGATAATTGAAACAGGGTTCATAGCTGCCAGCAAAAAGTAGACTTGCATCAACAAGCAGGTAAAACCTGGCATTCTCTAAAGGATGCAGTACCATCAAAATGCACAACCTCACTTGAAGCTTTTCAAGAGTTGAACCATGACTGTTTTCCTTCAAAAGCTTGCTATAATAGAAAGAGGATGCTTCTCCTTTCATAAAACAGCTTTTTTTGGGAAATATTTGCCAAGGTGGTGGGAAGCTGAGGGGCTGCCTGAAGAAATTTAGTGCTGCTCTAATACCTAGGAAAGTGTCCTAAATTTTCAAGAATTAGGAGGATAGAGAAAATGACATATTAACTGGGAAGAAAATGGGAATGCCTGTATCATTTGGGTACCCACCTGGGATAGAATAAAACTTGTGTTGTGATTCCCAATTACTTGTTTAGGTCATGTTCGGTACATATGTGTGCAAAGAATGCATGACCTAAAGGCCAGACACTCTTCTAGAAGCTGGAAGTCCAAAACCTTTCAGGCAGGGAAGAGTGCATGAATGAATGAATTCCCCAGCATCTGAGGTAATGATTAGAAAAGAGAAAATGCTCCTAATAGCAGTGCTAGGCATCTATCAAAGGAAAGATTGACCTTTTGCTGTTTGTTTTTTTTGGGGGAGGTTGTTTTGGCTTAGACATTTCTTTCTGGGAAGTTACTCAGGACTTTGAATCACATTTATTTTCAGCTTGAGGTTTGCTAGCTGAGAGCCAGGGAGGGGCAGAGCAAAATATGTTCCAGTCTCTGTTGATCCACTTACTGGCTTCTGGCCAATGTGCTTGGCCTTTTAGCCGTAGATGTGCTACCTCTAAACACTTTTTGAGTGCCCAGACCTCATGTCAAGGACTGTGGCTTTCACTAGACAGCAGGTGAGACACTGGTATGTGCATTCTGGAATGAGTCTAACCTTTGGTTCCTTTTGAAAGAGATTTTCCAGACATGGGGAGATGTGGGGCTGACATCATCCTGCAAGATGCTAAATGCCTTCCTTGCTAAGGATGAATTCCTTCTCTTGAAGGTCTCAGTCTGTCAAAGGAGAGAGGCTGCAAGAAAAAAGCCATAATGAACACGAGCAAAGTCCAACATCTGTACTTCATTATTAATAAATTTAAAACATTTCTGCTGGTGCCAGCACAGTCAAGTAGATGGAATATGCATCTGCTTTCCAAGCTGTCTGAATATCTGCAATGACGTTGTGACAGACACGTGGGCTTGCACTTGGTGACCAATATGCTGGTGAAATGAGGGGGAAAATACCCAAAACTATGAAATGCAAGGATAAAATTACCACAGTCCACCTTGAAGATTCTCAGAAATTGATCTCAAAAAGTGAATGAAGAACTGGGTATGTCTTCTGATCAGTTCAGATCAGAAGTGAACCTTTGGAACAAAGTTCTCAGTAGTTTCTCCTTACTGTGCTTTGGTTCCCACTGTGGAACTGTCTCAGAGTATGGGCAATGGATCCTTTCCAGTGAAACACGACTGGAAGATGTGCTCTGATTGCTATGGGGCATGTAGTCCATGGCCCAGATAAAAGATAGTCCAGGATGAAACTGCGGAAACTTGTATAATCTGAACATGGACACTGCAGCAAAAACTCTTTCCTTTTATAGACGTGATACTGTTCTCTGTGCTACATGTTACTGTTAATCTGTGTTATTTTTTAAAATCAAGAACATAGGTCAAAACCATAGCTGAACATGCTATCCAACTGCAGAATGGGATAGTTCAAGTCTACAGGACAGATACAGGAAAAAATAACCTAGGGTCCTAGGACAAGCGTTTATTTCTCTTTTCAATGCTCAGTTTTGTATTTATCACATTGCTATTTCTTTTTTTCAAATTCATGCTCTAATTCCTCCCTGTTACTTTGATGCATAGCTCATTCTCAACTGTAAATAACGTGGGTTGACCTTTTAAGACTAGTACTTAAGTTTATTTTTCTGGCATTTTTATATTTTGCAGTTGTAATGAAAACTCCTTGTTCTCTTTCTACCATTAAATACTTACCTAGAAGAGTTTAAGCTGGTTTTGATATAAGTAAAAGTCAAATGCATAAGTTTTTTTTAGTTACACCTTACTGATAACAGGTTGAGAGAGTAGTCAGTTTATAATAATTTTTACCTCTGAAATCCTATTTGCATTAATTTAGTGGAGAAGTACAAACATAACCCGTGGCTTAAACCTGCAAGTAGCAGAAGTAGTTTAACAGCTTCAGGTAGGTTAACTGACTGACACATCAACTGCTCTGACTGAAAGGAATTGCTAAAGGATGGCTACTTAGATTTGAACAACTACTTCAGCAGCAGCCAGTAATGCTGGCAGGTGTTGAAAAAGACCAGATATTAACAGAGAAAAGGAAAATACAATGGAGACTGGAGCAGAATGGGGTGGAGGGGCTCTATTTTAAGCACTAATGTTTTTTCTTAAGTACCCAGTAGTAAGTGATGTAAGTGAACTGCTCATATCCACATTCCTTCAGTATAAGACAATAGGTTCCTCTTGAAGCCTACTTATAGCAATTATATATCCATTAGTGTTGTGCAAGGACAGTTATGCTAGGGTACAATTATTTAGACAGGCTTCATTTTTTATGGGTCAAATAAAGCTGCAATTGTCATAGATCAGAGAGGAGGTAGGGAAGCTGCTGCACTGCTGCTTTGTCACTAGGCTATTTCTTTCATTATGGTTCTCTGGTTAGCACATTGGATCTTGCTTACAGTAGGGGAATGATTGATTATTTTAAGTAGGGATAGGCAGGTAATAGCAGTATGTGCAGACACTGGGTGCAATAAACTTGTTTAACAGGAGTAAAAACTATTGTGTTACACCTTAGGAAAAAAAGGAATCAGGCCTTTGCAAGGGGTGAGGGAGACCTCTGTGTTCTGGCTTTGGTTCTAGGGTGGGCTTTTGCACTTGGCAATATGGAGTCACAAATAAACTTCACACACAGCAAAGCTGACACTTTACTGTGATCTCACTCTTTTTAAAAATTTTTTCCCCAAAGACCTTCTCCATTCTTGATGAAAACGAACAGAGGATCCAGATCAATGGTGTCTGCGTGCTTTTTGTCTGTGTTGGAATTCTTTCATTTTTCACACAGTTTCTACAGGTAAGAGCAGCCCAATATGTGTATGTTTTGTTTCTGATCCCTTACTCTGCATGTATCTCCTTCTGTACAATAGTTGTGTTTTCTCCTGTGCTCCCCAGGGATACACCTTTGCCAAGTCTGGTGAGCTGCTTACTCGACGGCTGAGGAAAATCGGTTTCCAGGCAATGCTAGGGCAGGACATTGGTTGGTTTGATGACCGGAAGAACAGCCCTGGTGCTTTGACTACAAGACTTGCAACAGATGCCTCACAGGTCCAAGGGGTAAGACCTGGTAGCTTAAGAATTGTTTTACTATAAGCTGACTGAAGGCCCAGTTTGGCACATTGTCACAGAACTAAACTAGCATGCAACCAGCAAGGTCAGTGTAGATCAGTCTTTAGCCAGTCAATTAAGCTATTTCTATTTATCATAGGTTGTTAACATTGAACTATATTCACTGTATTTGCCTAAAAGTACAAATAGGGTCACAATTTACTGCCTGTTCCTCCTGTCTGTATTACCAGAACAAGTAAAAAATCCATGAAATGCCAACCGTTGATGGAACTGGAAGGAGCATCCAGTGCAGAAGTTTTTATTTCTTTTTTTCTGGAGATGAATGAGATTTTTGTCACAATGCTTAACTGTTGCTTTCAAAAACACGTCAGTCTAGTATTTTAGTGACATCCATCACTAATCATGTTTTCAGCATGGTATTGTGCTGCTTGTGGCAGGTTTTATTTAACTGCCAGTCCACTTGAAAAAGTGTACAGTGCTGGCTGGTGTTCCAGCTGGGGAATCTTGCAGCCAGTTTTAGTGTGACTTATTATTTGGGAAAGTGAACCATTAACTCCATGTGTTGTGCTTCTTAGTGGATGAGGGTTAAATCACGCTGAGTTAAGAATGTTACCTGTCTGAATGGATGCTTTGGTAAAAGTGAGTCAGATGCTGTTTTGCTCGGCTCCAATTTGGCAAGCAATTTTGTAGAAATGAAGAAGGAAGCATCCAGATATTTTGGTTATAAAATTTGTCCTGTTTCAGCTTGTCTAAAGATGGTAGGTGAGCTTTTAAAAAATGGAGATTTTATGACTGTAAAGGAGAAATCACAGAAGAGGTTCCCAAAACCCTTGTCAGCAGCACTTTTTACAAAACCAGAGAAACCAGCTGCAAGCCTCTTCAGCCCTTACAGGCACTTGCAGGGCATATTGTAATTGAAATAAGGGAAGTTGTAAATCACTGACTGAACCATTTAATAGCCTTCTAAGGGACACCTTTGTTCTAAGCTCAGGTAGAGCAGTGGGCACAGCCATTAAACCCACAGCTCCAGGGGAACAACACAGAGCTACTTGAGCAGCAGCATCTCCACCTTTCACTGCCTGGCACAGAGTGTAGGCAACTGCTGCTGCTGTAGAGCGAGCTGAGTATGAGAAGGTGCACATAAGTGTCCAGGGTCTGAAAATGTCTCACCAGGAGTAGGAAGTAGACTCTTGGTGTGTGTGTATTGGGGTGTTAGAGCTGCAGGATCCAGGTAAGAGCAGTCCTACAGCTGCTCCTTTTTGTAGTCTTTGCAGAGCTGGAAGATGTACCTTCCACCATGGCCAGGCCCAAGGCACCTTGCCCTGTTGATACAGGTTAGAAAAGCAGATGAGGAACATTTTGTGCTGCACTTTCACAACTTGCAAATGAATTAGACATGTATATATTTTTTTTTCTGATAGGAACTAGGTTGCTATGTAGGGCTGCTGTTTACTGCTATGAAAGAAAATAACTTGAGTAAACAAATCAAGTATATTACAAAGAAAAATGTTCTTGAAGTACGTAAGATGAATGTGTTCAATAAAAGTGACGTCAAAGGTGTATTTAAAATCCTTAATAAGGAGGCAGAAATGCAACTTTAATTCATCCTTTCTCAGTGATGTTTCTTACTGCTTTTTGCACAGTTGAGACTTTGTTTTAAAGTTGTAAAAGGGTTCTGTTTATTGCTTAAATCTAGATGGATAAATGTAGGGGCTAAGCAGAAGATTCAGATGAGTAATTCCCCAGGGAACTAATTTCAATAGTCAGATTATTTTTCTCACAATAATTAGAAACAATTTTCTGAGTTCTCAGTGGAAAGTTTGGTGGGTGAAAGGAAGATTGGATGTTTGCAGTTTTTCTCTTGATACAATTAACCTGAGGCATTATATTCAAAGTGGCTAAATCCCAGTACAGTCAGCAGCCTTACGATTATTGAAGTTATTGTTGGAGTACAAGTCACTCATGTCTGTTTCTTTCCTTTGAAGGCAACTGGGTCGCAGATAGGAATGATTGTCAATTCCTTTACCAACATTGGGGTGGCCATGATCATTGCTTTCTACTTCAGCTGGAAACTGAGTTTGGTTATACTGTGTTTCCTGCCATTTTTGGCCTTATCTGGAGCTGTGCAGGCTAAAATGCTGACAGGATTTGCCTCTCAGGACAAGAAAGCGCTGGAAGCTACTGGACGGGTAATGTTATTTAAAATATTTATATTTGCAGCCACAGGTAGTTGAAAAATCAGGGACTTGGGAACATCAGTAATTGAAATGTTATGCAACTGGCAATGTTTTGCAAATAAGTTGTAGTGTTTCAGCTTGTCAAACCTTTGAAACACCATTCGGAACTCCCTAACTGCAAAAGCACTTCCTGTATGGAACGTGACTGATGTTTCAGAAGCTACTGGACTTAATTGGTACACACAGATCCCTCAGCAGTGTGTTTCACCCTTGTCAGATTTTCTTGAAATACCCATTTTTTTAATGCCTTGTAATTATGCTGTCCTCAGAAAGCAGTGAGTTCAGTTAGAAACCCTCACATCTGAGAATTCAGCACTGAACACAGATCAGTACCAGGATTTTAGAGCAGAACTGCTCCTTCAGTGGGCCCTGCGAGTGTACCAGCTTCTTTATCAATGTGTGCTTCTAGATCACAGGCACAATTTTATTTTTATATATGGATTTTAAGGATCAAAATTCTATCAATTCTCATTTCTCAGCTAGTACACAAATATTTTTTTTTAAAAATTCAGATAAGCATTAACACTTTGTATGTTAATTTGTAATAGGATACATAGCACTTTCTCGTAATACTTTAAATTTTGATCCATAGTGAAAATAAACCTGTGTGAATATTAAACCAACCAGCATAAAGCATGAGGAAGGAATTCCCTTCCCTTGGAAAAAAATGTGTTCACGGTTCAGTGATCCCTGACTATAGCCCTCCTTGTTGTTGCTCTCATCCTACTAGCACAGTTAGCAGCATCCCATGCTCTGTTGAGTCTCATGAGCCAAGGCATCAGCTTTTATTCAACAGAATGACACAGAGGCTGGGATGAAAAGGGCCCTCAGTGCTTCAGCAGTTTCAGTGATGACTGATTATGTCTGGTGTTATTTTCTCACTTATTTGCCAGAATTGCATCTCAATGCTAAACACTCTGAATTCTTCCACAGTGATTGCTTATCAGCCATCCTGTACATTGAAAATAACAGAACAATCCAATTCACAGAACTTGCTTATCTGCTCCTTCACGCTGTATGATAACGCAAGAGATATCGACTCTAAATTCTGGCTAGGAGAAAACCCCTGAAATTGGATGGAATGCTTTATTTATATTCATATTTCTTCCTACATGCTGAGAACACTCATAAGCCATATACTGTACTACTGCTTTCCAAAGGAAAATGTCACACTATGAAATTATCAAAGGTCAGGCAAAGTGCAGCATTTAAAGCGAATTTCTTGATAAATTACCTGAGATAAAGAGGGTAAAATTAGGATCAAAAAAACTGTCAGTTTGCTTCTGTAGAAGAACCTGGAATGCTACTTTTCTGGGACAGAAACCCAAATTCTGATTGGCAACAAAGCATAATATAAAGCCTACAATTTAATTAAAACTCCAGAGAACTTTCCATGGGGATTACATAGTATTTTCCTGTTTTGCATTTTTCTGTGTTACATAGGCAAGCATTTGCTTACTCTTTGCCTATGTATGAGGTAAAAATCTTAGATATTAGTTACAGGAATCAAGGTGTCACTATTTATATGTTTCATCTCATCAGGCTTTTTGGACTCATGGACTCAAGAGGGAGGGTAAGCAAGTGAAGAAATGGATTAAATTCCAGTGGTGTTAATTTATGAAACAAAAGCTGGAGATAGTATCCAACTCTTCTCTGTTTATTGCAATAAGTAAAACAAATAAAATAGACATAAACATCTTTAATTAAGAAATGCTTGCAATAAAGGGAGATGGTTTTCCTAAAACTATTTGCTTTTGTGGATGTCCCATTTATTCACATTATGTGAAATAAGTCACAAGGGAGAGCATATGCCCGATTTCCCAAGTGTGCTTACAGTAATTCAGCTCTAGTGGAGCATTAGGAGCATCACTGGTGAGGCTGTTAGTAGGTAATTGCTTGTAGGAAAGTGCCTCTTTAGGTTGGCTGGTATTTGGGGCAGTCTGTTTCATATCTGAATCAAGTTATATATGGCATTAGTGCCCTGTAATCATGAAAGAATCATGTATTTGTGAAAGAGCACAATCTAGTTTTCAAAGTAAAAATCAGGAGCTTTTACCCATATGTTTTTTCTTCTCCAGATCTCCAGTGAAGCCCTCTCTAACATCAGGACTGTAGCTGGGGTAGGGAAAGAGAAAATGTTTATTGACAATTTTGAGAAGCACCTGGATTTGCCCTATAGAGCTGCAATCAAAAAAGCACATGTTTACGGACTCTGCTTCGGCTTTGCCCAGAGCATAGTGTTCATCGCCAATGCCGTCTCCTACAGATACGGAGGGTTCCTTGTTGACACTGAAGGACTCCACTACAGCTTTGTGTTCAGGTGAGAGCCTCTCCAGAAGGGCTGGTCTCGGGGCAGCGTTCAGCTTCTTGATGGCTTCCCAAGAATGACTTGTGTCCCCCTTCCCTGCAGGGTGATCTCTGCTGTCGTGACCAGTGGAACAGCTTTGGGAAGAGCTTCTTCCTACACCCCAAACTATGCCAAAGCCAAAACATCTGCTGCACGCTTTTTTCAACTGGTTGATCGTCTTCCTAAAATCAGCGTTTACAGTGAAAACGGGGAAAAATGGGTAAGAGCAGAGATGAGAAATTTGTGATGTCATTCAGCCCAAATAGTAATTGAGAAGCCAGTGAGATCACTGCTTTACAGAAAGGTGATGCAGATTGTATAGCTGTTGCTTTGCTCTTTTGGACTAGACAGCAGGGGTAATCCAAGTGTGGCTGTTAGGAATCTGTCAGTGTAAAACTCCTGTAGACTGGAACGGAACCAATTTGGATGACTTACAGAATGGATTATGTTTTCTTTCTGCTCTACACCTTGCACATAAACCTGACTATGTCTGGTTTATACTGGAGACTTTTTTTCCATTCACCTCAAAATGTTGGGGGTGCTCGTGAGGAGGCAAATCATCTTGGAGTCAGACAAAATGAAAATGCTCAATCTTTGGTGAACTGGAAAGTCAGACCCAAAAAATTAAAAGTTTGGTTTTGATACTTTTTTCAGATCTAAAATAAAATTTAATAGTTACAAGCAAATGAAGTATATTAATTCCCTTCAGAGTTCTGTAAGAGTTTAAGAGTTTTGGGAAAATTGACCTGAATTCATGTATTAACCTTGCAAAGTTAAATTGATTTAATTTTTTTAATCAAATACAGCTTTGCACAAATATATTTGGGCTATCACCAAATTCCCACTTACACAGTGTCTGTATTAAAATAAAGAACTTACCGCTTTAAGTCCTGTTTCCAGCTGATGCCTCTGACCAGTGCAGTAAGGGAAGTATAAGCAGAGCAACAGTGTGATGACTAATTGCTTCACCTCTAGGGCAGCTACTCCAGTATGGTTTTTATCCCTCTTTCTGGGCTAATTTCACAAGCATTAATGTCATATTTTAAATAAGAGATACAAGAATGGAACCTGAGGAAGAGTTACTTTGTACTTTACAACTCGGATTTGAGCTCGAGCTCACTGTAGTATCTTTCTCAATTTTTTTTCACCAGGATGACTTCAAAGGAGGCATTGAATTTCTTAACTGTAAATTCACATACCCTTCTCGGCCTGATATTCAGGTCCTGAAAGGACTCTCTGTAGCTGTTAAACCTGGACAGACTTTGGCATTTGTTGGAAGTAGTGGCTGTGGTAAGAGCACCAGTGTCCAGCTTCTGGAGCGTTTCTATGACCCTGAGAAAGGAAGTGTGGTAAGCAAAGGAAACGTGGGTTGGGGTGCTGTTTTTTTCAGCAATGCTACAGGGACTCTTTTGAATGTGTCCCCTACTGTGCAGCCTGGCAGTGGTGGCAAATACATATATGCAGCTTGGGCTTCAGCTCCTTCTCGTACAAACATGGACTGTTCTGACAATTCCTGAGTATCATCTCAGATGTATTCAGGCAAGATGAAACAGTACAAACCTCAGGTGTGTAGCCTCATGCATTATGAAGCTATAGGCAGTCACCTGTGTAGCTCCTGTATGAAACATATAATGTGGGAGCACAAGTAAAAATCAAGCCTGAATGGAGCAACAAAGAGTCCCCAACATCTCTAAATATATAGATTCACCATGCAGCTTCTTTGCAGGTTGAATTTGTCTAGATTTAACTTCCAGTTAGTTAACTGCTGATAGCTTTAAACGTTTTTATGTCTTTTCCTCATGTAAATACTAAATCACCTAGTTTGATTTCTCTTTCTTTGAAAAAGTAAGTATGATGAATGTTATGCCAGGAAGGCAACAAAACATGTGCCTAACCTTAAGCAATTAAATTGTTCCCTTGGACTTAAGATTAAGCAAATGGTCTAGTGTTTGGCTGGATCACAGACACATACCTGGAAAATACACATAATGCACAAAGGAGTCAAATACAGGCAAATTCTTCAAATCAGTTGAGTTTACATTTTAGTAATATAGCTAAATAATTTAGTTTTGCCATAAACTCTTTGGGTTTTACAAGTTGTTGTTTTGGAATGATATTTCAGATTTTCTCCTATTTCCTTGTAGTTAGTAGATGGACGTGACACCAAGAAAGTAAACGTACAATTTCTTAGATCAAAAATTGGAATAGTGTCCCAGGAACCTGTGCTGTTTGACTGCAGCATTGCTGATAACATCAAATACGGCAGTAACACCAAAGAGACGACGATGGAAAAAGTCATAGAAGCAGCCCAGATGGCTCAGCTGCATGATTTTGTCATGTCGCTGCCTCATGTAAGTACCTGTGAGGTCCTGGCTGTGGATCTGCAGATAGGTTGCTTGGTGTTCATTGCAGCAGGAGATGCTCCAAACCCAGTTAAAGTTGCTACACACTTGTACCTTTTATTTACATTTACATCTGTAGCAGTGGGAGCAAAGAGAGTGTCATGACCGTTCTTTATGTACATGAGAATTTGTGCGTGAGTTGCTACTGGATTTTTACACAGTAGGCAAATATTTATAAAACTGAAACCAGCAATTACAAGGCTGAACTAGGAGAAAAGGGAAGATTTTTTCAAAGCCCTGGACAAGAAAGCAGCAGCAGCACAGTGCAGCAGTCACTGTTACACTGAGTCAGGATATATAAATCCTGTTCCCAGCTGTGGAAGATGTCGCTAGTGACTAGGCCATGATATTTGAAGCTGGCTACCTAGATGCACTTGAGAAGTATTTAAATGCACCAAAATAATGTAAATCAGAAGAACATAAAAGGTATGAATACCATTTAGGCACTCAAAAAACCCCACTTGTCCAGAAAGCCCTTAAATCACTTTAAACCTCCTTCTTATGCCTCAGACAAATCACCCAACATTTTGCTATCAGCTTTTTCTTCCAAGCATGTCACCAGGCCTGGGGCTCTGGGCCATGTGCACTGCGGCACATGGCTTGGAAACATCTCCCCAGAGCTGTGCATCACTTGTACAGTGGTTCTGCATTGTTTGGTTTTTTAAGGAGGAGGGAGCCATGCTCAGTGCTCTTGCCTCTCTCCAGCTCTTCCTTCAGGTTGTGAACTGGTTGTGTTTGCTTATGCCTGAATAAAATCTTCCTTTTGTCTCTTTTTCAGAAATACGAAACGCATGTTGGGGCTCAAGGATCGCAGCTGTCCCGGGGGCAAAAGCAACGCATCGCTATAGCGAGGGCCATCATACGGGATCCTAAAATTTTACTACTGGATGAAGCTACATCTGCCTTGGACACAGAAAGTGAAAAGGTAAATGCACAGTGCTCAGCAATAAGGGAAAGTTAATACAATGGCTTACAGTGCACAGTGCTCTTTTCTGTTCTATAGGGACATTTTGACTTACTCCACTACATGACTGCAGTGTTACTCCACATTGCTAATTCAGCACTTTCACCTCTAGATCCAGAAAGCAAAATATTAAAAAAGCAGGCAGCTACACAGGCTCTTAGATTGCCAATGAGAGGCAGCACTTTTCCAGAAACATGCATACTAATTCCCTGTGTTTCTCCAGCTCTGAATCCCAGTTTGGTTTGCCTATTTTCACTCCAACACTGTCTCTGTTGCTTTCAGACTGTGCAGGCAGCGCTGGATAAGGCCAGAGAAGGGAGGACCTGCATTGTCATTGCCCACCGCTTGTCCACCATCCAGAATGCAGACATCATCGCTGTGATGTCACAAGGACTCGTTATTGAAAGGGGCACTCATGATGAACTGATGGCCATAGAAGGAGCTTATTATAAGCTTGTCACCACTGGAGCCCCAATTAGCTGAATTACTGTGATTCTAAATTTAAAAGATTCCTTTTCTGCAAGCAAAGACTCCATGGTAGGTGTGGGTACAGTGGTACCCCATTGTGCTACGAAGTGCTCTACAATGGTGTGAGTTCCGTGGTACCCTCAATGTATGCAGCTTTATGCATCTGGCACAACTGTCAGGCACACACAGGGGACTGAGCACAGGCTGTTGCATTTGGAAAGTAGCTTAGCCCACTGCTAAGGGAAAGGAAGCCTGAAAATGGGAAAGATCTCTGATGGTGAGCTGGGAACTGCCACCATGTGCAGTCAGACTGCACAGTCTTGTCCCTCCTCAACTAGCAAATAAGCAAGACTCCATGCTGGTCTTCTGGAAACAGCCATTTGTCTGGGTACACTCTGTGAATAAAAAACCAATCCCAAGAATGATGCTGTGTATCTGAAGGAATCAAATCTCTCCTGACATTTGGTCTGCAGAGGATTACAGCAGATACCCTTACTGTGGGTCCAGAACCTCACGCTGCCACCCCTCCATGCCACTGGTGTCAGCTGTGCTGTTGTGCAGGCTGGGCTCCCGGTGCCTGGCACAGCCCTGCCCCTTCAGCAAAGCCACTGAGTCCTTACCAAGAAGGCAGCTTCACTAAAGTAAGAAAAGCAGTAAAGAAGGGGAACGGAAGATGGTGAGGATCATTTTCCCTGCACTCACCACTCCGATCAAAACTATCAAATTTTGACTTGGATCAAATGATTTAGCTAAATCAATGCAAAATCCTACCATTAATTGTCACAGTTATTTAAACAATTTCTGTTGAAACAGTGCTAGGTAACTTTTTGTTTTTTTCAGAAGGTAAGACAATGGTAAGTATTTTTACAGAAATCATAATTATGTTCAGTAAAGGTGGGGAAAAAAAACAATCCACCAGCCATAATTAGCTCTTTGTATCATGTCAGTGCCATGAAGAACAGACCCTCATGTGCTAGGAGCTTAGAAACATGATGTCTGCTGATAACCCACAGCTTAAAATAGCCAACAGTGCTAGTATGCCCAAACATGCTGCAAGAATCACAGATGACAATCTCCTGCTGCTGGCCATAAAGTGTGAGGAACAGCTGGATCAACCTTCTAGCATTTTATCATGGCTCTGTAGGTCACTCACTGGGAAGGAATAACAAACCACAGAGCATCTTGAATACAGGATAAATCTTTGTCCTACCTCTCTTTCTTCATTATTTGTTTCTAGTCCCATTAGCTTAGTCATTTTGCTTAAGGAGTCACAATTACTGAAAATACTGGTTCCAGGCCAGCTGCTGCAGGAAAAAAAGACTTCAGAGAACCATTACAGAAGACACCAGAAGATGCATAAAACAGACTACTCCTTAGACTGTTAAAAGCAGATTAATAATGTTTTTAAGTCAACACAGTCTTAGCAGGCTCTTAAATAAGGATGTCTGTTTCGGATTTTCTTCTGTAATTTGCATCGTGTTCATTCCCAAGGGCCAACTCAAACTATTCACCTTGTTTTCCCAATTAAACAAGACTCTTTCCATTTCATTTATCCCACAACTAATTTGGAAATCTAGAAGCAATATCATGTTTACATCCTCTAAGCCTTATGACTATCAGCTCATGCACACAGCCTGCATGATCTATATTACAGCTCTATGCTGCTTGTATACCAAGTTTACAAGATGATATCAGCAAAATGTTGTTTAAAGATTGTGCACAGAAAGAGAACATACAACAGTAGGTGCTAAATTAATAAAATGGGAAAGTACCTGTCTTTGCCTATTTAAAGCATCCATTTTAAGGAGCAACATATATTTAACACATCAGTTACTCATGTTCTTAAACCAAGCTGACAAGAATATAAACTTGCAATGACTTAGTCTGCAATCACATTTTCATGATTTATGCAACAAACAGTAATTCAGGCCGATGATGCTTGAAATGAGAGAATTCAGCTCATTTACCTTTGCAATACAGGAGCATGAACAACTTTCCTGGAGGTGATATGCTGAGGTATTTTCATTAGAGACAACCTTCTTCATTTTTTTGCTCTGTGTAGATGTACAGAACCCAAAGATTTGATACACCACATTAACGCATTTTTCAATATCAAAGGTGCAATCTGTATAATTCATGACTTAAGTGACCACTTTCAAAAAGTAAAAATGGAAAAAATCACACAATAATACAAAAATATAGTCTACAGAGTCTAATTGAAATAAATGTTTATTTTTTTTCTCATCTGGCTTAATCAGAAGCTGGTTTGCTCAGGAAGCTCAATAAGTTAAATCTAAAGCCTTGAACTACGCTGGCCTTCACAGTGCCTGGGTACAGCTGTACCATTGCATGTGGTGTGATAATCTCACACCATTATCTAGCAGTTTGGCACATATTATCTATATATAAAAAATTAAATACTGAGTATCACTATATACAACCATCTACAACCAACTATATACACCATCTATCTGGAGATGGACAGAACTATAAGACCACCAAATAGCTACATAAAACTAGTTGATTGTATTTTAAAACTTCATTATGACCCAAAGTATTGGGTAATTGTTAACCATACTGCAGTGTGGTTGCAATACTTCTAGTAATACAATCAGCAATTATTGTTTCTGAGCTGCCAAAGTAATTCTTGAAGATAGTGATTTTGGATGTACTGTTTACTTACCAGGAGCACAGTGAAGATGCAGTGGCATCTCCTTTGGTTAAAACGAGTTAGCAAAACCGCCCGTGTGGAGGGTTCTTGAACAGTTCATATCCATCTCCACATTGCTAAGCATTTGGCAACTTTATCTAATTAAGTTTCTTTTCAGTTGTCCTCATTAATGAGTGGACACAGTAAGGTACCAAGGCAACTACAGTCAGAGGCACAGCTGCACTCTTACAAAAAGAGAGAGCATAGAACAAATACTCAGTATGAGTAGGTATCTTAATGAAATTATACAGCTGCAGTGTAGCTAAAGAAGCAGCTATGCACAAAATGCGGAAACTTATCTTACAGCTGTTTTTACCTTTGCAGCTTGTGATGAACATTTCAGAATTAATTCCAAGACCTAAGCCAAAGAGTGCACCTAAATTCCTCACCAGTCCAGCAAATGGCGTTGTGTCAATGTTTATCCAGTCTGGGTTGGCACACCACTTCTTAGCCTTTGGAACAGACCATAGCAAGTCAATATCAAGATGCTTGAGGACTAGATAAAATCCAAGGGGAAAGATGAAAAGAAACAAGTTTGTCTTGATGTACATTCTCAAGCTTGCTGTCTGAATAGCAGGGGTATGCTCAAATGCTTCTGCCACAAGAATGCCTGTGGATTAGAAACTTGGGGTTACAGGGAACAGCACACTCATACTTTGAAGAAGCACTTTTTATAGCACCCAGTAGAATTTGAATTTTAAAGTCAGAAGAACATATCTATGTAATTTTTTAACAGAGATATACAGGTAGACATTTACCACTTCTGTGGTACATTACAAAACCTGTTCTCCCACACAAAAATGCTGATTTGGAAAAAATAAATTAAATACCAAGCACTACATGGTTTTGATACAAGGCGTGCCATAGGCTGCCTGCATCTCCCAGAGGACAACCTATCAAATATTAGATGTAAGCTAGAGCATTCCTTTTCCACAAGACTCCTCCACTCAAAGACTGGCCCCAGCAATGCAGAATTCAATACCAGTTCCCACACAGGCTTTGAGTGCTGAAGGGAAAGACTACAAACACACATCTTTCTTACTCATTTTATCCTGGCTGTGAAAAGGGAGAGGTGGACTGCAAGCTGGTATCCAGTGCTGCACAGGCTGTTCTGCATCTGTGAAGGAGCACGGGAGCAGGCAGCCCCCACTCAATACTCTGGGCACCCTCTTTAGGATCAGACTGATACTGGAGACACTGTTCATAGTTTGAACTCCCTAAACACCACTTTGAAACATGTTTAAGTCTGAAAAATGTACTTCAGCTTCTACAATCATCCTGAGGAGTCTGCACTGGTAATGTGCCTTTTTCTCTGTTTTGCCCCAGGTCTCTGTCCCTGTGCTTGTCCACAATGCACACATGCTACTTTGTGCCTGGCCGTGACTGAAAGTGAACCAAACAGCTTCCTACTGGGAGGAAAGGTCAGGGCCATATAGAAGCAACCTCCTCTCTGAGCCCTTCCACACAGATAACACAAATAAAGATCAGCTGCAGCCAGTACACACCAGATTGCACTGGTCTGTGGCAGGGTGGACATAGTGCAGTCTGCATCAACTGGCACTGGACAAGGGCTCACTCTCTGTTTGAATTTCAAAGACAGCAGATAGATACTGCCTCACAACTTTTACCTTTAGACTAAAATCAAATCTTTGATCTTCAGAGAGTGAAGAGCACCACTAGAGCTGCAAGCACTACTAAAAATCTCTTGCCTTTTCTCACAATTTTTTCAGGTTTTACATACATGTTGAGAAGAAAAAAATAGCAGCATTACCAGCAAATACTCCAAGAATAACTTGATGAGGGAAATGTGTTGCTATGAATACTCTTGAGATGCACACACTGATCTGGATAATCCAAAAAATACTCCAGAGGAACGACCATGTCAGTCTAAGAGGGAAATGGAAGATGCTTAGAAATTAAGACAATATATTTTACCTAGTAATTTACACCAAGTCCCTTTGTGTCAGTCTCATACTTTTACCAAGCAGAGGTTTACAAGGAGAGAGGTTTAGAATCAGGTAATTAAAAACTGGAAGTCAGAACTAAAACATTATCAAGAGCGGTTGCTCTTGAAGATGCATCTGAAGATGCAGAACCCAGTAGTTTCAGGTCCAATACATCACTTTGGTTTTAGTGATGGAAGTCATCAATGGCAAGTTAAATTAGCACTAGTACCTCAAACATATTTCTCATAATGAAGTCATACTTAAATGTAAAAGTTCAATTATTTGGTGACAAAATTCACAGTGTATGGGATCAACCTTGTCAGGCTTGGAAAGAACAGGCATCAAAGGAATCACAGGACTTCCTCACAGAGCTGAGTAACTTTACACTGAGCTTTGTCAACATTACGTGCACTTGCTTTAAAATGAGGTAAGAAGAACTACTATACATAAAGAACATTAATACTACAATACATGAAGACAATTACTAGAATTCAAAATTTCCAATACTGAAGATGTGACATGACTTTCAGTAGAAGCTGATTCAGAGATATTGTATGCAATGACCGTAAGTTAATAAATACCAGCCTATACAAATTAATAGAATCATAGAATCATAGAATCCTTAGGGGTTGGAAGGGACCTCGAAAGATCATCTAGTCCAACCCCCCCGCCAGAGCAGGGTCACCTAGAGTACATCACACAGGAAGGCGTCCAGGCGGGTTTTCAATGTCTCCAGAGAAGGAGACTCCACAACCTCTCTGGGCAGCCTGTTCCAGTGCTCTGTCACTCTCACAGTAAAAAAATTCTTTCTGATATTCACATTAAACCTCCTATGCTCCAATTTGTATCCATTACTCCTTGTCCTATCACTGGTCATCACTGAAAAAAGCTTAACTCCGTCTTCTTGACACTCACCCTTTATGTATTTGTAAACATTGATGAGGTCACCCCTCAGTCTCCTTTTCTCCAAATTAAAGAGACCCAGCTCTCTCAGCCTTTCCTCATAAGGGAGATGTTCCACTCCCTTAATCATCTTTGTGGCTCTGCGCTGGACTCTTTCCAGCAGTTCCCTGTCCTTGAACTGAGGGGCCCAGAACTGGACACAAATAATAATAAAGCCTCTTAATATTCTTTTTCTTCAGCTGAAGTAGATAATAATAAAGGTTTTGTTTTTGTTACAAACTGGACAAAACAGACTATGAATTTTTGGTTAAAGTAAGTCCATTAAAAACACAGCATGTATATAAAGAAATAACTGTATGAATTAGAATAATGGAAAGACACTGACCTGTGAAGGGTCACTGCTGATTTATCTTTCAATCTAACTGTGTAGCTAAGTGCTGCTGTGACCATCACATACCAGACACAGGAAGATCCCATGGCATGTCCAGATGGGCTCCCTAGTAAAAATAAAAAGGAAATATTCAAGGTTAAAAATTACGACTGTTAATATTTGTTGTGCAGAAAATGTCTACTGGCAGTTACTCAGGCACCTAATCATTTATAAAGCCTTAACAAAGGCTGAAAGAATGTCAACTGCTTCTCAAAAGGTCATTTGCTCATTATCAATTTTTCAGAAGACACAACTGTATGGAATCCAGAATATTTATCTGAAATCAAGTAGCCAGCAGTTTAACCTTCTTATTGGAAAGCACAGTATTTTCCCATTACTTAGCATTGGATAGTGATTTAAAAACAAGAGCATCTAGAGTTCTGTTATGGCTGTAGCATACAACGTAGAAGTTGGCTATGAGGATCAGATAAGAGAGCTACCTTGTAATTAAGGGGAACATGGAGATTTAGCTCTTTGTAACATTCTAAAATAAAGTACCAGTGTAACTATAGATGTTCACCAGGTTTACACTAAAAAAATTGAAATAGGGAAGAAGAGAAAATTAGATCAAAGGACTAGGTCTACATCAGACTTTTACAGCTTGGCTTTCTGTGGAGACCAAAAGCAGTTAAAGAGTTATTTAAATGGTAGAAGAAATAATTTTGGCTGAATAATGTGTTATGACCCAGCACTCCATAGTACATTGCAAAGTAAAAGAATATTTCAGTGAAGCAGCAAAACAGGAATGTCTAGAGAGGACAAGGGCTGGCTCACTGCATTCATTTTTGGTGGTGTTCTTGGCAGTATTTTTAGTAGCAACACTGCCAACTCTGGTTAAGTTTGTAACAGATGTACACTTCTACACCTCACAACTGAAAAAATGGCATGGATAAGGAAACCACAATATTGTATAGCAGCACTGGAAAAGCTTCTCTTTGTTGTCATCTAGGAAAATGCCATCCATGAAAAATGTTTCATAATTCATCTGCAAACTGCCTACTAGAAACAGCATGAATTCCACTTAAGGTTTGTGTATTCTTAAAACCTCACAAATACCAGATAAAAGATGGCTGCAAGGTTTTAGTTCAGTTAATTTCAGAAGTATAAACTAAATTCAGGTCCTAGATTGCCTGCCATGTAGTCATATGAAAAGTTATCTCAGCTTTCCCTTTTGCCAAGCAGCAGAGTTTGGGGTTCAGGCTCTCCCAGCAATATTTGTATACGCCCATCTCACATCTGTGGCTGCTTCTTTAATCTTTTCATACACATTGCATATTTAAAAAGTGTGTGAAGCACCATGTAAGCTCACACAGTGACTGTGTGCACATAACAGCTACACTGACCTCAATAGGCAAATCTGGAGGTGGCAGAAAATGCCATTTTAAGTGCAAATAAGGAACAGATATGATAATGGTACCCACTGGACAGAAATGGGAACACCCTGTTACTTCAGGAAGAAAGTAGTAGGAAGACTGGTTCAATGAATCAAAATGAAACAGTCTGACTGGTTTCAAGCCAGGGCTTGGAAATACATGGTGCTGAATGGGCTCATTTCTGAAGTCTTGAAATAAGACCTGAAGGACCTTAATACTTTGGGTTAGGTCCTAAATTAATTCACTTGACACAGACTGCAGATCACATACAGACCAGGCATTATTCAACCCTGCTTGATACAAGGGCTTAAGCTTCTTATTCAAAATCACAAGGGGATATAATGCAGGATACTGTTAACAAAATACAGCTCTGCAAACCACTTAAAAGCTTGCAGTGGCAGTGACAAGGTGCAAACACATTAATTTTCACAGTCAATATTTTAACGTGCAACAAGTTAAACTGAATTCTGTCCATTACCTCCAAGCAAGTTTACCATATTTCACGCTTGGGTTGCACAAGTTACCTTCAATTCCGCAGTACTGCATTTGAGTTCCACAGAAAAGACAATGAGATACACAAAAGTGAAAAATACATTGAAAAGGTATTTTTTTTTAGAATACCTTTTTCTCCCCATATATTTGTACACATACCCCCCACAAACATTCAGTACAAGTGTCTGGCACTGGGAAGCATGATTCTGTTTTACACTTGAGATAAATTTATGATACACGGTCAATTGTTGATACTGTTGTTTACACTGAACCACCTACTAGCTTTTGTGGTTTAAATAATCCTTTCAATAGTGCACAAGCCCTTGAACTCTAAAACCCTCTGCTCTGTTTTGGAACACTCTTAAATAATGAGGAATTTCTCTCCCCTAGCTGATGTCATTGGCACTGCAACTGTTCCTAAAAGTGACCTCATAAAGCAGGTGTATCCCTCTTTCTGAACAAAGAGCCTAAATTTTTTTTCCTTTCTAATATGCTGGCTCATTCTAGTGGGAGTTATTTTCAAAGCAATCCCCCCCCTCCCTTGCACAGTTTAAAGGCAATGAAGTAAACATTCTTGTTATACAGGAATCAAATACCTATCATATCTTACTTCTTCCTTTTTCTCTTCCTGTGTTTTGGTGCTATTTTAAACATGAGGTCTGGGATTTTAAAATCATGTAAGATCTTCATAGGTCACATTCTCTCCACCCCCAAGAAGTTATTATCTCTATTAAAGGTACCAATATAATTGTCAACGTTCCTTACCTGGTCCAGTTTCACAAGTTATAGGAAACTGTTCAAGGCATGGGCTTGACTGATTGGGATAAATCATTGTTTCTTGCACCCACCAGTATGGGCGATGGCCAAACAAAATCCTGACCCAAAAATAAATAGATAGATAGATAAATGCAATTTAAAAAAATATGCAAGAAGGTCTCAGCAAAGCATGATAAATAATCTTACAAGGACTATTAAGGGTTATATTGCAAAAAAAATTCTATAATAGTTCTATAGATTCTTCTTGCCTTATCAAAAGGTCATTTCAAACACATTTAAATATCTTCATTGTGAATTCCTGTTTTATAATTACAGGGGAAAGTCTACTATTACATTATTCACAGAAAGTTTTCTAAACTTGAGGCACATCTAGTAACCATCATTAAAAATACCAAATTTTAAAATAAATCCAACTTCTTACCATTTAAATATGAGGTTGAACCAATCACCAATAACTGCCACCCATATCATTTTAGTACCAACCACTTGGTTAAGCTGAAACCAAAGAGGAAAATAAATTGAGAATATATTCCGGGGATCTCCAACATGTGACATAAAATTAAGGAAATCCTGGTAAGCCCTGTAGTCCCTCTGTAAATGCTGAATGATAAGCACTCCATTGCTATGAAGGAGATCCATCTTAATTGATTAAACTGTACTTGGAGTAAAGTTCCTTTAATCTTCAGTTTCTAGTGATGGAGAATAAGAACCATGGAAGGGAGCTATTAAAAAGTGAGAGAAGGTGATTGACGTTGCCTTTATATTGTATCGGTGTGGTGTACCCAGCCATTCCTCAAACACGTGGGTCCAAATCTCTGGGAAAGCACACGAGTCTGTTAGCACTGGAAAGCTTTTCTGTTTGCAAATTTTAATTGGAGGAAACTAAGTGAAGTACATGCTGAGCAGCAGCAAATTGTGGGGAAAGTTTTGTGGAAACACAATGCATGACTTATGAAATCCTTTGTATGAACAGTTGGAACATGTTTGCTTGAATTTTTTTCACAGTTCATTTCTCTGCAGGATGGACATTAGTAATGTGTGTACTTCATTAAGTGTTGCCTGTGTAAAGGATAGAGAGAATACACAAATAATTGGTCTTTACAGAACTGTCATGACAGCTGTACATTTCACCGACTCACAGAATGGTAGTGGCTGGAAGGGACCTCTGGAGATCATTAAGTCCAGTCCCCCCTGCCAGAGCATTTCACTTTTTGGCTACCATCCTGCATCTAATGCCTTGCACAACACATTATCAGTCACAGAATATACAGCAAGCATCCATACATCAACAATGTGGTTCAACTCTAGATTAATTTTTAAAGCAGCAATATTCTCAAAGCACTGAAAACCAATTCTTTCCTTCACACAAGAGGCCATGTTAACCCAGGGCACAATGCAGCCGAAGCTGAGAGTCTTCTCACTCCGTATCACCATTCTCGCACGTGGCCCACACGAGGCCAGTTCCACACACCCCTGCCAGAAGGAGCTGAAGCCCGACCTACTGCAGCTCCCTTCTTGCTGCCCAGCCAAGCAAAATGAGACCTGCCTCACAAACCAGCGCAAGGTTGGGAACAGATGATTATGAGTATTTCCCTGAAGTAGTATTCCCAAGTCAA
This sequence comes from Apus apus, assembly GCF_020740795.1. NCBI lineage: Eukaryota > Metazoa > Chordata > Aves > Apodiformes > Apodidae > Apus > Apus apus. The sequence goes on along the minus strand of NC_067287.1, from coordinate 20,354,358 downwards.
GCACTTGAGTTCTCCAGGGTGAACAGCCAAGAGTAAACAGAGATTCTCCCAGACAGCAGGATTTTAAGAGTATACAGCAAATAATGTACTAGCACATCAGATTTATCAATATTAGTACTAATAACTGTACCATAGGAAAATAATTATGTTCATTTGTGAAGTGGCATAATGAGAAACCTTATTCCACAAGAGATTAAACAGATATCAAAAGTGTGATGGTACCATCACCCAATACCATCAGAGCAGCAAGAGGAAAACTTCAGTCCTTTATCAGGCTCTCATATCCCTATCTTCCATTAAAGATTACCTATGTATCTGAAACAAACTCAGAAAACAAAAGCAGCTGTATATATGCACTGTGCACTTCCCTACGCCTTTCTACATGGCACTTAAAGCTAAACCGTAGAAGCTCTGGAGACAAAGATATGAACTAGTTAACTGTTTTTGCTGAAGAGAGACTTAGCGGCTTAACAGGGCTTTATGATGTGTGGTCAGGGAAGTCACGTGGAAACATTAAGTAGATTCAACAAATAAGGCATGACAAATAAATGGACTTAGAAGACCTCTCTTTCTGACACAATCCCACATTTACTTTAGCAACTCACATTCAGTTTAGCTTTTAATATTCTGTTTTTAGAAACTTTTTAGGAGATTTAAATGCTATATATTTATTGTTACCAGTTGCATTGAGCCATGTAGAAAACCTTAAAGTTAAAAAGATATTTAAAATTCTAAAATGATACGTGTTGTTTCTGAATAACTACTGTATTTTTCTGTACATTGACTAATTTATTCACTTCAATTGGTATCACCTGATTTCAAGAAAACCCTTCAAAACCCCAAATTTCAGGATATTTCAACGATAAATATTTCCTAGCTTTTTAGATGCAAATATATCGGGAGGTTTGCTTCTTCATAAGCTGTATAGCTTATTGCTTTTCAGCATGTCTGCACAAAGGAACTGTCATACAAATGAATGGAAGGAACTGATCTTCCCTTTCCCAGCTCTTTCCCAAGAACATACTTGCTTAGAAATCTCTCTCAAATAACTTTTAATACCTTATTACTAGAGAAAATGTCTTTTTGATACTTTCTTTTTCTGCAAAAGTCTCTCTCCTATAAAGATAAGTAGGACTTACAATAACAACAATAAAAATCACTCTTTTATACAGGTATGTGTTTAGTATGCCAAACTGTGGAAAATCTGGTTTTGTTCCATTTTTCAGTCTATTTTATACAAAATAAAAAGCTTTAAACATAAGTGTAAATGTCAAGTCAGTGGCTCACTAACAGTCATCTTGCTTCTACTACTTAGTTAAAACTGGGAACTGCAATGGGGCTAAGTCTGAATAACTATTGTTATATTAGGAAAAATATTTTGCAGTAAGTTTCCATAAAGATATGATTTAATCACCTTCCAATCACTTTTTAATGCCCCCTCAACAGTATTGGAAAAATTGCCTCTCTGATGCATGATGTGCAGGACCATTTCAGTAACTTTCTGCATGCTTGTTTAATTTATAAATATAGTAACACCCACCCATGTTACCCACTGGGATAGTGCTGAATCTGCTCAGGCTGAACTCTTCTTCATACAGAAGCATTCAGGCACACTTCTGTTAATATACTGTTTCAACGCATGTCTTAGCAGCATTTCAGTAAATTCTTTCAGTAGGAAAGGTCTCCTGATACTATTTTTAATTTTAAAGATTTTGCTGCTGATTCATATGTTGCTAAGTGTCCTTCTGCTCAGATAGAAAGCTATGCCCCTTAGACATAATGAAGACTAACAGCTAACAGAAATAAGCTTTTTCTCCTACATTCTTTCTGACTGTTTTAGAGCTCCTACATCCAAAACTTAGACATAGAGGAGTTATGTTCATTAAATATGTTTAAAAAACCCCACCAAAATCCACAGTGTACAAAGCAGAAAGTGGGAAGTTTTTGGAACAAGTAAGGAAGTTTCTGTGCGAGAGGCAGTTTAGGTAATGTTCTCATTGTGCCTGGAAATACTCATGATCCTGCTTCATCCAAGAGGCAATCAACAGCTGACGTGGGAGCCCTCTCTTGCCCTGCCAGTGATATTTGGCAACCTATGTAAGTCTGAGACATTAACACTTTACCAGCTCTAGTAACCAGCAGAGAAATGATGGTAAAACATGTCTTGAAATACTATTTAATAACTCGTGCAAACTAACAAAGGAGAAATACTTCCTTAATAAGCATATTTTCCTCCTCTTCTATGCAAAGCACTGCAAAATTCTTCTGTAATGCACCTAGTATCTCAAAGTCACTTGAGATAATATATGAAATTAAATTATTTGCTGTATTTTAGTACATGCAATTGCAAGGAAAACTAGTGATCTATATAAAATGGTAAAAATGTGTATACAATTACATTTTTACATCAACTCTTTGTCTTGTTTTGAGATTATAGAACCAAGGTTTAGCCTTCACATGATCAAATGAGTTCTTAGTGCAAAGGAAAAAAATGTAAAAATGCTATTTGATCATATCAATAACTCTTAATTTCTGGATTTTTCTTATTTTATTTTCCCAGAGACATAGAACCAGAGACTCTCCAGAACTTTATATATTCTTGGAAATAATAAAGAAACAAGAATCATGTTGCTGATCCACTGAAGGGAGGATAAAATGTTTTCAGCCACTTTACACCTACATACTAGACCAAATAATACGTAACGGATATCAGATGTTGTTAAGCAAATGTTTGCAAGGGAAGGAAAAGCCATCAAAGCAAACATTTTCTAAAACAGTGCTAATGGAAGCCTGTGTACTAGGCCTAACTTTCTGGTACATTATGCTTAGTTAATTGAACAATAACATTAATTTCCACATCAGTGTTTTCATTGGCACCGGACCAGCTACAAAGATTAACTAGCAATTTGCTAAGTTCACAAGCAGACACTGTGTACAACAACTGCCAGCTATTTTCTTAGGAATTATTTTTCAAATGGAACAGAAAAAGATACATCTTAATTTTAGATTTAGGAAGAGAAGAATCTTTCAAGAAGCTCCTTCTTTCCGTATTTCATTCCCTCAGGCACTCCTCATTGGATCCAGGCAGCCATAGTTAAGGTCAAGCTGGACTGACCAGTAGAGGTTTAGCAAATACTAACACGAAGCAGTTGCTTTATCTTGGTTCTGCCACCTTATTATTCTGATCTTTCCTAGTTACTACACCATCATTATTCCTTGCTATAATGTTAGCTATGCATACACAGGAAACTAACAAACCTCACGTTTGCAATACAACAATAATTGCCAGACCTTAATACTTATTTATATTTGGCTGCGTTTGTATGTGTAACCGTGTAAATGACACAATGTGTGGAATACAATTCTGAAACGTTCTTGATAAAGTCACGTCTAAGGAATTCTAGTTATTATAATTGTAAGTACAAAGAACTACTTTTTAGAAATTACAAGCAACCTAGAGTTTAACAGCGAATAAAAATCCTTTGAGTTCCATACACTGCAAGTAGAAATGCAGTCTGGACCCGCAAGGCCAACAATCTCCACTGCATTTTTTTTTTGTTCCCTTTCCAGTAAGATCACTGCCTTGTTTATTGCCATTCTCTAATCCCTGAAACTAACCTCATGCCAACCATAGCCCAGTGAGGATAGAAACCTTACAAGAAAAGTAGATGAGCCTGTTTATTAGCACCAGCTTACCAATTTTTTGTTCTCTTAGCAGTTTCCACCTAAGCTGCAGTAGCTCTCCAACTCTGAACTATAGCTCTCAGCTACCCCTTAACCCAGCACTGGACAAGCCCAATGTGAACTCTGAACTAGCAATAAAAAAAAAGCAACAGATCTGTGTTGGCAACAGCCTGCCATACAGTTTGATCGCATGTTAACTGTCACCCTGCTGCTGTCATTGTACATCTTGGAACCTTAATTTTAACCAAGTACCCTAGGGTTAAAAAGACACCCATGAAGAGCTGGCAAATGCAGAAAAGAGGTACATGGTACAATTACATATCTCCAGCAAAGTTCATAGTGCTAGAAATAAGGTAAATTGCTGTTGAAACTTTCTTTGATCCATGACAACCCTGTGGCTTGATAGGACAGATATTTAGAAAAAAACCCTTCAGAACAGGTGTCTGGGCTAGAGTTAAGGTAGGTTATGTGCCAGCATTCTGACTATGGAGCCTCTTGAATCAGACCTAACAGAGGATTTAAGAAGCGTAAGACTTGTGCTACTTTCGCTCATGAGGCCACAGTTCTGTTTGTAATTGATAAGAGCCATCAGATTGAAGAGAAAAACAGCACCTGCTAAAATCACCATTCTTCATTTAAACATGCAATTGGTAAGCTAATGATGGAGAGAGTTTGCAGTGGGAAAGTACAATTCAGGATAGTTTATACTGTAAGTTCATGTCTCTAGAGAACTCTGACAAAGGACTCCTAAATCAGTCAGAAAAAAAGCCAATTAAGGTATGGATTATGCTAGTAAATGCCACAGGCTATGTTTATTCTTTGGCTGGTAAGAGTCTAAAAGAAAGAAACAGAACTAATGAAAATTAGTAAAACTTCACTGATCAAAAAAGATACCTAACATTTCAGAACTACTGCCAGCAACTGTGGAGTGAACCAATTAAAAGGACTCCAAATTCTGAGACCAGAGTGAAGAACTCACCAACAGATGATGGAGTAGAACTCAGGATTTGTTTAGATTAGTTGAACTCGTATTTGCTAAACTCCAGGGGCTGGGAAAATTGTGTATTCAGAAAATTATGAGCGCAAATAGCAAAAGCTAGTGATGTTAGGGGCAGTATTTAAACTTTATACTGGTAGCATGCACTCAGCTAGGGTTAAGGTGTAATTGGGAAAAAAGGAGAATCAGTCCTAGTTTAAAAAAGCCATAAGGTGTGGGCTCCACAATGACCAAATTTATATGTGGCTAGGTAATAATCCTTGAACCAGCCCAACTTCAGTATATTTAAGTCTGACACAGATAAGAAACTAATAATTAGTTTTATAATAATAATTAATCTAATAACTAGTTTTAGGACTAATGCTGAGGAAACTGTGAAATCTGGAGAACAGGTGTACAAGTCAAACAAGACAGAAATACAGTTGGGCAGAAGTGCTAGCCATCAGCAGTAACAGTTTATACAAGAATAATGCAACTAATAGTTGGTGGTCTCAGCTCAGAGTTTGCTTTGAGTCTGGTGCAGGGGAGGAGAGTAATTAACAGTTTTAGACAGCAATCCTCAAAGCTTTACTAAGTTTACATTACTCACAGAATTACTGAGGCTGGAAAAGCCCTCTGAGATCATCAAGTCCAACCTATGGCCTAACACCACCACATCGGCTAGACCATGGCACTAAGTGCCCACATCCACTCTTTCCTTAAAGACCTCCAGGGATGGTTGACTCCACCACTTCACCAGACATGTTTGATTACTGTGAGCAAGTGCTTCCTAATATCCAACCTAAACCTTCCCAACACAGCTTCAGACCATGCCCTCTCGTCCTGCCACTAGTTGCCTGGGAGAGAAGCCCAACCCTCACCCAACTACAACCTTCCTTAGGTAGTTGTAGAGAGTGATGAGGTCACCCCTGAGTCTCCCCTTCTCCAGTCTAAAAAATCCCTGCTCCCTCAGCCTCTCCTCAAAAAATTTTCTGTCCAGTCCCTTCACCAGCCTTGGTGCTCTCCTCTGGACTTGCTCCAGCACCTCAATATATTTTTTTAAGTGAGGGGCCCAGAACTATACACAATACTTTAGGTGAGGCCTCACCAGTGCTGTGTGCAGAGGGAGAATTACATCCCTACTCCTGCTGGCCACACTATTCCTGATACAAGCCAGGATGCCACTGGCCTTTGGGCCACCTGGGCAGGCTGCTGGCTCAAGTTCAACCAGCTGTCATCAACCAGTACTCCCAGGTCCCTCTTTGCCAAGCTGCTCTCCAGCCACTCTTCCCCCAGGCTGTACTGTTGCATGGGGTTATTGTGACCAAAGTGCAGGACCCTACACTTAGTCTTGTTGAACCTCATACTGTTGGCCTCAGCCTATTGACAGGAGGGGCATTCTGCTCCCCACCCCTGTCTACTAGCTCAAGAGCCCAGATGCCCTGAGAATAACCAGTCTTTTTGTTAAAGACTGAGGCAAAGAAGGTTTTAAGTACCTCAGCCTTTGCTTTGTCTTTTGTGACTATGTTCTTCCCCCTAATCCAATACGGAATGGAGATTTTCCCTGGCCCTCCTTTTGTTATTAATGTATTTATAAAAGCACTTTTTATTATCCTTAACAGAAATGGCCAGATTAAGTTCTCACTAAGCATCTTTAATTGTCTTTCTATATGACCTTACAATATCCCTAAACGCTTCCTGATTCACATGTCCCTTTTTCCAGTGTTGATACACTTTTTTTTTTTTTTTTTTTCTTTTCTTTCTGAGTTCTTGCAAAAGCTCCCTGCTCAACCAGGCTGGTCTTCTTTCCCACTGGCTCATTTTTTGGCACACAGGGACAGCCTGCTCCTGCACCTTCATAATTTCACTCTTAAAGTATGCCCAGCTTTCCTGGGCCTCTTTGTTTTTGAGGGCTGCTTCCCAAGGGACTCTCCAAAACAGCACCCTGAATAGACCAAAGTCAGCCCTCTGAAAGTCCAAGGTAGAGATTTTGCTCACGACCTTCCTAACTTCACCACATACTCAAAATTCTGTCTTGTGGCCAGGACAGCCTCTGACCATCACAGCTCCCGCCAGCCCTTCTCTGTTCATAAACAGCAGGTCTAGCAGGGCACTACTCCTGGTAGGCTGGCCTACCAGCTGCAACAAGAAGCTGTCATCCACACACTCCAGAAACCTCCTGGACTGCCCCCCCTCTGCTGTGTTGTAATTCCAGCAGACATCCGGTAAGTTGAGTACCTCAAGAACAAGGGCTATAATAATATAATACAATGCTACCCCACCACCTCTCCTTGCTTATCCCTTCTAAAGAGCCTGCAGTCATCCATTGCAGCATTTCTACCATGCAAATCATCCCACATTTCCATGATGGTCATTATACCATAGATTCCCTGCTGCAGAATAGCTTCTAACTCCTCCTGTTTATTGCCCATGCCACAGGCATCGGTATATATGCACTCAAGCCAAGATACAGATCTTGCCTCCAACACCAGTATCTCACCCCAAGGCTTATTCTGACATCATCTAAAAAGCAGAGAATAACAGAATCACCTTGCTTAGAAAAGTCCTTAAAGATCACCAAGTCCAACCGTCAACCTAACATGGACAAGTCCTTTACTAAACCACATCCCTAAGTACAATGTCTACACGACTCTTAAATATGTCCAGGGATAGTGACTCCACCTCTGCCCTGGTCAGCCTGTTCCAGTGCCTGATTGCGCCCTTCAGTGAAGAAATTCTTCCTAACATAGAATCTAAACCTCCCCTGGCATAATGTAAGGCCATTACCTCTTGTCCTGTCAGTTGTAACCTCATTGAACAGACTAATCCCCACCTCTTTACAGCGTCCTTTAATGTAGTTGTAGAGAGACAGGGTCTCCCCTCAGTCTCCTTTTCTCAAAGCTAAACAACCCCAGCTCCCTCAGCTGCTCCTCGTAAGACAAACGCTCCAAACCTTTCATCAGCTTTGTTGCCCTTCTTTGGACATGCTCTAGTAGCTGTATGTCCTTTCTGTAGTGAGGGGCCCAAAACTGAACATAATACTTGAGGTGCAGCCTCACAAACACTGAAGTAAAGCCAGGAGAAATCCATTAGCTATGGTAATAAAATTATTAATAATTTGCTTCCATAATAAAGTGAAGCCTGGTACCTGGGATCACAAACTAGTGCTTATTTAGAGCCAAAAGGGAATGTACCCAACTGGAGAAAACAGGTGTGGTGAGGTAGTGAGGACATTAATTATGCCTGAGGCTTGGCAAGTGTGTGACCAGGCACACCCAGGGCTGCCATATTCGTTTTCTTCATACCAAAAAGGACTTAAATTACCTCTGCATGTCAGTCTTCTAACATGAAGCCTCACTTTAAAGACTAAAGGTAATTTTTCCTTATTTACCTATCAGAAACATCCTAAACACAGGGAAATAGCTCCCCACTCATGAGAATTCATCTTGGCTTGGGGAATTAAAAGGCAAATTCAGGAGCGTCACAAAACTTACGATTACACGAAATATGTTCCATGAATAAACGACACTGGAAACAAGTTCCTCGCTTCAGAGCCACGTAAAGGAGCTAACCTGCTCCCGAGCCTGGTTTCATTCACCAAAGCACAGTAAATCGCACAAACCGCTCCAGAACTTTCACTAGACCCACCGGCCGCGCAGACAGCCCGGCCGCCGGCCCCTCAGCGGGCCCTGAGAAAACGTTTTAACTTCAACAGGCACTCGCCAGGGAAAGAGAGAGACCCACCGCTTCCTCGCCCTCGCAGCCCCGCACCGACCCGCACGTACCGCCTCCACAAGGGCCGGGGCGGGACCAGAGCCGAGAGCGGCCGGGCCCGCCGGGTGGGCCCCGCTCGGCCCCGGGACCCGTTACCGCAGCAACAGCGCCGGCTGCTCCCAGCAGGCCCCGCGGCCGCAGTCCCGGCGGGAAGGGCGGCTGAGCCAATCAGCGCTGCGCTTGTTGCGAGGCGGCGGGCGGCGGGAGGAGATGGCGGTTTGAACCGGGCGGCTTAAAAGCTGCAGCGCTGGGCGGCCGCAGCCCGCCCCTGCTCGCCCGCCCCTGCTCGCCCACCCGCTCTCCTGGGCGCCAGCACCAGTCCGGCCGCCACCGGTAACGTCTCGTCGGGCGGAGGCGGGCGCGAGCGTATGATGGCGGCTACAAAGACAGATGATGAAATAATCCTCATTGAAAGAGAAATAAAAGAGTTTTGGACCAATTTAAAAAACGTTTATGGCACTGAACAGATTAATGAGACGTTAGCGCTGAGAGATTCGTGCAAGGAGTCCATAAAAGCACTTTCAGGTAAAACCGCACTGTGTTCTTGTTACGTCTGCTATTTTCAAATTATCATCAAACTTCAGCTAACTGAAATAACTTTCCATTACAGAGAAATGGTCCAAGAAGCTGAAAGAAGGGGACCTGATGATTGACAAAATTCAGGAGTATAGCAATGGTACAGTATGTCATTTTATTATTGTGTCTTAACATTTCTAAAATTAGTACAGCTGAATAATATGTTTTGTTTCCCATTTAAAAATGTAAATAATATCAGAATGAAGACAGAATTAAAACCAAACATATTTGGGAAAGTTCATCCATGATGCAAAAAGATAAAGATCAGGTGAAAGTTTATTCTGTAGTGGTTTTGGTGTTTAAGTATTTCAAATAATGAAGTACCTATTGCTGACTGCAATAGGAAAAGTAAATAAATTGCTTAATAAACTTAAATATTCTGAGGTTACTTATGGCTCTTCCATATTACAGAATACAGTCAGCCTATCAGTTCAGGATTAACTATTCTGAATTTTGTAGTTAAAGCTTCAGAATATCAGGTAAAAATAGCTGCAGCTCTAGTATCAGGGTTTCCATTCCTTGCTTTCTATCAAATTATTTGTCTGTGGACAGGATCCCCCATCCTCATACTTTGAATCACACAATGTTAGGGGTTGGAAGATCACCTAGTCCAACCCCCCTGCCAGAGCAGGATCCCCTTCAGTAGGTTACACAGGAACACGTCCAGGTGGGTTTTGAATGTCTCCAGAGAAGGAGACTCCACAACCTCTCTGGGCAGCCTGTTCCAGTGCTCTGTCACCCTCACAGGGAAAAAGATTTTCCTCATTGCTTGCACCCATTGCCCCTTGTCCTATCACTGGACATCTCTGAGAAGAGCCTGGCTCTGTCCTCCTGACACTCGCCCTTTACATACTTACGAACATTAATGAGGTTGCCTCTCAGTCCCCTCCAAGCTGAAGAGACCCAGCTCCCTCAGCCTTTCCTCATAAGGGAGATGTTCCACTACCTTCATCATCTTTGTGGCTCTGTAGTGGACTTTTTCAAGCAGTTCCCTGTCCTTGAACTGAGGGGCCCAGAACTGGACACAATATTTCAGATGTGGCCTGACCAGAGCAGAGTAGAAGTGGAGGAGAACCTCTCTTGATCTACTAACCACATCCCTTGTAATGCAGCCCAGGATGCCACTGGCCTTGGCCACAGGGGCACATTGCTGGCTCATGGTCATCCTCCTGTCCACCAGGACCCTCAGGTCCCTGTCTCCTACACTGCTCTCCAGCAGGTCAGCCCCCAACCTGAACTGGTACATGGGGTTGTTCTTTCCCAGATGGAAGACTCTATATTTGCCCTCATTTTTATTTCATCAAGTTTCTCCCTGCCCAACTCTCCAGCCTGTCCAGGTCTTGCTGAATGGCAGCACAGCCTTCTGGTGTGTGAGCCACACCTCCCAGTTTTGTGCCATCAGCAAACCTGCTGACAGTGCACTCTTTTCCTTCACCCAGGTCACTGATAAATATACTGAATAGTACTGGTCCCAGTACTGACGCCTGAAGGACTTCACTAGATACAGGCCTCCAACTAGACTGTCCCACTGACCACAATTCTGACTTCTTTCCTTCAACCAGTTCACAATCTACCTCACTACCTGATCAGCTGGACCACACTTCCTCAGTTTAGCTACAAGGACGCTGTGGGAGATGGTGTCAAATGCTTTACTGAAATCAAGATAAACCACATCCACTGCTCTACTATCATATATCCACCTGGTTATGTCCTCATAAAAGGCTATCAGGTAGATTAAACATGACTTCCCCTTGGTAAAACCATGGTGACTGCCCCTAATGACCCTCTTATCCATGATATGCCTAGAGACAGTGCCAAGGATAAGTAGTTCCATCACCTTTCTAGGGATGGAGGTGAGGCTGACTGCTCTATTGTTACCTGGGTCTTCCCCCTTACTCTTTTAGAAGATGAGTGACATTTGCTTTCCTCCAGTCCTCAAGCCTCTCTCCTGTTCTCCATGACTTACCAAAGGTGATGGAGAGTGGCCTAGCAATGACTTCTGCCAGCTTCCTCAGCACCCACAGGTGCATCCCATCAGGAGCCATTATGGATGCCCACATTGCTTAATTGATCCCTAACCCAGTCCTCATCAACCAAGGCAAACTCCCCCTTTTTACTGACTTCCTCTGGGATCCCTGAGGCTCCTGAGGACAGTCTCCAGCAGTTAAGACAATGAACTCCACTAACTCCACCTTTTTTGTATCCTCTGTCACCAGGGCACCCACTTCATTCAGCAATGGGCCTATACTGCCTCTAGTGTTAGTTTTGCTTGCAGTGCATTTGAAGAAAACCCTGTCTGTTGTCCTTGGGCCTCTCTTAAAAGGTTTAACTCCAAGGAGGCCTTAGCTTTCCCAGTTGCCTCCCTACATCCTCTGACAACAGTCCTATATTACTCCCAAGTGGCCAGCCCCTCCTTCCATGATCTATAAACTCTCTTCCACTTGAGTTTGCCCAGCAGTTCCCTCTTTAACCATGTGGATCTCTGGCTCCCTTTCTTGATTTACTATCCGTTGGGATGTGCTGATCCTGAGCTTGGAAGAACTGGTCCTTGAATGTTAACCAAATATCTTGGGCCCCTTTACCTTCTAGTACCCTGTCTCATGGAATTTCCCCTAGCAATTGCTTAAAAAGGCCAAAGTTGGCCCTGCTGAAGTGCAGGGTCGTGATTCTTGGTATTCTGTTCCTACTGCACAAGATCTTGAACTCCACCATCTCATAGTCATTGCAGCCAAGGCTGCTCTCAACCTTCACTGCTTCAACCAGGCCCTCCTTGTGAGTATACATGTATATAGTGCTGGCACTAGAAACAAGTGGCATCTAATTGAGGTATCAGAGGAGCTCCCTACTTAGTAGCTTGTCTTTTGAATAGCTTTCACTTTAAGCTTTTATTTTTTAGTACAGATATGCTGACTTTTCAGGTGACATAGCATGCATTCCACTAGGTTTTATTCAAATGAGTCCTCTCAAACTATATAGGTAAGTACTAAACCTCAGGGACCTAATTAATCAACTGTATATATTCATATATTCTTGCCTCCCTTCAGAGATTCTCCAGCAGAGCCAACGCATATCAGAAAATCAAGAGCGCTTTACAGAAATAAAATCTAACCTAAATCAAGAAGAGAAGCAAAAGAAGGACTTGATTGACAGCATCCGAGAGCTTAAAGAAGAGCTGATGAAGAAAAAGGAATGTAAGTAACCAAAGGATGATAAGCAGATTTTCTTAGAGAAGTAATTGTTTTCAACATGTGTGCTTGGTGGCCTTTTCTACTGATCTAAGTACTTTTTATGTGCTTGTGTTACCTTTATTTTTATATTTGTGGTGTCGTTTAAAATTCTAGTGATATCTGCTAAAAACAAAGCTGCTAAGGAGAAAGTGGAACGACTGTGCAAGGCTAAAGTATTGTATGAAGAGCGGCTTGGACTGGAAATACGCAGAATTCACAGTAAGTTTCTACAGTTTCCCTCTTTCTGTGTGCAGTGGTACAGTGTTGGATTGTGCAGTGAAAAAAATGGTAGCTTACACAGCTGAAGAATTTTCCCAGCCCAGGTATTACCATTGTCTCTCAAATGGCAAAAATATGGTATGCTAAAATACATTTGTCTTTCAAAGAGATGAGATTTGCTTGACATGCAACTATTCTAAGAATATTAAATTAAACTCTAGCTTAATAATGTGGTTTTTAGTTGTCATTGTGACTGTCCAGCAGAGGTTAATGGTGTTAATTCTGTTTGTGGTTTTTTTAGATGAACAATTACAGTTTATATTCAGACACATTGACCACAAAGATCCTGACAAGCCATATATGTTTACCCTTTCCATAAATGAACACGGTGAATATGAAGGTATGTGAATTTTGAATACTTAAGGAAGAGGACAGACTCTGATGCCCTTATTTGAAAAAAGGGGGAGAGGAGTAAAGTCAATTTTAATTGTAACCTTTATGTTCCAATTTCTGAATGAAAAACCTTGCAATGGTAATATATTTTAAAATGAAGTTTCTCTTTTTCATTGATATGAAAATACAACTGCTTATCTTTACTCCCCTCCATTTGTGGAGTTGCTGTTTGCAGCAGGCAAAGCAGGAAAGAGAAGAGATAATGCAGATGGACAGATGCTTCAATTTGTAGTTTGTTGCTTCTTTTTATGCTGAGTGTTAATGCTGACAGGCATAATTCAGCCTGTTTGAGAGAAGCTTAGAGGGCAGAAAAAAATAGTTTCCCACTATTGTGGGGATTTGAGTATTGTGCAGAATAGTTTCTAGACAGATGCTACTGTTGCTCTGCTGTGCCTCTAGATACAGACTGAATTTATTTTGGGATTTATTAATTCAGATCTAAACTGTGCTGAAGATAAAAGTTTATCACATGCTGGGCTATATCAGTTTTCAGTCTGCCTGCATAGCAACAAAATTGTTTAGGAATGTGTTTAACTATTTTCAGCAGGCTATGCATTAATGGAAATTGCTGTAACAATTCAAGCACAGCACTGGGTAGGAGGTCTGGAAATAAGAAAAAAGATGGTGTATTCTTTGAGGCTTTGTCTTTGCTGGAAGAAAATTATTTAATAGGTTACTCAAATAATACTGATTAAGCTTAAAATATACAGAGATAAAGTACACTTGTATTTCATAAGCACTGAAAAACTTTTTTCTTTAATAATCTTTTATTTTTTTATAATAGTCTAATCTTTTCGAAATTTGTGTCATTTTAGTGACTTCCTGTACTCCTCCTCTGGATTGTATAGCAGAGTTCCAGCTCAAAGTGAGAGAAACTAACAATTTTTCTGCATTTGTTGCCAACATGAGAAAAGCTTTCACTGCTTTATCTTACAAATAGTCTGCATGAAACTATAGAGCACCTTTTTCTTTCCTTCCTATATTGTGAAAGTATGTATTTATCCATGTCTTACTCTTAATTTCTAAACAAAGAAAAGTAATGAAAATAGAATTTTAGTCTGTAATCTAGAGACATTTTAGATGATTCTTCAAACAACAGTATAATCAACCAGTCTTCAGACATGTAAATTTTGATTCAATAGCAAATAGCTTAATTATATCTATTTAGCTACCCCAGGAAGATATTAAAGTACTTTCTTTAATTTGTCTCTTTTCCTAAAGCATACGAGTGTCTTTCAGGTTTGTATGTGGTTGGAATAGGCCCAAAACCTACTAAAATAATGCACTGGAGCTTGGCAATTACTTAATTAACCTGTATCAAAGGTCACTGTCTTATTTTTTATTTTTTACCCTGTCTTGTACTCTCCAGTCTTATAATTCATTTTCATACATGTAAATAGTTGTCTTTATTTTGGCCCTTTTAAACTATGTATCTTACTGCCTGTTTTAGATTCTTGTCTGGATGCCTAGTTCTGTTAGTAACAAAATCATTTGACTTGCATGCTATTTTTGAATAAAAGTTTCAATAGAAACAAGTGGAAACTTTGTATTATTTTGATCAGAAATTCCACAGACCTGAAACAGAACCCTGCTGTAACCCAGATTCCTGGCTCCCACAATACCCAGCTGGACAGAAAAGCTGGCCTGAAACTTGACCTGCAGTGGTGAAACATAACACTTCAGAATTTATACAGCATGTGCCTACAGTAGCATTTCATTTTTTATCAGAGTGGACTTTTGAAATTACTGTCCTGATCCTCACCACTCTGGTTCACATTTCAGTTGCAAACTGCATTCCTTTTGGAAGGCAAGTTAATCTGGGAGATGCACACATAACTTATTACTGCTGTTAATGTTACATAAAAGGAAAGACGAGAGCTGGTCCAAACCAGCATTTGGTGTAGATGTTGGTCTTCTCATTTACTAATGTAACTATAACAGCACTTGCTGTTCTTGCCCAACTTATGATCTTGGCTTGGGCAAGAAACCAAAATAAACACCTCCCCCTTCCTTTGTTCCTATGCCTTCATCAGCTTCCTAATATGTAAACCTGGCCCTTGAGGCACGTATGAATCTGGTGATGCTGACAAGATACTCTTACTATGGTTTAGACTACTGCCCAGACTGATGTGAACTGTATTTGAAGTCACTTTGCCTAAAACTAACAGTACAACTTGCTGCATACAGCAGAGACTCTGCACTCCATCTTCTGTGAGACAGCTGAAATGCATCTTAAAAAAAAAGTAACTCATGTTGCTGTTTTTTAAAACATACTACAACGTATCTCCAAAAAGAAGATAACATTCAATTTCTTCTTCCCTATAGAGAATAACATGGAATTTTCTAAATAATGCAACATTTTAGTTGGTATGCCCTGTCTATTCTTTCTCTTGTGCTACAGCCAGCTATACACAAAAAAGAACAGTCAGAACAGTAAAGGTGCCACCTGCAATTTTAAAACAAAGTGGCAGCAGAGGTTCCTAGGCTTTTCTATAATGACATTTCAAATGAAATACACCCTCAATTTCTGCCCTGTCCATAAATCCCATGTGCTCTGGAACAGAGGCATAAGCTGGGAGACTGCTTTCAAGTACTGGGTCTAGTTGTTCATTAGCACATTTTGCCTCCTTTTTGACCATACTAACAGGAATATTTAAATTGCAGGTTTTTCTTTCTATTAATTGGTTCTACCACCAAAAGAATGCTGTAGGCACTTTTATGCAGGTCAATAGACTAGCCTGTAGTTTAAGAAAGCTGCATTCAGCCAGCTCTGCAACTCCTGCTTCTATCTTCTCTCCCAGGAGCTACAAGTGCTGTATCATCCTGCTTTGCTGGTATCTTCTCTTCCTTCCTCACACATAAGCCCTCACCTTCTGTGTTAAAAAGCCCATCGCTTCTATTTTCTCACTAATGGCATCGCCCTTCTATCCACAATGACTGTAAACATTTTGTAGCACACTCCTGCCCTTCTCCACCTGCCCCCACCAAATATGTTACAGAAGCAAAAAGGCAGCCAGGACACAGACACCTCATCTCCCTATTTTCAAATGGAGCTCTTCAGTCACTAAGGATGTACATAATGCTCAATGCACTCTGTGGCATATCTGATTTGATTATCATCTTCATAGAAGAAAAAAACTGAAACATGCCCTGAGTAACACAAATGCTCAGACTTACTGCCATTTTCTTTTCATGTTCATCCCAGGCATGAGTAGTTGGTTTATTGCTTTTAACAAAATTACTTTGCCAAAATTGCTATGCACAGAACATAAAATATATGACAACTACTGTACTGGAATTCACATTCCTAAGAACTGCTTGCTAGAAAAGATGATGTGCTTGGCTGTGTATGTTCTGTACTTATGCCTAAAGCAAGAAGTAAAGTTTGAAATAATTATTGTGTATAATTTAAACCTTTACAGCTCCTTTTGAAGTGTGAATAATGAACCTGCTTGTATTTGCCAAAGCAAATGAGATGCAGATCTTACTCTAAAACAGAGCCAGGCATTCCAAAAGCAGGTAAAAGTTAGCAAAATATATACGATAGCTGTATTTCTCTGCTTATAAAATGCAAACTAAAACTGGCTTGTGACATCCCTAAAACAGCCTTTATGTTAGCTGAAGATGTGTCTTAGAATCTTTGTGCCTCTATCAAATGCAGTTAGTGCTTATGGAATTTCACACAGTTGGATCTGTGGCAATTTAGAATTTTGTATTTGTTATGAAGATGCACAATACAGCAATATCCAACAATAGTAAGGACAACTAGGATAGTACTATATACTGACCCAACAGACACAATAACTGGGACCCCAGTGTACTGGATAGCATATAAATACAGACTGAAATGGCCCTAAAAGCATATGGGAAACCTCTGCAAAAGCAGTATGCAGCTTAGGGACTATGACATACAATCAACGAGCCTGCTCCAGCTGGTGCTAGCACTCGCACTCCACCTATTAGCAGGATCAGGTTTTTCTTAAGGCAGACATAGATTTTACTGAAGGTTAGTAAAAACTTTTTTCATGGAACAGTTTGCCCAACTTTGAACATTACTTTCCGTTCCAACCTGCTGACCTGTACTTAGCAACCAAGGATCAAGCCTGAAATGAGTGGTCCATCAATTAATGCTGACCACACAGACATTGGCTGATGTACTGGTGCTCAGCACCTCATCATATTTATCTCCTAATAAACTGTAAAAATCTGGAAAAAAAAGGTGTTGAACTTATTAGGTATCAGAAATCCACTGTGAATTTAAGGACTGCTGGGAAGACAAAACAGTATTAAACATTAATAACATATGTACTAAGTGCAATTGTTTTATGTATGCTAGCTGCAGGTCAGATTTGAAAAGAAACTGAATGACTGTAAGATTCCCAGCTAACAGGACAGTTTTATTACACATCTACTCAACTGAGAGTGGAGGTGGTTAACCTGAGTTTGTTGGTATTTTTCATAGGCCCTCTAGGATGTTGTTAGACATATTTTAAAAAGCAACACCAAACAAGTAATAGCTATACTTGTGAAAACTAAGGAAGACACGGAAGTTATGCTTTGCTGCTGTTGTATTCCAATCATGTTATACTACCTACTGTGTCGTCCTAATGCTTCAATAAGCTTCAAGAATTTATTCAGTACCTTGATATTGTCTAAATTAGTCCTGTCATAATACTCTAAGATGACAGTGAACTAATTTGTGAGTGATGTCTAACTTTTTTTAAAAACCCTCTGAATTCGATATAACAAACATACACACAAATAAATCTCTTAGTCCCACAAGCAGACTACAGTACATTTTTTTAATTGTATGACAACCCTACTAAACAATTATGATAATACTCTTACCTTTTTGAAAGCAATAGTTGTAATCCAATCAGGCTTTACTGCTGAATAGGATTGTATTCCTGAAAAGTTGGGGGGACTGGCTCTGATTCCCAGACAGTGAGACCCCGTTCTTTTTGTCCTTATTATCCGTACCCACACTAACAATTACACTCAAAAACCCCTTTGGAATCTTGAGCTTATAAACAAGTTGTTCAGCAGAAGCAGACATACCTAAGCCTGATTTCCTACAGATCTGTGGTTTTGTCTTTAAATTGTGCCATTCTCTTCACTACCATATCCCAGCTCTTCTTTGGTCTCCCAGTGGATGAGAGCCAGCACCACTCGAGGTTATGCGGGCTTAGCCCCTGCTCGGCTGCTGCTAAAGCCACAGGACAATGGTTGCACTTTGCTTACCCTGCCTGCAGTACACAGCATTGATTTGTCATTCTCTCCTTTATCTGGTTGCTCATTTTTAGTACATTGTAAGGACAGTGATAGCTGCAACACAATCTCCTTTTCAAATTTGGGCTGATTGAGCAATGGATTCAAAAGTTGTTAGGGAAACTGGTAAGACTGTGCTAAAAATAGTGTTTGATCAATGTAAGTGCACAGTGTTTTTTATATGACCATATATATATATATTTTAAAGTGGCTATGCACTGAAATGATTAATTGAAAGCAGATACAATTAGTGTTAATTTGATTTCCTCCCTCTTCAGTCACAGCATGTTTAACAATGCTAATTGCTATTGACTCACCTGTTTTCTGACTGTTCGATAGATAGCTCTTTACATGGAAACATGCTCTAACTGACTTGCCTCAATGGATTCTTTTGCACTGGCTACTAGATCAGGGGCTCAGATCCTCACTGTCCAGTATCCTCTGCACCACAGCTTCAGCTGGAATAACTGGCTTGGCACAGAAACAGGTCTGTTGAACAAACAAGAACTATACATCATTATTCTGATTTAGAAGCATGCTATACTTTACATTGATGTCAGCTATCATAAAGGATTCCAGGCATTTAAGAACAGACTGCATACACTAAACTTTTTTGGCTAAGTGAGGAGCTGGTGGAAGTGACAGAAAGGTGACCTTATGGGTGGTGTACTAGCTGTCTAAATCAAAGCACAATACATTCACGTAAATGCTTAACTCACAGGTTAAAATTAAAAACTGGCAAATAACTAATATTTTCCAAATTAAGCCAACAAGAGATAAATTGGCTTGTCTAACTCTATGTCTGACACAGCCCTGTAAACTGGTAACTGTATTCTTTTAACATTAATCATCAGTTTCAGCATGACTTACTGGCCTCTATCTCCCTATACTTTGTGCAAAGGCAGACAAGCCATCTCATAAAATCATGTTTCTAAAGGAAAAGGGGAAAACCTCTTCTCACATGCAAAGCTCAGTACTGTCAACTGCAACTCTGCAGCAATTACCTCTCATTTTAGGCTCCAGCCTTCTTTAAGGTTAATCCATAATTCTGCTTGGGACTGTAATACAGCAGGCACCGCCTTTGCAAAGTGCTCTGCTAATGGCATCACAATGAATCAAAATACCAAATTTAAACTCAATGTTGATGCAATTTACATGAGAAAGCCAGTTTACTTTCCTCAAGTGCTCCTGCTGAAGTTTCCCTCAACTATGATTTCTCAACTATATTGTCCGGTGCAGAACAAGCACTAAAAATTTGCATCCAGTCATTAATCCTATCCAGATGGCAGCTCATGTCACTGTTAGCAATCCATTTTTCCTTTTTCAAATTATATCGTTAGAATTTTAGTAGTGTCCTGTCAGATTTTCAGATGAGTTCTTACCATGTGGAGCAGCCCACTGGATGCTTGGACTAGTTGCAGGACTAGCACAGACCGTCTTAGTTTCTCAATGGTTCACATGCTCCTAACTTGACAAAACTGATTCCTTTGAAAAAACAGATTCAATTAGTTGGACATTGCTTTGAAAGGGGAACAGCTATTTAAAGAATTTCATGTGAAGAGGAAGCTGCTTCTCGACTGGACAACAGTCCCAGCTGCTTTTTACATCCACTTGGTTCAGCAGGTACCGCAACTAAGGTAATCACTTCCTCAATGTTGCTGAAGGAGCAAACATTGGACCTACACTCTAAGTGATGTAGACTAGTAACATGCAAATCTTTTCTGGCATATGGATTATGTTGTCCCATAAAATAACAGCTGTGGGCACTGATCTCACTTGGAGATTGTCCAGTGATAAACAGCACATAAAAATGTAACATCTAAATGCTTTGACTAATTAAGTTTAAATTAAAATTAGATGAGACTACACAAATATAACTTTAGAATAGCAAGCCTTTCTGGTAGTAAGCAGCTCTTTCAAAGAGACCTTGGGAGAGCTACAGTAATTAAAATTACGGTTACTGGGAGTTAAAAGAGGAGGTCATCTGTAAAACAAACTCAGAAATAGGACAGAAAGTTACTAGTTAGGTTAATGCAGGAGGGAGCTAATGCAGTTTTAATTAAGGAAGGATCGCATTCCACCTCTGAATTTCAGGATTATTTTTTCATGAGGGGAGACTGCAAAAAGTGGCCTAAATAAGGCAAGAAATGCCATGAAGTTGTACAGGGGCCTTACTCAGCCAGAATTAATTAAAAATAAGCAGAAAAGTATTTTCTAGGGAGAGGACCTTGAACCTGGAAGTGTTTAAAATTATCAGAGGTACAGCGGTGTTTTTCAGATGCTCAGGAAAGCATATTAATTTGGGAATGTAAACATATGTTCCCAGCAGGTAGATTTAAAAGTATCTTATCTTTTCATCTAATTAGTGAACTATGGCACTAACATTACCAGTTGGTCATTCTGCTCTTACAGATAAAAGCTGTAATACTCAACTATTTTGCAATACTTGATTTTATATTGCACTTTCCAGTGACTAAAAGCTAACAGTTCTGTGTCCCATCTAAACAACATTTGAAAGTCAGAACCTCACAAACACCTCAGTGTTGCACACAGCTCTGCATCTAAGCAATCCCTCTATTTTTTTAAAATAAAAATATTTTCATTTCTATAGAGAGAACTTGTCATTCCAGCACTTACAGTTTTATAAAAGAAATAACACAAAATATTGCAGTGATGAACTCAGCAAAGACATACTTGGAACTGCTCTAAAAATGCTGGTGCATGCCGTGTGGATAACAATCCTTGAGCTAAAACAAAGGAAAACTTTGCTTGGATTTCATAGAAAAGAGAAGAAAACCGACACTACATTCCTAATACTTGTATTTATTATGAAAGTGTTTCCAAATCAAAATAGCCTACAATACTGATTGGTTCCAGAGATTTTCTGAGGAATACTTCTTTTCCATATTATAAAAACCCCAAACCAACCAAGTAAAAGACAACTCCCAAAGTTCTACGCAACAGCTATACATGAGAGGACTTGTAGCTAGCACATCACTGTGTCAAGGACAGTGGAGTTCCTATACTTCACTGCATTTCTGAAAGAGTTGCTCAAGCAGAGGATTGTCATGAAAACACAAGTGAAATAGTGTCATCTGCCTCACCCTGACTTACAACACGCAGTCAATATGCACAGTACAGTATGAAAGCTCATGTATAAAAGTTAAACCTCAGGACTGCAAGAAGCTGAAGCTCAACAGAAGCCAGAAAATTTGTTTTGTTGTAGAGATTGTGTTAGGTCATGTAAGACAGTAATTTTGGTCTTTTGTCTGACGTGTGATCAT
Organism: Apus apus; assembly: GCF_020740795.1. NCBI lineage: Eukaryota > Metazoa > Chordata > Aves > Apodiformes > Apodidae > Apus > Apus apus. Next base: position 20,332,897 of record NC_067287.1, on the reverse strand, counting down.
TGACATGGCTCTAAAACATAATTTCCTAGTGTTTCCTCCACTTTTTTAATTGAAAGCCATTTCAAAGGTGGAGACTTCTGTACAGACACACTCAAACACTGTGTTTTCATTGCAACTACAATCAGAGATCTTTACAAATTCAAGACTATACATATATGCCTCTTTTCCAAACTTCCACTAGTGCTTTTTAAACAAAGAGAGAAAAGGAATAAGGTTGTCTTACTGAAGTTCCCATTAGGTCCCTGTTCCAAACCAAAACCAGTCAAAACAAGTAATAGAAACTTGTTTTTCTTTAAGGTTTAAAGGCAGCTGTAGTTTTCATAACACTGAAGTTAGGCCTAATAAGGTCTACATTACAGAAAGGGTAAAATGTATTTGATAGCTCCTCTCACACAAATGTCACAAGAAGTAGACAACAGGCAACATACAAAAATGAGTGGTAGCAAAGAGATTAAAAAAATACCAAAGCATCAGCTGTAGAAAACCAATGGTAGCCTGTATTTCTCTGAGAATACGGAAGGCTACAGTAATGAGAAGATCACTGAAACAGGCATTAGGCTTCCTACTAGAACAGTCTACATAAAACACTTGTGGTATCTAAATCAAGCCATGTTGATAATCACTGAGATTTGCTGCAGGGTAACAGCTTTCGTCCACATGTACTGTTCAGAACCAGAAAGTGATTTTCCCTCCTAACAGATACAGACTTATGACAATAATCACTTCTCTGTAAGCAAAGCTTTAGTGCATGCACTTGGGTCTTGGATTTGGCATTGGCAATCACACAGAATGGTCACAGGCTGAGACAGGAGTATATGAAGCTGTGACACCTGTTCCAATTCTGCTGGAATAAATAAATTAATAACACATAGAAAAAACTACAAAATGGCAACAAGGAAACACCATGGGACACTTTGGTATTTTAGAACTAGCACTGTTGAACATTGATCAAGACCCAACACCCGCCCCTGTTGTTTGATCAGATATTTCTACCATTTTCTGCAATATTTGCTTTTGTTTTTGATGAAAAAAAAAAAACAAACCACAAACCCAATAAAAACACCATATATTTTTCTTTTGATATAAAATATCCCAATATGGGAAACAGTAAAGAAAAGGAGGCCTGAATCATATTTACTGTATTGTGGGCTGGCTAGGGAGAGAAGACAAATTCTTACTATTTACTAATAAACTCTACATATAATTTCTTCATTTTTCTACTTTCACATCTCAACCACCATGTTGTGTACTGTACTATAAAAAGGGAGCATAGAAGTTGAAGACAAATAGGTTAGAGAGTACAAACTCTCATTTCTAAAATGACAATTCTACAAAAGGTATGAATATACAGAACCTTTTAAGATCCCACGTTTACCATGAACCATGCAAATAATTTCCATCAATTTTCTGGAATATGTATGATTATTCTCTAAATACTTGATGGCAAAGCTCTCCCACAGAGAAGCAAATTCAAATGAAGAAGGAAATAGTTGCATGACATTCTCTTTGCAGACTGGAGGATGAAGCCAAAGTTTTGACATCCACTAGTTAAAGCAATGAATCAAAACACACTGCCATGTATGATCACTAGAACAATTGGTCCATCCCACTATAGATTAAAAAAAATCTGTGATTTTTTCATTTCCATAAAAAAATTGTAGCTTGAAAATTTAGTGATTGTTCAGCAAAGTTTAGAGAAGTTCTGAATGCTTATCCCATTTCTACAGATGTGCCTGTCCTTTGAATCTCTCATCTCATTTGTTTTCCAGACATATCTATATCAAAGTTTATTCTAGGCTGCTAAGAACATGCTCCAAAAAGCCAGGTTTATAGGAGATTAGTAAGTTAGTGGAAGTGAGCTGAACCATAGTATCTGTGTACATGCTTTAGTGCATCACAGATGCACCTGAACTTCAAAGTGCTTCAATCCAAGCTGCATTATTTAACACTGGGGATATACTAAGAGTATGTGTAGCCAGCAATGGTAAATCATCTCAAGGGTTGTAGCTTGACTGTACACCTGAATCATCACTATAGAGAACAGCTGGGGAGGACCAAGAGGAACCAAAGGCATCCTGCCTCTTGCACAGGCATTGGTTTTGGGAACTGTTCTCAGTCATGATATAAACAATATTACAGTACTATTATTTTGTCTATGTTGTGTATGTTGATAGTTTAGAGCAACACCCTGTCCGCATGTAAGACAAAATTTTTTGTGACAAAGCCATTTTTGTAACTAACTTTTTCAGACGGGAAATGGTCCAGTGGAGGTAGTAATCAACACCATGGATGAGGTGTGTATAAACCTTTTAGCCAGCCAGATTTCAGAAATTGTAATATTCATTCAATATATCAAAGGATGGTTTTGTTTTAAAATGTAGGTATCATCTTGACTGTAATCATTAAGCAACTGCCACCTCAAATACTGTGGATAGGATACTTTCTATTGCAGTGTATTTTCACATGTATAACCTGTCCTGCAGATAACTGTATGAAATAAGAGGCACAGGAGTCAAATAGAAAAATTAGAGGCAGAGAAACTCTTGGAGGAGAAGGAGATCTAAATAAGACTCCCTTGCTCCTTCAGATACACTCATGGACATATAAACTACGCAGCTGCTGAATCATAAGGTTACCTGGCTTTTTCAAAAGATGCTTGATGGGTAGTAAAACTGACAGCTCTTCTTCTATGATTAACAATTTTTCAGTCTCCTTACCTTTACTGTCTACCAGGTGGAGGTACTATTTTAATTCATGACATTTTGCCCTTATATTTAGCACATTTTTGCTAACACACAATGGTCCCTATTGATAATAAAGGTTTCAAGTGTTTTCAAGGGTGACCAATAGAATAGGACAAATCTCAAGTTTTTAAAAAGAAAGTAGTGGCAACACAACTTTCTTGAATGGAGTGTCTATAAAATACAGCCTTTAAACGTGTTTTATGGTATCAGAAACTATCTATATTTTGCTACTTGCATAGGTGGAAGGAATCAGATTTCCTGGCTTAGCGTTCCAGCCGAACATGGCACTCCAATCCCTTTGTGTATAGAAGACATTGTTATATTTTTTCATTAATTTGTTCCTCCCTGTTAAAAAAAACCCAACAACTATTTTTTCCTTTTTTTTTTTTAATATATAAGTCTTTGGTCTTAAGCACATTGGTTCTGTGTGCACACAGACAATACTGTTGAACAGTAGGTTGCATAGTCTGTTACTCAAGAACTGTGCCTGCTTTTGGCACTGCTGTCACAAATCACAGAGAATTGCCCTGCAAGAGTCATATGATCTTTACCATCCTACATCAAACTTTGATCTAGAGACTTGAAGAAGTGTATTTATAACATTTAAAAACGTTTATCTTGGGTATTACTTTGTCTTCTTTGGGACACAGTTTGTAAATCCTGGATGAAAAAGGAGAGCAAAAATATTTTACAGACACCCTTAATTTTATTTCTAGAGGTGATGAAATACTGCTCAGTGTTCCAAGCTTGCTGTGAATTACAATTGCTGTGTTCAAGCTTTCATGCATTTAAAATAAACTACTTCTAGTAATGTATGACATTCTGCCTTCTCTCTCTTAACCCTACCAAGAAAGCGGCAATAATTATAACAAAAATACCTACACTGAACTGTGTCCGAGGAAGCAATGAATTCTTCATCTGCTGTTTTTTCCATTACACTCCTGCTCTCATCCATCTGAACTTGCAAGTACAGTTTCAGGAGTGAGGTCTGGATTCACTACGATGCACTTGAACAAATATCTTTCAACATGGAATCTCTGCAAAAAGCTAAATAATATCTGTAGAAGTAAAAAATTGCAAGGCAAAAAGAAAAAAAATTGAGAATGAGTTTAGCCTAACTGTTGACATCAATGCTTTTGGGTATTTGCACAAATAACCATGTCTACTTCTAATGCAATTAACCACCAAATTGAATTTAAAATTATGCTAAAATAATGTCCCACAATTACCACAGGTATTTTTTTCCCCAAATTGCTAACTGACCACATTACCTACCATTTAAAATATTGATCCAGGGTTTTAAAACTTTATGTTGGAGGAACAGCCACTGTGATTTGATAGGTAATTTCAAAGCCAGCACTTTAAAACACAAAGATAGCAAAAATATCTGAAGCAGATCTAGAATCTATAAAGCTATGTTCTATCTTACTTTAAGTAACAACTTAAACAACTATTACTTATAGCAGACTCAGCAGAAGCAACAGGGATAGACACAAGAGATCTGAGCATGATGCTCTCCACCACTGAGAATCCCAAGAGATAAAGTTAGAGAATGGATATTCCCTTTTGTCCAGAAGTTCCCAAAAGAATACAAAATAAATAATATTTCAAAGACAGTACAAGTGAAAATACTGCTCCCATTGTGTCAGTTACATACACAAACAGCATGCCTACAAATACAGAATGGTGTGTTGTCTTCATTCACAAATAGGAAATATGGCAGTGCACTATCAGAATGCTTCGATATTCCTAATTTTTTCTGATGCTGAGATATATGAAGAAACCGCATTCACAACTTATAATTTACTTCCAGTAGCAAACAGTTCATTCTGTTCGTGTCTAATGATTGAACTCAGGGATTAATGCTCCTCTGAGCAAGTGCCACCAGTAAGATACCCGTTTGTCCCATTGGCACCGCCGGTCCCATTAGTGCTGATGCTGCTGTGTGGGGCCTTTGAACGCGGTACTGTTTCCTCCTCATCTGAGCTTGACTCAATGTCACTTCGGTCATCCTTTGCTACCTGTAGAATTTGAAAAAGAAGCAAGCAGTAGGTGATTGTAGGGAAAAAACTGAGCTTTTTGGTTCAAGCAAGATTCAGAGAATTCAAACATTTTTCAGTTTGAGCTTTGAAGGCAATCTCAGCTCTGGCACACCTCTCTGCCTTTGCCTGCCTGGACTCACTTCAAACACAGATGCCTATCCCCACATATGCCACGTGCAAAGGCAGGACGGTAACTCTGCACTGATGCACTGAAGGCAGTATGTCCAAGTGAGGGCACAGTGCTCAAGGTAAAGGGCTGTGCATAGACTAAAGGAACCAACAATACAAGCTCCCAAGTTCAACTTAGCCCCCATTCCTCTGCCCTCCTGCTGCAAATTTATTTATTGTGATTCCTTTGAGCTGCTTCTCTTTGATGTGATAACACAAAATATTCACCCTGTCTTCCTGCCCTTCACCTCCCAAGTCATTCTCTAGAGGCCACACGACTCCAGGGAACATTGCTATAGGATGGCAGTAGCGGACAGAAGTACTGGCTGAAGCGTAACTCACCACAGCAGGTAACTCCAGTCTCTGATCTCAGGCAAGTGGTGAGAACGGGGCTTGAGACACTGAATGGAGTCCTTATCATAGGAACCACAAAACCACTTGAGCAGTTCAACTGCCTACCCCATCATACCACTGAAAAGCTGTTTCAGAAACAAAACTACCTCAACGGCTCAGAATTTCCTTCTCATTTCCAGCTGACTTCCTTCCTGTCAGTTTTGTCACCCTTGTTTGCTCCCTTTAATCTGCTTGTTGTTGGCTACCTCATGTTTTTACTTGTTTTGGGTGCACCTGACTGAATGGGGTGAAGCAAAGTCACCTCAGGGATTCTGAAGGAACTAGTACACTGCTCTCAAACATAGTGGTCATCTCTGGCCTTCAAAGAGCTCTACAAAGGAGAAATTATTTTGCTTGGGAACAGAGAAAAAAGAAACACAGTTCCCATACACCTTCTAGTAAGAAAAGTTTGTAATGTCTATGTCTGGCAAGCCTGTAATTCTGACACCTGTATAATTTGACTTCAGCTGAGGTTAGAAATAGGATTCCATACTTATAGCTTCAATTATCAGATTACTTCAGTCTCTTTTGTATACAGGGAATTTTATGTTTAAGCTTCTGGGGATACAGAAATACACTTAGAATTACACTTTTATCAGATGGAAGTGAATGGGGCCAGCACAGGGTACTGAGTGCTTGTGACTGACATGAGGGCAGACCAGATGCTTAAAAAATTCGCCTTCATCTTAAATTCTCTTAATATATTAGATTTGCTGCCAATTATTCTGTTAGGGTCCTGCTCCAAAGCCAAACAATCAAAAGAAGATTCTATGCTGCAGCCACTTCTTTTAGACATGTGATCCACTCCCTTTATTTTTAAAATGCAGCAACATACCAGGATCTGTGCACTTAAAACCTGATTGCAACACATCTTGCTGTACTTAGTTCTCTTTGCTCTCTCTTAAAGAACTCACTGGAGTAATTTCTACATAAGGAGTCATATATCTAGGTTTATAAAACTCCTAAGCATAACAGAGATTAAGAAATAGATTATTAGGATTAGTTATAAATATATTGATAACAAATTGCCTTATCAGCTGAGCTATTCATTCCAAAGTTAGATACTAGAAAAACAATCAAACAATGATTAAGGATGAAGATCTATTTTAAGGCATCTGTAATGTGTTGTGAAAACACTGCTTATTTTACTGCAGAAATGGAAAGGGGTTGCAAGTGAGGAAGTAAGTTAAGAGTTGAAGGAAGAAAGAATCCTCTGTGTATATGCATCTCTAACCTGGTCACTGTCTTACTGCGAGTATCTAACTCTGCTCTTGCACAATCTACATTTTCTTCTGTGCAATTGTTTGAACTACAAGGCAGAGGACTTACACTCTCAAGTATGCTTCCCAGTGGTGACAGAGCAGCTGCTTATCCTGCTGCTATGTATGTGCAAAAAAGTTTGTAACATAATAGCACCCAGACAGTAGAAATAGATGTGGGTTTGAATGGTATTAGGCAATGCACAGACAAGAAGTAAAAAGGGCCTTTAAATAAAGCCTTCATTGAAATATATATACACAAACAATGGATAAAAATAACAAGTAGAAATTACAAATTAAAAAAACCAAACCCAACATAAACACCAATATTGTGCAGAATAAATCTTTTGTATAGTAAATTTAAAGAAACTTACATGCAAGGGGTTCCACTTCCCAGCCTTCCAGTACAGCACAAGAGAAAGGACAAACAAGCAGAGTAAGAGAGAATAGGAAGCACTCTTTGAAGTCACTGGTGTAATTCAGACAGGACAGCTAAGGCTAATAATCACTACAAGCAGAGGAGACTGAAGCATGGCTTCCAGGCAAAATATAGTTCACCAAATGTCATATAGAGCAAGAAGCAGATTCTGGGCTCCATCCTGTACAAGGTTGAGCTCTCCTGTACATTAATAGAAACCAGTTTTCTGCAGAACAATCCTATTCACATGAGGGGTGGTCACAAGCGTAAAACATCTACTCAAGCACTCTACTCTTTAAGAGCAAAATGCACTGTATTCTACATGATCTATAAGCGTGACTTCTATCACCTAAATGTGAGCACCGTACCTGCATAAGCAAGTGTAATGGGGCTAGCATTTCTGTCAATTATCTCTCCCTGTCAAATATAACAGTGGCAGCTAGACACTAAATTTTATCCCAAATAGTCTTGCTGTAGGAATCCTAGAAACAAAATAAAAGACCTTTGCAGAACCTCATTAATACCAAAACCCAAAAGAGGCTCTGATGTGTAACTTCGCCACTAGCAAAGGCAGCAGAATTTCAATTTGTATTATTACTATCACTACCAGCTGGGGAATGAGCACTTTGCTAACAACTACTATAAAGAAGAAAAACAGAACTGGCAGTCCCAAGAAAGCAGTTTGCTTCTTGTTTTTTTTTTCATCCAATTTCCCTAACGCAGCACACCAGATTCTAAAAAAGAAACGTGGAAGGACATACAATTACTATCACTGTAAAGAGTATATTAACTTACTGGACATTTGTTAGAAGGAGTGGAAAACAGCTTCAATGAAAGGAAAGAAGGGTTCACATAAAACAACGTGTGTCTTCAATAATGTATTATGGATTAGAAAGAAAAAGTAACCAAGAAGTCAGTGACCTTGTATCAGTATTGAAAAAGTTTAAATCCTAAACATGAAACAGAACAGTGCTGTCTTACCTTGCCCTTTGCAATAGCTTTGTAGGCTGCCTTTATGATTAGGTAAGACCAAAAACAGTGCAGAATTTGAAGTATCACAAGTAGTATGTTGAAGACCCACAAGGCAGGAAAATTGCCCAGAGCTTCATACAGTTCAAACAATGTTGTGTTTAATATCCTAGAAGAGAAAGGGACAGAAAAATTATATAACTTTCCTTAAGCCAGCAATATAAAATAAGCCTTTTTTAAATCAAGATGACAGGTACTTGATTAGATGGGATCCACGTGGATAGTTGGTTCTCAGAGTACTAGTGACTTCGACTGAATCACACAGGTATCTCCAGAGAAAAACAACATCAAAATTTCAGTATTTGACCTCATATTGCAAACACCACGTATAGAAAACAAAGATTCCCAGTGTGCATTTCTTCTGTTATTTTACAAAGCTGTCAGGTGTTGGTTGTCTCATATAACTCCTTCTCTGATTAATAACAAAGATTATTTGATTTATTATTATTTTTTTTTAAATCAAGCATTTCCATCTCAACTGTCTCCAGTAGGGGTTTTGTGCCCCTGTATTAGCACATATGGGGACTGTTATACTCAAGTGCAGCCCACATGCAGTACCATGCTCTCCATACCATGTTACCAGACTGTGACAGTGAGCTGCAACCTCTCTAGGCAACCTTTACCATGAGCTGGGCAATGCTCCCTAGGTAGTCCCATCTGAAGCCCTCTCCCTCAACCCAACCTCAAAGCCAATAGGTTTGTTTCAGTGTACAAAGCTACGGATGACTTTGCTCTCTTGGTACCAGCAGTGCCAGCGACGGGCTCTGCAAAACCGAAAACAGTCTGAGACTATTCAGTTCATGTGAGATTTCAACAGCATGTAAAACAATGGCACTTGTCTGGCAGGATTCAGCCTCTTTCAGGCTTACCTAAGAATGAGAGGAGGCTTTGGCTGAGTGTCCCAACATAAACTCTTATTTAGTGGAAACCTCAGCACCAACTGGAATGCGAAGTAAAAATAATCAGTCAAGTGGCTTAACTGTGGATCTTGAACATTCTGGGTACTTGTGCTAACCACTAAGGTACTGGGCAGCTCTGGTGGCCACTTTTTGCACACAATCCAATCTGCACACCAGTTCAAGCAAGAGTGAGGTTTAGCAGTTACATGAAGGACAACAGGGTACTTAGGAGCAGCAAGGGGTGGATGTCAAGAAAATGTGGGCAGTTTTAGGCATTTGAACCAAGTTTTTGAGAATCAACATTTCAGATGCAGGCAGCAGCAGTGATATTACAATATAACTTCTGAAGCTTTGTGAATACAGCACTAGTGACTCTGCCCAAGTACTCTGTCATAGCAGACTATTGCAACCTGGACCTCGTCAAACAGCCTGAGAGCAGAGAGTGGAAAACAGAGAGTAGAAACAATAGCATTTTTGGAAACAAATATCTGAATGCCTGTTACTTAGGGGTAAAAAAGATGGCAAGATGGGGATTTGTCAATCTCCACTCATTTTCCCTGCTGTGTAAAATTGCATTTAAAAAATCCATTCACTTCATGGTTTTTTGTTTGTTTGTTTGTTTGTTTTGGGTTTTTTTTGTTTTGGTTTTTTTTTGTTTTGATTTTTTGTTTTGTTTGTTTTTGATTTTTTTTTTTTTTTTTTTTTTCCCCTTAATTAACTGTCGCCCGCCAGCCACTAGATGGCACGTTTAATCAAGCAAACGTCTGCACAGCTCTTGGGCTGCACCAACTTTGAATGCAGGAGATGTAATCGAGGTCCTGTGAGGGCTTCAGAACAGCACGGGTCTCAATTGAAAAGGTAGGGATACTAGGCATAGCTTTGTAATAAGGAATCACATTTGCCACAATCCTTTCCAACAACGTAAAAATCAGCTCAAGCAGTAAGAAGTATGTACAGACAGGAAACCCAGAATGCCACAATAAATGGCAATTATTCATGTATATGAACAGTATTGGTTGAAAATCAACCAGTGATTTCTAATACACTGGCCTTCCTACTGTAGGATATTTAATAATAAGCTTTCTACCTTTTTATTTTTGCTGCCTTATACTAAACTGCACACTAGCTTCATAATTTATTAAGAAGTGGATGTTTTATAACCTTACTATACAGCTGTGTTTTTACACTGTCTTCTGTTTTACGGAGTGAATATCAGAAAAATAAACTGTTTTTCAGTTTGCAAAAACCCTGTCATACTATTCTGTCAGCTAAAACCTTTCAGTTTCAGCTTTGTGTAATTTGTTCTGCCAATGGTAGTTCTGCATGACGCAGCAATACCCACTTTATAATTCAGGGGGATGCTCTCATGCATATCAAAACACAGCTGTAGTCAGCACTGTTTTATTTCACCAGAACTTATTTCAGTTCTTAACACTGTATCAAATTAAAACACGAAAATCAAGAACTCCTGTATATAAAACTACAATTGTTTACTATCAACTAATCAACTATTCTTTTTTCCTAAAATTTTATTTGTGCAAGAACTATAAATGCAGTTTCTACAGATTTCTGCTTATAGTTTCTTTCACTGGACCAAATTCACCTCTGGGGACTTCCACAGCAGTCAAGACAAAAAAGGAGCATTAGAGATGTAGATGGTCCATTTTCACAGAAGTCCAAAACATTAGGAAGACAGCAAGGTCAAAAATAGTGCTTCTGGTTCCAAAAGCTGTTTCACCATGCAAATGAGTTATCTACTGTGTATTAGATATGATTAATAAGCCTTCATTGAAAAAGCAGACCTCTTTCTAACCTGTTCATGTCTGGCAAACTAAGAACAGGATTGGAACTCTCCATTAAAGGTGCATAAAGAATGCCACTAATTGCTCAGCAATGCTAAGAGGGGTCAGTGACCTGATGTGCAGGCTAGGTGTGCAGACAGAGCTAAGGCTAGGCCTAAGCATGTACGGCTGAACAGAAGATGAATGAATAATACAAAAAAGTTGATAAAAAATGGAGGAAAGCAAATAAATTTTCTCTTTCAGAATAAATAAATTATTTCATGTCAAAAAGTCTGAAATGGGGAAAAAATCATAAAGTTAGCGGGCAGAATACAGAGATAAATTCTACTTGTAGAGACTGACAAAGGGGGGAAGGTAAGAAAGGTTTGTCAACTTTCCACCAATTCCACTGCTGAAAGGATTAAATGGAAGCATTTTAACTGAATACACAAATAACAGGGACCAGAAAAAGCAGCATGAGAATGGATTATATGAACGAGAAAGTGCTTATGGGAGGTATATGCAAATAAATCTTAGGTTCAAATATTCAAGAAGGCAATCAGGCACTTAAATATGCAAATATGCTTGCTGGCATTTTTCAAAGGTCCCCATTGGTTAAATCCCAGCTTTTCACAATGAACGGTGGAACACTAATTCTTGGCTATCTGACTTGAAACAGCTGGACTTGACTTCATAGGGAGAAACTGCTTTAAGCTGCAAGTGCTCTACCTCTCTGGAAACTTTGATCCGCATTTCTCTGGTCTCTACAATTTGCAACAAAATTCTAGCTTCTGCAAATAGGTTCTGTACTGTAGTAATTTTTTCAGAAAAAATTCTGAAAGATTTTGATAGGGGGACAAAACAATACAAGCTCACAGAAGGTATTCTTCCCTCTTCTCTGATTAAATACATCCCAAGTGGGATTGTGCACCTGGCTGCATGAAGTTCTCAGTCTAGCATTTTGAATTATGCAGTGTGGCTGATGAAGGCAAATGAAAACAAATTCACCACTTCAGATCCCATCTGTGGTAGATTTTTAGGAATGCTGCCACAATATCTGAGCCACTGGAAGAGGTACCTCTATAGTTACTGTACTACTGGTCTAACTGAACACTCAGAATACAATTAACACACTTAACGACTAAACAATCAGCTGCATCTCATCAACAACGACGAAGGTTTTTCCTCTACCATCTCTCTATCCAGCCAGCTAAGCAGTGCTTGGGAGGCCATCGGCAACAGGCCCATGTGCTGACTCAGGTAAGATTACACTCCCATCCCCTCAACGTAGTGGGCACAAGTCCAGGCTCCTGGATAGCAGTTACTAATTCTTGGCAAGCTGATCACTTGTCTTGTATCAAGGATGGAATGAGAATAGGGAGATGAAAGAAGAGGGACAGAGAGGGATGGGTGGAAGAGTAAAATTCTTATTTACATTTTTCTGAGAAACGGCAAAAACCTGCTGAGTTTGTTTCTGAAAGGGTCCCAAAAGAAACGAAAGGAAGTGAGAAAGAAGGCCATGTGGAAAGAGTAGGCATTCTTCCAGTCAGGCAGGAAATTAATGAATGAAGCACTGCAGGGTAATGGGCACTATTACTATATTCAGTGGGAGCAGAACCTGTGCAGCTGAAATGAGTGCTTCTGCACACTGCCTTAACTTCTGCAGCATGGACCAGTGACCAACACACTGCACGTGTAACATGCTGAGTGAAAGGCAGGTTGTTACCACAGTGCAACAGTCACAAGTCTCAAAGTATAACCAAGGACAGCAACACGATACCAGCTTGTCTAAACAGTTCAGAAATAATGTCTTTATCTCCTTTATAAGTGTATATTAGACAACAACGTTCTATACCATAACCAGCTGCACTTGGACATCCTTCAATACTGCATTCATTACAGAGCAAACAGATAATTACATCTAGGTGGACATTAATGAAACTCAGATCCTATTCAGTGCAAGTAATCCAACAACACTACTGCCAGCAGTCCTTCAAAGGTTGCTTTTATGTTTGTTTTCTTCCTTTAAAAAATAAACAATTGTACTTTCTTCTGCCTCAAAACATAGTAGTTTATTCTCCATTACACATGGTAAAAAGTGACCAAGACCAGAGAACAAAGATAGTCCTAAATTCAATGTCAGGCTTGATGGATATCTTACCCAACTTTTTACCTGAAAAGGGTATGAGATGATATGCAAAACACTCATTAAATTCAAGAAAATTTGGTCTATAGCACTTGCATGTCCTTGAGCTGCAGTACAGCTAAATATTTAATTACAGCAAATCCAGTAATCCAGCACATAAAGAGCTGTACTGCCAACTTCTTTCTCTTTTGAGCTTCAGCTCAGCCAGCTGCTGTTAGGACTATGTCTATATCACTGTTCTGCTCTGAAGACACGCTTCTTGGTTCTTTCTGAGTGGAAGAACAAGCTAGTTTCCCTTTTCAGATCCTGCTGTCTTCTAGGTTTACAGTTCCCCCCCCCCAGTAGCATTTATGCTACTAATCAGCGCATGGCAAATATGAGGGGAGCAGGAGACATCCACTGTTAACTGAGGAGTCAGAAGAACCAGTTATCCACACAGCATTAATGAAAGAGTGAAGGAAGGACAGGAGGGGGAGAGAGATTATCTTTCAACAGCATCTCAGATTGATTCCTCAGATATTTTGGTTGGTGATGCTCATACCCTCTTCTTTTTGACAACAAGGTGATGAAAGATCTTCAGAAGATGGAGCAACAGAAGGGATTTAAACTCTTAAGTCAGTATTCAGAGCAACACCAAATCCATATGCTTCCATTTTATCAGAGCTCAGCATCACGTGGTGTTCTGCTCCTCCATACCAGCCCCATGTCAGAGGATTTTCTGACATGGTGCTAATACAGGTTTAGTTGCTGTAGACATGGGTGGCTCCTGTTCTAATACTAACTGGAAGCAGTATCTCTGCAGAAATCACAGGCCTGCCACTGGAACTGTGGCTTTTTTAAAGCCCTGCATAAATCAATAGGATTTCAAATTACTTAACTACAAGCATGGAAGAGTCAGGAAATTATTCGTATTTGATGTACTGAAAAGAGACTATTCTGATCAAGCTGTCACTGTTCTGGGTTCAGCTGTGCTATTCTTTTTACTCAATTCCTTCTCATCAACAGTTACTGCGCATTAACTGATTTTGCAGCCACTGGCATGAATAATTTCCACTCTTGAGGACAGAAAAAAAAACAAAAGGAATACAAGGTCAGAGACACCTTCACAATCCAAGGTCAAAGCTCAGGAGAGTCTTTCAATAGACATTAGGATATGGAGAGAAATCAAATTTCCTAGCAGAATGCAATTATACTCAGCAAAATGTTCTATTGGTAATGTGTTCTGGCAAAATACTTCTGTAAAGGCCTGTGATCACAACAGGCCCAGAGAAACTATCTTATGCTAAAAATGACACTTCCAAATCTGAAAATCTCCAGGCACATATAAAACTTTCATATAAGCAACAGCGAACACATATCAAAATCCATTTGGCTAGAGATCATGTTAGTCTCCAAAAAGGGAAGACTTTTGTTGTAAAGTATATAGGTGGCCAATCTTTGCAAAACAGGGTATCAGAAAACAAAAAAAGCATTGCCCATGCCTGTTTGTGTTAACTAAAAATACTTGCAGTACTTCAGCTCAGGGAATATTTTTCCTCTTTCTTTTAGAGCAAACACTGACACACTGCCTTGTGTTCAGGTAATTGCCATGGCAGACATTTTTCAAGAATAAGATTACCCAAACTTTCTGTAAATGCAGGACTAAACTAGTTCAAAAGTCCACGAAACATCACAGAACAGCTGCATCCAGTTCTTCGCTAGGTATCCAATGTCTTTCAGGTGGCTTACATGCCAACAATAGGAGGAGTACCACACTTCCATCCAGTCCTGAGAACATGTCCCTAGAGTAATGTAATAATTTTGAAATTCATAAAAATCCTGCAGTTTAACAGTGTCATGGCAAAGTGTCTGCCAAGGACTCATCTTTCAAACAAATGACTCAAGTATTATGGTCCAGTTGTAGAAGAAATGCGAAAAGATATGGATGGGGAGGTAAAAAGAAACAACACCAAAATCCCAATCAACTATACCTTTGCCCTACAAGGATTTTAAGAGTTTCCTCCATACCAAAGTCTGTGAAATTAGCTTAAACAGATTTCAGTTTAATCCAATTTTCTTAATAATTACTTCCCCTTTCATAGCTATTATAGGTCAAACTGCCATCGTGCAACACTGATGAAACCAACAGAATGTGCTCACTTACACATCTGGGTTTTTCCCCAAAGTGTTTAGCCACAATGACCTCCCCCCAGCTGAGCACTAATGAGACTCTAGCTGCATCATGGCTGTTGATCGTGGTGTTCAAAAGCCATTTACTATCTCAAGCTGGTAAGTTAACCATCATACTCCCATGCTTTTGTACAGCTATGATTTTTATGTCCCACACACATCAGCCGCTCACAGTGAACAAGTAGTGTTGTTTTGCTTTCAACTCTACATCACTACTAAATATGCTCCACTGATAGAAAACACTGGTGCTACAGACAGAGCCTCTAAGAGACAAGGGACTGAGAAGAGGCAGAATGTTTGCACATGCTACACTACCTACAGCCACGTAAACTCTGTGGTGCTACCACACCAGCAGAGCTCTCCCCTCCACAGAATGGGCAATGCTTAAGATACACTTTGGAGCAAATTTTCCTTCTCTTTTAGAAGGAAAACAGTCAAACTGCAAATTCCCATGGGCAATCTCTTTTTTTCTCCCCTCCTTCCTGCAAGTGATGCAACTTGAAAGAAGACTTGGAGAACTTCAGCTGACTACAAAGCAGCTTATAAAGGAAGCTGACTGTTGAGCCCGGAGTGACCCTCCATTCAGCCTCGTCAGACCATCCATACTCTCCAGTCACTATGCCTTGCTGAGCTGACTTGAAAGTGGCTAACATGTCTGGCCACAAGAAAAACACCAAATCTGTTTCCCTTCCCCTGTGACTTTAACATCAGAATAATTCTAAACAAAACATGTGCCACAGCAATGTTTTTGTCCTGTTTTCAGTCAGAGCACAGGTTTTAGAAAGGATATATTTCATAATAAAAGGAGGACAGTGAGAACACTGACTGAACAGCCTATCCTTGACAACAGAAAGCAGTATTACAGCCAAAGGGGACAGTCTGTAGAAACTAAAAATGAGGATTTGAATCAGCTTTGGAAGTCTGATTATATCCTTTTTCATATAATTTTTTCCTGTTGTGATCACATGAAAATCTTAAAAATGGAAGCAGTGAGCAAATGACATTTTTTATTTACAATGCAAACCCACAATGGTGAATGACATATCTGTAACCTTTCTATTTCTTATAGCTTCTCTGCAAATAGCTGCATCAGTATTAAGCTGGCACTCCAAAGAGTTCAGCTTTGCTTTATGCAGTGCCCAGAGGCCTGAGTTCACAAGCGGTGCACACAATTTTAGCAAATAAAATAACAGCCATTAGGAAGGACAGTATCAGATCAGTTCTGTCAAAAGCAGATGGGATGACAACATTATATACACTCTACTAAAGAGCTAAGATAAGACTAGTGAGTAAATTTATGGAGACTTAGTTAATTAAACCTTCTTTTTAATCCATAAGTTGAAGTCGATGAGTTCTTCAAAGATACAGCAGTTAGCTTCCCAAAAACTTTATTAAACGCTTTTGATAAACTGTTGGGTTATAAGTTGCCTGCTGAAAACTATAAACAGCCTGAAACATAAGTGCATTAGAAAATTTTTGTTAGTTTTACAGGATCCACTCAATGACAGCATGATTAACATCAGGAATCGAGTACCTTGGGTCAAAAACATAATTTATTCCTTCAATATCTGCTACCCACAAACAAGTTAGATTGTGCTCTGCTTTGTACAATATTCTGAGTAAAACGAGTGTGAAACAGTGTTAGATTTATTTTCTTAATAAAAAAGTAAGTTATTTTACTGTGGAACAATCAGAGGTATTTGCACAGCTCTATACATAATACTAGCCAGGCTAGAAAGGTTTTCAATGCATTCAGAATCCAGTAAGACTAACTAATACCATCATAGAACTTTGTTCATTTGTAGTCCAGACAAGGTCTGGACAGTTGGGATTTATCTGGCAACCTAAAGCCTTACCCTGCCAAGTAAATGACCAAGATTCTTGCTTTAACTAGTGCCTGCATATTGCTTTGATGCAGAATGATGCTTTTTATGGGTAGGTTTGAGCTTTCTGGTTTACCAATACGTTCACAAGCATGAAGCAGGGTGACTCTGCTGGGATCCACATCCTGCCTTCCCATACTATACATGCTCCAAGGGCTAAATAGGAGAAAAAGTGCCAGTAAAGAAAACCCAGTATGAAAGACAACAACCCAACTACCCTGCCTTTTAAGAACTGCACAAAACCAGTCAACATCAGCCAGAAACAGAACAAATCTAGGAAAAAGAAAAGTTCAGCAAATCTTTGCAGCAGCTGCTACTCATGGGGGCTCTGCACTGCCCTATCTGTAACTCAAGCTGAAATTTTGCTCAGAGAGAAGCTGATTCCAGGATAAAACAAAGGAGAGAGAACAGTGCAAACTGGTAATACTGAATCACTATTTGGAGACCCAGTGTGTGCATGAATACCATGGCTATATCCACGATATTGTTCAACCAGCCATGATACTCGGAAAGAGGTATTCAGCCAGTCATGCAGAGATGAAAGACTAGTAATAAGTAACTAGAGTTCATTTCAACACTCCATGGTGACCAGAAATTAATTTTAACTCATTGAGAATCATACCATGTTTGTCTGGTTCATGCAGATACTAATTGCCATGAAAAGGCAACTACAAATCAGCCATGACCCAGACTGTGTGTACTCTCATGACCTTTAAAAATGAAAGAATAACAAGGAACAAACTTGTTGTTCTGAGGACTGCCAGGATTTGCTTATACAGGATTTGTTAGCATAAAAAACCCATTTAGCAACTGAACACTGCAGCAGATGAGGGGGGACACACCTGAAACAGCTCTGAGTTGTAACAGAACTATTTTTGCCACCTTTTTTTTTGACAGAACCTTTCCAAACAGACTCACAAAAGGAAAATCCAGTTAAGACATAACTACCAACATTAAACAAGACCATGCCAATTAACCAAAGTGGCTTACTGTCCATCCTCACCATTTTTAACCTGGTACAGCAGTTTGGGCACTGACAGTGTCTGAAGAGATCAAGGACAGGAAGCCATACACACTAAATGGATTATGCCAAATTTACACTGATGAGAATTTGGGGGACACACACAGAGAACATGACCTGCGTTCTTTATAATCAGCTTAAATCAGGCTTTCATTTACATTTTTACAGTTAAGCTGCTGTTTTAAATTTGTCAGTGCATATATATAATATGCCCATGCTGAGACCTCACAGGCTGCATGGATATCAACACTGTTTCCCTGTTTCCTCACCTTTTGACAGCAGTACTTATCTTCAACACTTCCCTGAAACCCACCATGTTCTACTTCTCATACAATAAAACTGATTATAAAAATAACTAAGAGTAGTGAAAACCAGCTGCACGCTAGTACTAGTCAGAGAAATCTGAAAGAACCTGAATTTACCCTGCTTGGTGCCTTTACCTAATAAACAACAGCCTAGCTTTCCTGGGAGTCTCTTCCTTCTTCTTTCAAACACAAAAGTTACACCTTTACCTGCAGTTACCTTAAACTAGCTTTTAAAATTATGAACAGGTTTAGTAACCTAGTATCTCCCTCCAATCACCTTTCTTCCACTGAAGCTCTTCCAAGAGTACAGGGACACTGTCCAGTCGTGCAGGAGTGGGATCAGGAAGGCCAAGGCGTGGCTGGAGCTGAACGTGGTAAGGGACGAGGAGAAAACAAAAAGGGCTTCTACAGGTGTATCAACCAGAAAAGGAAGGTTAAAGAAAGCATCCCCCCCCCAATGACCAAGGATGGCAAACTAGTAACAAGAGATGAGGAAAAGGCTGAGGTTCTCAATGACGTGACAGGCTGAGGGAGTTGA
The DNA here is from genome assembly GCF_020740795.1 of Apus apus. NCBI lineage: Eukaryota > Metazoa > Chordata > Aves > Apodiformes > Apodidae > Apus > Apus apus. The sequence goes on along the minus strand of NC_067287.1, from coordinate 20,314,102 downwards.
GGTTGTTCAGCCTGAAGAAGAGAAGACTCCGGGCAGACCTTATAGTGACATTTCAATACCTGAAGGGGGCCTATAAGAAGGCCCCATGGAGCTTCCTTTCCTAGGTATTGAAAGAAAAACAAAACAACAGCAAAAAGCAAATCATTCCTTTATCAACAGAGAGAAGACAATGTCCATGTAACTACTGCAACAACAAGCACTTGAGTCCTGGGGAAGAGGAACTTCGAGGCTCATTGAAATCAAGGCAGCCTTGAGGTGACTGCTTTGCCCAGCCTGATGAGACTAGCTCACACAATTTATATAAATTGTTTTGAGATTACTTTCATTCTCTCTACAATCCTGTATCTCCTGAGAAGGCACCATGTTCCCCCTGACTCAGGGAGAGTTATGTTTTTTCTTGCAATTTGCTAGAACAGTGATTATGCGCAAGTGGGAGAATTTCACAAGCAAAATGGCTTGTCAGTGAAAATAGCAGCTTTACTCCTACATTTACTTAGCAGCAGGAGGCAGAAAGTGTCCTGGGGTTTTTGAATTATTGCTGAAATGAAATCCAGATGCCTGCAGAAAGACTGCTAAATATATACTTAATTGCCAGTTTCTTTGTCTTAGCCCTGCTGCTAAACAACCTTCCAACAACAGCATTTGATACATCCTGAATTCTTTATTAGCACCTTTATGCAGAATTAAATGGCATCTGTGCAAAGCCAGAGCACAACAGCATGACAGTGCTTCATCAGCAAGGTCTCTGGAAGCCTGTCTTGGGTATTTGTCTTCTTGAGTGGGGGATGCTTCTTATCAATTACAGCCTTCCTTTTACATTACATGCACACCAATTTTATACCTCTCAGTCCTTATGCTAGAAAAATATGCATATTTATGTAATATTAATCAGGCACCAAATTGTGCTATTTTGAATATTCAGCAAAGAAGAGCAAAACTGCTTCCTGGCCTGCTGCCACTCCAGTGACTCATCTTTACTGACATGCAAGCTGTTTCATAGAGAAAAAGGATTTTGGAGAAACATGCTCATATGTCCCATGCTTCATCCCTGCTAACCCTGACTCCCACACACAATACCCACAGTACAGATGAGAACTATGAAACTGCCTCTGGGCGCTGTAATTATAGTTGTATGTTAGGGTAACCATTAGGAGTATATACATCAAGGCTTTTGTCTGGAAATAAGATGGTCTTAAAAATCAAAGATCATATACACCACAGCGGACCATTTCCATATTCAAATAAATAAATGTATTCTTTCATTGATTAACAGAGAGCAGAGGCAGAGGGAGGACAGTGTCACCACTCCACCTGTGACACAGGAGTACACAGCACTCTGTTGGCTGCTGCATTCCTGTAAAATATACTTCCTCTGCCTTCACTGACTTCAAGAGTCCATGCTGATCTTTCCATCCCAGCAGCAAATCTCACTCACAGCTGTAACTTGCTGCCCTCGTTAGCCCAATATTCAGTACCAAGTGAGCCAACATCAACAACAGAAGCTACTCCGGAGACGTCTTCCCTTTTCTTCTTCCCCAGATCTATAAGCTTAGCTTTTTACCCTGCTTTCAGCACACTGAGCCAGTACTGACCTACAGAGCAGGTTTCAGACAAGGTTTAGTCTAAAGTGGCATGGAAGTGCTGCTGTCACCTAAAAGATGGCCACATTCAGAACAAAATGCCACAGCTATAAAGCAGGGCTCAAGTTCTGACACTTGCTAGATTACTTATCATTGTGCTGGTAATCTCTTCCAAGACACTGCCAGTCAGAAAGTGTGAGGTGTGTTCTAGGGACACTTACACAGACTTCAGCAATAAGATGCCTGATTCCCTCTAGCCACATCAATCTTTAATTTATAACTTTCCTAGTCCTAGCAAAGGCTTCCTGCACAGCGTGACACTTGGCCACAAGCACTTCAAAAAAATCACTCTAGCCAGCATGAACCTCCAATTTCTGAGCTTCAGTTCCAGTTACAAACAGACTGTTATTTTTAACACTTCAGGTTGAAAGTGTGGACTTTCCAAAATTTCATTACCATAGTGAGGATGCAAAGGATGGCAAAATCTTGACCTTGCTGATATTCAGATGTCTCTAAAAGAAAAAGCATATTGGGCAGCTGCTTCTAGTTAAAAGTGTGAAGACTAATGACTTCCTTCAAATTTGTGCACCCTGGACAAGATTAATCTGCTCTTTGTTCACTATTCAGCAAGGCAAACACGTAGCTGTGATCTGGTAAAGTTTGTGTTTGAATAACAAAAAAATTGAAGTCAGCAGTTCCTTCTTCACCATTTCAGACAATATAGCGAGGTTTAAATGCTTGAGTCACAGTAGAATGCACAAGGCAACTCAGAATCACAAAGTGGCTGAAGTTGGAAGAGCCTTCCCCTTTGTGAACCTATCCTGTCATCACCTGACTGAGTCTCCAGTGGCAGAACTGCAGTGGTGACATTGGGTCCTCCCTCCATTTCTCAGTATAAAACAGAAAGCAACCGGCAGGTGAAATCCTGTGGGCAGGAGTGTCATAATTTTTCCTACCTGAGATCATGAAAGTAGAAAAACTAGCTTACTTTGTTTACAAACATTCAGTGAATAGCCAATTAGCTTCAAGGAAGGACTGAGGAATGGAAAGCAAAGCCGTTTAAGAAACAGATGATTACTCCTTGGAAAAGATAAGTATTTTTTAAACATGCAGTTTGTGTGTCTACCCATTTTCTCCTTTTGTCACAGTCCTTCACCAACTCACTGCACAGTAGGGACCAGGCATTATCACATTATCTTCAGAGTCATTAAATGCTAAATGAGACTTCTACGTTGTACTGTTAAACAGAGCTGATGACACAGCTCCCTAAGGGCACCTTGGTCTTACCCTGCTTGCATTAACAAAACCCCAAAGATATATCATTATAGAGGATTTGAAAGGGAACTGTGGCAGAGATATTGATATTGCAATCTGTAAATCCTCTGCATGCCTAAATAAGTAGCTTTCTGGTAATCTCTCTAAATAAAACTCTGCAAAGGGTAACATTTCTGGCATTCTTGGTGCTTCCCAAAACCAAAACTGTCACTGTTATCTCCTGATGCAATGACACACCCCTCTTGCTCTCACAGGGATACAGAGATTTGGGTTAGTTCAGTTCATATGAGAGAAATGGATATGGTTCACATGGATCCAGAACACAAAAGAGTGAAGCCAACACCTTATTCCAGCCTTCCTCATACATAGGGCACAGTTCCAGAGAAACTTGAATCTAACATCTGTGTTCTGTTTATGTGAATGTACGTACATGTACCTAGAAGAGAGAGCATGTGCACATGCAAGCAGCTGCCTTTTTCTGGGAAGAGGTGAGATTACAGTAACACCCATGTAACTACCTTACAAGTATTTTGTAGCTTCCACAGGACCCCAATTCAAAGGAGGGGTGGAAAAGGTGTAGCCTGCAGTATTGTAGTCTGCATGGCAATAACAACCTTACCTGACTTTAATGGGCTAGACTTTCCTTATCTCACTGTGTTTTACTTTAAGCTGAACATGTTAATAAAGTGTGCACTGAAAGCTAGTGAGAAGATTCTAGCTTCAAGCTTAGCTCTGGACATTGTCTTCAGGGACTAATACTTTATTGCTCCTTTAACTTCTTGTCAACACGCAACCAACTGCTAACTTGAAGCTATGTGGTCTACAACCCAATTCTATGTTAAAACCAGCAGAAGCTCCATATGTTTCTTGTCTAGCATGCAGTAAACACAATGGCACTCTAGCAAATAGGCAATTTCAGCACCTGGTTATGCCTGAAACTCAGTGCTTTGGGAAACAGAGTAATGTCAATGAATCATGCTCAATTACAACACAGGCATTTCCAATCTTCTTTGATGCTCAGCATTTGAGGAAAATGATACGCTTACTCACCATAATGGATATATGCCGAGCCTACTGACAATGAAGACAATGGCAAATGTAAGGAACAGAAGGTCACTCAGTTTTTGACACTTGCAATAGTTTGCCATTTTGGCAGCCTGTAAAAGAAAAAAAATTCTGTTTACTTCTGTAAGGACAACTGAGTTCTCTTGTACTGTGCATAATCTTTTAGAAGAAATACATTTTTTATGAAATTGCTAACATTTTCATTTGGTTACCTCACAGAGACCTTGTAACTCCTCTCCATCGTGCAGGTAGAAAATGTCTGGTTGGAAAAAACCCCAGACTGCCTAAAACTGGAGTACATCTCTCATGTCTTCCCCATTAAATTTCCTTTTGTAAACCTAGAATTTCAGATTCAAAATCTATTTAAAACCTTTTATTTATCCCCACTGTGTTTATGCTGTCTTTGTCCCCAGCCTCTTTACCTGTCTTTCACCTTTCCAGTATGCTCCACTTTCATTCTCAACAGCTATCTATTTTCCACTTCTCCCACACTTGCTGACCTTCTAGTGTTGCTACACATGAACTTTGTCTCAAATCCTCTATTGTGCTCCATATCCTATCTTCTCCTACAGCATCTCTTCTTCCTTTCTGGCCTATACAGAACAGTTTCTACCTCCAAGGATATACCCCACCCCTTCAAATATTTTTCCAAGTCTTTCTTTCCCTCTCTTTGCAATTTTTGCTTTCCAACTTGTTGCCCTGTGCCTATTTTTACATGCTTCTCTTATCTGTCTTCATGCAGCCTGGACTCCTCCTCAGTGAAGGAGTCATCTAATTACTCTTCACTTGGACCACACATTAAAACTCTGATTTTCCCTGAAGTTTCTTTGCCCTCTTGCCCCTGTACAAGCATGTACAAGCAAGCTTGTTTTAAGATTGCTTTCACAGAGTTCAATTGTGTAAGCAGCTACTTATTTTAAAACATCTGCTTCAAGACAGGGACAGCCTTTCTTTATGCTTTCTGCCAAATGTATCCAAAGAGTCACTGCACAATGAAGTAAATGAAGAGCCTGATTTAGTATTCACTTAAACACTGGAAAACCTTTCAAAGCCCCTTCTGAGGGGGCCTGTATCCAGCTCCCATATTGAGATGATGCTTACTTGTGCAGACTTTCCAGAGAGCAAAATTACCACAACTATGTGTATAAAACCCTATTCTGAATGCAGAATTCAATGCAGAGAATTGTCTAAAATGGTGAGAGACATTGCATTCTGGCTGATTTTTTTGTAGGAACATGCTGAACCTCAAAGTGTTCAATGCTCCAGTCAGACAATCTGGATGCCAAAACAACCAGCACTCTTGGATGTTACATAACTTCTGCCATGTTTCCACTCAAAATATAAAGTATATCCTCACTAAAAGAAAACAAGGAAAGCTACCAGTGCTGCAAAGAAAACATAATCCTTCTGAATCAGCCCTATATTCTATAATGGACACAGATGAGTTTCCTAGCAGTTTGTACTCACAATCTGGCCAAAATGCAAAGCAGAAAGAGCTACTAACACCTTGCATTTCAGATGGTTGAAAGTTCAAATAGGAATTTTGGATAGATTTCCATGGCGGCAATCTAAAAAAGCTGGTTTCACAGTGTGTGGAGCTGATATTGCTATAGCAACTTACAGTAGTATAATGCCATTTCTCAGAAACAGCACAGCTGTTGGGTCATCAGTTCTCAAATAACACATCTACGAATTATATTGATAAGGGAGGACTATAAAAAAAATGGAAAGAGCATGTTGGATGGAATTGGGCCACAATACAATACAAGACAATTTTCAAAGCTTAACAAGCATGACTCCAACTGAATAACACAGCTCTTCCAGATACTCTTGCTAGTTTATTTAAATCCATTTATTTTACAGCACAGCCATTTGCCTTAGTCTCAAGTGTCCGTTCCCTGCTCTTTCAGAAAAGTGTGTTAGGAGATACCTTAGAAGCTACACGAGGCTCATACACCAGAAGCACACTAAACTGGCAACTACTCACATCTATACACTGGTGTTCATTCATTGAAGGTGAAAAGTCTTGAAGTCTCCAAACAGGAGGGATTGTAAGTGCTCCAGCACGTTAGGTTACAGTGTTTCCAATGCACAAGCTGTACTGAAGTGCAATGATATCTAAGACCCCTTAATCAACTTAGATGGGATTCTGAATGTTGCCTCTCAGTAGCCTGGATTTCAGCTTAAGCTAATGTAGTGGCTTCCTAGGCAAGCAAATGACTCTATGTTTGGTCTGCCCTGCCATGGCCAGGCTGCCCTTAATATTCAAGGCAATTTTCACTTAGACCTAAGGCAACAGCTGAAAATCCTGCTATGACTCTTCTGTACCTGCATATGCCTTAAGACCTATGGAAAAAAACCTCACCTGCAGTATTCCTACCAATATATACTACATTCTGCAATGAGAATAGCAAAAATGTTGCATTCCAGCTTTACATTGGATATGTTTCATTATGAAATGGTAGGTGGAAAGAGTCTAGTGACCTCTGGAAACAGCTTTTTATTTTTACAAGTGTGTAATATGTAAAACCAATCAGATGCACAACTGACCCATCATGGCAAGATATTTTACCAGCTTCTTTTGCAGTCTGGTAACTTTCTTCCTCTGCACTGACTTTCCCCTCAGTAATATAAGAGTGTATATGTGTATAGGAGTCCATTTTCTCTCATACGGCACCAGGGCTGTGACCCACTGCTCTAGCAGAAGAAAGTACATTGAGTGAGTCATAATCGCCCTCCTAGTAAATGCTTCTCAGGAAGCCTTCTTACAATTTAGACTGGTTTTAGTATTTCCAGTCAGAAGAGACTGAAATAATTGATTGAAAGACCGCTCAAGTATGTGTCTCATGGGGAGGTGTATTTGCTGAATGTGTGCAAATCATGTGAGAATACCACTAATTTAACTTTTCCTTAGCCAGTCAATGAACAGAGGCATTGAGAAAAAATACTTATCTCACTATGTTCAAGGTAAGGCTTCAGCTAGCCTATTACAGCTGCTCATCAGTATTTTATAGTTTCACTGACATTGGCCTGATTTGGAATGAACCCTGTCAAGTACATCTGTCTGGTGATGAGAGAAGAGGAATGAATATAGTTTGGGTGAACCCAGAGCTGGCAGAATGGATCTACACACATTCCTAGAACAGAAAAATAAGTGTAATATGTAATTCTTTCTGTAATTACATCTTTGTAAGATGTAATTCTTTCTTGCAGGAGAAGCACAGATTTCCTATTTCTTTCTATCTCAGGCAGTCATGTGCCTTCTAGCTTAAAAAAGGAATAAAAAATTAACACATATTTACAGTGCTCTTGAATCAGAATGGCAGATTTTGATTCCCCAACAGGTGACTCACACAGTGAGACTATATTCTTGCATAACAGGACTCCTACAACTACTTCAGTAAAAAAATAATTTCTGGCAAAATAGTTATTAATCTTGGTTTGATTCTGATGGAGAGCTCACAGAGAACCTGATCTCAGTATCACCCAGAGCTGTCTAAACACTGATGCAGATACAGGAGGACATCTCTAAACTGTCACTACAGAAGTTACAGACCATCTTAATTTAAAATAATTGCAATCATCCCTTCTTCTCCAAAGCCTGTTTAATACTGGCATCTGAATGTGGAAGCACAGAAACCTGGAAAATCCTGGAGATCAAGAGGTCAGCTCACTGCCCATGCACAGAACACCCACTAAGTTGTCCAGCACCCTCTGTGCAGCAGAGCACAGCAGAATCAAACTGTGACACTTTCAGTTCATTTGGAGACAGGAATTTTGCCCCACACATCAGTTCAGGAGGCTCAAGAACCAGAAGCTTCTATGCCACACAGTCTTTTCTTTCCAGATTTTGAAACTTTGAGCTTTTGATTTAAAATCTGCGTATAACCCTCCCTGGCATGCGATGCATTACCAGTCTCTGCTCCGTACAAACAACTTAGCAAGGGATAAAACAGTCTAAGGTCACAAACATGCACTTCTACAAGTGTAATATATTTCAGCAAGGAAATACACTATATTAATCACTGTTGCCATCTTGAACTGGCCTCTTTGGTTAAGAAATACTTGTTTTGAATAGCAAATACATTCTATCTACTGACATGCTAGCTCTCAGAATAGTGAATACAATGTACAGACACTGATGATAAACTTATCATCTCACCTCTAGAACAACATCAGCCGCATCGTGGAGACATAAGGTCAAGGTTCCCACTCGTGTCAAATTGGTTACATATGAGAAGGTTATCAGGGTGACTGTTACAATGTGATGTGTAAACATGATGCCAAAATCCTAGAGCAGCAAGAAGCAGAGAAAAAAAAACCAAAAAACAATGAACCAAACAGTGAGATTCAGTACTTGTATACAAAAATGGATGGATATTTTTTTAAACCAGTGTTCTGGTTACGTTACATAAAAAGCCTGCTACATAAGTGCATTAAATACCCTGCTACGTATGTTTCACTTAGACTGAATAAAATAATCATTGTAGTTAATGAAATTGAAAAGATTATTGAAAGCTAGGCAGTATCTACACTTCTCAGTTTACAGTAATTTAACCTAATGAAGCGAATATTTGCAGCTGAAGTTACTTTGAAAAGTCTTATGTACATACAAATCAAATTACACCGTATTTCCGATACACCAAGCAACTTATAATATGCAAAATAACACACTGTTCACATGAGTTCAAACAGCTACAAAGGAACAGGAAACATTTAATCACACTACAAGTTATCAACAGTCACCTGCCAAGCACAACCAAGAACTTTCACAGAGCTAAGAATCACAGCTCCTTTTTTTTTTATTTGTGTGTTTTTAATGAGGCTGCTTTGTCTTCACACTGTAACAGGGTCAGAAAAGTCTTCAAATGAGCTGGTGCAGTTCCTCCTACTCAGATCTAATCTTCTACTTCACAACTAGCTGATGCAGGTTCTCTGCTCTCCAGATCAGTAACTTGTGAGTTATTTGGCTAGCAGGTAACTTGCTATTGCAAAATACTAGGAGCATGAAGCTTCAGTAACATCACATATCCAGACACATGCCACAGGGCAGGCAAAGCAGAGAGAATGACCATGTGCCTGGCCTGGACTCCCAGGCATCTGATTACTGAGAGAACAGGACCTGCAGAGATGAGACTTTCTGCAAGACACCAAATCAGTCAAAAAGAGTCTTGCTGGATCTTGCCGAACTACTCTCACAGCTTTCAGAAAGTGGTATCAAAACCACTTTCCCCAAAACCAAAGATCCCAGGCATGATTTGACTTGGGAGTTTCTCCATGCACTGGGTTATTACCACAGCTCTCGGCAGACCTTGTGGCTCTCAGGCAGGGCTGTCTGAAGGGAGAGATCCAGGCAGGCTGCTCGCCAGGCATCTTGGGAGGCAGCATGGGGCTTTCTGGAAGCTTTTGTGGGCCAGTTCTAATGAGCAGTGCTAGTCTTCAGCTAAGCAGCCTGTAGCAGAGAAACCAAAACTGAAACCCTGCAGTCTTTAGAGAGACAGCAGCTGATTTGCAGAGACTGAAGTGCAGGAGGGTGCTGGTGAGCTCCCACTAACACAGGGTCCACTCCAGAAAAGCACCAGCTACAGCTGCCAACTGCCCTGTCTCTCCAACTCTGGGAAGAGTAACAGCCCAGTGTCACTGTACCTCTCTTTGGGAATGCAGCAGGCACACAGCAGGCACCACTGCTTTCAAGCATGTGCAATGCCACTGCCTCTCAGTACCGGCACTTGGTTTCACTGCAATGCACACCCAGAGGCTGTGGAAAAACAAACAGCTTGAGCTGTCTCACTAACTGAACAGGGACAGGACCTCCTCCCAGAACTGTATCCTAGGTTGGTACACGCCCAGCATTTCTCAGCTTGGTTATCTGATCCCCAGCACTGCAGAGCACAATCAAATACATTCAGCAGTTACCTCAAGCCATTAACTTTAAATTCATTTTCTTAAAGCAGACTGAATTAAACCAGAATTAAAGGCTATTTCCCTTTCTAAGAGTCTTAAGGGAAAGGAAGGGTATGGCATCTTAGTCATTTCAGTAACTACAAATCCACACATGGGGGACATTTCACCATACCATAATCAAAATAGCAAAGCACCTACCTTATTCCCAGGATTAGAAGCAAGCCACTAGCATTGCCATACGGCCATACTGCAGCCTAGCTCTTTACCTGCTTCAATTGCAAATGCTATGGCATTGTTTTACATTTTCCTTCAAACTGCAATTATGTTAGTATATATGCAGTTCAAAAGGGGGAAGAAGCCAAGCAGAAAATTCTCATTTGTTTTTATAGCTGACACATCCATGTCATACAAATATAAGATTTCCAGTCCCTCTTGGGAACTCTTCAAGGCATTCCTGACAATATGGATTATTCCTAAGCAGCCCTAATGCTCTTGGGCAGCAGCCTTCTGCATTTCTGCATGAGTTTGCTTACAGAAATGCTGTCCAGGGAACTCCTTCTCTGATAATGCCTCTTAAAAGAGACAGTTATCAGACTCTGACAGCTCTGAAACGGAGATGCAGGACTGACTTACTGAAAATTGCTAGAAAAAAGTAGCAATGGTATACATAAGATTACTTTTGTTATTCTGATCCTTTCTTTCCTGTTTGTGACCTTTCTTTATGCCAGTAATTAATATTATGCTTTGAAGATGCTGTTACATTTTAATTATACATAAGTGTGATGAATACATAAAAATTATTTGTACAAGTCGCCATAATGTCAAATGGTACTTGTGTTTCCAGCTTACTGAAGCACTTTTACCCATACACAGCAGAAGAGAAGCTGTACAGGAATGGCCTTTTTCTTCTTTGAAATATATTTCAAACTCTGTGTATGTTTGTGCAAGATGCATTTATTTACAGCAGACTTGGAACCTCCAGTTGTAAATGCTAAAAGATATCATGTGCCTGTGTCATGAATATATGTGGCTAAGAATAGGAGAAAGAACTACCTCCTGACACTGTCAGTGGGAACAATTTAGGGCAGAGAATAGAGAAACCCCATGGGTCTCAACTTGTAGACAAGCCCTCTGGAACTAAGACTTCTGCTACCCACATTTAACATTACCCATTCACTGACTAAACTGCCAAGAGACCATGTAGCATGAGTGCCAATGAAAGGCAAAAACATCATTAGTCACTCCGGCTTCTGGAAATGGGATTCAAAAAGGCAGGGCAGTATCACCAGCTAAAGGTTTCAAACATTACAATTCTAATAAAGGTCTACACATTCTAAATTCCTCTGAAACAAATCAGTTCTATGGCTTTTTACTAAGTTTGAAGAGAGAGATCTAGGATCCAGATTCAGCAAACCATAGTATATATTTGCTAGAATCAAAAGAGAATATTCAAGAAAATTAGCAGCTACAGATTATTTTATTTTGGGAATGCATGAAGTATCTTTTTCTTTTTTTTTTTTTTTTTCAAAGACACAGAAGGTCTAGGAATTGCCAAATGCTTGGAACTAAAAGGTGTGAATACACAGAAAAGTCTCCTAGAACTCCTCTACGCCTGTTAACACTGACTGAGTAGAAATTTTATACATCTCCTTAAATACACAGATGCCCTTAAATGTACAGGTGCAACATTTTTCTATCAAACAACACTTAAGATATCCAGAAAGCATGTAAATAAGCCTCACTGCTTTTAAAACTCCTGAGGGGCTTGTGAGAGTAATAAAGTTCCCTGATCTGATTTTTTTTCTCTCTCTTTATTTTACAAAATAGAAGTATGGGAAGCTGGACAGAGATGATAAAAAATCATACTAGGTTGCAGTCTTTGAAAATGAAACCCCTTAAGGGTAGAGCATCATTACAGCAACATAGTAGATATTTATGAAGCCAACAACATGCCATTACAGAACCATAAAAGTTAATCTACTCAGTTCACTGCCCTAGTGCCAATAGGAGGTATGTGCAACACCCTAAATACTTTGCATGCACCTCTTCAGTCAGGCAAGCATAATCTGGTGAAATTTATAACATCTAAATAAACAGGTATTTGAAAGTCAGAAAACCAATGGGAAGTAATTTTAAAGTAACGAATGTTCTACTAAAGAAGAACAAAACGAAGATGGAAAACAGCAAATACATTTCTCTTGAGCTACAGTGAGTAAAAGACAAGTGCTGGAGTTAGGCCAGTGTCAAGTGCTGGAGCTTTCAGACAAGACCTGCTCCAACTCACCTTGAGAGAAACCCAGCTGCCTAAAAGTGGTTGGCTGAATTCCTGCACAGAGGCTGCCAGGGCAGTTTTGATCACCCCAGACTACAACACAATTGCTGCTGAATTTAAAGTATCTACAATGATAACCAAGACTTAGATAGAAGCATTCCTCTCACTGTAACAAGAAAACTTCATCAGGGTTCTCAAGCTGAGAACTGTTAATCTGCTCTGTACAAGCTCTCATGAAGTATTACAATAGCATCTGATTTTAGCTGGCAAATTTCCTGCTTTATTCAGTTAAACAGAGACTTACTTCACATGGGCACTATTTCACACATTGTCTATTGGGTTCATCCAGAGGCTTCCACATTTTTTTAAACTAAACCTGCTCTTTAAAAGAGAACTACTATGGTGCTGCAAGAGCTGGTGTTTCTGTACTACTTTTTGTCAACTACTCTAAGCTCTCAGTGCTAACATTTTTCAATTCATGAACTTCTTCAACAGCTTGCACTCTCCCCTGGCCACAGAACAGTTTTTACTGTGTGACCCCAGCACACCATCACATTTCTCCAGTCTGATTTTCATAGTTATCAACTTTGCTGACACTACAAAACAAACGGTCTCCACAGTTCAAATTGGTCAGTGATCCAAGAGGTTATTTATAAATATGGCATCTCCGTTGTCTCCTGAAGGTGCTTATAATGACAGGTTTTTGACTTGATATAATTGCACTGCAGATGTTGTGCTCCTGCTCTCTGCTGGACACCGGGAGGTTCTCAGACACAGCAGATGCACAGGACATGGCTTTGACCTAGTACTCAGGGTTCAAGCCCTACAAACAGGCAGCAGGGGTGTTCTTTAGCTGTTAGTGACCCACTTCCCTACCTCCATCTCCTATTCTATTTCCAGAGTAGACTGCTGCAAAGTATTCTTGGTAACATGTACAAGTCACTTATATATAAACTGAGAAACAGCTTGCAAAAGACTGTTTACTTGCACCTGTACCATGGACAGGACCAGGCTTTAGCTCTGTGCTCAGCTCACCAAAGGGAACAAACTCTCCAAGTAATGAGGGAAAAAGCTATAGCATCTGCTCCTGAGATGTCTCAAATGTGAAGGGTATTACTGACCCTCCCAAAGGCCCTTTTTAGAAGTGTTCTTAAGCACTGAACCTAGATACTGTTCAGGTAGCCTCCAATTACTTTTCACATTAGCAAAGCAACTAGCCAGGAATTGCTTAAATATTCATTAAGGATGTATTGTACTGCAAAATTGCAGTACTGTTGGAATTGCAAGGCTCTTATATTTTTCTCTCCCTCAAGAGGTACACAAAGAAAAACAAATATAACCAATGGCACAGTGCAGAGGGCTGAATATGAATGTAGGGGGACTGATTAGATACAATACATTTATGCAGCAATTACCTGAACAATTCTGTAATGTTGCTGCAGAGGTTTGGTTTTGGGTGATATGCTGGTAAACAGCTATTTAATATTGATGGCACCTGCAGCTTACATACCTTAGTCAATGTTAGTCTTGATTTAAACTCATCTCCACTATCATACAGCTCTGTTGTGCACTGCTTTTCTGCATCTGTTTTTTTAAACAGTAAAGTTGTATGCATTTTGAACTCAGGAATAAAACAATGTTTAGCATCTACAGACAACGCAAGCAAGAGATTTACATGTATTCATCCTAAATTGGTTGTTTTGTTTACAATTTACATTACAATATGAATTCAAAACTTGTGGATGTTTTCTTGAGCTTTCTACTTCTGGAAAAATTTGGAAATTCAGCGAGAGGGGCATTTTACTGTATAGGTAGCTCTTAGACAAGACTCCTGGGAGTGCACTGAGGTTCCCAATAGCAGATAAACTGACTCAGGATATACTGGGTACTTCCTTTACTTTTTTCAGTTATGCTCCTGCTAAAATTCTAGTAAACAGGGATTTTTCCATTAGCATAGCCTACAATCATTTAATTAATGACAGTAGAAGCAGGCACAGAAAAATATTATAAACTACTTCCAAATGTTTTAAACAAATAATTTTGAAACATTAAAAAACTCTGCAACAAGGGCTCAATGGACTGTTATTACCGAATGAATGTGGTGCTATGTATTCTGTGATGGACTAGCACTCTCCTTGGAGGAGAAAACTTAGATAAAGGAATATGGAACAGGTTGCTACCAATACTGAAAATATGTTTTTATCTGGCCAGAGTTCTATTTTATTGATTAATAGCCCCTTAATAGTAATGCTCAGCTACTTGAAATTTCATAACAATGAAGGTAAGGTTAAATGTAACATCACTTTAAAAAACTGAACATGTGCTTGTTTTTACCATCCCTTTGTAGAATAAATTGAAAGCCCTCATACTTTACTAAAGTGATACTGTGAATTTATGAGGCAGTCTTGCTCTATCAATGATATTTCATCATTTAACTCTTAGAAGAAACAGTACATCTATGAGGTAAAACTGTGTGTTCAAATCCATTCAAGTGACTGTATGAGAGTAGAAGGTTTTTTTGGCTGATGCTGTTTACCCTTGAATATTCGATTACTTCAGGCTCTTTTTCTGATGTGGAGAAGAAACCCACATCCTAGTAACAAGGAACAGGGTACAACAAGCACTTCGGCACCAGTTTCTCTGTCATGAATATCTGCAAGAGGTGACTAGAAAGAACTGTATTTCCAGTTCACTTCACAGGTAATACATGAAGTTTTCAAGTCAAGAAGGATACGTGCTTAAATCTTTCAGTGTTTCTAGTCCCATTGTTCTTACCTTTCTTTTGATGTCAATGAATTGAGAAAACATTAAGGACCAGTAGAATGACAATTCAACTATGTAGTAATAATGAAGATCAGGCATCAGTGGCTGAAAGATGGAGATGAGAAAAGGTTAATAGAGTCTAACTGACATTACAGGCAACTAAGGTCTATAGGAGGTTGTCCTGGTTTGAGCCAGGGTTAAGCCAATTTTCCTTTTTACTGATTTTTTTTCCTTCAGTAAGCTTTCTTTTAACTCGCAACAGTGTGTTCTTCTAAAGCTGATAAGACAGTGGAATGTTTTTCTAACTGCTGCAGCTTCAAGGTCACACCTTCACCCTGCCGGCTCAGACACTATGGGGAGATCTATGATCCCCCCATAGGAGGCTGAATTAGACAGACAGCAAAACTGGCCAGAGATATTCCATTCCATATATCTATGTAAGCTCAGAGAAAGGTCAGAGATCACAGAAGACAACTTCCTTCCTTCTTCTTCTTCCCTTCTTTCCCGTCCATGGCTGGTGTCTGGGGAGGACTCTGTCCATCCAGCACCATCAACCCCCAGGCTCGAGCTCTCCTGACCCTCATCACTCTCCGCTTTCTCCAGCAGCAGCTCTGGGATTTCTCGGAACTGTTTCCAGTTGAGGGGAGTGCTGTGGGAGTTGCTGGGGGTGGAGGGAGGCGAGAGGCTTTTGCTCATACCTGAACATATTTGAACATATTTGTATATATTTTCTTATATCATTCATTAGTGTTTAATTAAAGCTGTGTAGTTTAGTTTTCAATCCAGCCAAGTCTCTCTCTTTTTCTCTCTCTCCTTCCCTACCTGGGTGGGAGGGGGAGGGTATTGAGAGCATTGTTGTCAGACCTGAGTCAAACAGTGACAGAGGTGTGTTTAATTACAGGGGGATTATTGAATTATACATAAGCATCCTATGTAAGAAAAAAAGATTATGGTTACCTCTTTCAAACTGTGATGCCACCAGAAAAATAAAGCTCCCCCACCTACCCTTTTCTCATAGAATCATAGAATCATAGAATCCTAGGGGTTGGAAGGGACTTCGAAAGATCATCTAGTCCAAACCCCCTGCCAGAGCAGGGTCACCTAGAGTACATCACACAGGAAGGCGTCCAGGCTGTTTTAATCTTGACAGTATTGTAATACCAAAGAATTACTATGTTGTCCATGTGGAATCTAGAACAAACTAGATTTTGAGTACTCCTAAGTCTGTTTTGAAAGATTACTTGAAACATCTTGCTGTACATCAGTAATGTGCGTTTAAAGAAAAGGAAATTAAAACATGCTAGAACAGATTAGAGAAAAGTAAATAATCTCATCTGGTCATGATGAAAATGTTGCGATATCTAACCAGTGCTCTTCCTAATACAGAAGCCTACTTTTAAGGAATTTAACAAATTTCTGGGAACATGTTAACATTTGGAAAGAAGAAAATAAAATTAATTTACCCGTCCATCTTGTATCATAAAAAATATGGTTACACAGATGCTTGAAAGTAAAAGAAATACAGATAACAAGACACAGGAACTTACGCACAACCAAAATCAATCTCTGGTAATTTCAAAGAAGGTAACTGGTGGCACTCATAGGGTGTTTAGACCCCAGCCTAAGAGAGCCAGTCCTAGGAGCTATTCTAATTTCCATGTAATTGTGCCTTCCTGCTAGTCATGTCTTCCATGGCACTGGCACAGGAGAAGCTCCTGAGGGCATCTCCTGAGGGATTAGATGAACTATCTCTAGAGCAGATTGCACTGGCACAACCATGCACCCAAGCAGGGCATGAGCTGTTTCCATTGGCAAGAGGCATTTCAGTTGCCTTTTTTATTCCCATTCCCTTTTACAGACAAATTCCTTGTAGCTGAAAAACAGTCCTTAGGTGCCCACTGAATGCTCTGTGTGTACAGAATGTCTTTCTATACAGACATAAGCTTATGCTTTATGAAAAATGTGTACACTCAAGATCAAACTTTTAAAGCCATTTCTTGGGCCAATATAATAATTTTCTGATTTAGTGAGACTTCCAGTAAGCTTTTCATTCTGTGTAATGAAAAAAAAGATGAGAACATGAGTTAGCAATGAACCATGACTATTATACCCATTATTGCAAGAGAATTCACTGGGGAGAATTTCTGGTAAAACAACTAAGATTGTCAGCTGCTTTATTAACAACAGAACTAGATTTCTAAACCCATATATAAAGACAATGTAGGGGGATGCTAAATATATAATGGTTTCCCTCCATGAAAGGATCAATAGTATGTGTTTAACTTAGTTTAAACATTAGGTTTCAATTCTCCATGGACTTCAATTCTGTGTTTATGGGTAAGCTGTCACCCAAATTATCCATTTGGCTACATCTACAGTAAGTCCAGCTGGATTTCTGCAATGCTTTGTTCAGTAGCTTACAAAGGATTTGTAGCAAACAAGAGAGTAGAAATTTTATCTATTTAAGAAAAACACCCCAACAAACCAAATTGAAAACTCAGTATTTCATTGTGATTAGCACCCAGTAGACATTTTTATCTCTGAAACAATGATTTTGATAATGATTTTTACTTGATTATTTGCTTTTGTTGGACCCTCTTATCACAGTTTGATTTGAGATATAGTAGGTTTAGATGCTACCCTCTAAATGTTGTAACTAACTTTCTGCATTATCTCATTCTTCTGATAAGTTGGGTAAATACGTGGGTTTTAAGAAGCAAGATTCATGGTCTTTCTCCGTAAGTCATTCTCTTCTTGCACGTAGTAACACAAATCCAGTAGAAAGCAGGAATGAAAGGCACCAGTGACTGCAGCCTTATAAATTCTGACGAACAACTGTTCCTAAAATGTCTGAGGGTTGAAGATTTGACACTTTCCCCATGCAATTCTTCTGCTGCTTCCCTAATGTTATTCAGGTCACCACCCAGTCCTTGGGTGTCATTTAAGTCATTAATTCTTCTGAGGCTAAATGACAAAATTCCTTCTGCCTTTCTCAGATAAAGGCTTCTGATCACACTTGCTGAACTATCTCCACTGAACTATTTCCAACAGGTGCACAACGTTCAAGAACAGCAGCACCTAAACCTAAATACACTTCTTTTCAGCCTGTCCAGGGCTGTTCACTGTCACATGAAATTCATGTGTCTTTCAGACAATACTCTTCTTGACATTTTCCAGTTTGACAATGACATTTTTTCCTCACCCTGCCCTTTAGAAAAAAAAAAAAAAAAAGAAAAAAAAAAAAGAAAAAAAAACCCCAAAACGAAACCAGCTATATAAATCTTTCCCATCTTGAACTTAAGCAAGATGTGGAGCATCTGCTAGTGTTCTGAAATGCCAAGTAGCTGCTTCACACTAACAGATTGACACAAAGTTCCACCATAATAAAGAGAGAGCTCTGCAAAGGTGTCATGTTTGTTGTTAGGCAGCATTGTAACTTTTACCTGATACGGATACCCATTCCAGCACTGTCTGGTATTCCAGAGCCAGGGTGCCTGAGAAAGAAAGAAAGAAAAAAAAGTCTGTACAGACCATTTTGGACAATGTAAATGAATATGATTAAGACAAGCAAAGAACAAAACTAAAGGACCAGCTTAAAATTTGCAATTTTTTACATAAGCAATGAAAACTGAATACCACAAGAAACTCCTCTAGGTTTCACAGCATGAATTAGAGCAACCTTCCTGTTCACAGAGATTTTTGGTTGGTGCAATATGGTGTACCTTACATGAGTAACTTTTGCAGGTGTGCAGGCTGTACGGAATCAGTTTGTGCTCAGGTGGTCAGATCCCACATTATCTTCTCAATATCATAGGAAAACTTGGCCCTTGGCTGCTCAAATTTTAAAGAATGTCCCTTGCATTTGCTGTTACAAATAAGCATCCTTCTATACAGGATCTATCTTTCAGCCCAGCCACATCAGCTCAAGAGCGCAAATCATACCTTTTGTTTTGCAGATGGCAGATCTTGCTATGACATGGAAAATACTCTGACATCTATGGGCAATGTGAATGGTGCCAGAGACAAATTTAGTGTAGCATGTATCTACAGACCCTTGCCTTGTGAAAAGCTGGGCAAACTAGAAGACAGGATATGCAGCTCTGTTATGCTTCCTGTTTCTTTGCTGCTTGCACAAGATTTATGTGATTATTTCTCTTTCAATGCCACAAGAGAGCCTTTAAAATCTTTTCTTGTAAGCAGGACGCTTCCTTCAGAGTTCTAAAGAACTAAAACGTAAAGCTTTTACCTCTTTTTCTGTGAATTTAAATGGACTTGAGATGGAAAATATCTCATGGCCAAGCCCTTCTATCAACATACTCAACCATTAAGTATTTCCACATTGGGTAACAGGAACATGACCAAATCAACAGTTACCAAGCAGGCACACTTCCCTTTTTGTACATGAGTAGGAAAAACTCCTTGCAGGTATGCATGTCTTGCAAAGCTGCATCTCAGGCTCTAGCAGCATCTGGACTTTCAGAAGCACGTCTACACTATGAGTACCACCCACTGGGTGTCTCACTAAAAACATGAAAGAAAACGGTGGATTCAAGATTTTTGTGCCACTCCCTGCTGTACATCCAAGTATAAAGGGGACAGAACATCATTACGAGGCCTGGATTAAATGCACGCATGCCCTTACCGCATTAACTGCTTCCACTAGATTACGTTTTTTCAAATAAATCGTTACTGCATGAGAGACGGCATTTTCTTGTTTTCACCATGAGGTGGAGCAGTTCAGCTCAAGCAAAGCACAGTAGCAGACTCAGGCAAAATACAGTGGGTGAGCGCCAAACCAAGTAAAAGGAACGCTACGCAGAACGTTAAAGCACAGGCTGAGAACCAGGCTAGTAATGTCTTTCTAGTTAGGGTGGATTTGTACTATCTCAAAAGAGAATAAAATGCTAGCCAGAATTATGCCCAATTCCCAACTAATACCGAAGATCTAATTGTGATTTGTCTTAAAGAGGATCCTTACAGCCTTTGTTGGTCAACAGTGACGTCATATCTTACTACAGGCTCTTCCCAGCTTTTTGTATTGTGTCCTTCACACAGAAAAAAAGGTAATAAAATCTGCACACCCCTCCCCCAATGCTCCTGAAATGGAAAGGAATAATTCTCGCAGTAACCTGAGCAGTATACCAATATTTAAAGTAACAAACATACATCCTAAAGTTTCTGATACGCCTCTCACAAGGATGCTGTAATAATTATTAAAGTACATTGAAACTTCTCTGTTTCTCTATTAAAGAATAATTATTTTATCCAAAGCAATTTATTTGTTCAAACATCTCATTTCAAGAAACAAAAAAGGTCTTTGGGAACCGCCACAGCCCCTCTGCAAGTGTTACTAATTTACAGAATCTGAAATATTTCTGTCTGACAGCTGCCTAAATTAGATCCATCCAAATATTGCAGGATAATTCATGTTTTAGCCAGCTTTGAAAAGCTGTGGCTGTCTTTCATAAATCAGATTCAACATGAGATAAGAGATGCTTCCTACCCAATTATTTTTCTACCTACATTGCAGGTGCCAACAAAAAATGCACATTTTTCTCTTTCAAATATTATGACATCTTATGGTTTCTTTAGAGAAATGCCTGCTATAGGAGCTGCAGATTCAGAGGTTTGTGTGCATTTAAAGTGCTGAATGCTACATAAAACAGGTCTTACTGGTGGAACCCTCATAACCACAAAGCCTGAAAGGATACCACAAACTGACAAACAATGTAATATATTCATTAAGCCTCAAAGACCAATACATTGCAGAACATCTTCAGTACCAATTATGTCAGGCACAAAGCATCAGCTCTACAATGCTCACACCCTCCCTTATAGAGGACATAAAGGAGTTCAGATAGAAACTTAAGCTTCACCACACTTTGGTGCAGTGCCTAATTGGTGCAGCATCAATGACAGAGGAAGATGATAAACAGCTGTTGAATCTGCTTTCTTTTACAGAATTAAGGAAACAATCTCTATTGTTTTTTATTTCTTCCAGGAATATCTGTCAAAAACTCCTTCAAATCTCTTTCCAACTCTGATTAAAGGGAGCAATTTTAAAGAACTCCTTCAGAAATAAAACTTCTTTGGAGAGAAAGAAATGACAGAAGATTTGAAAAAAAACCCCAAACAAACCCAACCCACATTATCTGAGATGTCTGCATGCTAAGCCAGAAGCCTCAGATTGTTTTGCATCCGTTGTCCCACTCATTTATCTTTAGAGAAAGCTTCTAATTGGGCCCTGGCATTCAGAAGCCCCAAAACAACAAAAATATGCATGTCTTCCTCAGTGCTGCTAGGAGACAGTATGTGAAAGGTCAGTTTTGATAGTAAATGGAAGGGAAAAAAGTTGTACAATCAAAAACCTTCCATTTGTGTTCTGTTCCCTAGACAGCTGATTTAGCTAAAAGGTATTTTACCAGGGAGGCAACAGATGTACCCAATGAAGTATTATTTTAAAATAACATGGTAAATGTTGGCTCACCATACAGTAATAAAAACCCCAAGAATATTCCTCTCTCGTCCATTTGTACCCAGCAGAACACACTGACACAGGAAACCCACAAAGGCCACAGGCTAGGTTCTCAAAGAGATGGACAAGAGCCACGCATCACGAGCAAGTACCTTCCCATATTGTCAGCAAGCCAGATATCAGATATGTGTTTATCAGGCATGTCATGGGTGTAAGTGAATTCCATGCATGGAATCAGCTTTGTTTGTAATTACAAATATATGCATATACATGTATGATATAAATTTGCAAAATAACTGCTTTTGGGCAGCTAGTTACTTCCACAGTTCATCTCACTGCTTGTCCACTATATTAGCAATTAAGAATTTTTCCATGCACTTAGAACAACTAGAAACCCTAATACACAAGTTGCATACACAAGCACTGGTGTTGCTTTGCCCTTGCAATTGTGAGCCTATACATAAATAACAGATGGGAAAAAATGAATACAGCATTCCTGGCACTCAGTTTTCTTTTTGTGGTCCATAAACTTAAAACAAGTAACATATTGAAGAACACTTCCAGAAGTACTTCACTAAGCCTTACCACACCAATACCCACCCAGCTTTCCACATAGCAGCTTCTGCCCTAGCAGTTTGGAGCATCAGATAGAGCTGTTGCACACCTGATTTACTGCTGTCCACAAGGGCATGTCATAACTCCCAAAGGGGTTTTTCCTAAATCCCTAGATAAGTAAGAAAAATCTTCTGACTTTTTCAGTAGATAAAGAGATAAAAACTGCCTGCTGCTTTTATCACAATACAGCATGTAAAAATCCAGGAACATCATGACAGAATCCCCACAAAAGTCTGCTTATGCTCAAAGCCACATTTCAAGCCAAAATGAGGGATCCTCAGTCCAAAAAAAGATTTTAAGCTGCCTATGTAATAAGAAAACTTTTGAACCTGTAAAACAAACCCAACATAACATAGAAATCCTGAGCATTCACTGTGTATATGCTCACTACTCTGCAATCTGAAAACAGCAAGATTTTATCTGGCTTGGTTAATATATTTGGATAGAGATTTACATAATTTGTCTCTGACAGCTACAAGCAATACTAAGTGGAAGATAAATTAGCACCATGAATTAAAGTCAAGATAAGGCATACTTTTGGCAAAGATCTACCCACCTCATTTACTTGGGGCTGATACAGGCAAAGCTATCTTGGGGCATCTGCATCTCTACTTTTCATCGAGCTAGAGCAGTTCCTTGCCCTTCATGGAAAAAAGTAGTACAACTGAGGTCAGATTTTTCCTCAGTTAGTGCTTCCTTAGGCCCCCAAGTGCTATGTGAAATTTGTTCTTACCCCTAGATGTAACATTCACTGTCTGGTGCACATGTGTGACATATGACACATATCTACTCTGTTCCTCAACAGCAGCTGCCTTCTCCCACCGCAGGCAGACCATCACCTCTTGCTCCTGTGGACTGACACCTCACCATGCTCTGAGCTTCACAGCTTATCTAAGAGTGCAACTGTAACAGCAGGATGTGAGAAGACTACAGTCTTTATGTTGACTGCAAAATATAGAAATATTTAACACTTTCCATCTCTTTTTTCATTAGCCAGAACTGAAAATGACAGGCTTTTAGTAAACAGCACCTTTCATAACATCAGCAGTAGGACAATTATTCATAATTAACAGTTACTCTGGGGTGTTGGATTGTGAGGTGAATTTTTTTTTCTCATTTGATCTTCCTTGTGCTAAATTAAATAGCATCTCAATGTTCACTTTCCTCCCCCCACCCCCCCCCATTACAGCTATGGATTATAGCAAATTTTTCTTTTTCAATATATTAATAAACATTCCTCTTGCACACCACTTGGTTGAATAAGTGCTTGCTTAGAAGGGGATTATTTAAATTGCTTGCTTTCTTTTTCTTTCTGCAACACCTGCATCCTCTTGGCATGGTATGCTGAATGGCTGCTGACGCAAGAGGGAAAGTCAGATTAATAGGCAGCACAAAATGCATCCTTCTCTAGTTTCCCATGCTAGGGGTTCTGTGTCCTAGGGCAAAAATTACTCCACCCACTTATGGTAAAACCAAGACATTTTTCAATAAATTAATCTCCTAGATGGAAATTTCACATAGACCCTGGGCTTCTTTCATCATGTTCTTACTTGGCTCAATGGGGATCCATGTAAGTGTAGACTACCGCAGCCCTTCCTTAAGAAGGAGAGGATCTATCCATGAGAACATTTGCTTCCACGTATAACGTACAAACGAATACACTTTTTTCCCTCTTAACTACAGAACAGCTCCTTGGTATTAACTGCTGTAAAACAAGTCAGTTTTATAAGCCACAGAAAGCAACCTTTCCTTTTTTTTTCACTATTATCAATATTTTGCAGCATTTTTCTTTCCAATAGAAAGAAAATTAAATTCTTCCCAATTTTCTTTCAATTTTAAAATAAAAAATGGATCTTTATGAAGGAACAACCAGATTGTTCTTAGTCAGCTTTTCAAAGTTTCTATCATCTTCCAGTAAGTCTGCCTGGCCTCCAAGGGCTTCAAATTTATGATGTCTTGGAAACTTTCTCTGATTACCCAGAAATGTGTTTTTTGCTTGTTATCCTCTGAAAAATCACCCTGGATCAGACAGGATCTGAATCATGTGAACATCATCCCTTGGTATAATTCTATTTGTTTTGCTACTTCTTAAGTGCTTCTCACACTAAATTCTGATGTAAAAAATGCATCAGGGAGTTTCCAGTCTCTTCTGGCCACCTGTGACAGGCACTGAGGGCAAACCTGAACAGCAAGCGATGTCAACAGCACTGGCTGGTATTGTTGGTGACAGGATGAACTGCAGAATAAACTGACACTCTGCAAGTACCAGTGTATTTTCACCTACACATTAAAAGGAAGTAAATTTCCCTTTACCCACAAAATTACTGAACAAAAACAATTCAGCAAAATAACAAAATCTGTGGCTACTATTTTGCATCAATTTCTCTATGTTTTTCCTTCCAGTGTGACTGCTGATTTAGTTTGGGATGCAGTTGCTTTCCACAACAGGAATAGCATTCTCTTAAATTCTTCACAGAGCCAAGCAGTCATTCATACTGCTTGGCACAACTGACAATAGAAGTGAAGACAATGTGACACATTGGCAACGAACTTCTTGAGGTTCTTTTCTCATATATTGTGACTATGCAAGCTGCCACAAGTTTCTACATAATTGCTTTTTTCTCTAGAGCTTAGTGCTTTGAGTCTGCAGAAATAAGGTGTTCTGCAGTAAGTGGGTTTTGCAATGAAGAGTGCTCAGTCTTTCCTCCCAGACATCTGCACTGCTGATTTCCAAATACAATTAAAAATGATACTCTAGTAATCGGAAACTATGAAGTATATGGAAAAAAACACATAAAAGGTCAAGATTAACAACAATCACTGGAAGATGCACTTGACATTTCAAATGCAAATAAATGTGTGCACAAAAATATTTTTAGAAAAAATAATAATTCACATTTGGGTTTATTTATGTAAAACAATCTCTGGAAAGGCACCACATACATCCACTTTTCCTTTTAAAAATATGACATACCGAGGTCTAGTGCTTGTCTTGTGCTGATAAATGTGTACTTTCAGGTTCCAAATTATGTGGAAAATGAAGATGGAAAGGCAACAGATTATCTTACAGAATCTGGAAGGGTCTAATACTCAGGCTTTGCATGGATTGAAGAGAAGTCAACACTCCAGCTGGAGAAGCTAACAGCTATAGAATTCCCTGCCCCTGCTCTTACCAGCCAGCTACCAGTCTCCTTACCAAGCCCAGCCATCAAGGTGTTTGCTCTCACACACGTACCTTTTTCCTCTCACACTTCTTCTGCTACTTGCTTTGTACTAAGCAAAACTTTTTAAAACATCTGCTTTCATGTGCACTGGTAACGTTTCCAAGGATTGTTTTGTCACATGCAAGTTGGGCACCCATTGGTGCTATGACAGTTTAGAGCACCTGAAGGTCTGTATCAATATTGCAGAAGGCTAAAGTTCCAATTAATTTGTGGGTAAAAGGTTGCCCGGTGACACTACATAACATTTTGTAGTCATTCTACCTGCTGAGTAAGAAGAGTGTATAAAAAGTACTGGCCAGATTCAGCCAAGCACTCTAGATGCCTGATAACACTTTCATGAAGCAAAGCAGCCATAAACCTGTTAGCTTTACAGCTGTGTTGTGTTTTTTGATCACAGAGACAAACCACATCAATTAGCCTAGAATTTGCACCTAAGAAGATGTTTATGAATTTATTTTATTAAAGCAGACAACACACAATGGTAGGTTGGAAAAGAGTGCTGAGGTTTACACTTAGCTAACTGTACCTTAGTAGGAAGGTGACTTGTATAAAATTATACCTTTAAGACACCAGCAAAAATCCAAAGAGCAAATTATTAAAAAAAAAAAAAAGAAATTTAAAAAGGAGAGTTCACCCTGGTAGATCACTGCAGATCTACTACTTTTCCTACAGGATATAGCTTCAACAAAGCTTCAGGGTTTCCAGTACTCTGTGCCCTGATACTATGGTTACACATAGACATACAGGAGAGTGCTTTATAATGAAACTCATCATTACATGCCTACTTTCTGTAGTAACAGCTCCTATCTGTGGCTGCTCTGCTGGAAGAGTGCATCTGCCTGACCTTGGCCAGCTGTTGACTTCTGTGTCATGTCCTGATGGGAACGGTTTACCACATCCTTCATCATACTCCCAACACTGACTTTTGGAAATCCCAAGGGAGCTGCTTCCCTTTGCAGGATTCACCGTGTGCCATAAGGGCTTGCTTCACCACCACATAACATGCTCCATCACTGCATGCAGCCCACAACAGGAGACACAGCTGATTTTTAATGATAACAAAACAACAACTCCTTAAGAAGTGAGCACTGAGGTACAATTTCACACACACAACCAGATTTTTAAGACTGTGGTATTTATAAACCTGCACTGCCTACTGGAAAGAGGTTGTATAGAGAAAAAAAAAAAACAAACAAAAGCTCTCTTCACCTTCCACTCCTCTAACTGCTGTGTTTTGCTATGCCTTTGTAGAGGCACATTGCAGCAAGGTCTCAAAATCATCCCTGACAGTCTGAAAATTAGAAAGCCATTGCTGATGAGGAAGCCTTACAGCAGCAAACTCACTCTTAGTGCTGCCACTGAAACCTTGACAGAAGAGCTGACTGCTTCTGAACACAGAGACACCACTAAGTCCCACCTGATGACTGAGGGAGCAGAGTTCCTTCCAAACAGGTTGCTGGGAAAGGTGGGCCAAAAGCTCCCCATCTCTAGCCACACCAGTGTGATGGTCACTAGAAAGGGACCCATTTCTAAGCACTTCAGTCACTGGACAAAGCTAAACTGAGGCCCAGCTAAACTGAGGCGCAACCCTAAGCAACAATGAGTAAGGAAAGACTAAAGTGGCCTTTTCCCTTCTCACTCCTGCAACCACTGCATTTTTCTGAGATGAGTGCATATAAACTGCATCAGGTCTATTCATCTGTGAGGCTACAGGTGTCTTTACTACTTCTTGGTGTATTTAATAATGCCACAAGTACTAAGTACTGCCTGGAAAAAGCTCAGTGAGAAAGTCTCACATTTTATTTTCCTCTGACTGAATGAGTGGGGGAAATTTTAATTAATTTTAGTATAACAACACAGGTTGCAAGGAATTATTTCCTGCTCAGTTCTGAGTCAGTGGCCATGATAACATTACTTCACTAGAGCAGAGTGCCAAAATAATTTCCCAAACCTTTAAAAATGTCTGAGCCTACATAAAATTGTACATCCATTTCCTTTTTGTTTTTCATCTTCCCCTCCAGCTGAGGAAGCGCACAGATACAAACCTTTTGTTGTTTCCTTTTGCCATCCTCCAGCGAATGTATTCAGATACAATGTGTTGATCTATGAAAACAACTAGCAATAAGGGTTGCAGATGCAGATGAGACCAGAGGAATTATGCTTATGTTTTATTATTAAGTTTTAGTATAAAGTCATCAACAGCAAATTTTGTGCATGGTAAAAACCCAGAGAAACTGAGGAAGAGGGGAGAGTTTGCTCTCCCTCAGGTTTTGAGTCTACAAATCTTGGGGACAGGACAACAAACCAAACCCAAAAATCTCGGGTGAAAATTCTTCAGTCACATGTGAGATAGTAGCAGTTAAAAATAAAAGCAAAACTCTGAAATAAATTTGAACTTCAAGCAGTGTTTCCCCATGCTAACTTCTGTCATTGTTCAAAAGCCAGTAGCCAAGACCATCAATAGGCAGGAGAAACAGGAAAGCTCCAAGATGCATAATGGGGTAACACTGAAAGCAATAAAATATGAAAAAACCCACCAAAAAAATCCCTCAATAAATATCTTTAACTGGCAAGCTTCTTTTCCCTACTACTTTAAGAGTAAAGTGAAGCAGCTTTATGACTCAGAGCTCTTATAGTAGAAAAACAGGCATTTTTCTAAAGGTTATACTAGCTTAATGAGGATATAGCTATCCTGCTCCAAGTCACTGCCTCTATAGTGAGTTCAACTCAATAACGGTAACTCAAAGCACCAGTCAGATAATTAATAACCTCCTATTATATCCAAATGTATACTCTCTGCTCAGGTTTAATTAGCTGTGGAAAATAAGACTGCTTCATTGATCTGAATAGCAAAACATGAAAAGCTCCTGGCAATAGAAGAGCACTGTGCTAAATACTCTGCTACAGGCATGAATGAGCCACCTTAGTTTCCAGATTAATTAAAGCTATTTTCATCTTGAAATTGCCCAATAAACCACTCCGGGAAGTATTTCCTCTAGATCTGCCATTTTATGTATAGGATACTGAAAGATTTGTATCTTTCAGAGAGCTGGGCTGCCGAGAAGATGAATACTGTGCAGCAGTCAAAATTGGCAACCAGTCCATGAGGCGACAACAGGTCTGGCAGACCAGACCCTCTTTCACCAGCCAGAACAACAGTGTAATGTACAAGTAGTAAAACTGCTTTT
The DNA here is from genome assembly GCF_020740795.1 of Apus apus. Taxonomy (NCBI): domain Eukaryota; kingdom Metazoa; phylum Chordata; class Aves; order Apodiformes; family Apodidae; genus Apus; species Apus apus. Next base: position 20,285,741 of record NC_067287.1, on the reverse strand, counting down.
TCTGGCTCAGTACCAGCGTAACTCTCCAAATCGCTGATTACTGAGCATTTACTTATTACTCTGATGTTATTAAAAACCCCCAGCTGGATTCCAAACAGATAAACTGAAATACAATTCTAGATATATTTTTTTAATCAGTACATCACTTTTCCTCACCAGGCCCATGTCAAATTTCTCCCCATTGTCTGCATTTTGAAAGTCCTGTTGCCATCAGTGTCCTATTACTGAATTACGAGGCTAAAAGATATTTCCTTTTCATAGAACCACAGAATGGTTTGGCTTGGAAGGGACCTTAAAGATCATCTACTTCCAACCCCCCTGCATAGGCAGGGACACCTTCCACTAGACCAGGTTGCTCCAAGCCCCATCCAACCTGGACTTGGACACTTTCAGGGAGGGGGCAGCCACAACTTCCCTGGGCAACCTGTGCCAGTGTCTTACCACCCTCACACTAAATAATTTCTAACATTTCATCTAAATCTACCCCCTTTCAGCTTAAAACCATTATTACCCTTTGTGCTATCACTACATGCCCTTGCAAAAAGTTCTTCCACAGCTTTCCTGCAGTCCCCTTCAGATATTCGAAAGACAATATAAGGTCTTCTCGGAATCTTCTCTTCTGCAGGCTGAACATCCCCTACTCTCTCAGCCTATCGTCATAGGAGAAGTGCTCCAGCCCTCTAATAACCTTTGTAGCTCTCCTCTGGATTTGCTCCAGCACATCCACATCTGTCCTGTGTTGAGGGCTCCACAGCTGGACACAGTACTCCAGGTGGGGTCTCACAAGAGCACAGAAGACAGAGAGACTCACCTCCCTCGACCTGCTTTTGGTAATCACAGTTCTTTTGATGCAGCCGAGGACATGGTTGGCTTTCTCGGCTGCATGTTCTCATTGCTGGCTCACATTGAGCTTCTCCTCAACCAGCACATCCAAATCCTTCTCCTCAGAACTGCTCTCAAAACATTTTCTGCTCAGCTTTTATTTGTGCTTGGGATTGCCCTGGCTCATGAGCAGGACCTTGCACTTGGCGTTGCTGAACTTCATGCAGTTTGGATGGGCCCACCTCTCAAGCTTGTCAACACCCCTTTGGATGGCCTCCCTTCCCTCCAGTGTGTCAACCACACCACACAGCTTGGTATTGTTGGCAAACTTGCTGAGGGTGCACTCAATGCCACTGTCCATGTTATCAACAAAGACATTAAATGGAACCAGTCCGACTGACCCCTGAGGAATGTCACTAACCACTGACCTCCACTTGGACATCGAGCTGTTGACCGCAACTCTGAATGTGATCATCCAGCCAAGTGCTTATCCAACAAGTGGTCCCATCAGTCAAGTCCATGTCTCTCCAATTTAGAGACAAGGATGTCAGGCAGAACAGTGTCAGTGTTTTGCACAAATCCAGGTAGATGACCTCAAATGCTCTTCCCTTATCCACCAACTCTGTAACCCCAATATGGATGGCCAGCAAAGTTGTCAGGCACAATTTGCTGTTAGTGAAGCCATGTTGGCTTAGCTTATTTCTTTCAAAAAATCATCTGATTCCTTTCAGTCACAAATAAATTTTGCCAGCCAGCTTAGCTTTGTCCTCTTTTGCCTGATCCAGTTATTATCTAACTTCAAACAGCTTACACAATCATTTCCCATTCTGATTAGACTTCTCTTACGAATCCTCACTTTCTAAAATGCATTAATTTTCCTTATTGATGTACACTGAAATACTGGAGTAATTTAAAGTTAAGTTTTTCCACTGACTTTGATCTTCCTCACAGCATGACTCATGATTTATACCTCAGACATCCAAAGTACTCTATTATTCTCTCCTAAATGTCCTCAACGATTTTATGCCCTTTTGAAGACATATCTGAAACGTATCCCTTTTCCATTAGGTGGGATCTGACTTTGGTCTTACTGGAAGCCTTTTCCACCCATGATGTTTATTTAAAAATTTAATATAATATTTCCCCTTTTTACAACAGCATTCTTCAGGGGACTCTGGCACAAGTGCTCTTCCTGCTTCCACAGTGAATTAGAAATTGTTTTCATGAAAATGAGTAGGAGTATGACTGGATTTAAACACCCAACATTATTTTAGCTTAACAATTTTAATCACTTTCAGATACTCGGCTATTTGTTTTGTTGCCATTTAAAAGAAAAAGTAATCAAGAAAAACAGAGTCCAAATCAATTTTACGGCAAGTACAATCTGCCAAAGGCAGGCTTCATTTCCTCCCTGAGTACCACACTTATCACATTATCCCTCTGTTAATGGCACACAAAAATACAAAATATCAGTATTGTGTTAGAAGGGCTCCAGAGTGGCCTCTGACATTTTTCATTTAAATTGGAATATTTATCTAGTACAGGACAGATAGGGTCACTGAGCAAAAGTAAAATACAACAACTTTTCAGGTATAACATGGGAAGGACACAGCACAACTAAGGCAGATTGAAAGTAAAAATAGAATATATTGATATAAGAGGTAGATGAAGAGTACATGTGAAATTAAAGATTACATAGAATTATATAAAATTTAGTTGCTCCCCTGAATGGTCCTGCCACTCCCAGTGGCAACAAGCCCTGGGGCTGCAAAAAAACCAGAAGAACTGGCCACTGGGAAAACAGGCCACTATGGCAAACCAGCCTTCCCAAGAGAACATCAAGGATGAAGCTGCACTTCCTCCCAACTACTGATCTTGAGATAATCCATGAGATTTCCATGGGCAGTCTTGAGATAGAGAATGCAGAAAACAAATGCTGTATAGCAGGTAGCAAACTACTTGTGATATCACTCATGTCAGGCCTTCCAATGTCAGGTCATTATTTGCAAGTCTACACAAACTAGGTCAGGAAAAGAGAGAAACAAACAAGTAACAAACCAAACCTGAATCCTCCACTGCTCCTTGGAGAAATAACTCAGCTCTTAGGGGAAAAATTAAGAAAAAATAGCACCAGTGTAAGAAAATCTCATGTACGTCTTTGAAATTAGAATCTTCCTTGTTTATTGGACAAAGTAATTAGTGAATGAATTAAGCTGCTTCATTGAGTCAGTGTAGGGAAAGGTTTACAACATACGCTGAACATCCCATGAGCCTGTTGAGACTCTGTATGGCTGAGAAAGAAACAGATGAATCAGTATTGTTGGCATTAATACTGGTTTGGTGCTCTGCAAGGAAGTGTGCTGTAGACATGCAAATGAAACAAATGGTAGTGCTGAAAAATTCCAGCTGCAGTCAGAAGGAGAAAATTTGCACATATATGATCAGAGTTGAAATGTAATTGGTTAGTTATCTTTTATGCTTGAAATCTTAGTGATTTATAAAGACACAAAGAATGCTGTAGTATATTTATTACCAGAGTAAAGGAATGTGCCTCTGGGCATGCAGGTTATTATGCCAATTCCTAGGAAAATGGAGGATCACATCGTAATCACACTTCACAGTGATGATGGCATTTGAGGCCAAATATCTCTGTATAAGAGTCAGTGTCTTTACATCACAGATCAACTTGGACACTGGTCTTCTAAGCCACTAATTAGTGCTATCTCATCATGCATCTCAGCCATGAAGATGAAAATCTTCCCAATGCTACTAGGGCTCTGGTACCACACATAAAAGAACACTAGCTTGGTCTTAGATAATTTCTTAACATCATCTTTACTTTGGATTACTGTTAGGCTACCAAAAGAGGAAATATATAGCTTGTAAGATCTACATTTAAGACTACCTACTCTTAAACTTTCATGTTCTGTACCTCATATGTATATATCTAAATACCACATGAAACAAAATAAAATCACCTTTTTCACCATTTGATTTAAAAACAAGAGCCACAGAAATGAGTTAAAGTAAAACTAAAAGCAATCCCCACTACCAAAACATAGTGAGGCTTGACCAAATATCTCTTAATCTTGAAAACTAAGATGGGCTGGTCACATCTAGCATTTGCTAACAACAGGGTCAATGAGGAGAGGACATGAAGGTGAATGCTTTGCATTTAAGGATTTAGGAGCCACTCACTCTTTAGCCCCAAATAATTTAAATCTGTTGAGGAAGGCAGTTAGTAACAGAGTTGGCAATGAGCAATTAAAGAAAGCTCACCTTCTCTTTGAAAGCTGGTGTCTCAGTCTGTTTCCTCACACAGAAGAACAATCATCAACAAATCTGCCCTTTAAAATGATCATATTTGAGGCAGAAAGAGAACTGGCTTGAACTCTAGCCTACATTTACATCAATCCCCTCTCCTCAAGAAGTATCAGAAATTACAGAGGGCACGTCAAACCCTAAACCACTGGGTAATACAATAGAATAGCTACAATTTAAATGCTATGTTACAGAGAAGTTTAAGATGAAGCAACAATTTATAAGGAACATATAAAAAAGAAACCAAGACAAAATAATCAATTTCATCTTTGAGATGCTTTGACATTGTAAAGTCATTAATTACTTCACTAGTTACAGTCAACGACAGCAAATCCTCTGGCAAAATTAAGTCTTGCAGCTCTGTAATATTAATTTACTTATTTTGACACAAAGGAGAGTTAAAAAAAAAAAAAAGGCTGAAGACAGAGGAACTAGGGAAGGGAGGAATGTCTAATATGAAAATTAAATACTAATTACATTAAGAATTTTACTGAAGTCTTGCTGAGTATCTGGAAGGCTGTGAGCTATTCCTCTACATGTGGTCCACTTCTGAGTAAGAAAACAACTGCCTTGCTTTCTCTACTCTCTTACCAAAGACTTACTGCTCTCATTTCACTGTAACTCTTCAAAGAGGCACATAATTCCTTGATATTGTAAACATTTAAAAGACATACCACTCACATAGCTGCATCCTGCCATTAAAATCTCCCCTTGACTGAAGAAGACAGATACCAATGGTAGAAGCTGCACTTTTACTGTTTCTTTAGGCCCAAGAAAAGGGAAACAAGCAGCTTGATATGGGGTATGCCATCAACAGTACAGGTTATAAGAAAGAAGTTCATTCATAAAATGTCACTTCATGAGTGATGTGCTATCACTGCAATGGCAAAGTTGACAACATACACTCATTTATCTTAGGAGGCACAGAGGGCAAGACCAGTGTAAACTCCATAATGGCCTCCTGCCTTGAGAGTTCAGAGGTGGAGTTGGCAAGAGACAAGGGAGAGTGCTGTGAGGCAGCTGTTATATGACCCAGGGGCTGTGGAAAGCAGATGTCCATATGCACAGAGAGGGAGAGTGTGGAAGCACAATTTTTTGAGCATTTTACATTGCTAAAACACATCATATACAGTATCAGCACTTGACCATGACAACATGGCCAACAACAAACAGCTATATGCTGGACACCCCACTGCCAACCTTCGGTTTTCCCAACCTAAAGGATTTTCCTGAGTTTATTGTGAACTTTATTTGGAGTCCTGAAAACATCAGTAAGACAAACTTATTTAAAACATCTACATTGACAGGTTCTGTTGCAGCAGAGCAAGCTTTGAAGATAAAGCTTTAGGTCAGGCATTTTTTCCCTGTGAATCAAAATTTTTTGAAAATACTGTTCAACGGAAGTACAGTTTTTTTACTTTAGGACTTAACAGCATACATCAGTCACTGGAAAAACACAAACCCCAAAAGAACAGTTTGATAAAGAGAAACAATTTTAAATCTTCAGCTTTCATGTGGTTCTCTAGAGAAGTGAGAAGCAAAGTTGAAACCTCAGGTTTCTTTCTCCTTGCGAGATGCTCTAGCAAGGCAAATGTAAAACTAATACAGTAAGTTGCTACCATTCTAAAAATAAACTAAGTTTGGCATGATGCCATACCACACTGACAGTATCACACTTTCAGAACTGAAACAAAGTTGATAAGCTGCTAACTAATTACTGCTTATTAAGCTTGGACACATCTTCCCAAAAAGCCAAGTAAGCTTGTCAGCTCTACAAAGCCACTGAAGACCTAATGACATTCTTTGCAAGAATGGTGGTTTAATAGAGTATCCTGGTTAGATCTTCCTCAGGTAGTTTGGTGGGCACAAGGAAACAAAGACATCTACCCTTCTGCTGATACTGCACTGATACAGTAATACTGTTTTATGCAGCAAGATAGTGAAGGTGATTCATGTGCTGTGGGCATTGTGAGAAAGGCATTTTCAGAAATAATCCAAAAGGTGAAATTCACCTCTAGGCAAAGGGCCAGCACAAAGCAAAGGACTTTAAAACCAGCTTAAAGTGGTTCTTAAGTAATTGATGGGCTCCATGCCAGTCTTGTAGGTAAAGATGAGTTCACCCTCAGACTACAGAAGGAACATTTAAGAGAGCCAAATGCGAACACAAAAAAAATTAGGTCAGCAGCATATGCAGCAAAACAAAGTAGTAGCAGGCTGCAAAGAGAGTAGGTCAGGTCATACCAAAGGACAATAATATAGGAGTCAGAGTATTTTGTTGCCTGGCAATTCAAGAGCCAACAAAGAATTGATATCAGAGACAATGGATTGGGCATAGCATTTCAAGGAGAGCCTTTTGTATCATTGAGTTGGTTCACTTTTCTAAAGGAAGTTCCTCATGAGTAAAAACTGTAATACCAATTAATAAGGAACACTTCCACCCTAAGATGATAAAACCAGCTTTTTCAAATCAGGGATCTTAAACTATCCAGAAATGGACAAACCAGCCAACCTTGAATGATTCTGTTCATTTGGAAAGCAGAAAAGTGCCATTTCCCTTTTAACATTTTTTTATGGTGCTGTGATAGAACTGCAGCCCTTGGGACTGGCTTGCACCTGGGCTCACTCATCATGCTTATCAGTCTTCCAGACCAGGTATCCTAAGGAGGGTCTTAAGCAGACCTTGTTACTTGAAAGGATGCAGATCTCTAGTGTAGCATTAGCACAGCAAGACACTGCTGACTATGAAATTAACTTCCTTTCCAGGCAAAACAGCTTTTTGAAGGAAAGATCTATCAAAATTGTAAGAGAATTTATTATGCTTAACTTTTTTCAGTAGCGTCCTAAGGACACAATTGTTTCTTTCCAATTGCTCCATTAAGAAAACCGAGACAAATTAGAAAGAATTATCTGCTTCAGTACTGTAGCAAAGTTGTGAAGGAAGTGTCTCCCTCCAGATTTTGGGGTCTGGACTTTATTATTTGCAAACCCAGAGTTCTCCCTTAAGTCAATCTAGCAAAATCTTTGGTGCTCAATGGACAGCAAAAAGCCTGTACTTCTTTTAGTTACGCAATATTATTAGGAAGAAGGTTCAAATATAAATACAATCACAAGAATAATTTTGTTAATTTACACAAATTTCCATGTGAGAGACCTGAGTATATGAAACAGAACACTGGAACAACAACTACAGCATAAAATGTTGTAAGACTCATCTACTACATCGGAAAAATGAATAATTAAAAAGACACAATTGCATGATTAACAAGTTCTCTCTGTAAAAGTTAAACAAGTTGAAAGTTAAAATTACAACAAAATTACACAACCAATCCTTGATAAGCTTGATAAGCAATGGTATACCTTGTTCTAATAACCATGCTACGTCAGCCAGCTCTCTTCAAACTGTAGTGATATGCTGAACTGTGAAGAAGACATCCTGCACTTCGTATGTCAAGTCAACCTTGGGAAACAGCTCGCAATGGCTGGTAATGCAGCATGCATTTACTGTATTCTTTTTAATCTGTAGAAATGCCAGTCTTAAAGAGTTTTTCCTAGAACAGACACTATTTGTGTTGAGAGAGCTCTACTTTATTAATCATAGTTATGCTTTCCAGTTGTGATTTTGTGATATTTGCTAATTGTGATTTTTGTAGTATTGGTGGCAATAGAGAAAATCAGACCATACAGCTTGTTAATGGATGAAATACACACAAAGTGTAAGTGTTCAAGGAGGCAGTGTGAGGTTGCACATTACATGCTGCTCTGGTCCATCTGGAGGACTGGTGCACTCACTTCACAACCCCTTTCCATGCAGGCACATCATCAGTCCTGCTGGCACCAAGTAGACTGGCACCTGGGACAGCCTCAAGAATTCCAATCTTAAACATGATGAGGATTTTTTTAATAGCTACTTTTACTTACAAAGCACCAGAAACATTTAGGATACATCTTGTGTCAATTTTTTGTCCAAAGTGAAGATTACATGAACATATTGAGATCACACATTCCCCTAATTTCACTTATCAGAATTATACAAATCTGGCCCAACTTGCACAAAAGCTCTGAAAACTAGTCACACTGGAAAAACAACTGGAACCATAGCTCTGTATTACTGTTTATGGCAGGGTTAATAGACCTATGCTAGGACATTTAGAAGCTATCAATATCCTTCACTGCTTAAATCACCAGAAACACAGCACTGATGGGAAATTCCATGGAAACTTCTTTTTATAGCACATCAAAGGGCAAAAAATAGCATTTTAAAAAACACTAATGGATTTTATTTGTTATTAAAAAAGCAACCTCTGCCAGAGGCATTTAAATAAGGATGATGAAGAAATTGAGATGAATACTTTGGTAAACCTCACTGCCAGCTTAATTCCTATAATCAAAAGTAATAAAGTGAACTAGGCATGTTGCTATACCAATTAATTTTTTTTACTCCATTAAATACGGATGAGAACTCATTTCCTTACCCATGCCAGTAGCAACTCATTTTATGAATGGAAATTAAATTTTAATTTTTATTCTTTGTGAACATACATCATATGCCTGTGCTTTCTATCATACCTATACGAGACTTCAGACAAATGTGTAATGTGTTATGAAAGCATAATAATATACATGCCTACCTTTTTCAGGAACCGTACTCCATAGGTAAATATATAAAGGTAAAATGTAAATCTCCACCTGCAAAAGGTACAAGAGATTAACTCTAGGATATCAGGTTTATAAACTTTACAGTTCTACACATTATTTCTTATAGTACTACCAATTCACCACACCCTGGTCACATTAACAGAATCTGAAGCAAAATTTTGGTCTGTTTTTTTGATACCTTTTGTTATCAAGCATTGTGATCACCTGCCTGCTTTTCCTGGCCTCCCATTAGTACTGGCTAACTTCATCTAAACATAGTAGGAAAAAATAAATTCAAGGATAATTAAGTTATTAAAACTGTCAGGAAAACTAGCAGGACAGTAAAGGACAGAGGAGAACTCGCATGCCTACTGCCAGGAAGATCACTTGTTATTAGATACCATGACAATGATAATAAGAAATTTTATTAAGACTTCAACAGATGATGTCTGAGTGCTGCACATCAAATATAGTCTTTAGTAATGAAAAGCACCATCCACAATGAGCTGGAATTTTGTTTAGCAGATTCCAGCACTTAGTTTTAGAGAGTGCATCTGCATCAGATAGATATGATGGATACAGATATACCCACAATTTATGTCCACTTCCAAGAGTTCCCTTGATATAGATGACTCTACATTTTCTCAAGTACACATTAAATAATTGCTGGGCTTCTAGATTTCTTTTCAGATACAAGCAAATTAGAAGAAACAGAAAATAAGAGAGAAACCAGCAGGAGATTTAATACAAAAACATCCTCTCCTCCAGTAAAAGAAGATACACAGAGCATCTTCCTATCTTTTGGACTCATTATTGGCTTAGGAAAGAAGAGTCGATGCAAGTATAAGGAAATAAAACCTAAACCTCATGCAGTCTAAATTCTCAGAGAAATGCCTGGGTTTTCTTCCCAAGGGTTGGAGTGACTCCACAAACATGCTTGAAATAAACATCAGTGAGTTACTATTCAAAACATTTGTAGCAGGATGAGATTTAGGATCCTTAGTGTGAGGCAGTACTGCAGTGTGAATCATCCTCAATTACATATTTTACAGCACTTACAGATTTCTCTCCACTGACAAAACTATTAGCTTACACCTAATTGGCACTGAAGCATATTCAGACATTACCGGAATGGTTTCAAAACGGAAAATGCGCCTATGTTAGTGAAGGTTAATCCAAACCTTCCTATTCAAAGCAACTTTTACAAGTATTAAAAAAAAAAAAGTTGTGTCAAACAAAAATAACTCTGACAAGTTGAGCATGGGAGAGTGTAAGGACATTCATGAATTTTAAAGTGGATGCTTCAACTATCTTAAGCTGTAGCCTCTACAGCACTATAGAGATTAATTTATTCAATTGATACGATACACATACCAACCCCTTCAAGGGTTCAGTCACACTAGCAACGTGGCTCACAGCTTTAATGTTGACAGTTTCCTCAAGATAGTGCAAAAAGACAGCACTTGGTGGCAAAAAGTTAGTTGTGCTGGTAGAAAAAAATCAGATCACACAGAAAAAACAGCAAGGATGGCAATATGAAGGAAGGTTTTATTTGGGTAACAATTTTCTTGTTAAGCAATGCTACATACCTCATCTAGTGAAAGTTTGAAGACTGTCACTGAAAATAAAAATACTGGGAGGTAAAAACAGTAAAATCTAATCTCACTGCTGAGTACTCCCAGTGCCCATCCTTCACTCGTAAGTCTGAGTATTGTTTTAAAAAGCCCCTCAGTATCACCTTCATTTCACATTTCTCCAAGGTGTAACTGTCACCAACATTCAATGGTCACTCACAGAGGCCAAAAGCTTTGGGCAGGCACGTACCCACCAGGGTAGAAATTCAGAAACACCGATTTCTCAGTCCTCCCAAAGCACTACCACTGCTGTAGATCTGTGCTAACACCTACAGTTCTCCCTGTAGGAGAATTCTAGGAGCTTCAGAGAAACCTTAGAGCCAAGAGCCACTAGGTACTATTTAGGTCTGTCAATCACAATCACCTCACTCTAACTGTTCAAATGCTACAAAGGTGACACTGCATACAACTATATGTTAATACATGCTATGGGTCATCTTTGCTCTTGATCCCTAACCTGCCAAACAAGTATACTTGAACTGAGCACCAGAAGATAAAGGCTCAGAACTGGGTGACAGACAAAGCTGGCCAAAGTGCTAACTACTTTCAAAAATAAGTCAGATTGGTAGAAGAAAAAGTTTGTTCCTGCTAAACAACATCCACAAAAGCCATTCAACAAACTTCTGGTTTGGTCAAACTGAATAAAGAAAAACCCAGAAAAAATCCCCCTCAGAATTGGCCCCCAACATGTTTATCATAATTAATCAGCTAACTCTGGTGGTAGCAGAGCTAGAAAGAACTTTTCATTATTCTGTACAAGGCAGCTAGATGACTTTTCTGTGGGCTTCAAAGGGAAATTCTGCTGGCTCAATACCCCAACTGGAATCTCAATCCCATACGAAGAAGTCCAAGGAGCTTCCCGCATTGTTTTACCACTACTTGTAGATGGTTTATCACCGCAATTCACAGCAAAACTTCCACTATCCCAGGTTATAGCTGAACATAAAGTTTGGAAGGTTTTACATTATTAAAGTATTTATCATTATATGGCAAATTAATATACCTACTTAGTCTGTTATACCAGATATATTCAACATTTTAGTGAATGTTGCACATAAACTGCTAACACCGATAACCTTAACAGCTGAAGATATTTAATTGGTAACTGTCTTTTTCAATAAAATTAAAGAAGACAAAGATGTAACTAGATGCTCATTTCCTACAAATTAACATATCGAGATCTATAACATCTCAACTAAACTAAATCAATAGTTAAGAACATTAGCAGAATGAGTAACATTTATGAGGAATTACAGGCAGAAGAAATGTACATAGAACAAATTATCAAAATTAAGGATGCTGTTTCCATTATCCTCAGCTGTACAGAAAAAAAAAAAGGCCAGGAGTCTATCTGTAGCTGTCAGCAATCTGCTATGAGAAATGTAATGGCAGATACACCAGCAATCCTTTGCACAAGTTCACACAGATCACTACGCCTCCAAACACGCCAGGAACTGAATTAGCACTCAGTTCTCTGCTGTTCTCTGAAGCTGTTTTATGTAGCAGAAAATACTCCATGACTTTGGAATAAAGATTAGGGACAGGAACTAAGCTGTGAAGCTGTATTATTCACTCCAAACGATACAGACAAGGCCAGAAGGTATTAGATAAATGTTTCATGCAATGCAGATTTTGTCCAGCAAGATTCATCCAAAGGTGAATTCTCAATTCAATTATCTTGCAACAAGTACTCTAATGAAATCCATCACACACAATCTACAGTATATACTGCTTTAATCCCTCTATTTGGGTCTCACTGCAGCCCACTGATTAAGAGATGCAAGTAGAGGGAAACAGTTATGACTAGGAATCACAGCCACTCAGAGTACAGCCCAGTGTCCAAACCACCTTAGTACTGTGGGACTTAGGCATACAGTTCTTTCTGTTTGCATAGGACATCATAGAAGGGAAGGACATCTTTCTTAAGCATGAGGTTATCAAGTCTCATTCCCAACTGAATCCACAAAGTAGTAGCTGATTAACTGAAGTCTTTCATTTGTCCTAGGTAATAATCTCAACTCTCATGGTTGGAAAAACCCCTTAGCCTGAACAGAGTCTGAATAGTCACAGACCCCAGGGAAAGGAAGATGTCTGGCCAGTGGCATAAATCCTCTCTACTACCCTTTCTGCTATCTCACTCAAAGTCCTTCTTCAGCATCAGTGGCTGAACATCCCCAGGTCACTAGGGACAACTGTCATTTGGATGACAGCTAGTTGCCTGCAACAGGAAAAGTAGCAAACTCATCTAAAGCAGAAGTAGCAGAGCCCAACAGACTAGGAAAAGCAAGGTAACATCTGTACTAAGATCTTTTGTTCCCCTTTTCCCCCCAGCAATACTAGATGCCCTAGTAAAGGAACACAATGGAAGCCCATTATAGGTGACCTCCACATCAATTCACATTTAAGTGTAAGATGACAACAGCTGACAGAGCTTGGTTTTCTGAGAATTTGCTCTGCCCCTCAGACCTGAAACACTTCTCCAGTCGGCTGTACAGAGACACAAAATTTGAGTGACCCAGAAAAGCACGAAGTGTGCTGCTTGAAAGATTTCTTAGGTTAATTTAAATCCAGCAAACCCAGATGAAAGGAACAAGTGTTCTGGAAGACTTGATCCGTCTGTTTGCAAAGGGGTTTATGAGATTCACTTTAGTCCTGCACTAATATGCCTACAAGACTTCCAGACTGAACCAGGCTTACATCTGGTCTGCTCCAGCTCAGGATAAGGGAGAAAATATTTTCTAACATAGTCATAAAATGAATGCTCATTATCATCCTGCTTAGAGCCCCTCAAGAGTGCAGCAATAAATCTGACTGCTTTTGTTCAACATGTGAGTGTATTCCCAATCCAGGGTACAGTTTCTCAGCAAAATCACAGATTCATCAAGGTTGGAAAAGACCTTCAAGATCATCAAGTCCAACCATCTTCCCTACAACCCCTAACCACTAAACCATCTCCTGAAACACCACATCTGCCCATTTTTTTTAACACCTCCAGGGACAGTGAGTCTATGACCTCCACAGGCAGCCTGTTCCAATGCCTCATCACTCTCAACCCTTTTAACTTTGAGCTTCTAATGAAATTTTAAAGATGTTTCAGCATGATATGAAACACTAGTAAGACTGAAAAGACTTGGAGAGCCTCTGCCAACTAATCTGGTATACCACGTGGTGCTCAATTCAGCAAAAACGATTTAAGTGCACATTTGAGCAAACATTTCACTGATTTTCACGTGTATGTCTAAATCAGGTTCCCTCCACCACACTGAAGAGTTTGTCTTTAAAACCTCCCTCCAAATTTCTGCTCTGAAATGTGAAATTACACTCAGTCAATAAAAGCAAATTGCTCAAGCAATGTTCAAACAAAGCAGAGCCCACCACACGTTCAAGCTCTGTGTCATACAACATGCTCAGCGTGGCTGCTCTCCCAGGAAGAAGGCTGAACAGGCAACAAAGGCTCCTCTGCTCCTGCATTTTTGCTTTTCTGCCACTTTTTTTTTGCAGGAAAACCGGATGGCTGTGCTGTGAACACAGGCACTCAAGCAGGGCTCCCAGCTTAGCAGCATGTTCCTGGCAGCACACACACCCCTTTTACGGCTCCAATGCCAAACCAGTGCCTGATGCCCAGAAATGATGTGCAAGGATCCAAAGTTATCCAAGTGACTTTTGACAATATGAAGCATAATAAACTCATGCATTAAAACCAAAACAGCTATTTTGCTTCTCAAATTGTAGTTGTTATTTACCACTGACTTGCTACAGTCAGGCCCACAAACAGCAATGTAAGAATGCCACACTTCAAAACAGGTAACATTAAAAAGCCCCCATGTTCAGCAACTAGCCATGTGCTCACCTCATTGTCTGCAGTCAAAGAAACTAGTTTTCTGACTATGAAACCTATTTTCAGAGAAACTGCAGACTCCTGGATTTTTTCCCATGGAAGTTCATTTCAGTGAAATTTCAGATTTGCTGTTCTCAGTCACTTGACAGACATCTAGGCTCAGGCTTTGGGTTGAAAGCCAAGCCGAGCCTAACGCAAACGCCACAGGTTCAGGCTTTGGACCTGGAGAAGATGAGAACCATGTTGAACCATCACACAGCTGGTTCTCCCTTCATTTAATCCCCACAGTCTAACTGAACTGGGAAAGCATGTAGTTGGGCTATTGCAATTGTTAGTTGAGGCTGAAAACTATTTCTGCTGCAATGATTTTCTGTGGCTGTGAAGAGTGTGTTCACTGTGAGAGTGCTTGGAGGAATATTTCTGAGGCTGAGGTTAAAAAATACTGAATGTTCATTTCTTTTTAATGGAAAGCATTGCCAAGTTCCCCACGTGCCCACTGTGACTTGAAGCTGTTGTTTTATCCTCACATTGCATTTTTGTGGTCCTTCAAACACAGTACCAGAGCCTTCAACTTTCTGAGTCGCTCCAGGGAACTTAATTCAATTAATGCTCCCCCTGACCTAGCTAGTTACACAATCCTTCTAGGTGCTTATGTCCAAGAAGAGATATTTAGAGGATGATCCAAAACTCAGTGGATTCTGAACTTTTGGAGTGGATTAACTTCTTAATACTTGTGGCATTCTCTATTGACTTATTACAGCTCCCATTTTAGGTTAAAAAAATATGCAAAACAAACACCAATAAACATCCAGCATCACTCCTCCCCTAGAACAACAAAAAAACTCCACAAAGATAGTATTTTTTTAGGGAATAAACCATGTGAAAATACAAGACAGAGCACATAAAAATCATGCTTGATCCACCTAAAGTCGAGCAGTACTAGTAGCACCTCAATCATTTAATAGTCTCACAAAGTCAATTATAAGATGTTTCGTATGGTTCACAAGAATTAATCTTACAGTATTAAGACTTCAGTCTTATAATAGTTAAGTTGCATGAAACCGTGCTTTTGTATCAGACAAAAATTCAGGTGTTACGGTATCTCACCCTGAGCAATCTTTTGGGATGGTTTGCCTTCCCTTATGGGAGCCCTAAAACACACAAGCAGTGAGCAGCGCTATTGTTTCGGAACGGTGGTGGACGACAATACATGATATCTTGCATCACTAAAGAATTTCTACTCTAAGTTCCAATCTCACAATCTCCATCCCTTAATAAAGCTCTTTTAAAATAAACTAAGAGCTTTTAAAAATCCTACACCTGTACATGCTTAGATCATTACAGACCTATACACTGAAAACCCAAACACTGAGCAGAAAAGAAACACAATTAGTGGGTAGCACAGTCCCACAGCATACTTTCCATTGGTTCAGAAACCAGATAGAAGTGCAGCTCTGCTTTGAACTGTCTGTATCCTTCACTAAATCTTTACTTATCTTAATTCCTGATAACTAGTCCCATATAGAGTTGAAAGTGTGACATTATGTTTAATGGCAGTAGCTCTACTGCTCAACTTCCTGCCTCTCAAGATTTCTGTAACAATGATTTGCTGCATTTCTGCAAAGCCTGGCAGATGCAAGTGGCTATATAGTCTTAATAAACAAACAAACAAATAAATCTGCTTTCCTTTTTTTGGCACAGTGATGCTGTTGAGCTAGACTGGAGCAACTGGACAAATGGTAAACAGCTCCTGCACTGAAGTTAAACAGAAGTTATTTGAGGAAGGAAACAGTCAGGCACAGCTCACTAAGATGTGCAAAACAGCAGGTATGATACATTGAGAAACTTTATTGCTTTCTTCTTCAATTTTCTGGCTTAAGATTTGACTGTCATCTGATTTTCCTCTTGGCTGCAGACTGAATCAGTTACTTAATATTTAATGATACGGTGTCACTTGAGACCAGTCCTGTCCTAAATCTGTATGCTCAGATTGCAGCTCTGAAATCTTAAGAGCAAAATTTAGTAATGCAGAAAAAAAGGAAAGGAAATACAGTATTAAATTTTGAAGTGATTCAGTTTTATAAATAATAAAGCATGTTTATATAATTAGACCAGACAAGGTGCAAAATAAAATAGGTGTTTTGGTAATTCCTTCTAGGTTACATAGCTTCTGTTTAATGGTTATGCAACTGCTCTCTTCTAAGTGCTTCAAGTACTACATGAAATAAAGCTCTGTGTGGTAAGACCTTCAAGATCCGTCAGCATTGCCAAATCTTTCCCTACAAAGACATACCACTATCTGGAAAGCTCATGAAAGAACACGCAGAAAAAGCAGATGTCACCGCCATATATCCTCCCCTGTGGTCTGATCAACAGACCATGATCTCATCAGTGATGTTCAATGAACATAGCTCACAAGTCTTGGAGAGAAAAACTGACCTAAATTCTTTCCAACTTGGACCTCTATTCTCCATTCTTACGGGTGATATCACAAGTCACTTGTGTTTCTAAACATGGCCTTTCAGCTCTCCTGTAGATATCACTTCAGCCACACACTGTCCCACTCTTTTCCAGTTCTAGAGGAATTAAAATCTTCCAGACTGCATTTGCTTTTCTCCTAGTACTGTTGTCCTAGCCATGATGATCAACACAGATGCATAAGGCAACTTCTGTGACAGGTAATTGTCTTAGACCAATTTGTTTCCATTTTTTCTCACGCTTACAGTTACTTTGCTGCGGCATTAAGTCACCTGCCTCAGACTGGTTTTTAGCTTGCTAAAGCAGATGCTGATCCTTTACATGTACTGAGCCTTCCAGAATTAGGCTAGGTGTTAGGGTTGTTTCTCCATTTCCCTGAAGAAACTGCCCAGCTGTGCAGCACACATAGAGTTTGAGCACAGGAACCACACATCCTTGATACTACATGGTTATAGATGGTTATAGTCTTCTGGGGAGGGTTTGCTATTTCTTGAGATTCTGTACTTTCATTTCAGATGATAAACTTCACCACCTTCTAAGCAGGAGTTGCACAGCTGTCATAGTTGAGACAGGAAGACGAGCAAAGTTTGTAGCAGTTCCTTCCAATCTCGCCTTGTCCTTAATTTTGTTTTCCTTTTTACACTGTGAAGAAGTAAATTTACTTAGTCATTTATGTTCTTCCCCTTTCCCTACCTCCTAGTCATAATTTATTGCATCACTGAAACTTAAGAAAAAGTGCTACCAGATGCTTGTTACAAGGAATGTTGGTTTTTGGTATGGGTCTTTTTGTTTATAAGGATTTACTATATTATCCTTCAGTATTCCCAGCCCCCTACAAAGACACAGAGAGAGGAAATTTTTGGTACTATTTTTCATGTAAAAGTGCTGTCATCAGAACAGCAAGAATAAAATTACAGAAGCCAGAAACCTAAATTTACCAAGAAGCACCATTCAGCTAAAGTATACACTGGTTAGTCTGAAAGAATTTCAGTAACTAACCATAAGAAATAGCATCAAACATTTCAAAGCACAGTTTCTGCAGCACCTTGTACTAAACACATTCATTGTACGTTAAGTGCAAAATGTGTAGCATACAGATGAAGTTATCAGAAAGGTCTCCATTGCAGCTTGGGCTTTGTGTTCTGCCACAGCAGGTCTGTGTGTAACCACATTTCATAAAGAACATCGCTCACGTTGCTTTCATAGGGCAAACATGTAACATGTTGAACAAAAGCACAGTTTCAATTGGTAACAAAACGAATACCTTTGAAAAGAGAACTTCCTAGGAAAAGACAAAGCAATAAGGAGGTAAAAAACTGTAAGGCAAAAATTGCACAAGTAACCACTAAGGCATATAAAAAAAGCAAACAGCAAAGCCACAGGATAATAGCAATGAAAAGAGCACATGATGTGAAAGAGAGGAAGAGAACTGTTTTTGCTGTCTGTTCCCTCTTCTGTTCAGCTTTTAAATGAGTATCACAGGTGAAATAAAGAACTGACAAGCACCATGACCAATCTGAGAAGTAAACACAACCTTCACAATTAATAGATAATAACTATTTTACACTCTTTACTATTCTACTTGGTCAAGAATGGCTTTATTATTGGAAAGCTTAAGAGAAATACAAAAGCACTCATATTTTGGCAGCAATAAAATATTTTTAACAAGAGGTATCAGTACCTGAAATCTGCACCTTGGGAGAGACCAGAATCAGACAAACCCACTAACAAATGGTGAAGGAGCAGCCTAATGCTTCAAGCATTACAAGAGAGAAAAACTGGGATAAAATCCTGCGCTGAATTCACAGAAGATCCTCCCCAAACCATCAAGAATCAGTTTTTAAGCCCTGTGAATCCTATCCTAAGCATCAAAAGTAGTCTTGAAGTCTGTAGCGTCCCAGGCTGAGCCCTTGCTTTCTTGGTTGCACATGGCTCTTCTGAAAAATCCCACCTCTGTCTCCATATTTCTTCACTATAAGCCACTTGTCTGCAGTCTCTGCCATCTTCATTGGAAGCTAAAGCTGACCAAAGAAGGCAGCTGATCTCTTCCATAATCAAAAGCTAGACAATTCCAGGAACATGCAGAACGTATGAAAGCAGCATCTACTGCAGTCTTTGTAGTCTTCCTTTAGTTGTCTATATTAATTATATTTTAACTGTAGTTTTGAACTAGTGTTCACATTAACTGGAACTTAGGGAATAATTATTTAATTTCCATAACATAAAATAATGACGAGCATACACAAAACACAGGAAAATCGAAACCTACTTAATTTGTTATAACCTTGCCTAATGTGCAGCTAATGTTAAGTGATCATGTCTTTGCAGGACCTGCAAGTGAGTTAATTTAAATTTATTGTGTTAAAAACTGTGTCACAGCAGGCAGTAAGGGCAGGGAATTCAAATTTTTAAGTAATCCAATTTGCAGAAAGAGGAGAATTTCGTAAGACGCAAAATGAAAAGTATTTACAGCACAGTCTAAAAATACAGTGTGCATAGTCTGAGGAAATGGCACAGACATCTTTGCCTGTCTACTCCACTACAACAGTATGGGAACAGGGCAGGTGATTCCTGACAGTTAACCAATGTTTTAAACCAATGTTTTCCCTCCTAATCCCATGTCTGGGCACAGAGATGTCCTGAAGCCTAGCTTAAAGAGAGAAAACAGAGGTGATGTCCAGGGATAGGACAAGGGGCAATGGGTGCAAACTGGAACATAGGAGGTTTCATGTAAACATTGGAAAAAAACGTCTTTACTGTGAGAGTGACAGAGCACTGGAACAGGCTGCCCAGAGAGGTTGTGGAGTCTCCTTCTCGGGAGACATTCAAAACTCGCCTGGACATGTTCCTGTGTGATGTGCTCTAGGTGATCTGGCTCTGGCAGGGGGATTGGACTAGATGATCTTTCGAGGTCCCTTCCAACCCCTAAAATTCTGTGATTAAAGACCAGATTCACACATGACCATGGCATATACAGCAGAAAAGGAATCTTGAAAGAAACTGTCTACCTTGCCCAGTTCTGAGGCTGTTTCATACTAGTCCCAAACTATCTAGAGCCTCAGCTTTCCAGTGCAGTAGGGCAATAGTAGGGCAACATGAGCAGAGCCAGACTCAATATCTTACTACACAAAATTGAGAAATATTGATAGGAAGAATTACATGAAGGGTGTAAACACAGCCACAGGAGAAGCTGTTCAGCCAGAAAGCATTCATTATCACAGCTGATGTTAACCTAAGCCCTCATTTAGGGCTGGCAGCAGGAAGAGAAGTGCTCAGAGAACCGCATTGCACACTATGACCTTCTTCACCACATCATGTCCTCCCACCCTGTCACACCATAAAGGTCCAGGTGGCTGAAGCAATTCCCTTCCCTTCTCCCCTCTACATGAAAACCCCTGTATAAATATTTACCAGTTCTATTAACTGTTTTAGTACGAAGTGTTTCAGAAGAAAGAAACCACAGTAATTACGTAGACTTTCAGTTATATGTCTCATTGTAGAATCTGCTGCTATTTAACAGTGACTTTCAGAAATTTTGGATTTTCCTTGATGATTTCAGGTGAGACTGCTGTTCTGTGATTATGTCAACAGAAGCACCTGTCCCAGAAGGAGCCAGATGCAGCATGCAGCCCATGACATGACACTGCCCACTGCAGGAATTTACAAGGAGAAGAAGCAGCAGAGATAAGTATCTGGCCATTAAAAAAACCCCACAACAACCCAGAATTACAATAGCAAGGAAAACCTCTAACTTTTTATCAGCACACTTGCCGGGTGTGCAGTTTCCCTTTCATCAAGCAGCTGGTTGAGCTACCAGTGCTTTAGATCTCCTGAAGATCAGAACAGCAAGTGAGAGGTTATTCCTCATACCTGTAAGGGAGTGAGGAAGAACAGCCATTCCTGCCCCACAGAAAACACGAGAGAAAAACAAGGGAGATCTGGTAATTCTACAGCCATTGAACAGTAACTGTCACACTTATCCCAGAGCATGCAGCACAGCTTTACAGACCCAGCCCCTTGTTCTTTTTTCTGGTTGTGAAAGACTAGTTAGTCCTCTGTTGCATGTAGCACTGAGGTAGCTGAAAGCCTGTATTCACAAATCGGCATTAAATGGACCCATAATACCACTTACCACATATTTCTGCTTGCACCTCAAAGATTTTGTATTTGGCAGTGTTTCAGAAGCTGACTTAGGAGAGCCTGGGGCTATAAAAAATTCAGAGCTAGACACTTTTTGATGCCTATTTATTTTCTAGTGCTTTACTGCTACACACAAAGCACAGACTGATGAATTCTTTTGTGCTTTGTTAAGATTTGTACCAGCACAGTTCAGAATTTCAAAAACCAAGCAGCTGTCTCAATTTATTTCCCTTGCATAGATATTTTTCCAGTTTTATTTTGTAGCAGAGAATTAGTCTGCTAGTCAAGAAAAGCAATATGGCCAGGAAGCTGCAAATTGCCCATAAAATTCTCATACAAATGTGTATGATAAGCAAAAAAAAAAATATTCTGTATATATCTGTCTCTAGCTACGCACATACATACACAGATATATAAAATCTCTCCAAAAGCAACATGTATAAGCAGATCCAGTTCCTTAGGCAAAAGAATTTGTTCTGGCTTGGAGATGAGACAGACACTTCTCTCCCCTACATCAAAACTAAGACACCTCACTTACAGATACTTTAGTACCCAAGCTTCTTCTAGAGAAGAATGAGGAAGAAAAATTTTTTGCATGTACATTTCCATTTTTTTGTGTGTAGGCTGTTGCATAAATTGAAAAAAACTCTTAGTCATATGTTTCTGCCAGCTACTCCTTGGAAACCATGTAAACGTCTCTAACAAGCAGCTTGCTTAAATGTACAGAGCTGTAGGAAAGACATCAGTCTGCTGACATTCGAAAGTCCCAGGCTAATAACTTAGGGCAACACAGATTCTTTCCCTTTCCTCTAGAAAACAAGGGAGGACGACAGGATGCTTGATCTCTCTATGCTATTTAATCTTTGAGAAAAGCAGACATGTCAGCAGCAGTACAATACACTGAAACCAGGAAGAAACTCGAAGTGGTTTGGGAAGCACTACTACATTGGCTTTCTGACACGGCAGATACTAACAAAGACATTCTCGGATCCTGTATTCTGTTTGGCAATCAGCAAAGTCACCATCTTCCCAGTGGTCCCCAGCTTACCTTGAAAGCCCTTTCCCCACTAGCTTATTCCAGGCCTATAATTTTCATGCCACTATATTCAGATGCAACATTCATTCCTTAAGGCATTTTTGTGGTCAACTTTTTTTTAAAAATGCATCTCTGTGGTAGACCTGTGCTCCAGCAGAGTCATTAGAACATTTGATCCAATTTATACCACCTGCCTAAAAATGGATTATGGTCCTCTGCAGAAACAACTTTTAGTCTTGTGAAGTAAGACAAATACTGTCCATGAATAACAGAAACCACACAAGCTTCAGGAAAGATCCCAGGTAATCCACTTTCTCTTTCATGCGCTGCATACTCAGAGTAGAGCATGAGGTCCTTGCCCTACTCTTGTTCAGGAGAAAGCTTATCTTTCCTTGATGTTAGGCTGTGCCACCAAGACAAAGACATAAAAAACAACAGAAATGCATGGCAGTAGAGAAGTCCACTTTGCACACTAAATTCACCACTTTTTCTTCTCCCTTATGCACTTTGGATCTTTCAAGTTGAAGAAAGCAGCAAAACTACTTAATTCCTAATTCCTGTCTAATTCCCACAAAAGAAAGAAAAGCTATGGACAGACTCTCCCCTGCATCTAATATAGTAAGCTAAGGGCTCAGTATTATAACCTAAGGTTATACTGGGTGGATGCCTTTCTTAATTACTATAAATAGTCTGCTGTTAATTCCAAGTTTTCTGTCAGAATCACCAAATCCTTGAGGAACAACCCATAATCCCCAGCACCACATTTATTACCGTCTTTTTTAGTAATACCAGATCACAAAGCATCACCTGGTAAAATTATCTATTTCATCTTTTGTATAGGTACTCACCACCATAATATCTGAAATCCTAAGCAGAGAAGGGGTAGAGAAAATGAAAAATCTGGGACAAGAAGAATCTAATAATTAAGTTACTGGTTTAGTCTGTGTGGGCCTGGATCTTAAGCATCATTCATCACAGTCAAGCTTGTTTATTAAGTTGCACTTGGCCTCTTGCCTATTGAAGCTCTTCTACCTTAGATAGTACCCACACTATTCATTTGGCAAGAAAGATAAGGCAATCAGAAACAGCCCACAGCCCTTCTGGCACAGCTGCCTTCTCCACTGCATCATGGAAAAGCCACTGTGGGCCCAAGGAACACTTTTTCTAGCAGTAAGTGGAATTCCCGTCATGTAAGAAGAGTTGGAGCTCTTTTTAAGCAGCTCCACATCTGCTGTGGGTTCTGTCACTTGTCTTCCCAAGTCACAGTCAGTCAATACACTTGCCAGCAAAACTGAAGTCTCTCTGGAAGGAAAACAGCAGCTCAACAGTTGAAGGTGTAGGTGGGGATCCTTGTAATTTCGCTCGCTCTGTGCCTGCTTATTACATAAGGGCACATTTCATTCTCTGTCAGGGCTATGAAACCAGCCCCAGTTACTGAAGACTTCAAGTGCTCCCATTCCCAAGACTGTCACAGGAATACGTGCTTTACAAAGCTCAGAGCTGTGAAGCAGCTGTCACACATGGAGTCTTCAGCCAGAAAGACACTCCATTAACTCCATAGCTGCGAAAAGACTACAGACCTCAGACAGAAGGGTTTCTTTGCTCCAAACACACTAAAGCAAAGCACCATGCTTAGTGCCCTGATAGATTTAACTAGACAACCATTTAACACCCATACTGAGGGGCCTAAGAGGGTTCCTGGCTTCTCAGTGCTATTCTGACCACCTGCCAACAAATCCACCCAGCCTATGTGATAGGGCAGCTGGTGGCACACATGGCACCACTGGAATTGGTATCAGGACAATGAACACCATGGTTAGGTAACACCACATTCTCACAGCAGCATGTAGGTATGGAGATGGAGAGGCAACTCCTGCTGCACCTTCTGCAAACCACAAGCAGAGAGAATCTGAACTATACACTTACTATTATTTATGCCACCTTGCTTATTCTTTGACAAGTATTATTGTTACTATTAAGTGCACATACTGCAATGATGTTCAGCGGCTCTCTCTAAATGAAGCTGGTGATTAATTCTGTCAGCATAAGTTAATGATATTCATTACTGCTAGAACTTACCTTCCAGTTTGCATTTACAGCTCTCATCTGCATACACTTACCATAACATATGCCACAAAGGTGCAAGTTCAGCACCTATGCCTGTGTCTCCTGGTATATTTAAGTTTTTTCTAAGTTGAGGTAAGCCTAAATGTGCAAGCACTAATACAAGACAGTGAAGTCTTTCACCTGAGTTACAGAAGCAGCCAAATATACAGCCCAAATATGCTAACTCTAACAGTAATAAAATTTTACTTTTTTCCCCAAGATTCCACAGCCTTTCCTGCAAGTTAAGCAGACAAGTGTATACATCACCAGCTACAACTCTTGTAGAAAAAAGGTTGTTCTTCAGTGATCTGAAAAACTAGTAACTCTAAGACCACCAGCTGCTGGCAGCAGGATGATTAGGTTTATCTATAATCTTACCCTGCCTGACTTTATTAAATATTAAGTAGGGTGGATTTTAGCTGTAGATACCAAAGAAAGGTTAAAGCATTCTTACAGCTAAGTTCCTCTGTTTATTAAAGGGCAGTAATATTTATTCTTCTAAAATTAAAGGACTCTAATTCTTTGAGTTACAGAGACAACATGCTTAACAGTAAGTTGTCTAATTTATCTTCTATTCAATTCTTAACTGAAGGTAAGTATCAGATTTATAACATTTCATCTGTGGTTTGACTTTAGAAAAAAAAGCCTTAATACATTAATTATCAGGGATAATATTATGAACCTTCCTGTATGCGGCCACAGGAAAATAAAGTTTAAGAAAAATACTTAGAAAACAAAAGGAAAAAAGTATGAAACATACTTAGGAAAGTTGTGGGGATTTTCTTATAAACACACATCCTTCTCTCTCTGGTTGGTCTGCTGTGTTTTTGAGACCTCTCTATTTGCAGTGTCTTAAGAAATCATTTGAGAATTACTAGGTCAAAAACCAAACTTGGTTAACAAGATTAACTAAGATATGTTTTCTAACTTAAATAGGCTCCCTCTATTTCTTCTAATATTTCTATTAACACTTCTTTCCCAGCTAACAAAAAGTGTAACTAGAGTTTTAAGCCAGCAGTAACACAACTACTTAACCACCAGGCTGTAATAAAGTCAATACTTGGCAATATTTGCCAAGTCTCTTAATTTGGAGCATGTAAAATTTGCCTTAAATGCATGACCTTCCACAACAATGGAACTACATCCAGCAGTGCTAGTGGGTTGCGTCTTGGAATCAATGAGTCTTTCAAATAAATTAGTGTTGTTCTTTGTGTTTTTTTCTGAATCCAATGTCTATCAGTCCTCCTTCAAGAAAAAACATGTAAATATTTTAAGTAGATATAATTTTCCATGCTCTTTCAATGCAGATTAAGTATTATTACAATAAATCCAGCTGGCATGGAAATGTAACTCAGATACTAAAAACAATGGAGTCTAATTAGAAAAACAACCTTTATGTAGATAGCCAGTTTGAAGAACAGCTGGGTGCTGGGTAAGATTCCTTGGAAATAAATCCCAGCAGGTGAAAAATAACCTCCCAAAAAAAGTGTAGGAGCCTTTAGCTTTTCAGAGATTAATGTATCCAACCTAATGGGCTTGTAAAGGGGACAAGACCCAATTGGCTTTTATTTTTGCTCCTCAATCTCCGATCTCTGACAGACTGTATATCAAAATATTGTATTGTAAAGACAGCTTGCTACCCTAACACCAGACTATTTGTCTCAAAGGATCAGTCTGGCACCCTGACAGTACAGAATTACAACCACTTGATCCCTAAAGATTTTCACCCTCGAAAATACATGAAAAGTACAATCTGTCTCCTTCAGGAGAAAGAACATTATTTTTCTCATTCAAGAAATTCTATTCTACTAATTTGTATCACTTTCTACCCGTCTACAAAAATATCCCTGAAGAACAGAGGGGAAAAGAGATGAGGACAGGCTCAAGAAGACTCAAGAAGGGAAAGTGCATCCTTACATGCTCTCACAGAATTTCGTAAGAGTGCTAGGCTTTTCCTGGTTGCGTCTTTGTCGAAACCAACGTTGAATGCTGCGTACATCCCAGTCCAGCTGCTTGGAGAGGCCCTCCAGCCTCTTCTCATCTGGCTGCTACAGAACAGAGAAGGATAAAAATTATTTCTTTTCCAACTGCAGTAACTCAACATTCAATTTAGGATAACTATAAGAGCCTCTCTGTGTCTTAGAGGCTGCCTGTCAGATACATGGACAGAAATAAAATTACTTCTACAGAAATCTCTGCTGGCCAATCCACCTCAAAATACATTTACAGTGACTGTTATGACTCTAGAAAGACATATTCTGTAATAATGCATTCAGGTTATTACTAACAAGAAACCTAAGGAAACAATGAGAGGAAAACTTGCTTGAAACTTGGAAAATGGCAAGTAGGAATAAAATGCCACACATTTCTCAAGCAGCAGGGCTGACAGCACCCCTTTGCCTGCCACATGCTATGCCTGTTCCATCCTCCTGCATCAGGGTCTTTGTCCTGTCGACCATTGCATTACTAAAGATTGTTTGACATGGAAAGAAGATATGTCCCGTGTTTATGTTAAAAAAATGAGGTCATTAAACAAAGTGACAACTTCAAAAGGAAAATCACCTTGATGACAAGGGAGAGAATTTTTTTTTCTGTAAAATTAGCTACACACAATTTTTCTCCAAAGTAGCAAATGTGGAACTCTCATTCCATTATAGTGGTGCAGAGGTGAGGCAAAAGAAAATTAGTCTGTCCTTCATTTTACTAGTATATGGAGAAGGGCACTACAGGCCACATGTCCAATCATGCAGCAATCCTGCATGTATAGGACTGCATGAGGACTATTTATACATTTACGCCAATCACATTTGTTTTTAAGTAAACAAAAAAAGCCTTTGGACAATCTGTCTTCCAGAGCTTTAGCTTTATTTCTGCAAGACAGTTACATACATTAAATAAGATACAACAGATGCCACTACAAAGACTTTTTTATACATTGCAAGAGGTAAAATAGCAAAGCTTTCATCAGGCTGAAGTTTCATCTATCAGCCTCCGGGGAAGGACAGAGAGAAAAGAGAAGGAAATGGAAGAGACTAGAGAAGGGTGAAGTATTTGCTATCCATCTCAAAACCAAACCAAACCAAACCCAAACCAAACCAAAGAAAAAAGAGGAGTCAACAAAAGTAGCCACCAGTTTTTCAATGGAAGAAAAGCCATTATCCATAACTTTAGAAAAACCAAATGATTGATGCAGCTTTTGGGAGCCAACTACAGAGAACTGCTGCATGTGGCTCAGAAGATGGCAGGTAGCTAAACTGAACAGTTTATTTGCAAGCAAATACCAGGCAGCCCTACCAAACAGAAAAGTAGATACTTTCCTTTGGAGTTCTTCCCGCTCATCCCCATACACTGAGTGCTGGGACCCCTGCATGCCAGCTCCTACCTTGACTCACAGGAACTAGTTAAGACCACACAGGCCCTACATCAGACTAGCAGATTCTGCAAGGAAAAATTAGGAAAAAAAGAAAAGAAAAAATAAATCCTAGTCTTCCTCCAGCTGAGTCTGGACAAGAGCTCATGTGCTGCAGCTTTTAGAAACAAGGTATGTGCAATTCCCTCTCTGCAAACAAGACAAAAACCACACAAAGTGCCATGGTTATCGCAGGATATGGTAAGACATACAAGCGAGATAAATCCATGGCACATTTCTCTGTCCCTGACACTGAACCCAATTTTGTCTTCTGTGGCTCTAATAGTCTTTGAAGTTTAGGCTGATGCCTTTGTTGTAGTGTGCCCAGCTGCAGCCAAGTTCCTGCAGCATAGTTGCCTCATCATTCAGGACTCCACAGGCCTTTGCACTACAAAGTGGCTGACCACTAAGGTCTTCAGGAGATGCTAAAAGACACCTGAACACTGTTTACTGCTACAGGAAAGCTCAGGATGCTTCCAAGGCATAGACAGGATGACACAGACGTTTAGTTGAGGTGTTATACAGTAAGAGGTATAGAGACAGACACAGGTTGTGGGGGAAAAACTTGTTTTCTACCAAAAAATCCTGAAAGCTTTAAAACACTTTTCAGTCAGTTCCCCCACTTTTCTA
This sequence comes from Apus apus, assembly GCF_020740795.1. Lineage (NCBI taxonomy): Eukaryota > Metazoa > Chordata > Aves > Apodiformes > Apodidae > Apus > Apus apus. The sequence continues at coordinate 20,257,692 of NC_067287.1, read as the reverse complement.
GCTTCCTCCATCCCCTGCCCCACCTTCAAAAGATATCCATCACAACACAAAGGGCTAGGACACCAGAAGGCCACCAGTGTCCTGCACTCACAGTTGTTCCCAAAGGGTAGCTTTGAAGTTTCATGGAAAACACAGGAAAGCCAATCTTACTGGCTCACCAATCCCTTAAAAAATAAAATTCTGAAAGAAATTTCTAAAAGATAGGAAGCAAAAAAAAGTAGGTGACCACAAGTTACCTACAAAGCATTAGTGTTTCTGCAACAACTTTTTTTTTTTTTTTTTTTTTTTAAATTAAAAGCTTACAGGAGATATCACAGAAAGATGCACAACTGCTCAAGCTGGCACACCAATGACAACCTGGACATTTGCATGTTCTGATCTTAGCTGTAAAAATGCAGCACTACATTTAGCAGTTAGCTTTGTTTTGTTCAGAGGTAGACTGTAGTGTCATAGCCCACTTTATAAGGTAAATATTTTAGTTAAATACTCTACCTTTGTAATAGCTGTGAAAACTTTTTCCAGTATAGCATTAGGTTGAGCTTTCTGCGGTCCATTGGCTTGGACTTTAAGGCCTAAGGCACATGGTTTGGCAATGAACCTATGAGAAACAGAGGAGTGAAAAAAGAAAACAAGTTAAATCCTTCTGTTATTTACTTAATTGCTGTTATCAATCAATAACACGCGGTAAATATGCAAACGGTATAACCCTGCCAACAAAAACAATACTTAGCCTTGCAGCTCAAAAGCAAGCTCATACAGGTGATCACATTGCAAAATTAGTAACATCACTTTGAAAGATGAAACAAACTCTGTGGAGCACATGAAATGGAGCATTTTCTTTCATGTCATTAAAAAAAAGAAAAAAAAAGAAAATTAAAAAAAAAGAAAAAATGCCTTCTAGAGAAGCACCAAATAATGAAAAAAGCAGGACAGCATGCAGAGATGAGGAGCACATAACAATATCCTCCAAACATAGCCTTTTTCATAAACCAGTTTCCTGAGTAGCTAGCTCCCGTCTCATGACTCCTTTAGCAAAGCAGAAATTCTAACAAAGTCCTTAAAGGCAGCAAGCACTCAAGCTGCCCAGTCAGTTTGCTACACTATGAAGTTCAAACATTGTTAAGCTATGCCTCGGCGACTTCGCTCTTTCTCCAAATACTTCTGCTAAAATATGAAGCTGTCTCTGATCCAAACACCAATCCCTAAATTAATCCAGTTTACAAACTGGGTGACTCCAACATATTTTAGAGACGAATGGTTTGGATTACATACATTCAAAGAAGACCATGCCACCCATTAAAAACTCAATTATTTGTAACTATGAGTCCAACTCTGGAATTCCCATGAAAGCTACCAAGTCTGTATAAGGAACAAATTCATATATAAACAGTATGAACTTCTACCATCTTTGAATTACGTAACGCTTGATTTCACGTAAAAGGCTTCAATTTCCTAGGAGTTAATTTTCCAGCAGGGACCAAAACAACACACCCAGTAGTTATGAAGTAATTTCATGTTCATCCAGCTGAATGACCACAAGCTCTTAAAAATCACAGAATTCTCATCTACATGCAAGCCTCATTTTAAGTACTGTTGTGAGCTACAACTGCTGTTTCTGTTATGTTTAAGACAGCACAGTGGATTAAAGAGAATGAAGTCCTAAGTAATACTACAGTGGTTACAACAATATCATGTGGTAAATAAAGATGGGTGATACTAGACCACTTTGCTTTCCCAAGGAAAAATTCTTGCTCTATTAATACCATTTCCATATGAAAGCAAATCCTACGGCCTGGGATAATTTTGGTGACTATTTGCAAGGAAGGTGGGATGTCATATATCCAAAGACACATATAGCATGTCAGTGAACCCACAATTTTATCCTTGTATACTCTGTAAAAGTTTGGTCACAATCTGTATTGGCTGCAGATTGTGATGATTCTGCTTGCGCCATAGCATCAACCAAATCAATGGCTCTGCATCAGGTATAAACTCCCTTTTTAGAGTTAAGAGCTTTGTGGTATCAGTTTCACTGGCTCGAGAAGAAATCAGTCCAGCTTTCTGCTCATGAAACAGAAACATATAAGCTCTGTTCATGTTCCAAGTAAATATACCATAATATAGCTACACTGCAACTTGTAGATTACTTAAAGTACAAAGCAACAAAAGAAGCAGCAATAATTGTACTCTCTAGCTCAACATGGACATAACCAAACCAGTGCTGGCCATTGCTGCTAGCTAGCAACCAAAAAGGTAGCTGAAGAAGCAAACTAAAGTCTCATAGGAGTTGTAAAACACTTCCAGCCATGTAACAAAGGGGTTGAAAACCTTGGCATCTGTGTCCACGTTTTGTACCAAAAAGCTGTAACTCACCTCCCAAAAAAAATTTCCAGTCTTTTCTATTAAATAAATTCAAACAATTTCCTGAAGATAAATCAAGAAAGCAAGACAAGAGTCAAGCCTAAAAGAGACAGTAAACGGGACCTCCATCAGTATTCAAGCTAATTTTACAAAGCCCTACAAGGAAACACTTATAAGTGAAAATAGGGCAGAGAAGTGCTGTAGGTGGAATAAAAACTTCTTCATCAGCCTCAAGCATCCACAGAGGAGCTCAAGCTCAGCCTTCACCACTAACAGCAAGATCAAGAAAAAGTCACTAAATAAAAACAGAGATTGTTTCAGATGGATTTCCTGGGCACTTGCAAAGTCAGTGTCCTCTGAAGATTTCACTGAATCATAGACTGGCAAGGGTTGGAAGGGACCTTAAAGATCATCTAGTTGTAACGCCCTGACATGGGCATGGACACCTCCCACTAGACCAGGTTGCTCCAAGCCCCATCCAACCTGGCCTTGAACACAACCTCAGCGATGATGCATCTACAGCGTCCCTGGGCAACCTGTGCCAGGTCACACAACCTTCACAATACAGGATTTCTTCTTAATGTCTGACTTAAATCTATCCTCTTCCAGTTTAAATTTGATTTGAGTTTTTTTTTTTGTTTGAGGGTGTGTGGTTTCATGTTTGGTTGAGTTTTTACATGCACACATCATTAATCTTTTGTTTTGCTTTCCTCCTGCTGAGGGAAGGAATGAGATAGCCATGGTGTAACTCCAATAGAAAAGCAGTTTCCTAAACATGCTAATTTAAAATAACAAATATATATTTAATTTGGTAAAGTCAAAAGCAGATTAAAAATTCCCAGCTACAAGAATTTCACAAGGAGCAATTCCAAGAAGTTCACACTGAGCTGATCTTCATTTAAATGTAAGCTAACCAGCTCAGCTAGGTTTGCCTAAATGACCTTCTTAAAATGATGTGTCTTGCTAATGAACAGCCTAGATAAATCCAAGACAAAGCAGTGTTTGTCTAGATCTTAAAAAAAGAATTGTAATATCGACGCTATACTCATTACCTAAAATTAATCATATTTCCTGCTTCAATTTGGTATTTTTTAAACAAGAATATAAACTTTCCTTCCTTTGCTGGTTATGTTTTCCACATGAACTGGAGGAACAGGCACACAACCTGAACCAGGGCCAGTCTACAAGGAGAGCAAAGCACAGGGAGGATGTGCGAAGGGTAAACAGCTGCAAGACACAGGATGATCTTGGCCAGCCATGTCTGGGAGGAAGGGACAGGAAAAGTTTTTTTAAAAAAACAAATCCCAAAAAACCACACAAGAGCAAATCTCTCCTGATATGCTCTTGTGGTCTTTCTCCACTTCTGAAAAAAAGCTTTTTTAAAAAAATAAATATATATATATATCTCCTTGCGTGATTAATTCCTAGTAGAACACTCATGGGAAATAATGCAATTTTAACAGAAACATTTTATGTGCCTGCAATACTGAGCAGGTCTGACCACCAACGTGGTGTATGCATGAGCCAGGTCCATGTAATCACCTTTGGTGCAACTGGTAAAATTTAAGAGGTATTTTTTTACTTTTCATACAAAAACTTGATAAATTCATGCTATACCTTGCAGTATGAAAATTGTTTTTCAATGTTAAAATAGAATTTTAAAGTAGATCTTAAATCAGTAGCATCCCAAATGTCACAGCAGATGCCATAAAAAGCATCCGTAAGATAATTCTCACAGATAGCTTTCTGTAATAATTTAAATAGATTCATAAGTAAACAGAATTAATGTTTGATACATGCACAGACTGAGTGTTTTGCCAAGTGCTGCACTTCTTAAAAGCACTATTAATTTTTTCCATTTCTGCTAATACTGTGGTATTCAATTCCCCAAGCACTTCCTGAAACCAATGGGACTGTTTATTGCACAAGGTACTGCAATTAAGAGGGAAGAACTACTGTGAAAGAGTAAGGAGAGCAGTACTGAGTATATGGCCAGCTCTTCTCTTTAAAACGTACATCTGAACGACTGCCACACTAATATCTCTTTTCAATGGATTACAGTACAGCTGAATAGAAAGCTGGCACTCAATACACAGAAATTAAGAGACAAGCATTTTTTGCTGAACGCAGCCTCATCTATTCTGGATCTAGAAATGAAAGCCCAACATAAACAAGGGAATTAAACTCAGAATTAAAGAACCTTTTATAGGCAGCTTCCTCATTCACAAACTAAAGCTGCATTTAAAACCAAAACCAAACCAAAAGCCCACAGCCAGGCCGTTCAGATGATGTGGGTTACTGCAGAGCATCCATGGGGAAAGCACTCTGCATCTGCAGGCCCATAAACACCGCTCTATCTGCCTAATGCTGTTGTCTTCAACAACAGCATTCCTGTGGGTCCTGTACCCACTGAAGGGAGGCATTGGTCTGCATTTTTTCTCAAACCTATGCTTTACAACAATAGCACTTCAAATTCAGATATAAGTTTTTCTCTACAAAGACGTCAAGAAATCCTTTGCAAAACAATCCTTCATCTCCCCTAAATCTCACAAATGTTCTGTTTCCAGACCAGCAGGTCATCTACCATTTCTAAACTGACCACGGTGGCCGCCCTTTAGCAAATCCATGTTTGACAGTTTCTCAGCAGCTTTGAAGACCCTCAGACCACCACAGAGCCCAGGTAAATAGAAATTACAGGTTTTTTAAACAGGCTAAAAGGTCTGAAAGAATTAAGGCTTTCCAAACAGGGCTGAAAAGACCCCCTTATCAAGCTAACAAGGCTAATGAATATTTGGTCCATGGAATTAAATAGGATTGGTTTTCTTTAAATAAATGAGGAGATATAAAGAAAATGTTCAATGGCTTGTCCTAAACTTTCTGTTTAAAAAATATCAGTCTTAAAGTAATTGACAGTGTTAGCTAGCAATGTTAACCAGTTCAAAGCAGGATTGGATTCTTTCCCTTTGAAGTAATAAAATTGTACTACTTTGCAATGCTGATCTGTCAGGTGTTCCTCCTCTATTTAGAAACACACTTTGTTTCACCAAAATTATTTGTAGAAAAAGACAGCAAGAATCCATAAATTAAAAAGCATAAACTTTTCTCCATTTATACTGGGGAAAAAAGAAAAGAAGGGGAAAAAAGAAACCCCTAGCTTCACAACTCTCTCCCCTCTCCCAAACCCAGACCCCATGAGCTGTTAAGAAAGAGGCTCCTGACTGGTTGAGAAATAGACTGAACAAACAAAAAAGTCTGCTATATTTTTTCCCCCCCCACTGGTGTGGGAGGATAATAACTTAATATCTGATCCCTGATTTTACTGTACTGTCCTAATATAATCTGCAATAAAAGGTATTGAACTAATGTCCAATTATTTTTACAAAAGGATAAGGACAAGATTATTCATTCAACATAACCTAAATCATGATGAGGTTCTCGGATGTAGATGGAAAAGGGTGTTTTACACCCTTGCATTTAAAACTGACATACCTAAAAATAAGCTACCATTTTGAGGGATCGTGCTGCAAGAAATGTTATTAGGCCCCAAACCCGGGAATAACTGCCAACAAAATAAGCATAGAATTTTTAAATTATTTTTAAATTGATGGACTTCCCCATCAGACCTCATAAGCTGTCTTACCATTCACATACAATGTGTTTTAAATGTTTTATGTCAAGAACTTCTCTGAAATTTCTTAAATTTTTAATGTAAAACTTTCAAACTACGTGCAGAGACAAGTGACCTGTCTGCTCCTTGACCTCAAAATCTCTTCTGAGGATTGCAAGCAAGGCCTGAATTCATTTCAGTTTCTGACCTATTACTGTCATTTCTTAGTTATGCATCAACCTTCTTGTTCCTCCTGAGTCTTGTTAAAGCAACGAATTTTTCTATCTAGGTGCAGCACATTTTGATGGCTAACAAGGTCTATAAAATCTTCCCACAAATAAGTAAATCTCTTTTCTATTATGTGTTTCTAGCATAGGAAGCTGCTCTCTATTTTGTGGCTATCTTCAATATGGAAGCCCACTCACAAATTTTCATTAGTGCAAGAAAGAAAAGCTAAGCTACTGTACATTTCACAGCTTGAAACATTCCCTTTTGTCTTTCATTTTAATCAAAAGTATGGTCCATATTACGGACCAACAGACAGGACGAACGTCTTATTACAGCCTGAAACTTAAGAAGCCCATCTATCCTGTAACCAACGATCTATTTTCTGGGAGGGTACCTCAACCTGGCACAAAGCATCTTCACAAAATCACCCTGGAGACTGCTCCTGCACGGCCTGTGCTGACAAATTAAAAAATTCATAAAGCATCAGGCAGCACACTGGCTACAAAGCCCCCATAAACACAGAGAATATGCATTTTTGCTTTAGCCTTTCATGTCCACAAAGATATTTGAATTAATTGCTTGCCTGTGCACAATGAGAGTTGATCTCCCTTTCCTGTGCTCAGGATGCATCTACATGGAGAAATTTGAGAAATTTACAATGAATGTGAAGTGTGCAGAGCATTTCAGTCACTTGAAGTATAATAGTTTGAAGGCAAACCAGGACAGCGGTATGCTCTGATTACATACATTAATATATTTATGTCCATCAAATCTCATACTTATTAATATACTAATAAGTGTAATTATGATACTTTATATAATTATATATTATACTAGTAAGTATAACTACTTACAACTAGTAAGTATACTTACTGATACCAGGGAAGGCAGTTATAACCAGCAAAAATTTCCGTCTATGCTAAAGAAGTGCCCAGATCTGTTTTGAAGAGTCTGGATTCATTTTTTAAAGACTATGCAGAACAAATTTTCCCAGATCATCTACTTTATGTCCTCTAAAACCAGATTGTTCCAAGGATTTATTACAATTGTCTAACTTGTTGAACATTACTTGCTGGTTTTAAACAGAAACAATCTAAATAAGCAGATGCTCAACAGATTTACTGCCATGACACACAAAAACAACTGTTGAATTTGGTTTGCTATTTTTGTATCCTTGACCTACTTAATTCACAAGTTACTTGTATTACTAATAAAAATTAAAAATAAAAATAAAATAATAATAATTATTAAAAAAAAGCGCAGAAGAACCTTCACAGTCTAGGACAATTCAGTAGATAAGTAGGGCAGTCACTTCAGTATACCTATCCCAGCACTGATTTTGGCCGTGAGTTTCCCAACACCTTCTGCCACACAAGACCCACCAGGACACAATGTCTGAAACACAGGCAGGGGTCTGTACCCAGTTAACCTCACCCAGTAGCAATACAGGAAAGTTTACTTCACTAGAACTTGCTGGCTGTGCTGGAAAATGGGTCACAATTCCCACGACAAAGCTTTCCAAAGGAACGAACCTGCCTGCTCAAGAAATAAGCCTAGCACATGGCTTGGTAAATCAGCAAGAGCCTCCTGCTGCTGAGCATCACTAATGTCCCTTCAGAGGGCAGCGTGGAGGGGAGCTCAGAGCCAACCCTTTCAGGGGGACCTATTCCCCATCCTCCTGAAGTGACTCCAGAATAGCACACATATGCATCTGCCTTTCACCTGGGAGGTCCTGTGCTTTTTCCTCTCTTCTTGTTAGTGATGCATTAGCCACTACTCTGACACCAGCATCATTGTCCCATACCTCCCATCAAATTATACAAACTAAGCACTATACTGTGGAACCACACGCATTTCTAAAAAATAAAAGCCAAGCAGCTTGAGAGAATTCAGCTTACTAAATTAGTGAGGTTTTGTCTTTCCTTAGCTCAAATTATTAGACAGCATTTACACTCACCAAAGCAAGAAAAAAGATTGCTGGAAAATCAGTACTTTGGGGTGGTCTGTTTTTTCAAGGTTTTGAAAGCGTCTTGTTAATGTTTTTACCTAAGAAACAAACATGTTTTTGACCTCAGCATTTCTACAAAGTGTTCCAACTTCATTAAAGGGCTTTAATAAAACAAAACCAACCAACCAAAAAAAAGCCCAGACACCCACACATCTATCACCAATGTCCTGCTGCTTCTTAAATACAGAGCTAGGAAGCTATCTGAAATTCTTTCTAACAAGGTGCACTGCTCATCCTGCATTTTAAAAAAGTAAACAAATCAAAGTGAACCTTATACTGGCAGTAGAAAATGCATCTGTTACAATACTTGGTCCTCAGGAAGCATGGTCAGCAGTAGCCTGCAGTGCTGCTGGAACTAATGATGTGGAATGAGAAACAGCTCATCTTAAATAAGGAAGTGCTACCCAATAAATTACTCAGTGCAGGTACATACTAGGATCTAGGGCAGACAAAGTCCTAGAAGCCAGTGGTAGCAGAAGCTGATGCATCTCTACATGCGGGCTCTATCAGGTTTGCTCCCTCAGCCAGATGCCCATCTGGAATACCAGTCACTGGTACTCAAGTACTGCCACAGCTCCTGTACTGCTACAGCACCACTCCCATGCATTTTTCTGCCTTCTGACAGAAAATATTGTTTCCTTAATATATCAAAAATGGATATTAAAAGCAAGCTAAATAATAGCTCTACATCTGTAACACTTGATGCAATAGGAGTCTTGACACCTACATGTATTAGCTGTATAAAACTGCTCCATCTCTGCAAGAGCAATGCTTTACCTTCAAAAAGGTTTTTCAGCTGAGAAGCAAAGACCCTACAAATTCAGCACATTATCCTAGCAAAAAAGCTAGCTTGTTAACACTTCAAGTGTTTTTCATGCTTTGGAAATGATGAAATGGTTTTATACAGATCAGTTTTAAAGAAGAAAATTTGGTCTCAGTAGTCTGCTTGGGGACAATAAGGGACTCAAGGGCTTCCACCCAAGACTATGTTACTGGTCATGTTTGTCTTGATCTACCTTTGCATGCCTGCTAGCTTCCATGACAAGCTGCAGGCCAAATCCCACCGATCACGGCCCTGATTCCAGTTCCTGTTCACACACACTACCAAACTTTTTCATCTCACTGATCTGGTAAACCTACTTGACCCTTTCTCTTATAAGTGGAAAGGTTAGGGAGGAGTCTCTCTCAAGCTGTAGGTTTGCTCCCAACAGGACTGACTGAAGCACAGGGTGCCGACCCACTGATAAAAGAACAGCCCAGCCTCTACCAGCAGATCTCCAGTTAATAAGTTACTAGGAAAATGGGACACAAATGTAGGTCAGCAGCTTACAAGCAGATGTAAACATGTTTTCTGAAGCATTTTTTAGTTTTGTGGGATTTGTTTGTTTTTTTTTTTTAATATGTGCATGTATAAAGCTGTAAGTATTTCACTTTCTCCCGAAACTCTCTCCGAGACAGAAGAGCTGAAGTGGAAGGAACTACATGATCTCTCCAGAATAGCAACATGGACTGCACAAATGAAGAGAAAGATCACAAATAAATATTTTTGTAGCCAGCTGTCTAATGCTTTTTTTCTTTGTAATGTCTAAAAATAAAGCATTCAGTCACTGTAACTTTCCAAGTGCAGAGGAGGCAGAGGGACAAAGGAATGTAAGGGGAGATGCACTCCAGTCCCCTCCACCTCTCACACAGTGTGTTCTCTCAGCTGCCCGCCACTGGCATCGCCAAGGCTGTAGAAGGTATAGATGACACAGTACTGAAGGCATCACTCTCATCCTTTTTGATGCACAGTAAAAACAGGGTACGTGAGTTGGGGTCAGTGGTAAAATTCAGGTCTCCAAAATTCTAGCTCACTGCTAAAGGTCAGTGGAGATAAAAATACCCTCTCAACTTGCAAAAAGCTGCAGCTTAGGGACTTTCTAGACCAAAAAAGGCACTTTTCTCACAGCACTCCCCAAAGAGCTGCTCCTTCCTTCCCAAACTGCACTAGTAGCTCACTGAGCCCACGCAAAACTTTGACACCCTATAGCATAGGTCCCCAGTGTAAGTTCAGGCTGTGTGAAGACAACCACCTCCCTTCATTTTGAAATGGTCATCCACTGGTTTCATTTCTAGTCCTTTACTTCCTGCACTGGGTAAAAGTGAACAGCCAATCCCAATGCATCCTTTCTGTGCCACTCCAGATCCTATAGATTTGTCTCCTACTCTCCTCTGCCGCCTCCTAAAATACAGAGTTGATACATACCATTTCAGCAAATCTGGGACAACCAAAGCAAAGAGCAAGCCATAAAACATCTACATATGGAAAGACACATGGCCCAAATGGGATTAAATACTGGACAGAGAAAAGGGTAGAAAGAAAGTATATCTAGAAAGAGAAGATTGACAATTTAATTTTTAAATTGCAGTAGGTCACCCTAATAAAATGACTCTATTATAAATAACCAGGCACTGCAGCAGTACTTTATCTTTTACTTTGGTTACATTTTCAGTATGTGAGCAAAAGGAAAAAAAAAAAAAAAAGATAAAAAAAAAGAGAAAAACTGTGAAGAATACTTGTGCTTACATTAAAGCTGTAGCCAAGTCATACCACTCACTGACCTCCTGGCACATACACACACTCTTAATGAAGGTCTGCTTCATCCACCAAACCAGCTTCCAAGATGCAAAAAGAAGCTGCCACTTGGACATGACTCAAAATTTTCTAAGTGTCTCAGAGCAACTGTCTGGAGAAGTAAAAGCCCCAGCAATAATTTTGATAAACAACATAACTCTGCTCAGTAGAATGCCAATGCTACTCATCTGGGTTCCTTCATGGTAGTTCTTAGCCTGGTCATTAAATGATGGCTCATCTCATCAATCTCCTCTTATATTCTGATTTATTTTTCTTACTCTGATCTATTTACTACCAGGAAGCAAAATAATGAAGGATGTAGTTAAAAATCTCTAGTGATCACTCTAACAACAATCAGTCCATCTGATATTATTACAAAGTACTGTAGCAAGTCACAGAACAGAGCTGGACAGTTCAGCAATGCCTTCTTGGAAAATACTACAAGGTGTCTGAAATGTTGAGAAATTATATTGTGCACTAGAACAGGAACTCATCAAGAGACATAAGGTTAGCATGCATTTTTTGAAAGAAGATAGAAGATGCTTTATCTTCAAAGGAACATAAAAAAACCCCAACAACCTAAGTCCTCAAAACGTTCAAGTGTTTTTCTGGCTCAAGGTTCCCAGCCTGCTGTCTTCATTCAGTCTCAGCAAGAAGGGCAGGTGTTGCATGACTGGCAATGCCCAAACCTCCACCCATCTGCTAAAAACGTGCATTTACATTTTTGAAAGTGACCTGGACTTTCTGCACAATTTATTGGTACATTCTAATCCTGAACACTGCCATCACACTACCTGGGAGAGGCACAAACTTTACGTCTTGGAAGAGCACACAGCATTTACATATTTGTAAGCTTCTTCTTTGTCCTCTTGGTAGCTTGGGTCCTCCTGCTTTTCCCTGCATCAGAAGGTAGGATGTGTTTCAGGAATTTTCCTGCTCTGAGATGAAAGCTCACACTGTATCTTTCTTCTGCTGAAGAGAGAGTTCCCTTTGAAGAGGATCCCTCACAGCAGGATGGTCATATTTCTTGAAGTAAGGGTGGTTGGTTTGACTTGGATTTCAAGCTTTCATTGCAATAGCTAGGTCAAAAAATCATCAAACCTTCTGAGGGAACTTCAAGATTAGACAATTTCATCCTGGCTGGTAGGTATTAGTCACAAAAGATCATCATCAATGGTATCATTCACTATACTTTTTATATATTTGTGTAGGTGAGCATACTTACGTATACACACACAAACACATACATTTATAAAGTACATGTAATGGCATACATATTCCTTTATTTTTGCATATGTATGTTGCCTATGTGTCTGTATACAAAATCACATTTCAGCATATCGTCTGACTTAACAAGAACTTCTTTCCAGATGCTTTCCACAAAATCAGAACAAAATCCTTTTCCTAACTGGTACAAAAATCTAGCACTCAGATTCTGCTTTGGAAATTTGACTTCAGTATTTATTTAAAAGTATTGTCTTCTTAGAAAAGGCATTCAAAAAGCATATTAGGGTAACTATACTTCAAAAGTATTACTATGAATTAGTTTTTCTGAAAGTGTTTCAGCAAAGGATTTCTAAAAATACCTGTACAAATACTCAAAAAACAGCTCAAATGGAGTTCTTTTGAGAAGTAGTTTCTACCTTTTATGATCATTAAATACCCCCCAGACTGATCCTAACATTCAACAAAGAAAAAAAGCAGCTAGTTCCCACTAGCTCCCAAGCTTTCCTATGCATTTTTCACCTTCATCCTTCTGTTCAATCTGAAATTATTTCTGCATTTTCTTAATGCTATCCTGTTTGATTGCCACCTCTGCGGGACACGCTGTTGGAAAGACAGAGAGGCAATCTGGACAGCAGCTGTGTCTCTGCATCCACAACAGCACAGCACACAACCCTCCAGATGAGCTCACAACCCTCTGTGAGCCCCACCACCTACTGAGGAGCAGAGAAACTAGTGCCTATGGGAGTGCAGGATATGCTGCGGTGCTTGAAATGCAGAGCCTTTGTTTTCTGCCTTCCAAAGAGGCTTTTCCAAAGTAAAATCCACCACCACAAGCAAACAATGAGTCTTGCACACAAAAAGCTCATAACACAGCTGACAGACATCTCATTGTACTCCTAATGTACAATAAACAATTAGTGATCAGACAAAGCAGTGCAAGAACAAATCCCATTAACAAATAATAGGATTTGCTAGCAGATCACCAAAACACCACTTTGGAAACGACTCCTAGGGTTGCTGTAGCCAGAAATGGCAGACAGTGAAAGCAGCCTTGTGGCACAACACACTGGGGAGCTGCACACATAGCCACTGGCCAGCCACAGGAGTTCACAGCATTAAAGCAATGCTGGTGCACTAGTTTTGACAGCAATTGAAAATGCTGCAGCAGGTATCAAACAAAAGAAGTAATCTCATATCTGAGGTATTTGTGAATAATTTACACCTTGGATACATAGGCAAGTGTACTTAGTACACCAAAACACACAAGAAACTGTTACAATCCCATTTTCTCTTAGTTCATTGCAAGAACTTTGTCAGTGACTTGCACACTTCAAATGATCCCACAAAGGACACCTAACTGAAATGTGATTCCCTCCTAGTATTAGTATATAACTGCTCATGTTTATCAACACAGAGTTTTAAATAAGTAACTAACTACATTTGCACAGGTGTCATAAGTGATACTGAGATGGTAACACAAGACATGGCTCTTTTATACTTAGAGTTTGAAAACAAAGAGAAGACAAATTCCAAGTACTGGAAACCAGGCAGAGCACTCAGCCACACTGGCAGATCACAAAATACTTGTAATATAATAGCTACTTAAAGCTTTTAAGGTGGTCGATTATTGTCACTTTGTATTTCTGTTTAGGTGTGCTATAAGCCATCTCATCTCCTTGGGATCATTAGAATGGTCTTGCTTATTTGTTTTTAACACATCACAGTGCATGATACTTGGGATGAAAGCAGCTTCCTCTGCACACCACATACACTACCACATTACAGAGGATCTGGACCCTGCTCTAAATTGGTTCAGTACCTTCTACTAAAATATGAAAATGGAGACTAATAACCAAAACTGGGAACACAGATGAGTTATAATCATGTCATTGCAGAAGATTTTTACACAATTGTAGATCATGTGTTATTTTTTAAATAGGATGATGACTGGTCATCAAGTAGTAGTTATTTATGAGTACAACTAAAAAGTCAAAATGCTCTGCCTTTAAAATAAGCTGTGATGAGGCTCTGTGAGGATACAGCTTTACAAAAAAAGCAAATATATACTTCTGAAGGCAGAGGTTAACCTAGCCCAAACACCAAAATCCACCCAGTAGAACTTAGACACAAGCATGCTGCCTCGTTTGGGCAAGGGATCACCTCATCCATAGGTCTTCAGAGCTTGTCCCATTGGTCCAGGTGCTTCAGAAAACTTAGCATTCTGATGCACATGAGAATTCAGCAGAAAAAGCACAAAAGATGTTTAGCATGGTATCTGGTATGTTGGTCTGCCAACTCGAATGGAAGTCTCTCACCCAGCTGGGTTAAGGATTAGCCATGTGTAATATTGCTGCATTTTAACTGTGAGTGGCATATGCTTGGTGAGAGAAGGAAGGAGGTGGAACAGGCTGGGGAAACACCTCAGTAGGAATCACTGCAGGACTTATTTTGAAGTCTTACCCATACAGCTGTTTGCCTAGGTGAATAGGAGCACGTATAGCCAACCATATGCACTCCACCAGAGTACTGCCAAGACCCTGGCACTTCCTGTTGTGTACACTCCAGAACATTCAGTACACACATCAGTTAAGTATCTGCATGGTACACGAACTGTGGCAAGGCTTTACAGGCATTGAGAGCACTTGACAATTACCAACTTCACACAAAATTACAGATCAAACTCTGACTTCCCGTGAGAACAAATTAGACATGACAACTATATCCAAGATACACAAGAAATATTACAGCCCAAGACCATAGCTTAGAGTGCAGCTTAAGATGTCAGGCCAGCAGACAGAATGCCTCAGAAGGATACTTGGAGCAGCTTCTAAGGGCAGACACCTCCTGTCAGCTCCTGGGCTGCCAAGTTACTTTCTTGACATGCATGTCAGCCACTGTTCTCTAGAGAAATGTTACTGACACAGCCTTGCTCCCAAAAAGCACGACCACTGCCTCCACACAGCTGGGAATACAGAGAAAAGGCAAAGTTTTCAGAATATTCAGACTTACAGCGTAATCACAAAATTTTCTTTAGGAGACAAAATGGGACAAATCTACTCCACTGCAAGATCAGCTTCTACCTACAGGGATATCTTTTCAGCTTCAAAGAGAAGCACAAGCAAAAACAAGGAGGGATGGAAGAATGAGGCTTAGGGAATGGTGTTACACCAAGGTCACAGCAGCACCCAAAAGCTATCCTTTTCCAGGCCTAAAGCCCATGAATATTGTCAACTGACACATGCAGGCCAACTAGAGTCCATGAGGAGTTCCTATGAAGACTACAGGACCTCCTCTGGTCCAAGCACCACCTTTGCTTTGCTCATTCCCCATCACTGTGACCCCTGAAAGCTCAAAAGTCTTGCCCTCTTCAAGAGCCTCTTCACTTGGCAAGAACCAATGTTGGAGCTAGAGCCAACACTGAAAAGCTGCACGAAGCTGTGCTTCAGTATCACCATCTATGGCACAATAAAAGGGAGCTTCAGGCCGGGGGTAGGAAGCCAGGGTGTAACCAGCAAGGATGTGTTTATACAGTCTACTGGTGCAGTTCCAGCTACGTCTCAGAGCAGCTTCAGAAGTCTGTTCCCTGGCTTTCAGTTAGGTATGATTTTCCTGTAGCACATGCAAATGCAAGTGGTTCAAGAACAAAACCATTATTAAAGAATGCAGAGGAGGTAAAACCCTCACCAGTCAGCAACAGAGCCCTGCACTTCAGTTAACCAATAGCTCTAGAAGGAAACTTCTCTGTGATCAAGCATCAGAAGACAAGCATTATGCACACACCTCCTCAGTAACTGAACTTCCCTTCAGCTGTCTGTTGTAACGCTTATCCAGAGCATTTGGAGGGTCAAAGCACTGGTCATCAGCCTGTCAAGAATTCCCATGCTGTTTCAGTAGTTAGTACTAATGTCAAGCAAGCAAACAAAGCAAAGGCCAAGACCACTTGATATAAATAGAAATAAGAAGGCAAAACTATTAGCTTAGAGATGATATAAAAAACCTAAAAAAAAACCTGAACAAGTCTTTCAGCCTTGTTTAGCTTCGTGTGCCATGCAGCATCACAACAACTCCTGCACAAAGTAAAGAGTGATTGTGCTTCATACAGTTTGTAATACTGCAGGTAGGGTGAAAAAACAAGCATGTAATGTCACACAGCTGTCAAATACACAGAAAGAAGAATGATGGAGGGGCAGAGCAGAAAGCAGAATACTCTGCAGCAATCTCGCAGAAGTAGGTGCTTTCCCCCACTTCCTCATGATACATGCACATTTCCATGATGCTATGATGTGATGACAAAATTTCACATTTTAACCCACTGAATTTAAACATTCAAAACAAATGTAGCTGCTCACGCAGGGAATGAAAATAAGTAAATGCTATTCTAAAGAGGTAGGTTTGTAACAGAATCTGTCTGCAGAGCCATGCAGATTGAAAAAACTAGGTCAAATATTCTGCTATCCAACCTCACTGCTGTTCCTCCCCTTTAGCTTTCAGTAGTTACTGAAGAAATCAATTAATGAGAATGCAACAGACCTGTCATGCAGGTCTCAAATTACTTCTGCCTGGTACATACCAGAGAGGTCATCTTTGCAGCTACAGATGGAAAAGAGAAAAATTAAATTGTTATAGTCTTTCCAATTAACAAATTCTAATCCTAGAGTGTATGTACTCAATGTTCCTAGGGTCCATTAGCAGCCAAACAATGATATGCATTGAAAAATATAAAGGGAGGCAGAGGGACAAGAGGCAAACAAAGGTAGGCTTGAAAGAGGCAAAAATATAGGAATTGCTGTGCTTCCAGCAAATCACTATAGATAGCATCTGCTGCTTTTAATGATGTTTTGCCACAGCTTCATGAATGTACAGTTTTAAAAACCTCATAAATATCTCCATTTTGACATAAGATTTCCAAAGTGTAACTGTAATATTTTTTATATCTGCTAATCACCTGTGTATGTTTTAAAGAATTACCTTTTAGGAAAAAGGACTCTCATACTGCAATTCCTAAATTCACTGTCACAAAGGCACAGGTTTGTTTTTTTTTTCATCTTCATAAAATGTAGGGACCAAGTCAGTTCAATTTCAGCTTACTCACTTTTATTAATTTCTCCCCTTCTGTTGCACAGACAGAAGGTACCCTGTTTCATCATAAATTTAAAACATACCCAAACAAAGAGATACGCAATTCTGTATCACTCAAATCATCAAACAAATCACTCTTCATTCTTACCACATGCCGTATGCTGCCTGACAAGTCACTGCAACGTAAAGAAAGCAGCTTCCTGACTTTTGGCAGTGATGGCCAACTTAACTGGTTTGACAAGCCATGTACCACAACCCTCCCAGGGTTGAGCGCCACAGGATGTTATGCTGACAGGTGAAAGCTGAGGGGAATGCTGGCATGCCCCACACAGGCTGGGTTCAGGAACCGGTCTGGATTCCTACTGGCAAGAGCCTCTTCTAATGATGTGGTGACACTGGCCTGGGACACTGCTTGTGTTGCTGCCTCCCCTGCAAGGGGGACTGGGATACCTTGCTTACAACAGCTGAGGAACTCCAGGAGCAGGAAAGGAGTGACAGGGGCTGGGAACAGCATGCAGGACTGTATCATTAATTTGCTTTGATGGAAATTAAAAGCCATCATGGAATGGGATACTTGCAGATCTGGCTGGCAAAATACACAACTGGTCTCGAGCCTCTTTAGCCCAAATTAATTTCCAAATTAATGGAAATCATCCCAATTTTTCTTTCCACACAAGGGCTCAGCAGAGTTTCAATTACACTACTAAAGCCTTTTTCTCTCATGAGTAAACCCATGACTATCACAGACTACCCAGAAAAGCCATTTGGAGCACAGTGTATAGCTGAGCAGCTGACAACATAGAATGCCTCCTAAATTCAAGAATTCATGGGGGGCCTTTGTCTTTGATGTTTCTTTACCTTTACCCTTCCTGCCTTTGGCTAAATTCCTTTGAAGCCAAGGCTATGCTACACATAAGTCATCTAAATCAGCCCCATCTGGCATTTTTTTCCAAGCTGGATCTTATCTGTAGCAGTCATTGCTGAACTTTCACTGTCTTGGATAATTTTTCACCCTTAACTCAGCAAGCCATAAACAATAACTGCCTTAGTACCTTAGATAAACAGTTATGGAAAACCTGAGGAAAAGGTTTGGAGGTTTCTTTTTGGTTGGCTTGTCTCTTTTTAGTTTCATTTGTTTTTTTGACAGTGACACATTAAGCAGGGGGACCTGCATCTTAGAACTGAACCCAGGAGGACACTTGGAATCTGGATCATATGAGATGCAAAACGCTATTTAACAAGTTCTGCTTGATGTCTACTGAATCAGAAGATAAGTAAAGAAATGGCAGTACTGGGATTATTGAGGTGGGTATGAGGGGCTGAACAAAGCAGAATAGGGAAAACAAGTATTCGTGAGAAAACTGTCAAAAAATATTCTTGAATCACCACACCATTAAGTAGTAGCATCCAGCATACTTTGACTCGCTCCAAACAAAGCAAATATGTAGTTTTGAAGTCTGTACCTTAATGCTTAATCCATATTGAGCAGTGCTCATGCATGATGGCCTAATACACATCTTTTTCTTCAATAAAAATTTGAAGCTTTGTTTTATATTAATCCTTTTAACTCAGGTCAGAGTTATTAGTACAAATACCTGGATTTTCCTAAATTATACTTTGTTTCTTTTAAATATTTTTATTATTTTTTTAATACTGTCCCAGGATGAGAAACACTGTCCAAGATTCAAAAGGGTTTCCCCCCCCCCCCCCCATCCTGTTCAATAGATAAACTGTATAATAATTGGATCAGCTTCATGTGTGGATGTATGATTTCTCGCTCCACAATTCAATCAGAAACTGGCTTTGTTCTTTAAAGACCATTAGCAGAAAAGCATTATAAACTAGGTTTGCTTCCTATGTGAAACAAAGTAGCTTTTTTAACTTTTAAACTACCAGCTGAAAGTACAATGTACTCAAAAATAATGCTGGAAATAACTTTTTCCTGAATTTATTTTAAAAAAAAAACCTACCCAAACCAATGTTTTATATAATTCAATAGAAGCTCTTAAGAACAGTCAAACCGATTAAAGAAAGGTTTTCAATTATTTAAATTCCTTCTGTTAGATATGACTGATATTCTAAACAGAAAGTTAACAGAAGATCTCCCCTATGAAATAGGTGTTTCTCAACAAGGAAATAAGTTTGCAGATTTCTGTCCTAAACCTCAGTTATCGAGAAAACACAGTAACACTCTTTCAGAGAACAGCTCTTGTTCTTTATTGGGTTCTTGCCATAACGAACATCTGCTAAGCCTATAAATTAACTGCTGAAAACATCTTGTGCTTCTAGATGATCCAAGCAGTCATAGCTGTTTCTGCTTTGACTGAGAACATTACCATTTTTCTTTCTCATATAGGCACACAACCCCCCTTCACCGTGTAGCATAAAGCAACAACAATTATTTGGCACTATTTTTAATGTCATAAAATAAACCTTTAGTGCTAATCAAGTCATCAGAGCAGCACACTGCAGGTTGCCCTAGAAGCAGTAATTTTAGTATCATGATAGCCTAAGGTTATGTATGAAAGGTGCTTCACATAGCTGATTGAAAATGTTCTCTATCTTGAAACAAATAATTCTTCAATCAGTCATCTTGGTTTGTCAACAGTACAGTTCAGCACACAGCTGTAACGGGCTCTTTCCAGTTCAAAGAAAAGGCTAGAGTCCACTTCAAAGAACTCTTTGCATGTAACAGTATTTCTCTTATTTTCCTACAATAGGTCCATCAGACTCAAATTTGACCTATTTGCTCCTTTTTCAAGATTTCCCATTCTTCCTGGCTATGTTGACATAATATGGTATGCCACCTCATCTCATTCCCAGCTGCTTTTTCTCTGTTCTTGGAGCTCTCAGTTCAGTAATCAGAAATTGGCTCATTTTAATACTCTTTGTAACTTCTACTGATGGAAACCATCTACCCTAATAAAAGTTTTATACAAATCTCCTCTATTTCCTTTTGGTGTTCCTAGTCTCACTGACCATCCAGGGCTCTGGTGAATCTCACCACAACCTGCCAAAAGGTAACAGTACCTTCATTTTCCAGCTAAACTTGGAGGGTTATTATTGATTCAATTTAGAAAGAGTAGCAAGGGTGCTGTCTCTCCCAAATGGCCGATTCCTGGACGTCATCAGCAAAGATAAATAGGTATCAGTGACATTTTGGGTCACGTTAGCCAGCTGGCATCTCTCTTCTTTCTTGTTTGTAATCTGTGTTCATTAAAGATGCTGCAAGAAGGTGAGGGTTGTGTCTGGGCATGCTACACCCTTCCATGTGGAAGAGGATTACAGTGATACAAACAATATGGCTTTTTACTGCCTACTTTAAAAAATAAAAATTATAATTCTTCTTAAGAATTTTCTGATCTGTTCCATGTACAACTTGAGGCAGACATATCGCAAATACATCCAGTCTCTTCTTTTCACAGGATACTAGTACTCCCACATACCTTTGAAATTGGAAATGTATCTAAGGGGAGTAGTTGCAAATGCACATTGTTTCCAATGAAAACAAACAAATGGGCAAGGCTGGTTACACCTCATTCCTCGCAGGTGCAGGCACATGCATCATGGTTAGGTTTTCCCCCTCTCTGTATCATTAGTCTCATTCTCTTCTTCCAAACTCCAGAAACACCTGTCTGCTCCTTCCAATTCTACTTCTCTGCCTCATTCCCACCTCTGGTCCTCAGCCTCTTCATTAACATTTTTTACCTAGCATGTACAGGAGGAATTTGGGAAGTAATTAATTCCCTACATTTTAAGTTCCAATTAAGCAACAAAAGATATTGAAGAGCAGGAGATTGTCACACCACAAGCTATGTGGTTGCTGCACTGTATCTCCACAAAAATTATTTGCATTACTCACACACATGAGGGGGTTGACTTGTCATGATCTGTCATTTCAGATGCAAATATTTATTGATGGCACAAAAGTATTTTAACTTTTGTTTTTATTACTCATTATTTTAACACCATTAGCTGAGAGGCTTTGGAACACTAAAACCACTCAGCCTGTTCTGCAGTAGGGCCAAAAAAACTTACATTCTATCACTATTTCATTACACCATAAATAATCCAGCTGCAGGATCAAGATCCAAAACTAAAACTATGAGCTGAGAGCTGAAGTACACTGTACTATTGCCATAAATAAAGTAAACCAAGTCCTTCATTAAAATTATGACATTACAGGACAACAACTTTGTAAACACTAATGTTTTTATATTCCATCCTACGTAACATTCAGGTGTCCAAAAGCAAGAGTAAAATACAGATTTTAATGCATTCCAAAATTTATTTATTTTTATTCAAATAAAAAGGGCATGTCCCTTTGGTATAGAGCACAGCCATACAAAGCAGCCCTCCTCACGGATCTTCATGCCAAGGGTTATACTGTGCTTTTATAGAAAAACATCAGCATTTCTTTCTGCTCATTTTTGAGCTTTACACAGCCCTAATACACACAGCCAGCTACACAGCCATCATATTACTCAACCCTTTCTCAACTGTTCATATGCAGCAAGTTCCCTTCACAGACTTGCATCTCAAAATACCCCTTTGGAGCATGCAAATATATCATCATAATCAACACTATTACTATTTTTTTTTCAATACAATTTTTGAGGTAAGGAATAAAGAGGGGAAAAACCCCAACTCTGTGCATGACTCTTCTGGGCACATTGTAAATGGATGGCAAAGCAAGACAGTACAATTAAAACCAAGATAGTTTGACAGTTTGTATCATCTTCCTGCCACAGAGTATTTCTTATGTTTCTTTTAATTAATATGCTACAAAATTTCCAGGCAAGACAAAATTGAAGATGGTATTGTTAAGTAAGAATAGCTAACTCCAACTGCCACTAGAGCTTATAGCTACAAATGCCTTTTTTCAAGATCTGAGTTCTTCCACAAGTTCTCCATGTTTTGTAGTTACCAAAGAATCATAGAATGGTTTGGGTTGGGATGGACCTTAAATATCACCTAGTTCCAATCCCCCTGCATGGGCAGCAACACCTCTCACTAGATCAGGTTGCTCCAAGCCCCATCCAACCTGGCCTTAAACACTTCCAGGAAGGCATCCACAGCTTCCCTGGGGAACCTGCTGCAATGTCTCACCACCCTCACAGTGAAAAATTTCTTCCTAATGTATAACCTCAATCCACCCTCTTCCAGGTTCTTGTTCCAGGTTTCTCCTCATCAAAACAGGAATGAGACTGATAAATGGCATTTCGTTAAAAGTGGACACTTTGTACAGTTGATGGCAACTGTCAGTTGCCCCACTGGGGCCTTAGCCTTATTTAAGAGATAGGGAGAAAAATATGCCAGAAAATTCAGGTGTGAAGATGAAGTTTTCCATCTTTATTCTTCCCATCTATCCTCATACATCCTAGCCACAATTTGAAGTTTTGTGATTGATAACTGCTCTTCTGTGGGCAAAGCTGAGGAGGAACATTTGTCAAGCCTTAACTTAAAGAGACTTTGATTAAAGGGGAACTGTAAGAAAATATAGGGTGGATCCAGTGTGCTCCATTTTCCTCTTAATTATACAAGCCTCATTCAGAGGCTTCTTTATGTCATTCATTATAAATAAATACCTGCAGTACTACCAGGCAAGACAGAAAGCACCCCACTGTGAAGCAGGCTGGGAGACTTGTTGGGACCATCTTTGAGGTCATCACTATAAACTATTTAACATCCAGATATACACACACCTCACCCAGGTGTACTCTTTAAATCACAAAATCACCACACGTGGAACAAACAGCATCATCATTAAGGATAACACTTTTCCATTTGTGGGTACTCAACAGAGCTCTTAACAGATGCTTACATTGTAACTCTGGCAGTGACCACAAATAAAGAAAAATGAAATTCTAAAAAAATAATTATATCTGTCTATGTATCTCCATTATTTCTACCTACATGTTCAGATCAAATGGCTTCTGCTTCTCAATTACTAAACCAGTAATCAGATGGCTACACACGGCCATACATAATGACATAAAATTTCTGATCTTTCACACATGCTATTTTGATAGCTATTAGCTTTTATGCTAATTTAACACCAGAACTTAGGAGAAGCTAATTTCTAATTTGTATTGCCAGAAGATCAGGTTCAGGACTTTGTGAGTAAATAAATAAAGATTTATATTAATCCTCAACTGGTATAAATCAGTCTGACCACCCTCAAACAATGATTTACACCACCAACAGACCTTACCAGTCTGATAATCAAGTAAGTCTGTGTGCCAAGGATCTCTTTATGCGTGTAATACATTTTCACAAAATTAATGCACTATTTCAAGGCTTTTCAAGGCTACTCCAAGAAAAAAAGCTCACCTGATGTATGGACTCCAGAATGTTTAATAGGAACTGTAGGCATTGGGCAGGAGGCATCCAAATCCCTGACCACAGTCATCTTATTTTTCTCATACAGGACTTAGGATCTACTGGCCCATATGCAGCAAGCAGGCCCAAAGCTTTGGGAGAGATTCACAGGAGCCCCAGGTGAAGTTCGTACAAGTGTGAAAGAGAAGACCAGAGGCAAGTGATAACAGCTAGATTACAAAGACCATTTATATATATATGAAGATTAACTAACCTAGCTTTTTATTTGGAACCTCTACACAGAACTGTATCAATGAGATCTGCCTTTGTATGCCACCAACAGCTCTGCAGAACAGCGAGCATAGACAGGCAACTCTTATTCAAAGGTGTGGGGGGGAATCAACAAGAGGGCAAATGAAAAAAATAAGATGGGAGCAGATGAAGGGCAATAAAACATATGGCCCACACAGAAGAGGAGACAAAGCTCAGAAATACACACAGCAAGAAATACTAGAATAAATCTTAATTGTAATTAAAGCACGAGACACGCAAGGGAAATTTATTTTGTGATGGGGACACAGCTGTAAGATGAAATGTGAGAGAGAGGTAAAGTGTCAGGAATCACATGCTTTGCCCCAAACCAATGCATTATTTTTGAATCATTAATAGGCAGCTTCCATAGAAGATCTGGAACAATCAGAAACCTAAATTCTAGCTGCATTCATAGGGCCCTGATGCTTCAAAGATGTCATCTTTTGAGTTATAAATGAAAGCACAGTAATAAAATATAAACAAACCCACAAAAAAACCCCCGCACCACCACTAAATTGTGGTTAGTATTTCAAGCTCTAAACCACTTTGGCATTATGCTCGAGTTACCCCAATCAGGAAAAAAGGTACAACACAAGTAATGCTGTGGCAACGAACACAAAATGCTATTTTCTCTTCAAACTCTGAAGTCAGCTCTCAGTGGAAAAGTGAGCAAGATGAAGCAGTGTTCTTCCATTTCTGATAGCACACTTTTCATCTTGACATCTGAAGGTAAATGCCAGGGTAGAGGTTTGAGCTCTTGGCATGATTCCTAGCAAATCACCAATCTATTTTCAAGAACATCAACCCATTCAGAGATTTTTTTTTTTTTTTCAAAAAAACCAAAATACAAAACAAAACCACAACCAAACTTTCTGTACACCATGCATACAGATACAAACTGAATAATTCTTAAATTAAGAGATGGTCAAGAATACATGCTTCTGGAGGCTGGAAATGCTACAGAGATTTCATTTTTATCTCTCCATCGTTGTCTTGTAACTAAATCCATTTATCAGAGCTGGCTGAAAGTCAAGACGTCTGTTCCTGATGAAATTTGACATTTCAAAATTTACATTTAATTCCAAACTGGACAAAACCCAAGTATTTTTCACATTTCCTATAGATACTCTAGAAACCAAGAATTCCACCTTAGCATATACAGGAGTTCCTTTTAGTTAGGATATACACTGTATTTCCTCTGTCAAATATCAAACTGTTTCATTATCATACCTGTCATAGGTAGAGGAGGCCCATACCTATTTATTGATTTATATCCCATCTGCTCATATGCCAGACTACGATAAAATCGAAAGACCCATTCTCCAGCAAATAGAAAATCTAGATGTCCATTCAATCAAGTGTTGTGTTCTCCCCTAATTAAGTTTATCCTGCAGGCTTACAGAGAACTTCAACCTAATCCTCACCTGTCCAGGTTTCCAATACAGTTTACATAATTCATTGACATGTAGGATCCCAGGAGCCTCTTTGGAACCCTGCACTGTGAAAACATGTCATTTAGTGAGGATTATGATTTCGCAGAATCACTGAGGTTAGAAGAGATCTCTAGAGATCACCAGATCCAGTCCCCCACTCACACAGCACAGTCAACTAGAACAGGACTGTACCCAGCAGCTTTTTTGAATATCTCCACAGATGGAGACTCCACAGTCTCTCTGGATAACCTGCCCCAGTGTTTCACTAGCATTCCAGGAAAAGGTTTGTTCTCATGTTTAAACAGAATTTCCTGCATATCAATTGCTTGTTGCCTCTTGTCCTTTCTCTGGATGCTACTAAGAAGAGTTTGGCTCTGCCTTCTTTACTCTCCCTCTCAGGTATTTGTATGCACCAATAAGATACCCCTGAGCCTTCCCTTTTCCAGACTGAACATTCCCAGCTCTCTTAGCCTCTCCTCTTATGTCAAATGCTCCAAACTCTTAGTCATCCTAACAGCCCTTCACTGCCCTCACTCCAGTATGTTCATGTCTTCTACAGGAGAGACCAAAATTGGACTCAGCACTCCAGACATGGCCTCACCATTGCTGAGTACAGAAGAATAATCCCTACCCTCAACCTGCTGGCAATTCTTTCCCCAGTGCTGCTGGTGCATTTCTGGCTCACGTTCAACTTCTTGTTCACCAGCACTCCCAGGACACCATTTGCAAGTCAATTTGTCATAATCATGTCAATGCAATCGCTGCAAAGTTAATTTAGCACAATGGGTGTTGTAATCCTGGGGAGCATTTGGCTCTGGACCTGTATGTTCAGGCTTCTCTCAGATCAGTTCTCTCCCTTCTCTCCTACTACGTGTGTGGGACAAGTTGACAGATAATTATCAACCACCCAATTACCACCCAATTATTGCTTCAATGCATAAAACCCACATTCTTCTTTGCGGTCCAACCACTTGCTTTTCTTTTTCTCAACAGCTCCTTTCTAACAGGATACCTGTAAGAGGAATAAATACACCCAACTGGACCTGATGGTCTTGTCCAGCAGCATGCTTTGGACAACCACAAGTAGTAAACAGCAGAAGTTCAAGAAAATGTAAAGGGCAACTGCAGAAAAGCTTGTCAACTTGCACATTTCCACTCATAACCTAAAACTTTGTTTTCAACAAAAGAAACTGGTCTCACCAGTTGCAAAGGGGATTCTGGTCTTGAAGACTCACTAGTTTCATCTGCTACAGCAGTGCCCAGGAAATCCACAGCCCTGGCAGTCAGCTAATGACAGGCTGGAGCCCTCCAGCTCCCCAAGTAAGCAAGTCTCCTCCTGGTTGAGAAGTATGTCAGAGGACCTCACCACCACCAGTTCACCCACTGCCCCCAAAATTTCTAGGCTCACTTTCATTTCATGAAGATTAAATTTGGTCTGTTTTGTCACACTGTAATGCCTGCAGGTTTAGACTAGCCCTCCATGTGTATACTGCCCACCCATAAAGTTTCACCTGTTGCCATATCAAGGCATTTCTGTACTTCTTAAGGAATATATCCTTGTTTGGACTGTCCCCTTCACAACAGCACATTTGTCTCCAGTTATGTGGACCACTGCATTTCTGTCAGCAACAGATACATCACAAGTCACAAAAGACACAAGCAAAAAGAAGCACAGTGCATATTACAATGTGACATTCTGATCTTCTATTCAAATGACTCCATTTTGTGATCAGCAACTGCTTTTGAGTAATCAGGGTCTCTTTACTCTGCACTTTCCAAATAAGCAATTCCCTGCTAGCACATGAAAGCCCGGGCAGTTATGCTCATTTGTACCATTTGCCGCAGTAGGAAGTATTGGTGAAAAAGCAGATTTCATAGTTTCAAGTTCTGTGTGACTAGGAGGTGTCAAACATCATAGCAAAGTACCAGCTGAGAGTGGCCTCTGCTTCCACCCTCTACTCAGTAAGGATGAGGGTCCCAGGGTTGTAGTAAATGATAGTCCCAGTGGAAGTTCAGGTATCTACACAACGTTGTACAGAACAGAATTCAGTCAGCAACCGAGCTAAATAGGGAGTGAAGAGGTCCCGATTCCAGAGTGAGAATTTCAGCGCAATTTCTATCAAGACTTTTTCTGCTTCTGCTTGCAGAACTCAAAACCAAGTTTATCTCAGAAAACAGCACACAGGCAATGAGTAGATGTGATGACATCACATGGAATAAACAAAAAGAGCCACTTCTTCCTCTGGGTCATCCCATTAGTTAAAAATAGAGCACCTATCTTGTTACAAAGGACAGACAAATACTACTGCACACACAAACTCCCAAACAGCCTTAGGAATTGAAGATTTTATGTCAATGAACATCCTCTGGGCTCTAATTTCTGGTTTTTGCACCCATGTAACTATGTCAGCTACATTTTTTTTTCCATATAATACTATGAGTTATCCTCTCCCATCCCTACAGAAGAAACCAAGACAAAGAAAAGGAAGCTTTTACTGCATTTACACTGGGAAAAAATGCAAGTGATCTAGATATATTGCATTAACAATCCTAGTGTAACCTAGTGTGAGCACAAAGAAGGCTTTTCATTATTTCAGACCAAACATTAAGGGCACTAATAACACGAAAATGAGGTTTAGGTTAGTGAATGTGAAAGATATTTCATTATACAAGCTAGGTTGAGAACCTTAGCATTGTGTTTCTCCCCATGCAGAAGGTACTTTGGATTACTAGTCAATATATAAATACACATGTATCTTACATATTATAAAATACACAACATGGCTTACTGGATGTTTTGCTTCTTTACAGCTCTTAGACATTCTTAGTAATTGTACAATTACCTTGAGATTTAAAATTTGATTATGCTACATCAGTAACAGTTACACAGGGCTTCACAACTGCTCAGCAATATGAATGCTTACCCACGGCAAAATTTCCAATTATGAGAGACATTAACTACATAGAAGAAAGAAAAAAAATTACACTTTACTCTCTGCTTTTTGTATAGAAACCACAGCTTTGTGTTACAGGTTCACTGGCATTATGAATCCATCTCTAAGATTATAACTGGCTATGTTAAATACTCCAGTTCTCCCACCTTCACCACAATTTGACTCACAGAGGACAGATCTCAGCCCATCTGATTGTCAGAAACTTTGCTCACATTAAATCAAGACATTAGTGATTCCTCCTTTTTCAAGTCATCACAGACCCACACATTTCACTCCCTTTCCTTTGACCTGGATGCCCATCCCAGCAGAATCCCCAAAGTCTTGCCCAATGAGAGAAGGAAGTCACTGCTGTGGGAAAACCACTGAGAATAAAGCTGTTACATTAACACCTCCAGGGAACTGTTGATACACATCACACCCATCTGACTGTCCATACAGTGCCAAGTACAGACTTAAGCATACTGCTGATTATATAAGGTTACTTATGAAAGCTACATACTTTTAATGCTGTAATTTTACCTTTGTTGTAAAAACTCCAAAGCCACCTTGAGACAGGCACAGAAACCTCAAATGCTAATTAACTGTCACACTACTGTAGGCGTGGGATATTTAACAACTTTTGGGAAAAATAAAACATAAATATGGTTAAGTAAGCACTGTTCAGCTCAGGCATCCCCTTCCTCTCTACCTTGCTGACAGAGAACAAAGTTAAGGGAACAGATTTCCCAACATGTTAAGTTACTAAATACTTTGTTTGGACTACTGAGACACTGGTCTGCAGATATGTAGAAAGAGAAATGAATCAGAAGTTAATTTTCCAAGAACAATTTCTTAGCAAATGCCTGTTAATCAGCAGAAGAGACAGAAGTAAGAGGAACTAAAAGAGCCACAGACAATTTGGATCCAACTGTGCAGTTACAGGAATCCATGCAGGAACCAAATGGGTGTCTCTAGCAGTAACTGGAACCTGCACTCAGACAAAACCCCACTAAAAACAGTTCTTCCCCACTAATAAGACTTCCAGTACCCTCTAGTGACCTGCCACCAAAACCTTTTACTCCACCTAAGCTTTGGTTTGGCTGTCATACTTCCATCATGTGGACATCTTAGAAATCAGTTTTAACAGAGCTCAACACATATTTCCCATTTAACTTCCAATTTTTAGATTGGCAGTAATGTGCATCTATTAATAGTAAGCATTTTACCTATTCTGCTTTCTTTTAAAGGAACACCCTCAGCTTACACCTGAACACACAACTACAGTACACAACATAGGTGCGTAGCAGCCAACGAAGCCACAATCACAGTGGGTGAGCACACACAGCACTGGTCAGAGCTGGCAAGACAGTGTTCCACCCATGCCAAGACAGACAAAGGCTCTCCAGGTAAAAACTATCGTTTTGTTGTGAGGTATCTACTTGTTTTAGCAGCCAAAGCTACAACACTACAACCATATGAAAAAAACCTGGAAAATATAAATGATAGAAAATTAATAACTAATGAAAAGAAACAGGATAGTACACTCAGTGAGACATACATTTACTTTAAAGCTTTTCACTGTTAATGCTCTATCGATACTATTTTTAAAATAAATTGGTTTAAAGTTTAAAAGAAATTTCTTTTCCCAGTATTTTCTTTACATCACCCATGTCTTGTCATAGGAAGTTACCAATTTTAATGGACTATTCAATTTCAATGGAACTATGCATTTATTACACAGTAATCAAGCAAAGAAAGACCTTATAGGTCACCCTATGAAAAAACAATTATAAAAAAAAAGAGAAGTGAGGCAGTTGTCAGTGAACACATGTATCCACTTACACACAAGTTAATTATACTTGAACAATCAGATTTCACAAAACATGGGCAATACAAACAGGTTTTGATAGAAATAACTAATATATATATATATATTTATGAGCAGTGGCTTGATCTTTCCCCCATTCAAGTCAAAGACAATCCTTTGATCAGTGACAGCAGGTCCAGTCACTTTTGCTCAACCTACTTTACTAAAATCCTCCACATGAAAAATCACAATTATACCATGCCACGTGGATTACTCCCACACTAATCAGCCCAATCCTACTCTCACAGAAGAGTTTTGCAATTGATTTGAAATTAGAAAGAAAAAAATAAGTAATTGTTAATAAAACATCTTGGGAGGTCTCTCACTTACTGAATATAAGAGAATTATGAAAACATACTGATTTTCTCATCTGTGTAACTAACACTTAAAATACAGTGTATTGCAAAACCAAAAATTAATTCAATTGAATGAAGAAAAATAGCCAGAAGGAGTGGATACAGACTGCTAAATAATCAGAGTAGCTTCTGTAAGGCTAACAACAGCTGACAAAACTAGCAGAAAGAATGTGATTCTAAGTTTAGGCTGAAATTGTCTTCCTGACTAGCTGTTCCTCCACCTCAACAGGCTTTGCTGTGAAGTTCAGATGGCAAGAGATACAACATAATACACCCACTTTCAGCACCTGAAAATACACATTGTACAGACTGCAAAGGGGAAAAAAAAACAAACCACTAATGATTTGACATGATCTAAATAATTCTCAGCACTCAAATTGTAACTATATTGCAAATTCAGGTAAGCGTGACCACAAGTTTTGCTGTAATTTTCTATAAATCTGTAAAGCAACACAGAAGTTAACAATGGCCCACCATAGCTTATTTCTCAAAACAAACAGGTTCCTCTCAACTAAGTAATGAAAACAGCCAAATTTTTCATAAACCAACATCCCAAGTGCGATATTCTAACAAGAGCAAGGGAAAGCTGAGAAGATGCACAGTGCTACTTGGCAGATGAGCTATTTTATAATTTTTTAATAATCTTTATTGCCTTTCTCTGGCATATGGTAACTATTGGGCTTCCCTTCTCTTCCTTGACTACCCAAATGGCATTGCCTAGGAAGACAGCACTGAAAAAACAGAGGTGTTGACAAAGCGAATCACTGCTTTGTTCTCTGCAGATGGAGGGAAAACCACCTTCAACAGGCTGCACGGAACCGTGCACAAGCAACCCACTTGGCTTCAGCTGCCGCCCTGTGACAGGTGGTCTCTGTTAAATACTTGACAGGAAACACAGAAAATAGTCCCTGCTGACCAATCACTACTTTGACACCTTGTATTTAAATATACGTATGTAAGTATTTACAGGTTTATAAACATGTTTTTTAACTGAACAGTATCAAAGATCGGCGACTTTGGTTCAGCGATGAACAGCATCTAGAGCTTTTCTTCACCGAGATCCTACGCCCTGACAGCACTCGGAGCATCTCCGATGCACGGCGCGAACTCTTCACACTGCAAACACACGCACGGACCGGGCAGAACTCGGCTCTGCCCCGCAGCAGCGCCTCCCCCCCCCGGCTCACCCCACCTGCCCTTCCCACCTGTGGCCCAGCCGGGCCCGCCGCCTCGGGCCGAGCCCCGTCCCGCGGCGCAACGCGCCCCGCGGCCTCGCAGAGGGAGCGCGGCAGCAATGCCTTCGCCGCAGCTCATCCTCCAGAGCGGGGCCCTGCGGTGGGGACACGGGCAAACTCTCCTGCTGGGACAGTTTCCCGCCCCGGCCCGTTCCCAGCGGCGAGGGCCACGCTCCTCGGGGGGCCTTCCTCAAGGGGGGCGGGCAGACCCTGCCGGAGGGGCCTGCTGACCCCGCCACCAGCGCCGGGCCAGGGCTCCGCGGCCACCGCAGGTGGAGGGAGCGCTGCGCCCATGCCCGGGCAGACCTCGCCTCCTAGCGCCCGCGCCGGGCCGCGCTGCGGGCAGCGGGAGCGGAGCGCCGGCTGCCGCGCCAGCCCCTCCACCTTCCTGCATCGGGCCCGCTACGTGACCGACTGAGGAGGGAGCGAAAACATAAAAGCCCGGCAAGGTGGTCAGAGAAGCGGCGGCGGGAGGAGGACGCTGGGCAGCCAAGGTCCCCGGCTGCTCCTCAGCTGCTGCGGCCGCCACCAGCCGCGCGGCCCAACCCGTCCCGCTGAGCCCAGCGGCGGCGCGGACGGCCCCCGTTACCTTTCGAAGAGCAGCCGGATCATGAAGATGCAGAAGGCCAGGGGGAAGGCGAGGTAGAGGTCCTCCGCCTGCGGGAAGGCGGCTTCCTCCGTGCTCTGCAGGTCCGCCCAGGTGACGTTGTGAGGCAGCCAGAACCGCTCGTTCCAGAACCAGGCGAGGATCCCTGCCATCTTTCCTTTGTCTGCCGCGGCGCCCACCGCTCCGCTCCGCTCGCCGGCCTCCCTCGCCGCGGCGAGGCGTGTTCGAGCGGCTGCTGAGGGAGAGGAGGCTGGAGGCTGCAGGCGTGCGCCAGCCCGCACCGCGGATGATGCTGCCGAGGGGTGCGGCACGACACGCCAGCTCCCCGCCCCGGCCGCCCGGCGGGGGCAGCGGCCGCCCCGCCTGTTCCCCGGCCGCGCCGGCCCCCATTGGCTCCCGCCCGCGACCCACCGCCCTCCTCAGGCGGCCCCGCGTCTGGTCCCGCCGGGCGGCCAGAAGCAGCCTGCACTTATCCCCTTTGCCCTTCCAGAAAAATCCCCCCAAACGCTGAACCAGAAATTACGCGGCCCGAGCGAGCGCGGATCCCGTCCTGGGGGCATTCCCGGCAGCCCAGGCTGCCCGCCGCAGCCGCCTCAGCGACAGACCGGCCCGGCGGCTCCGCGCCTTGTCACCCAGCCCGGCCGCCGCGCCCGCCCGGCCTCTCCTTCCCGGGCTCCCGCCACTCAGCCGGGCTGGCCCGCCGTGCGGAATTGCCGGGCTCCCGGCGAGCGTGGAAGGGATGATGCCTGATTTAAACAGGTAGATGGCAGCAACAAAAAAAACACCTTTTACCTCACTCCGCACCGCTCACGAACCGGCATCGGCTGCCTGCGGCCGGTCCCCACGCGAGTCACCCCGCCAGGGCGCTGCGCTCTGCCCTCCTGTGAGGCGCTGGAAAGAGCGAGGCTGCCCGGAGTGAAAGGACCCTCTGAAGCATCCAAGGACTTAACCTGCATGCACGTACAGCAAACAGGTGTAAATGAGGCATGGAAAGGTGTCCGAGTGTGCACCAGTCATCAGCAACGAAACAGGTTAGGACTGTGGCTTTGTGCTCCCAGTTAAAAAACAACGAAAACAAAACCAAAACCAAAACCAACCCTTTTGGTCTTTACGTAGATTTTTACTTTCGGTTCCTTGTCTCACTGCCCAGTTCCGTTAGAGACAAGCTGTGAGAGGAAAATTGTAATTGTATCCACTAGACTTTACAGGAGAGGTGACTAGCAGGCTTTAGTGTAGCTGTAACTGCTGGATTATACACGTGGGGGTCTAGGCACACACAAAATGACTTCAAGTGGTAGTTATACTGTTCCTGTAACATCACCGTTTTGTCTACCATGGCTCACTTTATTTTAGATGGCTTCAGTTTTCTCCCCTGTATCATCACGCGTTCCAGCTGGCTGCTGAACACTAAGAGATACTGACTTCTGCACATGCCATACTTCAGAATTTAATCATCCTGCCTTTAAGTTTTCTGCTAGCTTGCTCTTTTCCTCTCACTGACTGCTTGCTCTCACGTAGATCCAAACACACAAAGCAAAGATTAAAAATAAAAATGAGCAGTAGTTAGACATTGCTTTAAGGTAGAGTTGCTGTAAGTAGTGGGACACATAAGACATTGGTTGATCAGGACAGTGTTCCAACAGCTATTGCAAAAATTGCAGAGAAAATCAGCATGCTGTTTAAACTCAGATGTTTAGCACAGAAATGCCATTTGAAGTTTTTGAGCACTACATTCATGCTGCAACTATGGCTCAAGTTACAAGCTCATAACAAAACCTCAGAGGCTTCCTCGAATGATATTGACAGTGATCTTTCCTACTGGGGGAGTGTCTCAAAAGCAGCTTTACTAGTTTACAGAGGGTAATAGCCCACTGCTTTTATCTGCCGTGGTTTATTTATCCATCTGCTGTCAACAGGAGCATGTATCACAACTCTAAGCTGCTTTGAGTTTTGTAATGTGTATTCGTTAGGACAAATGAGTCTGTGCTGTATTGCTGGCCACCTGGAGGAGTTCCTCCACCAAAGTGGGAAAAGCTGTAGCAAAACCTTTTTAAAACACTGATAAAGAGTTGAAAGCAACCAGCCAATTTTTTTATCCCAATTCATCTGGAGTAATTTTGGAGAAGCACCAGGCCTACGTTCAGGGAACTGCCATCAGACTCTAGGCCAGTTCATTTAATGGTCCGGATAGCACAGGTGCCAACAACACAATCCCATGAGACTGACTTATTCTTACCCAAATCTGAACTGGGTTGTCCAGAGCAGAAGAGATAGCTGTGGCTGATGTGTGCAAACATAGCAGTGCCAGACCCATTTCTGTAGGTCCAAATCATTAGGCTACTAATGCCTAGCAGTAGGGTCAAGAACTGCCTGGGTGTTGCATGACTGAATGACTGATCTGCACCATCCTGGGGAGGGTGGAGAACCCTGGGCTCTGGGAAAGCAGCAGCACGAGGCATAGCCCTGAGCTGTCTTTCTTCTGACATGTCTTCTACCTTCTGGTCCCAGCAGCTGTGGGGACTGCTAGTTTCTTGTGCTGCTAGTTTTGCCAGCTTCTCTAATAATTTCTCCTAAGAAGTAAAATCACACTAACAGAGCAGCAGTCCTAATTACAGAAGCTATGCTGGGCCAGCCAGATCAGTCCTGACTCCTGCATGGGGTTGTATTAGTCTGACTATCCAGTCTGGCTTTATCCAATTACCAAACAATGTACCCTGAATTCAAATCACTAGCAGAGCTCTGTGTAATAGTGCTTAAAATACATCAGCACAGTAGGTCTCCCCAGGTTACATCACTTCACAGCCTTCTAAATTTTTTATCTTGGCAAACAAGCAAGTTCTGTCACTTGGAAAGTGACAAAATTACAATGTGACTAATTATAATGGTAATTAGTTCAGCTGTAATGAAAAGATGTGTGGACAACTAGCTCTAGCTGAAAGAGAGGTTTACAAGCCTTGGGAGTGGTTGTGCTTTGTGCTGAGTTCCAGCTGAAGTCAAGACCTGAAGAGAACTGCTTTATGAAGACCGGTCAGAAGGAGAGGAGGAAGCAGGAATCACTTGAGTCGCTGTATGTTTCCATGCTTCAGTTGTCTTCACTGTTCACTTTTGTTTGGCTTCCTGCTCTAGATTTTCAGGAAAGTGTGCCAAAATGTATATCCTCGTTGGGATAGTCATAGTTCATTTCAGTTCACTGAGCTACCCAGGCTCACGCTACACTGAACTAGGCCCTTTACAAACTATGGTAAGGGTAGTCAGAATCTTCTGCACCAATTTTAACTAAATTATCCTGAAAGAAAACTTATAATGAGGCTCTTAGCATAGGCAGATGGCTGGAAAAAGTGCTGGTTTTCTCTCCAATTAGATATATTACATTACATTTCAACTAGCTTTTAAGAAATATCCACTTTGTTCTTATTTGTGGCCAGGTTTGGACTATAGAATGTCATTACAGTTTACTTAGCAAAGGAACTGTTCAAACTTTCAAGTGGTTAAAATCAACTGTTTTGGGTATTGGCCAGTGTGGAGCTGCATGGATCTTGTCTTACCAGCATCCAGAGATGCTTCTAGGAACTGCAGACTTTCAGTAGCCAGGCCTTGTTTCCATGCTCGGTGAAATCTGTGCAAGAACTGAACATATCGTTATGCCTGATTCAACAATGAACATGCAATCTGGAGTCTGTGCCAGCTTTATGTCGTCTGTGATGGGACAGACAATACCTGATCCTCCATGCAATGTGAGTGCTAATCTGGCATAAAAAGCCAGCTACAATGCTAAGCAGTCACACTCTTTACAGGAAATTTGCATTGCCAGTGTGAGCTTCTGCCACAGCAGCACCTCCCATCTCATGGCTGCAAACTGTGCTGCAGTTCTGGCAGCCCAGGAGTTACTGTCTTACCAAACCACCATCCTGAGAACTCCAGAAATTACTGTCAGAACTAACCTATTTAAATGATAGCTTCCAAGGTAATTATATTCTGCCCTAGACAGAATATAATTCTGGACATCTCAGTTTTTTTCTTGAAAGCTCTTTAACATAACTGTCACAATGTTATATATTGTCTGGTAGTACTTTGTGTTCACACATGAATGAAGCCAATGGTATTTGGTTTGAAGACTGCACATAGATGTAAATTATTAATCGCCTAGGAACTACATTACGGGTAACTTGCTGGCAATAGATTTGTATTTTCTAATTACGTAGTTTTAAACATCCTCCTTTTAAATTTCACTGCACTTACTTCACAGCTGTGCAGGAAGAGCTGGGTGGATTTTTTTTTATTTTTTTTTTCCCCACCAAAAATTTGTGTGGCTTGACTGAAGCCACCACTGAATTCATGCCAAATTTATCAAATTAGCATTTTATTTCCCCAAATAATCAAATATATTATTCTGACATTTTCAAAAAAAAGCATTCATTTTTTAGTTTGTAATAACACTGCAAGAGTAAGGTTATTTCACTTTTTAAGTCAATTGGAAGTAAAATATAAATCAAAGGATTGGATAAAATCAGACCCATCTTAGTTGTACAACACAAATATGTCTTTAAAGCTCTAGGTAGTCTTTAAAGATTCCTTTAGCTATACTGACAGTGGTAAGGCTCTCAGGATTGTAGGTCGCATATTATTGCACTTAATCAGGTAAGTGAAAAAGGTACCAGAAAACTGGGCTTAAAACTCAATAGGGCACACTCCCTGCTGGGGTAACTCTGGCACTGCTTATGCTCTACAATGAACATAGCTTACTGTGACCTGTAAATACAATCACAACTCTGCAAAAGGAAGCTGACACACCATCTTATCTCCTCCCTGTTACAAAGTATAGCTATTCCAGGCACTGACACAGTAAATTAGTTAGGTATGGCTTTAAGCATTTCCTGAATTGGAAATATAATACTCTTCTTCTGTTTTCTCTGGAGTTGTAGAGAAGGAACACAGAGAAAAACAATTCAAGGTTTCAGAGCTTTGTTTCTGTCGCCATGTATGTTCTCTCTTTTGCAAGTTTGTGCTGGAAAACTAATCCACAGAAAATAAGAGGGTTTTCTTCTAGTTATGAGAAAGTGATTGCTTTTATTCCTTCCGTGAAAACAAAAAGCACCAATTTACTTCGTATGTCAGATGGTGTATGTAGGTACTATATTATTATCTAAAACAGTTAAATATATTGATTAAATGGTATATTTAATCTTTAGCTACTGTAATAATTTCACCTTTTGTAGTGGGCTACACTCTTATTCAAATTAGTGGCTGCAGCTCGTTTGTATTCTCCAGAGCCTTTGTCTCTCCCTTGACACCAAAAGATGTCCCTCACCCTGCTGAGTCAGCTGGGCAACCCAGACTGATAGCTGTTTTTTGTCTGGGCACAGCAACATGGACAAACCAGCAAAAAAATCTATCCAGTGTTTTGTCATTTCTTCAATATATTCTCATCCCCAGTGCCTTTTTGGGATAAGTACTGGTTTGTCTAGCCACTGTCTTTTTTATTAAAAAGTGTACAGATTTACAGATGTCAGTCCAAGCATCCAGCAGAGGAGCCAAGGGGGTTTGTTCACCCACTTGTCAGTCTTACCTTATACATAAATAGGAAGGTTGCACAAATAATGTAATATAAACACAGAGTAAAAATGACCATGTTGGTTTGTGCAGTAGAACAGTAAGCCTCCTCATCTGGCAGTAGACATGTAGAGGAATACAAGTTAATTTGTCCCAAGCTGTGCTAGTAAAAGAGAGGACTCATCTCAACCATCCCTCCTGTACCCACCCAACATGACAGATGTGATTTGCAGTGTCAGAGCTGACCTCACTCTTCTTCTGTTTGCAGTAAGGGAAAGAATCTGCACAGAATTTAGTGTAATCTGTATAGTTAATGTTGGGCACACCTGAAAAATCCACACTAAATGCAAACTGAATACAAACGAACCAAATGACTACAGAAGGTCCTCATCCGGAAGAGCTGGATTGCCAGTTTGTTACTAGACCATAAAAATTCACAGCAAATAAGCTGGTGTAGTCCTACTGATGCTGCACAGCATCTCAATGCTAACCATTTATCTCTAAAGGCTCAAGGAAAAATACCAGAGTATGGTTTGTGGATATTTACCAGAAGGACAAGGCAAACTTAGAGAAGTTTTTCAAGGATTTTACGTCTCACAGGGCTCCAAACAGACCACTAGAATTGTTTTATGGCAACTTCACTAATAATTAATCAAAACATCTTTGCAATGTTAGCTTTTTATATGCTTGAAACACCAGTTTATAAAAAAGATCCAGATCAACCAACAGGAATGGTTATTCCTGGACCTTTGTTACTAGAACCTTTCTTATTTGTAAGAAATAATATAATTTCCTGATTTAATCCTTAATCTTGAAAAGTTGACTTGGCTCCATTGGTTGGTGATTATTTTGTGCTTTTTTTTCCCTACTGCATTTCACACCAAAAGAAAGCAAGAGATGCTGGAAATTTTGCCTTGAGTGCTCCTCCTGCTCTGTCAAGCAAGGCTGATTGTAAAGTGGATACATCAGAGACAGATGGACAGACAGACATCCTCATGGAATGGCACAGAGACTGCAAAATTGGTAAATCAGCTTAGTGAATACCAGAAGTACGTGCAAAGACACACAGCTTGTCATCTGCATACCACAATAACTAAACAGGCATTCTACCAAGCAAGATTAAAAGTGTTTATTAGAAACATATTTTTAGCATAACTCATTGTTTTCTATGTATACATGTAGAATTGAGAAAATGTTTTTAGGTAAGATTCCAAACCTGTAAGTAGTTTGTTACTTTTGACCCTGAAGTCAGAGTTCCTAAAAGCATAGTGTTGAGATAAGAAAAAAAACACTAGTTATTGGTGTCTT
The DNA here is from genome assembly GCF_020740795.1 of Apus apus. NCBI lineage: Eukaryota > Metazoa > Chordata > Aves > Apodiformes > Apodidae > Apus > Apus apus. The sequence goes on along the minus strand of NC_067287.1, from coordinate 20,218,646 downwards.
GGTGGTTTTGTATCATTTGTGTACAATGCCTCTCCAAAATCAGGGGCAGTTTTGTCTCTTTAACTACTGTACATTTGAACTTCATACAGATCAGAAACAAAACAAAGCTGAAGGCTATTTTAATGATTAGAGGTACCACCAAAAGAATTCCTGTAAAACTGACCTGAACATATCAAGTATGTCAATGAAAAAGTAATTTTTGTTGGGGGGGCAGGGGCATGCTTTGACCAGGTGCATAGCAGATGTACTATTTCTTTAATTTCCCAGTTAACAGTAGATACTGTTTGGGTTGGTGGCCTTCATCACTCCAGAATAACCACATTTAGGTATCAAACTGCATGCTGGTCAGCACTACTGCAAAGCATTTTTTGTGCTAGTGCTGCCTCCTTACGCTCTGACTTCTGTTACAGTGCTCAGGAAGTCTCTCCTTCTGCACAATGAAGGGGGACAGGCTATAATTTGGGAACTTACAAACATGAATTGTACGTTGTAAAAAAACTACTTTGTTTGCTAACTTACTTCATAAAAGACCAGAATAAATACAGCTGCAAAAGCTCAGGAGCTTCCCTGGTGGGTGAGATCTGTACCAAGACAGCTAAATTAAATAGGAGAAGAGCTTCAAACCAAGCAAATGATGATAGTTTAATAATATCAATTAACGTTCCCAGGCTTTAAAAAAAACACACTACAAAACAAAACAAAAAACCAAACCCAATATTTTTTTCCAAAGTTTCAGCCAAAACAATGGCATTTTCTTGGAGAGGATACTCCATAGGGAAAAAAATATTGGTATAACTTAATGTTAAATATAGTCTTTTAACTAACATGCTTATCACTGTCATTATTTGCTATTGTTTAGGCATAAAAGGGATTTTCATTTACTAAAACCCCAAGTAATTAAATCTCAGGAAGAAAATGCTGCTTCTAGAAATAAGAACTCATCACAGAAACAAATGAAATAAAGCAAACCACAATGTTCTTATTTCTAACTACACATTCTAACAGAAGATGAAGATCCAGCTGGCTGGGGCCCAAAGTGCTGGCAGAGAGGAGTAAGAAAGGGAGTCAAAGTGACACAGTTAAATGTAAGGTAAAAAAATTATCTTTCTTTATCCTGTTGCACCTTCCAGTGGATTAGATCACCAAGTACAACATGTTTTGTTCTGCCCTTAGGGGCAGACAGGGGATGGGGGGAAATGCTCTGACATCATTCCAGCTGAACCCAGCTAACTTGGATGAGGCCAGTGCTCTCCAGTGTCACCACAAATTCAGGTTCTTCAGTGTTTTTCTTTGGAGCTCAGTTTCTGCTGCTCATGAAATGTCATGGCTGTGATTCAGAGCAGAAGTTGCAGAAATGGAGCTGGGTTGGATTGTACCTCACTGGCTTAATTATGGAACAAAACTTTCCTGCACCAAAGTTGCACCATAACAAGCTTTTTCAGGGGAAGGCAGGCAGCATGCTGTAGCTGTGCAATTTCAAACAAAAAACCTCTTCACACAAACTGTGGCTAAGCAGAGCCAGACACATACAGCTGCACTATGTCCCAAAATATACCCCCACCCCTCCAATTTGCCCATCTTCAAATTAGTGCCACTTCTTTAAAGCACATTAACTACCCTATGTTGTATTTTTAAAGTCTACTAGAGCACAGTTTTGGACTGGGACAGGATGGGTGCAGTTCTGCTATTCTTATGAAAATGTGTAATTTCTAGCTTAAATTTCCACTGTAAGGCAAAATAAAGACTCTATACCATGTTATTTTGGGTTATATGTTATGTCTTCTGCTGAAGAGGTGTTTAGATCCCATTTAAAGTTGGTCAGGAGGTGAAATTACAATACAGCAGCTGTAATCGTCAGATAGTTGCAATATATATGTATGTACGATTTCCCTTGTGCCATAGCAGTATGTTTGATGTATTTATTTCATTACAATAATATTTTATATCAGTCTGAAAACAGATGGTCCAATCAAAGTAATGCAATTAAATCTTCAATACACATCTTCTAAAGTTTTACACTCTATAGTTAATTGACTCAGGCCCTGTAGTATTATACAAAGAAGGAAAAGCCCAATTCATAAATACTAGCATTTTGTCACCATCAGAAGTTGTTAGCATCTATACATTTAAGTTTTAATGACTTTTAAAATAGAAGTTCAGAAAATACTTTAATGCTTTCTTTCTGGTAAATTTAGTCTATTGTGCTGAATTGTCTTTTACTGAATCTATTATGTGATACAGAACAGATCTAAGGATTAAGAACCACAACACTGAGCACCAAACAAATCTGCAAGGATGGACCGAATTAATAACAGTGTGGATAGTCACCATGTGAGGGAGCACTTGGTGTCTGTTTGTCAACTCCTTTTAACCACAGTTGGCAGTAGCGATTTTCTCCTTTTACTCTTCCACCAATCAGTAACTGTGAAAAGACCCAGTAGTCTAAGCTTTGCAGGTGTTCTTTTGTAGTACAATGATATTAATTACGTATTCAAATCTTAAATTGCTGTTATTTCTTTGACTTTCTGCATCCACATTTTTTAATGCTTTCCTTTTGCAGACTTTTTACTGCTTTCTAAGCCATTTTTCTTTCTCATTTGACTGCCTCTCTTTTGTCCTTTCCTTTGTATGTAATAATTTTTCCATTCTCTTATTCAGACTGAATGTTCACTAAATTTAAGCTGTAAAAATGTTTATTTTTACTGCAATATTGTTTGAGAAGGTTAATGGGTTTTTTTATTAGTGCACTCACAGAATTAGGATGTTCTGTTTGATTTCATGCTGGTTTGATTAAAAATCAGCCTAGGAATGGAGAGAAGCCAGCAAAGAGTATACAGGCAGAGGCTGTTCCAAATAGAAATTAGAAGGGTTTTAAGGGTTTTAAAAGAAGGGTTTTAAAAATTGCGTACAAACTTTGAAGACAGTCAGCATGTTTACCACAACATTCTCAGCCTATGTAGTTATGTAGTAAAACACAGCATAGGGCAAGGCAAATATAAGCATGAGCAAGGATTTTGCCAAAAACAGGGCAAGATTTTCAACTTTAAGAATTGACAAAGGTACCAGCCATAAAGAGTGCATACTGAGAGGGAGATAAATGGATTTGTGGCTTGTTTTTCTTAAAAAAACCACAAACCCTTTTTTGTTTTTCTTTACCTACCTCAGTGCTTGATGCTTACTCTGCAAAGGGCTCAGGTGAAAGAGAAAAGGAGTGGCTGAAAGGAGTATCAGAAAGGCTATCAGCAGCATAACTCTGTTGCCATTTACTTCAGAGGATCAGAAGAGCAGCAGAAGCAGCCTGAGCTCAGGCTTGTCTTGTCCACAGCACAATCACTCACCTTAAGGACCACTTCATAAGCTATTTCCCATTCTGGTAGCTCAAAACAACAGAAAAATATTTTTACATAATTTTCATGTTTGGAAAGGACCTTTGAGATCACCCAGTCCAACCATCAACACAAAAAAACCCCATACAAACACAAACAACCACACACACTCCACCAAAACACACCCCCAAAAAACCCCACAACTTCAGCCTCTAGAGCATGCCCTGAAGTGCCACATCTACATGTTTCTTGAATACCTCCAAGGATGGTGACTCCACCACCTCCTTGGGCAGGCTGTTCCAGTGTCTGACCACTCTTTCACTATAGAAATTCTTCCTAATATCCATTAAACCTCCCCTGCCACAACTTCAGGTTGTTTCCTCTAGTCCTGTCATTATTTGGGAGAAGAGGCCAACACCCACCTCCCTACAATCTCCTTTCAGGTAGCTGTAGAGGGCAATGAGGTCTCCCCTCAGCCTCCTCTTCTTCAAACTAAACAATCCCAGTTTCCTCAGGTGCTCCTCATAGGACTTGTTCTCTAGACCCTTCACCAGCTTGGTTGCCGTTTTCTGGACATACTCCAGGACCTCAATGTCCTTCTTGTAGTGAAGGGCCCAGAACTGAACACAGTAGTTGAGGTGAAGCTTTAGAAGTGCCAAGTACAGGGGCACAATCATTTCCCTACTCCTGCTGGCCACACTATTCCTGATACAGGCCAGGATGCTATTGGGCTTCTGGGCCACCTGGGCACATTGCTGGCTCATGTTCATCTGGCTGTCCACCAGCACCCCCAGGTTCTTTTCTGTTGGGCAGCTTTCCAGCCACTCCTCCCCAAGCCATTAGTGTTGCCTGGGGTTGTTGAGACCAAAATGTAGGACTTGGCACTTGGCCTTATTCAACCTCATACAACTGGCCTCAGCCCATCAATCCAGCCTGTCTAGGTCCCTCTGTAGAGCCTTCCTACCCTCAAGCAGATCAACACTTCCACCCAACTTGGTGTCATCTGCAAATTTACTGAGGGTTCACTCAGTCCCCTCATCCAGATCATTGCTGAAAATATTGAGCCAGACTGGCTCCAAAACTGAGCCCTGTGGGATACCACTGGTGACCAGCCACCAACTAGATTTGACCCCATTTACCACAACTCTCTGGGCCTGGCCATCCAGCCAGTTTTTTACCCAGTGAAAAGTGTACTTGTCTATGCCATGATTTGCCAGCCTCTCCAGGAGAATGCTGTGGGAGTTATAGTTTACCTAACCATCACTCGTGAGCCAGATTTCCTGGTAGACCAAATACCAGTTACCCCTTCTTGGAATGGCAATGTCATAACCTTGAGTTGGAGACACAACATCACAGCAGGGGAACTCCTCTGTTAATAGAAGCTGGGATTAAAAGGTTGCTGGAGAGGCCAAAAATAATCTGCTTCCACTTCTCCTTATGCCAAAGCTACATCGACCCAGTTTACAGTGTAACTGTGTTAGCTATATGGAAGAACTGTAATCAGAAACAAGATCCACCTTATACTAGCAAATTGTTGTTCCTCTGTCATTGCATGAATGATAACACATTCCAGGTGGGTGCTATTGCATTATCAGCAATCTTTTAATAATAAATTCTGGTTTCTTCTCATCTTGGCTGTTTCTGATGACACATACAAGGGTGTACATTGAGAAAAACACTCTTTAACAAACTTTGCTTCCCCAGGAGAGCTATTAAAGGCCTTTGAGGAAAAAGAAAGAATAAAACCAAGTATAATTTGAAGATACTTCAGTGATTTTAAAAGAAAAACAAACATCTCTGTACATGGCTCAAACTACAAACTACATACCTATGACAACCGCATGCCACTATTCTTCCCCTTCTCTAGTAATTCATAATGTGCCACAGAAGACTGTCTAGCAGTTTTGACTTCTGTGTTTGCTATTTTTCTAAGCTTAATATTCCTAATCCTTAAATCATGTGACCTTCTACTTTTAATGTCATTCCATCTTAAACAGATGAGTCTAATTGACTCCTTCTCAGCAATCCTCTAATCCGATCAACTTTGCCCAGTGAGGCACTAGATGTATTTCCTTCCATAGACTTGCTATAATATTGTCAGCTGGTGACCCCTAGAGATCTTTTGTCACTGTGACTCATGGGCTTATTTCCTACCACTCTGATTCTTGCCTTCTCCATCAGTTCATTTAGCTTTAGCTTTATAGCTCTCTCTGATGTCAGGACTCATGAGGGAACATTTTACCAATTTTAAGACCCTTCCTGCTGAACAAGTTATCTGTATTCAGAGATGCACAAATGAGCATAATATTATAAATATCTCAGCTGGTATGGCAAGATTTCTAGGCCTTCCTGCAACTCTGAGCAGGAGCATAAGCATCCTACTGCTTTTGAAGTTTTCCTGTCAACTCAGAGAAGCCCTGCTGCCTCCCTTAACCTTAATTTTTACACTTATAAAATATCAGAAATAGCATAGTGCATTTTTTGTTTTCAAACACACAGAAGGCTGTATTCCTCTTTATTTTGAGACTAAATCTTAAGTAACTTCATAGAGAAAGAAGAATATTGTAATGAACCACTTAACCAACCTGAATCTTGCATTACTCACAGCATTTGCCACAACTGCCCAATTCTGGCCCTGAAGTCTCTCAAAGCCTCTCTTATGCACCCCTTTCTCTCTGATGGTGTTGTGTGGTGATGCTGGTAGCCCCACCAGGACCTAGGGAGTTTCAAATATCCTCCTCGTCAGCTACCGACATGCATCTGCAGCTCTCTTCATTTGCCTAGCTCCAGTGACAGCTGAGTTTCTTCGAACTGCAACCCAAAAGCCAAAGGGGTGTGAAAATTCATGGCAATCAATAGCAAATTGACTTGAAACAGTAGACTCTACCTTCGCTTTATGCCTCTGGAAACAAGAGGGACAACACTGAAGAAATTACTTCTGTTCCCTATTAAATATTTGATCATCCTATCCTGAACCATGCCCGTTAGTGCAGACAAGTCCTTCTGTATCAGCTTCTACTCCGTACATAAAAGGGTGTCCTCCATAGTCCTACACTACATCTCATACTTGCAGGTCAGCAGACAGCAAAAGAAGAAAACAGAGTGTGGAATGGCTGACACTGAGGAAAGAAGAGAAGACACACTGTATATTCTGAAATGTGCAATGAAAACAAAGGCACAAGAAATGAGCTGGGGAGCTGGTTGCTTACATGCTTTGGAATTTTCTGCTTAACTGAACATTTATTGCATATATGCAAGATGGTTGTAGCCTGCCCCACATGCCCCCAGGTTTATCATACCTGGTCAAGCAGCATTTGCAAGTCTGAAGCCAGATCTGAAAGATTCAAGAAAGTATAAACTATCTGTCCTAATTGCTTGAGCAACGGAGATCCAGGACTGGAGATAAGGGATTAATAAAAAGAGGAAAGGCACTGCACTGGTGAATTTATGTTAATAACAGGCAAAGTTAGATACAATTTTCAGGTCATTGCATCTCTGCTGTTCTCATTGCTGTAGGGACTTAATCCTCATCTATCTGTACTGCACATTGTATGGGTTAATTGGCATTTCTGCATAAACTATAAAATATGAAGTGTGCTAATAATGATAAGGTATTTTAAAAGTATTAACTGCTTAGAAAATCTGTAATGTCTGAATAACTTAGTTCTGAAAATTATACTACATTTGAGCATTCAGTTTTAGATCACTTCAAATTTCAGCAATAAACACCTACAAATCATGCAATCTGAGAATCAGCAAAAAGACAGGCTAGAAACTAAGGGAGATTAGCTCTTGGAGAAATAATTGGCCTTGCTGCTCTATCTTGCTTCAGGCTCCTAACACTGGGATTTACTTAGAGAAAAATCTGTTCAATGCTTCTTTTGAATTCTTTGTCTTCTGATGCCATAAGCGGTGGATGTGGTCTATCTTGGTTTCAGTAAAGTATTTGACACCGTCTCCCACAGCATCCTTGTAGATAAGTTGATCAAGTATGGGTTTGATGATCAGGCAGTGAGGTGGATCAAGAACTGGTTGAAAGGAACAAGTCAGAGAGTTGTAGTCAATGGGGCAGAATCTAGTTGGAGGCCTGTGACTAGTGGAGTCCCTCAGGGGTCGGTACTGGGACCGGTGTTGTTCAACATCTTCATCAACGATCTGGATGAGGGTACAGAATGTACCCTCAGCAAGTTTGCTGATGACACCAAGCTGGGAGGAGTGGCTGACACACCAGAAGGCTGTGCTGCCATTCAGAGAGACTTAGACAGGCTGGAGACTTGGGCGGGGAAAAACCTGATGAAGTTTAACAAGGGCAAGTGTAGAGTTTTGCATTTGGGGAAGAAAAATGTCATGCACCAGTACAGGTTGGGGGCTGACCTGCTGGAGAGCAGTGTAGGTGAAAGGGATCTGGGGGTCCTGGTAGACAGGAGGATGACCATGAGCCAGCAATGTGCCCCTGTGGCTAAGAAGGCAAATGACATCCTGGGGTGTATTAGAAAGGGTGTGGTTAGTAGGTCCAGAGAGGTTCTCCTCCCCCTCTATTCTGCATTGGTGAGGCCGCATCTGGAGTGTTGTGTCCAGTTCTGGGCCCCTCAGTTCAAGAAGGACAGGGAACTGCTTGAAAGAGTCCAGCGCAGAGCCACAAAGATGATGAAGGGAGTGGAACATCTCCCTTACGAGGAAAGGCTGAGGGAGCTGGGTCTCTTTAGTTTGGAGAAAAGGAGACTGAGGGGTGACCTCATCAATGTTTACAAATACGTAAAGGGTGAGTGTCAAGAAGATGGAGTTAAGCTTTTTTCAGTGATGACCAGTGATAGGACAAGGAGTAATGGATACAAATTGGAGCATAGAAGGTTTAAGGTGAATATCAGAAAAATTTTTTTTACTGTGAGAGTGACAGAGCACTGGAACAGGCTGCCCAGAGAGGTTGTGGAGTCTCCTTCTCTGGAGACATTCAAAACCCGCCTGGACGCCTTCCTGTGTGATGCACTCTAGGTGACCCTGCTGTGGCACGGGGGTTGGACTAGATGATCTTTCGAGGTCCCTTCCAACCCCTATGATTCTATGATTCTATGATTCTATGATAACCTGGGGGAGAGCAGACTGCAGCACACCAGGTGGCCCAGATGGACAGAAATGATCTCCTGACTGAGTCCCACCTGGTGCTGTTGCCAGGGTGCTCCACAGCAGGGGTGACCCTGGTGGAGCACCCAGCAAGGTGGCTTTGATGCAGGGCTAACCAGGCTGCCTGTGCTGCCATGTCATCCCACCTGCCCCTGGTCTCCTGTGGGTGCTGCCTTGTTGCCTCCCACATTATTGGCACATACACCAGCTAGGGGGAGGTCACTTTTGCAGCTGATGATGAAAGAGGAATGCAGCAATTCGATGTAACCAATTAGAGTCACACCCTTCTCAAAGAAAACTGCAGACTGTCATGCCACCTGTGCAAACATGCCAGGAGGAAAAGTAACCACAGGGATGAGCAATGGCTGCTGCCCACATGCTGCCACTCTGCCCTATGGTTCTAGAAGGCACAACAGGAGCCTCGGCCTTTCACTTAGTGGACCCTTGGAGCTGTCATTACACATTAAGTTCTTTTCTGAAACATTCCCCAAGGGAGAAGCTATTTCACTCCAACTGCTTTGCATACATTTGTGTAGCAAATATACAGTCTTCTTCTAGGGCATTCCTCCTGGATTCACACTAGCTGACAATTTAGTAAGGAATGTGCAAGTCCACCATATGTTAAAGTTAACCCAAGGGCCAGAAGTCTAGGTGTACATTATACAAAACTGAAGCAACAATTCCAATAAAAGCCTAACCATGATTCCTAGGGAGTCTGGTGACCAGGTTCTAGCAGGAAGGTAGCATACTGGAAATAAATCCTTGATATTGCCCAATCCCCTGGAAATCTGAGTGATCTGGCTCCACCTGTGAGACAAGCTCCATTCTTTGGCAATCTGGCCTCCTTGCACACATGCTGTGTAGAAACCAGCTGCTGGAAACAGTCAGCTTTCAGGCATGCAGGAGTTTCAGGCAGTGGCACATACTGGCTGGCAGCCAGATCAGATCTATCTTGCCAGTCTGGGAACTGGAAGAAAGGGATATCCCACCACGAAAAATCTTTCAGTTCACTTGGCAGCTTGATACAAACCCTGTGGCTGTGCTTATTCCACTGAGACTCTGCTAGAGAAAGCTTTAATGCACTCTTTACTAACACCTTTTCAAATCCCAGTGAAAATCAAGCTGTTAAAAGTTTGCAGTCATGAGCTGGTTAAAATTAACACTAGCATAAATCCCAGTGTCTAGCTTGAGAAGCTAGCACTTGATAAACCACTGACTGTCATTGCACCAGAACAAAAGCAGTTACTGGGTGATGGTTCACCATTTAAGAGTCACATTAGGAATAGCTATAGCTGGATAAAGTGTAATTGTTTTTAAGAAACTGTTTAATTTTGAAATACTGTTGTAAGCAGAGCAATTTGTATTTTGATGTGTTTTGAGAAACGCAAATGGTTACAAGCTACTTCCTTCTACGCTCAACTAGCCTGCTCCTCACTAGAAGGCACTGTCCCAATGCCCTCCCATTGCCCCAGATACAAAGCAGTCTCCCTGTGGAAAAAGAGCAAAGCTATCTCAAAAATTCAAGAACCTGCAATGGGAGGACACTTCCATTTGTCAATGATGATTTCAGCACCACCAGATCACCTGTGCATACCCTCCTTGTATGATACTTCCCAGACATATCAGCCATGTCAAGTCTTCAGTAATGCTTGTGTGAACAATCTGATCAAAGATTTATTTGAAATCAAGAATTAGGTGCTTTGCTCTACACAAAATGAACCCATTCAGCAGCTCTTCTCATCATGAATACACTATGAAATACTTTTGTGAAGCAAGGTTAGCAGGGCTGCCTGACAACTGGTCACATAAGTACTAGTATCAGAAGAGTGAGTTCTTTCGATTAATTTTGGCTTTCAAAAAATGACTTTGGCTTTTATTTCTAGTACATTGCACTGGAGTATCACATTCAAAGATTAGCAAGCTACTTCAATGCTTGCATCTGTTTATTGCTGTGCCAGGAGGAAAATCCAAAAAAAACATAGAAAAATGATCACCTGATTAATGTGTGAGAATAAGAATGGGGACCAGACTTAGCTTGAGAACCAAGAAATAACAATTCAAATCCCTATGTTTCTAAAAGAAACACAACATGGCCTTAGGCAAATTATTTCACATTGCTGTAGTTCTGCTTCCTCTCCAGCTGTTAAATTGGGATAATTTTACTCTGCAGGACAGGAAAAAAATAATGAAAATACAGTCATTTCCAGAGTAAATAGATAGGGTGGCAGTGTACAGTATTACATGCTGGCAGTCCTTCAATTGTCATTAGGATTCTTGGTAATTAAGCCTGAACTTTGGATCCCATGTGCATCAAAATAATTTTGGTCTGGGCAGAGCCCAGACAGTTTCTAGCTCAGTCTGTGTCATGTAAAGGGGAGAAAGGACCTAGCAGCTCAGCTCTTCCATGTTCTCAGACCACTTCTCGGACCTGCCAGGATGGCCCTTAGATGTTTTAGTCCCTGACTAGCAGGCTGCTTCATAGGTTTGACCTCCTGCAATATTAGCTCCATGTAGTAACTTGCAACCCTCAGACATACCAGATTCGTTGATCATGGAGAACAGTGCTCTCCCAGTGCCTGTTAGGAGCACAATTACACCAAGTGAAATCGATTAAAACAAAGCCCCCATGCTCCTCCAGAAGCACATACTCTGGTAAATCTCTGCTTACCTACTTTGTAAGCTGGATCTACTGATCGTCTTAGATGAGCCCAGCAGCAACCTGCTACTGAGAAAAAACATCTCTGAGAATGTATCCTTATGCAAGCCATTTATCACCTGCTCTACACCAGCTACAAAAGCGAGTTTTAGCTTCCTGAAGCCTGATTTAGTACATGTTTGTGCATGTCTAAGTGCTCAGACTAAGAGTGAAGCAAAAGCAGCTGTGACTCTGAGTAACTTCAGTGAACTTACTTCAGTGAACTTACTTAGTCAGCAGTGGCAATGGGGACCATGAAAGTTACAGGAGGGGTCTCAATTTCCTGTACTTCTCTTGCATGATTTTAGGGGAGGTGACGAGAACTCTGCAGAGATCTCTAGAAAGATGGTACTGGTCCTGCTGCCACTGCTGAGCCTTCCAGGTGTGCAGCACATTCCTCTCCACCAGTTGATGCTTGTTGGCACTGAGACTAAAGTGAGTTTGAATAAAAAATAATTCCTTCAGAAGGAGCTGTTTCACATCCTTCCCTTTTTTTCTCTCTTACAGTCTTCCTACAGCAGCTGCAGGCAAAGTAGTTGTTGGTGTTGCTGCCAAAAGTCAGAATGCTCTTCCTTATTAATTTAGTTTATTTGTATGAGGAGTAGTGGGTTTTCAGGTGTAATGAAACTGTCTCAGACTTGATCATCATGTTAAAGAGTCGAGAACTCCAGAGAAACAATACTAGTCCCAGATGCATTTTTTGATTGTGAGTAATTTGTCAGAAAACTGTTACTAAAAATAAGACTTGGGCACAAACTGATATCAGCCCATATCCCTGTGTTTCCATGTAATGCTTTATGGCAACATGGACAGTTCCTCATAAGTCACACTACAGAAGACACGTGGGTAATAATCATAATTTAGGAATCTATTAGCACTTTTTTTCACCCAGACACAATGTGCTGCAAATATTAATTAGGTGTCACTGTACCCCTTTAGGATAGCTCAGTACTATGAAATAAATTCCAACATACTATGAGATATGTTCATAAAGAAGTATATTCAGTCACTGTTTTAATATTTTGTTGTAAGTATCAGTTAGTGCTTCCTCTCTGAAGTATTTTTGCATTGACGTGCATTCAATTATGCTAATGCTCATATAGCAGGGTGAAAACAGACTCTAAGATTAAAAATGTATTGTTAACCTTGAATACTTGAGGCAGACACCCTCCATATTTTCAGATGTACTAATTTATCCTGTTTACTGACAGGTGCTTACAAGTGTGTTTTATTGACCATGTTACAGTGCATATTTAGAGTCCCTTTAAAATGCATGTTACTGGCAATCTAATTCCATAGTTCATGTGCTTTAGTGCATATAACTATATTTTCAAAAGCTAAGGAGGATGTCTATGCTCTCACGGCCAAATACAAATGTTCTTTTGGAGCTGACACAGGCTCTTCTACTTGCAACCAATTAGAGATGCTGGACTGCCATGTTGGTCATAAAATTCATGTATAAATATGTACCGAGGCACATATGTTAATTCATGTGCGCACTAATAGCTGTGTTTTCTAGATGACAGAAACATCATCTTCAAAGCATGCAAGATTGAACCTTATTATCTATGCATTAAAACCCCAATGTTTTTTTGCTGAATACATATCTGAGTGAGAGCTTGAACTGAATGCCATCTGGGTCATATTAAAAAAAATCTCACAGTAACTTGAATGTTCAAGGTTATTATGTCCTGCAATGGCAAACTGCTATTTAAGGAAACTTCTCTTTTTTTTTTTCTTCTTTTTTATTTTTTTTTCCCCCCAGTATAAAATAAACTCATTGATCTCAATATAGATATATAGCCTGAAAATGTATTTGGTCTGAAAATCACTTAACATAATGTTGGGAAATTCTCCGTATTCTCTCTTCTATGGCATTGCAGTATTTCATCTATATTAGGTGTTTAATACTTGTAATTAGGGCCTAATTTAACCAGCCCTTGCTGCTCCCTGATAGACACCACTTGTACACAGTCACCTTCCAGAAAGGTCCAAGTCTGGAAATACAGCCAATGCTAAAACCAAACACAAGATGTATTCTCCCTTGCACGCACCTAACTGCACGCGTGCTCCCCGCTCCCTGCTCTGTGATAAATCCCAGAAATAGTCCCCAGGGAAAAGTAATTGAGGTATATGGAAGAGTAAGGTGTGGTACCATACAGCTATGGTGGGATCACGTCTTCTACAGAGTGCCAATGCTGCTAGAGAGAATAAAGAAGTTTTTGAACACATGGACTTTATTCAGTCCTGGAAAAGAGTCACTAGACCTCAGGCAAAATACAGGTAGGGGGGAGCTACTTGGAGTTTAAACCCTTTAAATAAGTTGAGGGAAAAGGAAAATTGGCTCTTGTGAGGCACAGATGCCTGACATCGAGGGGAGGCAGAGAAGCTGTCAGGACTGCAGGATGTAGAGTCAGCAGCTCTGGAACTGCAAGCATGGTGTGCCAAAAATTATCTGTACTGAATTTATGATTTTTAATAGGTAGTGAAATTACACGTTGCTCTTCCTAGACTCATCTCTGGAAAGCAGTCCTGAGATGCAGTGATTGGTTCCTGAAAACATTCCCCTGAAAGCAAGATGTATTCCTGTCCTTGCTGGCTCTTTCTGGTTCTGACCTGCACCTGTCTTCAAGCTTGCTGCTTCTGCTTCAGAACTGAAGAATTTTTGACCTAGAAACTTCTCTTTCCTCTTAATCCCCTTCAAAAGTATCAGTCAGAATGATGAGTTTACTCCCTCCCACAATCTTGTAGCTGAGAATATCAAATTACATATAAACTATAATCTTAACAAAATCTCTTTGAACGGACTATAAGTAGCAGAAAGATGTATACATCTACCTGTTAAAAATAATTCAAGTTTCTGCAAATTGCTGAGACATCTGAACTTAGAAGCAAAGAGTAGACAAGAGTAGGAATTAAACCTTAACCTATGAATCTAGAAACTGATGGTCCATTTGCCTGTCATTACAGAGTGTAGCTTGCACTGTCATTGTCACCTGGCCGAGTGAGTCGCAGCTGCTTTGAAATCAGTTTATTTCTTTCTTGCAGTTTGGAGGTGCTGCTAAATGATGTTTGGTGGCATTTTCTGCAGAGACCTAAGACTGATGGAGTGGTGGAGATCATGTTGACTGTGCAGCTGGAGGAAGCCTATCTGTCTGCCTATGGTATTCTTTTTCCATTAACCAAGTGGTTCTAGCATCCAGGCTAGCCAGCTTGGCAACTTTCAGGGGCACAAGGTTAAAAATACTTCAAAACTTGAGAAAACATAGGCTCTTTCTGCTATGAAATCTCTCATTTGAAAGTAATAGTTCTTCAGGTTTAAAAGGAATAGTGAGTTTTGAACCCTGAGGCTTATTCAGAGATCTTACATTATCATTGGATTGCACATGTTTAAATATGGTTGGATATGTGCCCTAAGGAAACAGTACCAATGGTGGTGGTAAGTGAGCTGCACTATTTCTAGCTTGGGGTCCATCACGGTCAGCAGGGGCAGTTTCCTGAAGGGCCTCATGATTCACTTACATTATGCTGGTAAGCCTGAGATACTAGGGCTGCATCCTGCACCTCTTGTGAGTTGCTTTTAAGTTCTCTGAAAATATACCTGGCAAACGTTTTCCTTGTGTATTTTTTTTAAGTGTTTGGTTTTTTTTTTTTTGTTTGGGTTCGTTTGTTTTTTTTTTTTTAATCTGAAATATTGCTTAGTTGGGCATAAAAACCATTTAAAATTATTTAAATTTTTGCTCCTGCTTTTGGACTAGTTCATATACCAATGCTTGATGGAAGTTACACAGTTGGATAAGTACTTTGCCAGAATTTCTAAGCATCTTTGAAGAGGACTAGTACTACCTGCAGTGCAAATGCTAATTTAAGCAAATATAACCAAAATTACTTTATTCATATTGTGGTAAAATCTTGTGTAAGCCTAAAATAGTTAATTTACTTCACAGCCTAGAATCTAAGGCACTCATTAAAAAGTCTTTATTGTTTAAGGAATTTGGCAGACAAAATCTGAATCTAAAAAGTAAATATATTTTCTAATTTAGCTGTCTCTGTATGTTTGTTATTGTTTAACTGTTCAATACAGCATTCATACAGTGAAATCTATCAGAGAGTATAAATCAATATGCACATCATTTGTCTGAAAAAACCCCACCTTTTCTGTTGTTTGCTTCATTAAAAATAGCAGCATTTTACTGCAGCAGAAAAAATAGATCTTAAAATGTTGTAACTCCTACATATTTTGAGTTTACATATTGCACTGTTTCAAGCAGTGAAAAATAATGTTATATAACTTCAGAAGTACAAAAAAGAGACAACATAAAGTTATCCCTTTAAGGAAGAGACAAGAAAAAGCCCTTAATATCTTGTCACTTGCTGGGAGTCTTGGGAAAGTTAACAAAAAGAACTCATACTTTATTACTTGTCTTACAAACCAGTGGAGGAAATACTCATTTCCTTTTTCATTATTAAAAGCTACTATGTTTCTGGCTATTAGGGAAAAACTATCAGATGTAAAAGCAAGTACAAAACATGTTTCATCTTCCTGAACCACAGTATTAATAGATTCTTGGAATATATTCAGATATCACTTGCTAAGACGCCTGTGGCAGAGAAAGGAGATCCTGCCCTTCAGTTGAGGGGATATAAATGACTGTAAGAAAGTCCTTAGCTGATTTTACTGCTTCAACTTTCTTTCTGAACAGCATTTAAAAATATAGGGGTATTTTTTAAATTTTCAAGAGACTACTTAGATAGCTTGCAACTTAAAATTGACAGTAATTCTCAAGATGAAATATTACTGCCATGGTTGATAGGGAAAACTAATTTGTTCTGCTTTTTTTGTATCAGGGGATTTGGTGGTCTCACCTCAGTTCTGCAGCAAGCCATCACTCTTACATCTCATTCTGTACATGTCTGGCCTCTCTCTTTCAGTGAGCTGGGGAAGATGCCATATGTTCATTTCTCTGATTTTTGCTAGAGGTGATCTTATTTGTCATCTTCGATATATGTGATGACTTATTTCCATTTTAATTCTGAGGTACTCAGTATTTTTGTTATTTGAGGTTTTCTGTTTCTTATAGGTTCGCACATGCCATCCTTTCTTCTGCCTCCAGCTTCTTCCATGATTAGTATTCTAGTTTGGAGTTTTCAATCAAAAACATCCACAGGTAATGAACAATGATTCATTGTTAGAATTGTTAAATTATACTTTGCACTGTTAAATAACAGGATATGGCATCAATGAAACAGAATCTGACACTGTTTCACTATAATCCCTTTCATCATGGATGGCATTACTTTAAAATTGCTTTCAGCTACCCCACTGAATTAAGGGAAAAAGATGACCAACTTGACTGTGACCTGCTCAAACTTGCACCACATAAACTGCAACCTAGAATATTTATCTAGGTGAACAAGTCTGACTTTGTCAATCAGCTGCTTAGCTGAGATACTTCTTTTGCATAACTTTTCCAGCAGATTGAGCATATTAAATTATGTATTTTTACCATAAATATAAATAACTCAAAGAAAGATTTTTACCCATGGCCCTTTTTTTTGTCACAAGGACATACTCTTTTGTCTCCACGGAAGTTGTGTCTGCAGCATACCACAAGCCTCCACTGGTAAATTGGTATTCACAGAACTACAATGAGGCCAATACAAAATTTTACTTTTTTTTTTTTTTTAAAATCCACACACAGCCTATAATTTTTAATATTTTTTTCTCTATCATCTTAAAGATCAGTGCTTTCCTGTCTTTTAAAAAAAGTTGACATAGGGGTGGGATCTTGCTCCAGAACTGGTAAAGGGAACTGAGTATCTACTGTCCCAACCTGTGCTAATGGCTTTAACTTTGCAGGCTCTGCTCTTCAGATATAGTTTTGGTAATCACAGTCCATGTTTTGTTCAAGTCAATAATCTGCTTTTTTTGGTCTAATAATTATTTATATCTCTGCTTTTGCTTTTGTTCACTCATGAAAGCAAAGGCTTTCATGGCATTTTTTTGGTTTTGTTAGGTATTGCCCTCTTTTGTGCTGTTGTTAGAACTATCTGCAAATGTTGAGCTTTGCTGCCTTTCTCCTCTCAGGGCTGTGCTGCTTCTCAGTCCCACGTGGAACATCGGGGTGTTTTCCACCTTCTGCAAATTTCTTCCTGGGCCACACAACTTCAGTTGTCTCAGCACATCAGCAAGTTAGCCAAGATCCAGGATTACTGAAAGACTGGGAATGAAGATTTTGTTCACAGTTCCAGCCACAACTGAACCCACTGTAGGAAACCAGACTAAGTTCCTAAAGGCACACAGCTTAAACAGGTTGCATATTCCCTTTTAATTCCACTTCCTTTGGTTAAAAGTCATTTCATCCATACATTTTAAATATATAGGCAGTTCACTGATCAAGTCTTTGTAATAAATTTTGAAGTAAATTTATTCCAAGTAAGCAGTGTCTGATGTGCATGATGTTTTAAACAGGTTTTAGTTACTATAGGAAATGAGGTGATACTCCAAGAGAGGGATTTTTCACTGACACTGCTGATTCAGATGAAAGCTCTGTTGAAATATCTTCCTGTTGTCTTTTGTGCTGTTGGATATTCAGCTGTCCCAGAGCTTCCAGCTGCCTCATTCTTCCCATCAAAGACTATTCTTGCCTTCTGTTTGTTACCCAGCAATACTCACCCTGGGCACTACACATCCCAGAGTGAGCTGTGCCTGCTCCTCTTGCTTGTAGCATCCTCTTCCTATACAGCTCTCTCTGGTGCCACTCACAGATCACATCGCAGAACTACACTTCAGCTGATGATTTGTGGTAGTGTTATGACTTCAGTCAGAGAGTACTTTCATATCAGCACTATACTACGTGTTGGTGTAATCACCGGTAAGACAAAGTTGTGCCTATGCTAGGACTTGTTTACCAACAGAGGAAAAACTGCATTAAACTGGCACGATTTCCAAATGTTTTCCTGTATATTGCCAAATTAGGCTTTTATTTTAGTACAATAAGCACTCTTAAACATGCATAACAAAAAGAACTAGTCAAAGTATGGTTGCTGCTGCTATAACTAGTTTTGTAGGTGCAGTCGTACTGGCCAGAGTATCAGGACAGAGCTCTGACTTTGATCACTATATTTGCAGAGGTCACATTAATGGCTATAACAGCAAAACCTGCTTATTCCAGGGTATCTGATTTTCACGCACAGTTGATTCTGCTATTGGTAATGGCTGAAACCAAATTAGAAGTGCTTTTTTGGCATGTTATACCTAATGGTACATACTAAATGTTGGGCTTTTATGGGTACAGCATCTGTAAATAATAATATCTGCTGAGGGTGTTCTGTTTGTTTTAAGGACATGCCAGTAAAACCTAAAAATAGGTTGTGCCTAAACTGCCTAATTTCTGTTTCTTGTCTATAAAAAGCACAGCATTGATGAGTTTAGTTTTCTGTCATTCATGGATAAATTAGATTTTTAAAGAAATAATTAAAAATAATAAGGGATGCATTAGAAAATAATGCTGTTTATGTCACTACCTTTAAAGTTTTCTGTTCTTCAATTACACAAATGGTGCAAGACCCAAAACAATTGTTAAAGATCTTTTAAATAAACCTAAATATAAATATTTGAGTCAACAAATGCTTTTTTTTTAATACTGTGAACATTCAAGGGGATTATTACTGTATGTTTTAGTTTTTCTTACAGATAGGAGAGAAAAGAATTAAGAGTGTTTAGGAATTTTAAAAGACATTGTTCTGAGGTAGATATATTTTTTCTTCAAAGTTGAATTATATTTTTAGTGCCTTAACTGGCACTTTAGTCTTCGAGAGTGAAGACTACTAATTAGTTACCGGATTTTTGTTTCAGACATTATTCCATAGCTTGTCTTGGTACGAGGAAGCTTTGTGAGCTTTAATTGCTGTACAGGAAAGGACAGCAGCTTCTGACCTCTCCCCTTTGAGTAGATTGCAATGTTTCAGCACTTTATTAGAGTACAGGAAATTAGAGCAATAGGCAGGTTTTAGAATCCAAATCTGAAGCATTCTACACTGTGGTAGTGCCCAGTCTTGCATACTGCTGATCCTGACCTGATCCTGAGCTTCCTAGCTGCAGCTTGGACCTGCCCGTCCCTGCAGACTCGCCTAGCAGTCACCAGACTGTCACTGACCCTGGCTGCCACCCCTGGGCCTGTCCCCCTCTCTTGGCTGGCATCCTGCCAGGATGCCCCTGGCTCAGTGCAGCCACTGGCCCTGCTCCCTCTCTGGCACCTGTGACCCCTGGCTCACCTGCCCTCACAGGGCAGCACAACCCTCACTGCTCCCTCACACTACTTGCTCAAGCTGGAACTCCTCAACAAACAGCTTTCACCCTCAAGTCTGACCTAGGTTGAGGAGATCTTCCAGTCCTGTGAAAGCAGAGCAAGCTGCCCTAGGAGACAGGAGCCTGAGCTTTTTATAATGCTCAAGTTGGACTGGGAATCCTGTTGAATTACTTGAGGCGAAATTTAGCCAGAAGCTCTGCATAGTTTAATTTCTCATTTGCAAATCATAATGCTGGAAAGAAAGCATAAAATATGACCACAGTTTATTTTGCTTTTAACTGCCATTTTGATTTCCCAGAAAGTGCCACCCATCAGACCCTTGGTTTTCCATCAGAAAAAAAAAAAGGAAATACTAGAAGTAATTAAAAAAAAATAATTGTGTTTAATGGTTTAATACAGACATATTTATGGCATTTTGGTTACAAAATTATTTCAGCTTACATCCCCAAATCTAAAAGGAAATAATTTTAAAGTGTTTCAATCCCAAGAACTCAAGCACTTTAAAAACATTGCTGAATTGAAGATTGTAGCTTTCAAACAAAGTATGTATCATTCCTTCCCTGATCCTATAAACAGAAAATGAGGAAAGGCTAGGGTCATTTACTCATATGATGAGTAGCCTTTCATAATTAAGGTGTTTGTTTTGGACTTAGTGTCATTTCAAGACCATCTAAGAAAGCTAAAACTCTGCTCCTGCTTAAGTGGTGGCATATTCTATTCCCCACTATTTGCCACATTTTTCTCATCTCTACTGTTTATCCTCTCTATCACTTTTATGGCTGACCAGTGAACTAGCTAATGTTTTCAGCTGAACCAAACCAGGAACTAGTTATTAGTCAGATTAGGTCCTTGATCTTGCTGAGAGGCTGTGTGAAATCCTGTTCTTAAAAAATGTGTTATATTCCCAGTTTTGCTACTGTATGTTGCATACAAGACTTCTTGTATGACCTTTAGCAAAGCCCTTAAGCTTTCATTGTTTCCAGTTGTGAAACTGAGATAATTATACTCTCCAGCCTTTTGGTATGTGAAGATTAATGTATTAATATGCATGAGATATTAGTGTTCTACAGTGATGGAAGCCACGGAAGTTCCTAGTTCAACCCTTTCATGTGTTTGAGTTTTATTAATTCACAGCTACAGAGAATTCATCCCTGCTAAAAGTCCGAGTAAGCCAGACACCTCCACAACATCTCAATGACATTAAACTGGAGTTCAAAAGAAGTAAAAATAATCTTTAGTCCACTGTCATCTTCATGGTGACTGTATCCAAAATTCATTCAAATCATCATAGCCTAAACTGTGACTGCTGCAGGTTCTAAAAGGCATTTGTTGCAAAAAGGCTATTGTTGC
Organism: Apus apus; assembly: GCF_020740795.1. Classification (NCBI taxonomy): domain Eukaryota; kingdom Metazoa; phylum Chordata; class Aves; order Apodiformes; family Apodidae; genus Apus; species Apus apus. The sequence goes on along the minus strand of NC_067287.1, from coordinate 20,197,842 downwards.
CAATACATTAATAGCTAGTGCGTAAATATTCTAAATGTATGCACAGCTCTGAATTTTGAATGTTTGAAATGTACAATCATTGGTGTGCCATCATGATTTTGGTAATGAGCCACTGGTGCTTATGGTGCTGGAGTGAGATAGTAGTTTCTAAGCTGGTGATAGATTTCCATCGAGAGAGGCTGTGTCTGCTCTCCAGGTCTGCAGAGAAGCTCATATAGGTTCCATTATTCTTTTAAGTGATGTCTTCAGTATGCCTGTCAAGGCCCCTCACATCCAGAGGGGTGCTCACATAGATGTGAATTTCCTGGATCTGCAGCCTGAAAAATAGGATGGTCAAATAACAAAATACTGAAGAAAAATGTTTGGTGTACCCATGAAAGAGAACAGTAGTTCATTCTGTTTCTCACAGAAAAAGTAACTAATCACAGTGGTATGTATTATGGCACTGACTGTACTTACCAGAAAGGCAATGAAAGTTACTATTGCAAGGACCAGTAACAGCATGGGGTATGGCTTATAAGGAAATAATTAAAGAGCCTATTTGACTACATAACAATAAATACTAGCTTAACGGTTACTGGTTCAGTGGTCATTAATATCCAGAAGACAAAATGTCCCTACCTGAGTTTAAGGAGTCAATTTGCTGAGTAGAACAGCTTTCAAAGGTTTACAAGGAAGGGAGCGAAGAAGAGAGACAAAGGCATCATGGCCTTCAATCTAGGAAAAAATAAAAGTGGTTTATTTTCTAAGGTCACTATGCTCTGCTAGACATTAACTTCAGTGAGACTTAGTAAGAACACAGCTGAAACTGACTTCTAAATCAAAGGTTTTCCAGTGTATTAAGTAAGATGATTTTTGTAATGGGAATTGCCAAGAAGATTCGTAAGTTTTCTGTGTGAGCAGAAACTAATCTAAGCTGCAAACTTTAATGAAAGCAAGCGTTCTAGTGACAATGACAGGTGTGTTACCCATATAACTATACATTCACTAGAAGAGAAAGGGAGATAGAAAGCTGATTCTGTGTCAGCCTTCATATCTCATAATGTCATTTAAAGCACAGTCATCCCTCACCACTAGTAAATTAAAAGCTTTCAAACTTTACGTACATAATTGCAGTGAGCTGTGCTACAACATCTAATAGTCATAACAGCAACATTAGGCCATTTTTGGGGAGTGAGGATGGTTTTACTTCACTTGTTTTTCTGAGGTAGAAGTGCTAGTAGAGAGAATAGTTCCTTTTCTGTTCAGTCTATGCTAGGTTACATGGCTGTTCAGCTTGCATCTGCTGCTTTTCTACTAAAAAAAAAAGTGAGTGGGTGCTATCCCTTCTGCATGCTATTAGTGTATGTACCATTGCTTGTGAACCCCAGTCCTTATGCTTGTCTTTGCCTTTATATGGGTATGTTTATGTTTAAAGCTAATTAATAGGTCTGAAATGTTATTATAAACACGAATGTTATTTGAACCTAGAAATGAAGTCCAAGTTATTTTATTCTAAACTTTTCTTCCTCCCCCCACTATCTGCAGAAGGTAATGCTGGGGACTATCAAAAGATCTGAGCATTGGCTTAACTCTTCTTCCATAGTGGCCTACAGTGTTTTAAATATTGCCGGTTTCGATTGCAGCCTGGCTATGTAAAGCCTTTTTTCCACTTTGGAATAAATAATTTGATTATTTGACTCTGTGACCCAGAACATATCTTGGAGCCCTGTGTCTTCAAGCACTAGGAAAGACCAAACCATGTTCAGACAGGACTGTACTGAACTGTTGTCATGGTTTAAAACCAGCTGGCAACTAAGCACCAGGCAGACTCTTGCTTGCTCTCCCCTGGTGGGACAGGGGAACGAATTGGAAGAGTAAAAGTGAGAAAACTCATGGACTGAGATAAATACTGAGATAAGTATAAAAAAGCTGTGCAAGCAAGCAAAGCAAAATAAGGACTTCACTCACTACTTCCCCACCACAGGCGTATTCAGCCATCTCCAGGACAGCAAGTCTTCACCAGTCTGCAACAGTAAGTGGGGACAATGAACATTATCACTCCAAATGGGTGTGTGTGTCCTCCTTCCTTCTTCTTCCCCCACCTTTATATGCTGAACATGACGTCATATAGTATGGAATATCCCTTTGGTCACTTAGGGTCAGCTCTCCCAGCTCTGTCCCCTCCCAACTCTTGTGCACCCCCAGCTTACTCACTGGTGGGGTGGAGTGAGGAACAGGAAAGGCCTTAACTATAGGTGAACACTACTCATCAATAACAAAACATCTCTGCATTATCAGCACAGCTTTCAGCATGAATCCAAAACACAGCCCCATACTGGCTACTATGAAAAAACCTAATTCTGTCGAGACCAAAACCAGCACAACTGTGTTAATTTCGGAGAACAGTTATTTTAAGTGAGCCCTAGCTCCTTCTCTGGAATCTCCCAAATCTGCAGATTGTCACACTTTTCAGTGTCTGAACAGTCTTGTGGAAGAACGACTGCCTGCAATGCTTTGAACAGCAGAGCCTTCAGCACTGCAGGACTCTTCCGCCATGTCTCCAGCAGGGGACCTGCTTTTCAAAGGCAGCTTGGCCTGCTGACACCGGCCTACCATTCATTTCAAGGTCTTGCTGTTGCTTTCTCTTCTATCATCAGAGCTCTGAGGCTCTGATATTTTTCTTGAGTTGTATCCTGAATACACGGAACATTTCCCACAGGTCCCACTGTTTATAAAATCGCTATCCTGCAAAGTTCTTCCTGTAAAAGCTGCTCATTTCAAGAAAATGGAAAGAACACTCTAAAAATTCCCAAAGTTGTAAGATTAGTGGGACAAATTGGGACAATAATTGGGACAAAAATTACTATAATGGTATCAGATGTAAACCAGCAGTTTAAATAGTGATATGTCAGGAGCATCACAGAAATTAATGACTCAGGAACCATAAACCACCTCCTACCCCCCACAACAACGGCGTACAGATGGAGAAGTTGGCTGTTTTTCATCAATAGTGAGTAACCCATTTCTCTGTGGTGATTGATTGGGCCTGTGCTGTTGCTATCTTACTAATTTTTTTCATGTTATTGCTGGCAGAAAGGTCTTCTCTACTAACAACAAGTTTTTCTAGTCTTGGGGTTAAGCTTAATATTAAATGACAATTTAATACTTCCTCTTCCAAGTCTTGCTGACCTTTAGATAATTTCGAATGTATGTATATGAAAATACTTTAATCACTTAGCTTTTAGATATGAGATTGAGAGGAATAATTATGTGCAATATTTTTTTCTACTACTAGGAGCCCCTATACTGAGCTTAAGTGTGGCATGTGAGAAAATGGAAATGATTTCAGATTTTCAAGTTGCTGATACACCTGATGAAACATTAAGTAGCAGTTTGGCATTTATTCTTCCTTCATCTTTCTCAGCCACACAACAAAACAGAAGTAACTTGCTTTCCTTTTAGGAATAACCTTCTATTAACTGAAAGTCTTCACTGAATATACTACACAAAAAAGTTCAGATAGTAAAAGAGGGTAATCCTGAACTAGAACTGCGTAAAATACCTCACAGGTTATCTGTATCTTTTGACTTTAATTAAATCACACTTCATCAAACCTCCCAACAGTTGGTGAGATTCAGGTTCATGTTTAATCAGTGCTGACTTTGAAAGCTTTCTGCTCATCTATTTTCATTATTAGTTCTAATTACCTTAAATTTCTGCTGTAGCAGGAAGCAAAATTTAAAAATCTATGCAAATATTTTACCACTCTTCCAGATCTCCCTAAATCTTAAAATATAAAGGTTAGAAGGAGGCTATAGACTGCACCAGTAGCTATTTTCTGAATTTTTCATATTAAGTAAAATCCTGCTGATATACAAGAAGTGACACTACTAACATGGTGGGGAGAAAAAATAATCTGTATTAATAGCAGAGGATCATCTAACCACAGCTTTTTTAAATTTCATTTTGTGTAATAGGAAGCAGTAGAATAGTATAATTATTATTATTTTATTGATTATTTATTGAAACCACTTGGTTCTGGTTAGCCAGGAACATTTCGCAGCTGCACAGTGCTTGGTGGCATGAGCTGAGGCAACACCCATGCCGAGGGACACGAGCATCCAGCGGTGACTGAGCCGCTTTGCCGGGCTGGAGCCCCCAGTGTGATGAAAACCAACGTTTTTTCACATCCTCAGATTTAAATACAAGTCACCTTGCAGCAGTCCCCTTGGCAGTAGCACCTGGATGCCGAGAGCAGCGCTTCGCAAGACACCGCTGTGCTTACGTTACCGGCCTAACAGGTGCTCTTCAGCACCTCCGCCCCGCTCCCCTGAGGCCCCTTCCCGGCCCCAGGGGCTCTGCCGGCCGGGCCGCGGCCTGCGCCCGCACCCGCCGCCCTCCGCAGGACCCGGCGGTGCTTCCAGCCGCGGAGAGCCTCCCACGGAGCGGCGGGGTGGGCGAGGCAGGAAGGTGGCCGGAGACACAGCCACCCGGCAGGCAGGTCCCGAGGCACAGGAGAAGACGGCAGGAGCCGCGGGTGAGCGGAGCCGTTAAGCCGGAGCCCGCGCTTCTCCCCCGGGCGGAGGCGCACGGCTCGGGGCGAGCAGCGCGCGCTGCCGGCGCCGCCACCGGCCGGGCCCGCGGGCCGCTCACCCGCTCCCCTCCGCGCTGCGGGGCGAGCGGCCGGCGGCGGCGCCCGCCTCTGCCTCCTCCCCCTCGGTGCCCTGCCTCCTCCCTCTGCCGGGCGGCCGGCTGCGTGGGGAGGGAGGGAGGGAGGACGGGAGGGACCGCGGCCGAAAGGTGTTGCTGGAAGGGAAGTTTGAAGAAGGTCGCCGGGTGCCTGGGCGCTCCGGCAGCATCATGGCGGAGCAGGGAGAGTCACCAGTTCACGTCCAGCAGCCCCAGCCGGCACCCGCGCCCTCCGCCCCGGCCATCAGCTGGCCCATCTGCCGAGACGCCTACGAGCTGCAGGAGGTTATCGGTCAGTGGGGCGGGAGGGCGGCGGCGGCTGCCGCGGGGCGGAGGCACGGGATGCCGCGGCGGGCGGGCGGGCGGCTCCGGGCCTACCGGCGTTCATCCTCCCGCAGGCTGGGGCTCGCTCACTGCGGCGGGCGCGCCCGGCACTGCAGTGACGCCGCCGCCGGCTGCTGCAAACTTTATCCGCCCGGCAGCGCGGGCGGCGCGGCCCCGGGGGGCGGCGGCTCCTTCCAGAACCCGCCGCGCCCCTCCCGGTGCCGCCGCACCGGGGCTGCCGCCTCGGCCCCGACCGCCCGGTTTGCGCTAGCGCCCGGCAGCTCTGCGAATGCGCTCTCCGGGCTGCATGTGGGTCCGTGGATGCACACATGTGCGTGTATCCGCTAAGATTACTCTGCATTTTTTCCGTTGGCTTCATAGGGGAGGTGAATCTCACCCTTAGCTCTGCGGCTGTCGTGGTGACTTCATTATTATTTTATTTTTGTAACTATATATTTTTAATTCCTTTCGTCTTCTCCCTCACTGTTTAATCTTGCCCAGCTCCCCGTGCCCGTAAGGCCAGCAGCGGATCACAGCTTCGTTTCCCCCCGTCCAACCTGCTTTTGTCCCGGGGGGCCGTATGAGGCTTAACCCGCCCTGCAGGCGGGGGCTTTCCGGCAGTTCCCCTCAGCGCTTTGCTCACGGGTCCCCCTAATGCCGATCAGATGTGCTCAGTTTTCATCCCATACATTTGGATTGAATTATTTTTAATTTTACTGTGTGAAAAGGTGACTGTTCTTAACTGTATGTGTGATGGAAAGTTTTCTTTTGTCTGCTGACCTAGATGCTGCTTGTTGCTAATGAGCTAATTTGGGGAAAAAATTGCTTTTATTTGTAGGTAACACTTTAAACCTCTAGCAAATACTGCAGATAGCAAAGGCCAGCTCTAAGGGAGGGATTGCTGTTCCTCCTGAACAAGGCCACATCAATGAAAAAAAAGAACAATCCAGGAATCTTGTCTGCTGCTGATTGGTTATGTTCGGTATTACACTCCAATTGCTAATTGTAGTGATGACAACCAGAACTACATGTTACTGATCTGGGTTGCAAGTTAGGTGTACTCAGCTTTGTCATTAAGCTTTTTATTTTCTACAGATAGAAACAAAAGAGTTGAGAAAAGTACTTCTTCCTTAAAACAGGGATAGCTTGTTGTTGACCCAGGTGATGCCTTTGTGTTTCGGTTTGCCCTTCCTAGTCTTTGAAAAGGGACTAAGGAGGGCTGAGGGTTCAGGTGTTTAGATCCCTGCAGGTGGCTGGCCTGGACCAGGTGCTCAGTGTAAAGTCAGTATTTCTAGTGGAGACCCCACCATGGGATGGGTTTACTGGCCAGAGGAGTTTGTCTTAACTCGGTCTGGGGAGGGAATGGATCTAAATCAGCCAAGTGGAAGCAGTTTTACTAGCGGAAGCTGTATCTTTGATGAGGGGGGAATCCCTCTTCTAAGGTAAAAAAGGCCTCAAAGGCGTTCACTTAATCCTTGTCTAGGGTGTGACATGAATCATATGAGTTAGTTAGTTAGTAGTTATTTTCTGTTGCAGTACCTGTGGAATGCCTGGGTGAGAGTTTAATTTACAAATTTATTTTCACTTAAAAACTTGTATCTTTTGATATATAAAATGTATTTCTGAATATTTGTATACAAACATGCTTCCATTGTACAGGTGGGTGCTAAATCAGAGTAGCAAAAATGTATCTGTAGAGAAAATTTATTGCTAATTGCCTACTGATGCTATTAAATGTTTGTATTATTTCTTTAAAGTGAATGTTTACTGAGGAAAAGAAGGTCAGGTTATATTGAAAAATATTCTTGTCACACTGAAATTGTCTGACTTTAGTTGAACTTTCACTAAGCTTAGGTTGCTTACGTGACTCTCAAACTCACTGAGATTTATTTTGTACTACTTGACTTAAAAATCTTGTGCTTAGTGAAACCTTGTTTTTGTTGTCTTAACTTACAAGAGACATGCTATGACATGAAATTCAGTGTAAATATTATCAAAAATAGTAAAAAACCCCCACCCCACTCCAGTTCTTCAAAAAAACCCCTGCCTATAAATTCTATGCATTTGACCAGATTTGGGCATAATTTTGGAGATGCAGGATGACTGTTGTTGCTTTTAATGAATGTACTAAGGGACTCTTAAAGCATCTTTTTTAATACCTGAGGGAGGAGGGGAGAATGATACAGTCTGAAGTTCAGCAGCAATTTATATCCCTTTGCATTGGCCATGCCAGGGTTAACTGTATTATGAACATGGGTTGCTGAAACAGAGCCCTTAAGCTCTGGAAAGCACTGCATACCCTCTCCCTGAGGAGGTGGGTGGCTTCTTCAGGGACAGGTTCAGTTAGAACAGCCCTTTGCCAGTTAAATATGAGAAAAACAACATATTGAAGCATCTTTATGGGCTTTGCAGGAGGAAAGGTACAGAGGGTGAGGTTTACCAGAATGGTTTATCACAACACTCCCCAACAGCATAGTCTTTAAAACACAGATGCAGAATAGCTTAAGTGGCCTGTTTTAGAGGGCATTTAAAAGTTTCAATAGTGATCATAAAATGAAAATAATGGTTGATCATGCAGGTTGTCATCATCCTTTGGATTTAGTGGGTTGGAGAAGTGTACTTTTCTTGTTGCTCAGTGTCTAGTCAATGCAATTTTGAAAACCAGGGCCATGTGATAAGGATTTCAGATGATACTGCTTTTTTTCCTTCTCTGTCGGTTGCTTCCTTCATGATGGTTGGGAGATTCAAGTGCCTGTTAAAGAGAAAATGCTGGCTTTAAGAAGTGCTGCTTAGGAGATGTTATTCCATGTTTGCTTTATTTTTAAGTGGCTAGCCAGTTCTTTGTGAACTCTTGGTGTGTGGTTTCATGATGCATTTAATCTGCTCTAACAGGCAGCTGTTGAAAGGATCATATTGATCTGACAGAGCACTAGTTCTTTTGCTGGGTCAGTTTTCTGTCTGATCAGGTTCCCTGTTTGACTTGCTGCATGATTGATAGAGCTGATATAAGGAAAAGGCTCTTCTTATTAATACCTATTTATGAATATTTTCTGGAGCAGGAAGAAACTGTTCAGATTGCTGTTTGTGGTTCTGTTGGTTAGAGAGTTAAGAGAAGAGGAAATTCTTAATTCAGATTGGTATGGGCTCGTCCATACACATACCCATTTGGAAGTTAGACAGGCATTCCTATCTTAGGACAGGAGGTTCATTGCAAAGCAACCTTCTGGTATGAGTTACAGAGATAAGAACTGTAATTGCTATTAAGGTAAAGCAGATTTAATTTAGTGAAGTCCTGGGAGATGATGTTCTGTGATTTTAATGCATTAAGTTAAAATGTGTAGTGGATATTAATGTATGTGTTGAGTTCTTTTTGAAGAGTGGTTGTAACTTTCATTTAAAAAAAAGTAATAAAAGCAAATATTGTGAGATATGTTCTTATTCAGTTTGGGTTTATAACCAGGTATTCTGAATAACATCACTAGAATAGATTTCTCTGAATTTATGTTGCTTACATATGCAAGGTTTTCTCCTTCTCAGACGTAATATGAACATTTCACAGAATGAATGTTTAAATGACAACATAAAAATTCAAAAATTGAATAGCGGTAAAATTGTATTTGTACCTTTCAAATTGTAATGAGCCCTACATCACATGGATGAGACAAAGCAGCATTCAATCTAGGTTGTTTTTCAATATTTTTTTTTAATGTTTTATAGTCTGGGATTTTGGGTTGGGTTTTTTTTTATTTCTTAAATTGTTATGAACAAGTGGTTTTGCCTTGTTTTTGGAAAAGTACATTGGAGTTGATGCTCCTCTGCTGTATGTAACTTAATGTTTGTTAGCCTGTGTTGATAATTGTGGAAGGAAGATTCTGTTATGCAGAAGCAGTGGATTATCTTGTTATTAGGCTGGGTGGTAGCTTTCATTACAAAAGTGTATTTTCATCTCTTCTGCTGTAACTGACTTGGAAAATTAATTAGGCTAGAGAACAGCCAGAATTAATTGGAAAATAAAGGGTTACTGCCATATGATGGATAATCTGTATTTGCTGCAACTCATTTAAAAAGTTACCTTAGTTGAACTCAGGTTTTAATCTGATTTTGTCTTTCTGACTTTGAGCTCAAAAATACCTTGCAGTTTGTTGCCTCATAAGGGGCAGGGCTGCCCAGTCAAATATGTTGGGGTTTTGGGTAGAACAGGTTACCATTTGAGACTATTCTGCTGATTTTTATAGTTCTTATTTTAAGCAGCTCCTGTGTTAATGGCTCTGGCGTCTTTGTTGGTGTTTCTATGGAATGTTATTTACTTTTCCCCCTCTCTCTCCTGCTGCATGTGTGTTGCTAATGGCTCTTTGTCTGACAGGGAATAACCTCTTCTGCATTTTTTGTTATTGGAGATCTTCAACTCTGTAGAGAGGTCTCTGATTATGATGTTGAGGAACTGATGTTCAAGTATGTAAGCCTGGTGTTTTGTAAAGCCTCTTTATAGTTAGAGGTAAAATTACAGTTCTGTGTTCTGTTAATGGGAAGCTTGTGTCTTATTCACATTTTCAAAAAGTTCATACCTCTGTGCTTAATCAGGATTTTTTTTCTTAAGTGGAGAAGAACAGTTGAAGGGCTTTCTTTTGTGGTATTTTTTTATGTATCTACTGCAAATTAGATTGAACTGTACTCAGTGAAATTCCACATTGTAGTTATTAAAGCTATGCTTTGATATTTGCTATTGCAGAGATTTATTTATAAAACTCCTGTAATTCTTGCATAAGAAGCTGCATAATTTGATAAGTAATACTTAACACTACCTAAGATCTTTATACTGAAGCTTTGTGTAAAAATAGGTGCCTGCCTTAAATCTGCTTCAAAACAAATTCTATTGCTTACGAATCTTAAAAGTTACCACAGCAGCCTAAGCATATTGTACATGCACATAATAAAAACAACCTTCATATCATTAGTCATAATTAATACATCTGGAGATTGACAGAGTTTATTGTTTTGTAAATTAAAATTTTACATTGTGGGAAATAATTGGTCAAGATTTTCTGTCTGCTAATAATCATTTGAAGAAACGGTGGAAATGTTAAATCCTCGTTCAGTATTTTTATAAGGAGTGGCTTTTAGTCAGAGTAAAGATGGTCATGGTGCAATTTAAAAATACTCTCTACTACGAACACTCAGTACTGTTCTGTTAATGAGGCTGTGCAGAGCTTGTAGTTGTTAATTATTTGTCTTGTCTCTACATTATAGTAATAATATTGGGGAGTTGAGCTCTGTGTTGGCTTTTTTTGAATGAAAATTAACTTTCTGCATTAGAAATACCTAGATTTGAGACAGGGCTGTAATTTTTATGGCTTCAAAGAGATTAGCCTCTCTAAGTGATTTGATAATCAAACTTTGTTACGTCATTTAATGACTTTTAGAGAAAAATTCTCATGCAATTGGTATTTAGATTTGTCAGGAAGATGATTATATTTTACAAGAACACAAATGGCGTGAAAATAAACACAAATATGCATACTTGCTTTGTCTTTGTCTGGATTGCAAATAACCAGGAAATAAAGCTTGGTTTAAAGTTAATTGATTAACTAGAAGGGTAAAGAAGCACATAATCAACTTACCAGACAGTTGGCTGGTGCTATATAATGATGATTTTCAGAAAGTATGCTGTGCTTTCTTGCTCTTGGAATCTGCCTGCCTCCTTCATGCCTGGTCCTTCTGTCCCCATGACCTCTCTCTCCCCCCATCCAAGTTCTTCCTACAGATAAGGTCCAAAACCTCTGAGACCTGGGAAGTCCTGGCTCCGTAGGAGTTGCTTGAGTGCTAGAAGAGGAGCAGTTCTGCTGGTGAGCCTGTGGAAGTTTGAAGGGGCTGCATGATATTTATTCTTGCTAAGCCTTACAGCAGCAAGGCTTTGCATCTTCAAAGTGGGACCACTGCTTGTGACCAGCATTGTAAGGGTACTTTGATAGCAGGGGCGAAGTACAGACCTGGGAGAGCTCTTTTAGGTTGTGTCATCTGTTGCTCTGAAACAACATTAGAACTGTTTTACTTTTTCTTTACTTTCGGTGAAGAATCAGACCTGTCCCTTAGGTCAGACACCATTTTTTTTTTTTTTCCCCAGAATCTGCTTGTCAAATGGAACTTTGTTAAATGGAAACAAGATCACGTCTGTTCCAGCTGGCTTGAGGGCCAAAACCAGAGAGGTCTCCATGCAAAGGAGACATGGGTGGCTGGTATAGTGGCTAAATGTGTGAGGTGTATTTCATTTTTGTGACCTTTTTGGTTCTCTTGCCTCTTGCCCCCTTCCAAAATAATTCAGAACTCTAAGACAGCAGTAGATAGAAGCTGGATTTATTTCCAGTAATAACCACAATTCTTGGCATTTATAGAACAGACCTTAAAAATCCAGTTAAGTTAGTCTTGTTAACTTCTTGGGCTTGCTGAAGTCACTGGGATACTGCTGAGCAGCAGCAGAACAGCAATCTGCTTGCAGAACTTGGAATATAAGTATGTCACTAGGAAATTTACTGGTGCCCAAAATTAAACGTGAAGTGTGTTTTTAAATTTTTTTTTTCTCATCAAAGGAAATCCCATTTGACTGCTTACCCTGTGCAAATAAATAATTAGCTTTTCTGAATGGGTGGATTTTTACTTATTTCTTCTTTTTGCTGCACCCTGTTGCTGGTGGGATGAAATCCCGACAGGTCTGCCAGATTACACTGTTTCTTGCTAAGTTTGACGTTCTTTGCCTGTGCCTAAGGGTGGCACATTTGAAGCTTGTGAGTGTAAGAGCATTATCATCCAGCAATAGCAGAATGAAGCAATGCTGGTGTGAATTCCTTGAGACAGGAATTTGCTCCGTATATGGAATGGACCATATATGAAATATACACCATACAGAGGTTCTGTGTAGTTGTATGATTAGCTCTGTAACTGAAGCAACCAGTACATGTTGAATGCTTGTCTTTTGTCTTCTTTTGTGGGGTCTGGCTGCGGTTCTCTTCCTTTGCCTGACCTAGGGTTGTGTTGTGGCCATGCAGCTGCTCTTTCTCTCTGAAACCAGCTTCCTCCTGCACAGTGCTTCTGACTGGAGACCATGCTGTAGTATTTAAAACATGCCTGGTGGACAAGGAAGGCTAGACTAAAAAGGTGTGAAAAAAACAACAAACCCTGCCCTGGAACAGAGTAATGAGAACACCCAGAGAGAGTATAGAGGGAGAAACAAGAAATCATATGGTACCTGACAGTGCAGGCAGAACCTATTTTTTCCTGAAACTGCTGTGAAGTCAGTTACTTTACGAGAGTTTGTTGCCTTTCAGAAGAGAATATATAGTTGGGAGATGGCAGTAAAGGGGAAGAAGCTTCATCCTCATGGAGAAGTGCACATGCTTCCTGTCTGTTAGGTAAACTTCTTTTGACTGGTGACTGTTTTGTATAAAGTTTCTATAGCAGTAATGAGATGCTGAGAATGCTGATGAAGGTGGTGCATTTTAAAGTCTCCCTGAACAATTCCCAGGTGCAATTTTCCAGGGTTGCTATTTGTGACAGTCCTGCAGCTTGATCCCTAGAGCAGCTCAGTGAAAAGCCTGAACAGTGTTGTTAGGTCATTGGCTAAAGTACTGAGTTTATGGCATTGATGGAGTTACTATTTTCAGTCGTTTGCCTCCAGGTATTTAACTAGGTTTGTGACTACTCACCAGTATGATAAATACTATGCCAGTATGATAAATTAGCTATCTCCATTAATCCTTTGTCTTTACAATTAAACATTTATGAGTAATTTTATTAGCCTAATTATTCCTCTGGATGTCTAACTGCCTCTGAGGTATCCTGATCAGAAATTAAAATATAGGTGATGTCCTGTAAGGCTGATGTAATGATTACGTTACACAGCTTTTAAGCTGAGCTGTTCTCACATACTTAAAGAGAAATGAGATCTAGAAGCAGACTGAAAATTAGGTGGTTTTATGTGTTGCTAGTCATGCTTTCAGAAATAGTAAGAACTGAAGGGTCTGGAAGGTCGAGATCAATGCTGAATGTCTTGAGGATTTTATTAATAGGAACAAATAATTACTATAGGTGTAAGCAAACTATGTGCCAAGTATACCTGCTTCAGAGTAGTGGTACAAAAATAGTTAATTTAACACACCTGAAATATGTTGTATATTTATTTTTGATAATGTTTTCTGTCCTGTAGGAGTAATATGGACAAGATCTAAAGGTATTGCTTTAGACTTCTGAGAAGAAACATATTCAGAGTCAGAAGTATCACAGTTCAGTTACGAAGTTGCTTTTCCTTTCTCACTTTTTTGCTTTGAAGACATTTTATTAAAGGAACTGAATTTAAATCTATAATTTGTTCCAGTTAGTGTCTTGTGCTTCCAGCCTCTGAGCCACTTAGACATCATTAGAATTAGATTAGAATCACCTGATGAAAATTTAATGATATAATAGCATTTATGTTACTGCAAGTCTTACATTGTTTCATGAGAATCAGGGTGAGAAATAGGTGAGTTTATTTTGCTTGTAGTGTGTGGCCATCATGGACTCGAATTCTAGCAGGCATGTTCTGTTGGAGTGAACTAGCTGAAGATGCTTTGTAGCTCAACACTGCAGTATTAGTTAGAGATCTTCATGGCAGTGCAGTAGAAATACTGCATTTGTTTTGCTAGATTGCTGGTCTTCATTCTCGGAAGAGAATGATGCACTATGCAATGACATCCGGAAGGCTTAGAAAATATTGCATTCATGGTATTAGAATTGCTCCAAGTGTTTACTTTCAAACTAAATGAGAAACAATAAAATATGCCAACTAATCAACACCAGCATTTGTTTATAGTGCTACTTCAGAAATGAACAGTAATTGTCTTTTAACAGCTTTTTTTTTTTTCTAGGCAGGAAATCTGGTTCAGCATAGCGAATCTTCAATTTATCCTGCTTGTCTAAGGTGGAGTTAAGCGGAGTTCTGTGGAGTTCAGATGATGCCTTGGCAAGGTAGCTTCTGGTACTGCAGTGAATACCAGATATTAGGTTCTTGTGGAGTTATACAGAGCTATTTCCAATGTGAGTTTTGCCTTCCATGTAACAGGATTTGTATGCGCATTGAATAATGACTGATGATGAAGCAACAGGGAGAATGAAATTATCACAATCCATGTGAGATCTTGCAGTTTTATCTTAGGGGGAAAATATCTAGCCATGTAACACCACAGAGTATTTAAAGACTGTAGTAGAACGTATGATAGGAAAGAGGTTTTGCTTTTATTTTGCATTTTTTTAGGAAGAACTGGTTCTGTACTAGAAGAGTTCTGGAGAATGAAGTTTCCTTGCATGTGTGAACTTTGAAGGAGAAGCTTTATTTCTGGGTCAGTGTCATGCACCTATATTTGGTGTGGTGTTCTGAAAAATCACAATTGAATAAGGTTTTGCTGGGTGGGTAGGAAGAGGGGAAATGATATAAACCTTAGTCCTGCTGGTCCTGTCTCAGACAAACTAAACCTGTTCAGGGAATCCCCCTGTTGGAGCAGGGGAATTGGACTAAATTATCTCTAGGGAACACTTTCAACTTAAATGGTTCTGTGATTCCATGGCTTGAAACGATTTCTGGTGGTATCTTTGTGTGAAACAGCAGAAATACATTGACTGGGGCTTTGTTCTTTCACAGAGTATGTTACATTTAGGAAGAAACTCTGACAAAACTGCTTCTGCTAACAGAAAGGCAGAGAAGCTTAACATGAGCCTGCAATGTGCGCTTGCAGCCCAGAAAGCCAACTGTATCCTGGGCTGCATCAAAAGAAGTGAGACCAGCAGGTCAAGGGAGGTGTTTCTTTTCCTCTACTCTGCTCTTTTGAGACTCCACCTGGAGTACTGTGTCCAGTTCTGGAGCTCCCAACATAAGAAGGACATGGAGGAACAAGTCATGAAGGTGATGAGAGATCTGAACCCTTACATCTTTCAGGGATTAGAGCATGGTTCTGCTCTGTTAGAGAGGTGGATTCCCCTACACTGGACAGTTTTAAAGCTTTGCTTGACAGGGTGCTGAGCCATCTCATATAAGCTATAGTATTACCTAGAAAGGTTGGACCAGATGACACTTGAGGTTCCTTTCAACCTGGCATTCTATTATTCTAATTAGGTAGAGGAGGAGCTCTCAGCTTTCTTATAGAAAACCCCCTCGTCTACAAAAGCCCTGCAGCATTTGCTTTTTCTTCTTGACAACAGATAGTTTGAAGTCCATGATGTTTAAAAAACAAAAAGGCGTTAAAAATTTTATTGTAAGCAACGCTGTGAAAAATGTAGTTTTGGATTAACCTGGTAAGAACAAATTTATTATTTTCCCAAAATGTGAGCAAAATTCACCTAGTTTTATGAAATGATAAACCCCAAAATCTGTCAAGACCTTTTACATATACTTCAAGTTTGTTGGTTTTTTTTCTGTAAATGACAGGAAAAGGTTACATTTAATTAAAAAAAAACAACCAACACTCCTTAAGTCAATGATGTAGTATTTAACCTAACCGCAGCATATTAAAGCAACAAGAAAATCTGTTTTACACAGAAATTCATTTATATGGCTTTTGGCTCTGGGAATTTGATTCTAGGTTTTTGGTACAACTGTAAGTAAAAAAAAAACCCAAACAAAACAAATAAAGAGGTTCCTGTTATTACCTGAAAATCTGAGCTATATTGTGAGAATAAATGGATAGTGACAAGACAGACAAAATGTCTGTTAGTGTTTTTAATAAATTCTTAAACCAAGTTTTAGCCTTCAATTCAAGTTTTTTCATGCCTCTTATTGGGAGAATGCAGAATGAGTTGGGATTTGTTGGATTCATGCAGTACATCCACAGTTCTCTTTATCACATGGCAGCTTCAGTGTGATTGTGCAACAGGAGCTGACTCCTGGGTGCAGTGTGCCAGCTGGGTGGTTGTGCAGCAGAGCTGTGCTGCTGACTGTGCTGCAAAAGCAGTGGAAGCATGAGTGAAAAAACTTGCTGCAAGTTCTTTTGGCTGCTATTTTTTTATTTCTTCTTGCAGTGCGAGTGAAGTTTGATTCTTTTGTGTTTTGCAGGAAGCCAGTGCAAATCTGTTTGCAAAACTAACATTATCTGGAGAAGGGCTTGAGTGCCTCAGAGCTTTTCTTCCCCTTCTAGTGTCTTGTGAGCTAGTTTAATGGATATCTCTTAACATACGTCTTGTTTTTAGCTGTGGCTCAGTTCTTTGGTTTGTCTTCTCGAGTCCTTTCAGAGAACCTTTAAAGATGATATAAACTCCTGCAAGCGTATTCTTTTACGTAATCTAACAGAGTAGATTTTTTTTTTTTTTTTTCCCATAGGTGCTAGGCTCAAATGGATTTATTCGCTTAGTAGTTTTTTTTTTGATCATGTCCTTCAAAGCCAGTAAGGCAGGTAGTATTCAGCCTGGCACCCAGGAATCTTGAGGCTGGGGAGGGGAAGAAGGAATCTCTTTAGTTTTCCTACTTGATTCACAGGACCTGATAATGAGGGGAAAGGGAATGAGCAAGTGACCAGCTCAGTCACAGAGCGTGGCTGCTTGCCTGACAAATGGTGTAATTCATGCTAACCACATTACTAGGGGTTGGGTGCAGGGGGTACCGCTCACACCAGACTTATCCTGGCTCCTCCACAGGCAAATTTCAGTTCTGATGGCTGCAAATTCTGAAATAGAGGTTATTGTGGATTTTCACTTTTAATAATGCCTCTTATGAAGATATTTGAGATGTGGAGGAGAGCAACAGGAATTTAATCTTGTGTAGTATATCTGTTACTGGGTTTTGCCTAGTTTGGGTTGCTATAGTTCCCTTTCAGTTTCTTTATTTAGACAACTCATCCATTTTAAATGACAAGTCAGGGAGAAGACAACACTTGCTGAAAGTGAACTTCTTTTGTTTGTTTTTCTTACCTGCTGTGGTGCTGACCTTTCCTTGGTGTGGTTTGCTAATGAGGGAAGATGCTGTCATACCAGATGAGGAAATGTATCAGACTCCCTGTGAGGAGCACACCTAGCATGTAAGAGGACTCAAGAGCAGGGAGTACTTAATTAAATTATAATTTTTGCTGATGACACACACAGATTGGCATTAAACTGCTGGGATGTTTCACATCCCTTTGCAATGCATCTACACCTTTCTTTCGATGTCAAGTGCCAAGGTGTATCTGGAGTATATGCAACTTCCTGTTCAAAGATAGGCTAAAGGAGAAGCACTGTGGTTACTGTACGTTTCTAATGCACTTGATCCTCAACTTCATTAGCACCTTGTCTTACCCAAAGATTTGAATTCCTTTGTAGGTATGCTCTTAAAAGACCAGGAACACCTTTTTATCATGTGCCTTGTCTTTTTTTTGTGATTGATAGGGCTAAAGGTTTTCCAGTGTTGAAATGTGGGGCTGTCAAGAAGGTTTTAACTATGTCTCCTGCTGTGTTATTGTCACTTCGCACACTAATCATAATAGCACCGGGGATAAAACCATGTGCTGCACTAAATACAGTATACTGGGTTGGAAAACTGGTAAGGGAGTTAGGATACTGCTGTCTTACTGCTCTAGCTTCAAAGATGAGACCATGTGCAGTATGTGACATGACGGTATGGGATGTATTTCTTTAGTAGCAAGGCATGGCTTTTTCTGTTGAGCTTCCACAGCTGTGCTCTTGATCTACCTATGCATTGTTTCTTTCATGTGCTTAACGAACACAGTGACTATATTTTTGGTCGTTCATTTATTTTACTTGTTTCAATAGGGTGGCACTAAATTAAGGCTTTCTGGCAAAGAAAAAAAAAAGGTATTATCTCATGCTAGGGTTTAACATTAGCACTTCTTGTCAGTCTGTGTGGGAGCTGTGATGGCAACAGAGGTAGTGGGAATAGTCTATTTTAATTTCATGCCTTTCCAAACTATGTGCTTATTGCCAGGCTTACTTGAATGCCCCAAACCTAGTTAATGGTCATCCGTGGAATTTCCAATCTGATCTTAGTGTTTTGATGGCATTGTACCAAGCTGTATGGCCCTAACCATTAGTCTCCTTACCAAGAAAGTGTCTGAAATCAAAAAGCCATCACTTAGGCTGAAAATATTTCAAAGCTGAACACAGTCACTATTGAATAAATCTGTCTAATCCAAATGTATCTGGTTTCACTTTCAAGTCACAGATTTCTTTAATGCCTTTGCCAGTAAGAGCAGAGCTCTTTTACAATTCTTTTAACCATGACTGGTGGTGATAAATCTTTATGGCAGAGTTAGAACAACTAGAAGGAACTTAATCAGTTAAGCTTAAATCCTGGATGAGTATTTGTGCTTGTGGGGTTTTTATATGCTTTTCCATGAAGCACGTGCAAAGTGGAATTCAGGGAGTCTGCTTTTAGGTTATGTCCTTTCAAAAGTTAAGTGTAGCAATATGTAATGACACTTGAGGTTTCTGTTGCATGAACCCAAATAATTAAAAGCCATTCTAGTGGCTCTGCTGCATTGAGGGCACAATGGTAGCACGTGAAAGAACAGGTTGGCTGTAAGGGCATGCTTGCACTAGAGACAAGGGTGGCAGCAAAAAATATGAGGACAATATGAAACACTGACTTAATGTCTGCTACTCCCGTTTCACAATGGGCAACTTGATGTGGTCTGAAATTGCATTATTTCACTGCTAACTTTTGAAATTGGCAAAGAGAACTTGTGTGTAGCAGGATGACAACTTTTCCAGTAGTGGAAAAAGTATTTCCTACAAAGATGGGTTTGTGAGTGTGCCCATTATAGTAATCCTTTGTTTTGTTCTTCTGCAGGAGACAGCTGGATGTAAAGGCTTCATGGTTTATCCAGCCTGAGCATTCATTATACTAGATCAGTTTTCTAAATAGAGACTGGATGATAAACCAGTCTGGGCTTTAGTTGTAGTGTAGTCAGTAAGGTTCAACATACCTGAAGAAGTGATGTGTCTGACAAGGAATGATTGACGGTAATCTATGATGTGTAATTATTTTCAGTAACCCTAATTTGTTATGCTAAATGGTTGTCTGTGACAATTTTGTTTCACTGTATGATAGTGGATTACTCCAGTAGTCTGTTATGTTTTGACTGAAATGCGTATCTGGCTGGTCCTATTTGTAACAGCTATTCCTCTGGATTCACATTTCTACTTGTTTAGTAGACTGAAGAATCATAGCATGGCTAGGGTTGGAAGGGACCTTAAATTTATCATCTAGTTCCAACCTCTGTGTATGGGCAGAGACACCTTCCACTAGACCAGGTTGCTCAAAGCTCTATCCAACCTGCCCTTAAGCAATTCCAGGGAGCAGGCAGCCACAACCTCACTGGGCAATTTGTTCCAGTGTGTCACTACCCTCACACTAAATAATTTCTTCTTAATGTTTAACTTAAATCTCCTCTCTTCCAGCTCAAAACCAGTACCCCTCACTAAACATCCTGGTAAAAAGTCCCTCCCCAGCTTCCCTGTTGGCCACCTTCAGGTACTGGAAGGCTACTATAAGGTCTCCTCAGAGCCTTCTCTCTTAATTGATGCAAAAGGAGTCTTCTGACCAGATGGGAAAGCTACAGATTTTCCTAATCTATATCCCTGGTTGTTCACCTTGTGAGCCAGAGGAGAGGAAAACATTTTAAAAGGAAGAAGGCACACAGACACTAAGTGCCAAGTACTTCAGTACTTGGAATTGTTTTTTCAAATGGATTTTATATATGGGTCCCACTGAGAATCCAGACTACAGATTACCTTTACTGTCAAAATACTGTATTGCTTAGAGTGCTCAAAAGGCAGGAGAAAGAAGAAATCTAGGTAGATTTGCTGTATTCTAAACATGGAAAGCTTTTTGCATTGTGAGTACATCATATTCTTGTGGTAAAGAATATCCCACTGCAAGTGCAAAATGTGCTGAAAGGCTTTTCATATAAATAAACTTTACACTGTAGTTTGTCCTCAAATCTCATGTCATCGTCTTTCAGCAGGCAAAAGAGGAACAGATCTTGTGCATAAGGATAGTTCAGGATTAATTTTGCAATCAGAAGTTTTTGAATAGTAGCAAGCATATGGCCTTCGGTTTTGGGGCCGCACAGAACTCAAGCAAATGATATAGTGGGATGGGGTCAGGGATATGACAGGACTTTTTTGTTTTGTTGTTGGGTTTTTTAAATTGAATTTTTCTAAGATGTTTTGAAGTGCTATTTTTCTTTAACTTGAGAAAGGAGTCAGGATTTTATCCTGGTGTTGGCTGAAGAATTTTTCAGTGTGCTTTTTCTGTTTGTCCTTTATATGGCCTTTGTATATTATTCTAATTTTAAGGTGAAGATCTGGTTCTTTCCTACAAAAGATGCATCGAGGAAAATCTTAGTCTTTGTTCCTGTATCCTCAATAGCTAAAAATTTGGTTTCTTCCCCCTGCATCAGCCTACAGTTGTGTATCCAAAGTAATGAGAGGATTTGTGTTTCAATGTCTACCAAATGAGAACTACATTGAAGTGCTGTAGATGAGTCTTGAGCTGAATTGTGCTGACTTGGTGCTTCCTTCCTTGGAATGTCTTACTTTGTTTTAAAAATCTCTCTTAATTATTTTATTACTTACATTAGTGGAATTTTTAAAGGCTTTGTTCTGTAAGCAAACAGAACAGGACATGTCAATATTTGTCTGTGACCGCATCCTGCAAAAACATGACTAGTTAGTCCTGTTGAGACTTTTTTTTTTTAAGATGAGCTCAGAATCTTGCAAAGAAATTCATACACTGAGTTAAAAAGCTTTGTGATTTGAGTGAAAACGTCATGTGAACAAACAGTACGTGAAAATAGCAAAGCAAATAACAATTAAAACATGGACAATAACTTTCAGTCATGAGGTATTGTCAGTGCTGTGTTCTGATGTGCAGCGGGAAAAGCTCTCAATTGTTCTTAAATCCGCTGGTAACTGAATCCACATCTGTAGAGTTTGAAACAAAAGGCTTTTTGTTCACAGTTTGTGTTCATCTAGGACATGCCAATTTCTGAGCATAAATAGAAGATAGTGTGTGAGCAAGGCAATACAACATGTTGCTCAAATCATGACTTACCAGAAATCTGTAATTTATATTAAAATAGTTAGAATTACAGGTTGGGGGATTTTAAATTTCTGCGTGAATGAGCATGATGTAATTACTTTGAGGAAGCACACACTGCTGTATTTGATGTGGCAGCAAGATGTGCAACCTGGGCAAAACTCTGAATGTTACTTGCAATAATTTTGTTCATTTAGTGAGACGTACTGACTGGGCCCAAGCCAGTGGGTGCTTGATAAAAGAAGCTATAAGATCTTTTACTCCTGCTGTTTGCAAATTAAACATATTAAAGGAAATTATTCTAATGCTTTCCCCAAAATCTGTTCAATTTCACACAAGCTTTGACCACATGTGATATGCATGCTGAGTAAGCATGACTGACTTTCTCTGCTGGGCCGTTCAGCAATGTGCATCTTCTCATTGGTGTGATACTTGTGCCTCCTGCACTCCTTACAAGAATCAGCATGTTTTCTGTAGGATTTTGTCCTAATCATGATGAATAAGCAGGAAGACAGGTGAAATGGCAGAAGATATGGTGTGTACATTGGGCATGTAGTGGTATTTTTCTGTTTGTTGCATAGTGGGAACAAAAATCTCGTTGAACAGGGACTGACTTAAAAGAACAGGAAGAAATAACATTGGATAAAGTACACACAGACTCCCTGCGTGCTGTCCCCCTCCAATGTTTTTGTGTTAACTGTGCAAGTCATGTTATTGATTAAAACAGATGTGTCCAAAGACAAAAATGTAATGATTCTCAAACAGTAGGAAATGCATTGAAGGGGGTGGGTGTGACTTGCTATGTGAACACATTATACTGAGTTGAACAGAACAGAAACTTAGAGGTTTTTCTTTTCCATTTGAGAAGTGTGCAAGCTGTCTTGCTAGTGGAAAGGTATGCATGTGGGGAAAGCACTGAAAAAGGGTAAACAGCAGATTTAAAGTTCCTCAGCAGTTTGGGGTTATTAAGTTGGCCACTGTTTTAAACTCCTGTTGTATTAAGACTGTGCTCCTTTTCTGGCCTTTTCAGGTAGCGGTGCTACAGCAGTTGTCCAGGCAGCGCTATGCAAACCCAGACAAGAACGTGTAGCAATAAAGAGGATCAACTTAGAAAAATGCCAAACCAGTATGGATGAATTACTTGTAAGTAAATAAAAGGGGAATATGTTACATGGAGACTATCTTTTGGTTTTTGCTTGGTCTGAGAGCGAGGGTAGACTTGCCTGAAAGATAGCAGTGAAAAAACAATTTGAAAATAATCTGAAAGAAGGATGTACTTCTCCTAAAATATATTTTACAAATGTGTATTTTCTAATGCCACAAAAACAAGAAATCCAAATTGGAATCTTGGGACAAACAACTGTTGAACTGTGGGGAGAGCCTTACTTCTTACTTTCTGGGGGCTTTTTTGGCAAGAGATTGCTGTATGGATGTCTGTCTTTTCTTAATACTGAGGAAAGATACATTTTCCTTTGGTTAAATGCTGATAAAAAATACAAAGGTAAATTCAGTAGGTCTCCTTAAAATGTCTAAAGCACCAAAACATGGCACAAACTAGTTGTTGGATCATTTTGTAATGATGACTTTTGAGGGGAAAAGTAGGAGTGGCTACACTATCTGCACAAGGAGACTCTTGTTAAAGCTAATAACAGGCATTAATCTGATAGGCCATAACAAGCCATTTGAGGAATGCTGTTTGTTTGGGTCACTGATCAGAGGAGGAAGGGACTTGCAAGGGGCCCTTTGTAAACTGGACTGCAAGAGTTTTTCCTCTGCACTGCTTATGGCAATCCAGACAAAATTGCAAAGAACTGTTAAAAAACAAAACCCGTTGCTTTCTAATGTTTCTAGTCAGGTGTTTATAAGACTAATGCATATTTATCTATTAGGTATCATAACAAGAGTTGAAGGACACAAAAGCATTCTCAAAGTGAGAACACTCTCTTCTGTTCCACAGGTTATACTACTGCCTAGAGACTGTGGGCTTTTTCTAATGCAGAAATTCCTGCCTCTGAAGGAAATGATCTCCTCAGCAGGGAATTGACAGTGCAAAAGATATCTTGAATTTGATAAAGAGGGTATGGTCCATCCAGTTTCTTCAGATAAAATGGCTTGTTTACAGTGGAGGACCTAAAATGCTCTTCCCCTGGTGATTGATGGCATTTGCCTTCAGTTTATGTAACAGCTTATATGAGAGATTGTGTTTTTTTTGAAAGAGGATTGTGGTAGTGGAAGCTGCCTCTGAGGTGGTAAGACTTCTGTCATCTAAAATATCAAAAGATAAATTCTGAACTGTGTTTAGAAAAAAGAACAGCCAAAGGTGAGATGCTGTGCATGATATATTAACGTCTACAGCCCAAGATGAACATTTTCATAAAACTAGAAGTCATTGTAATATAAAATGGTGAAATTTTGATCTTTTTTATTGGAATTGAAGTAATAATAAGTATTAATAATTAAAAAGTTAGAACAAACAAAAATAGGCAAAACTGCCAAAAATCTGTTATCCCAAGTGGTCTTGAGAAATTACTGCAGTTAGTCGCTTGTACAAAGTTAACCTTAGCAAGTGCTTGAGTGTCTTTACTGCTGACGTGTCTCCAGTGTTTGCCATATGAAGCAATAGGTCTCAAATTTTTGGTCCCATATTGCCTGCTTTTGGTATGAAGACAACTGTCCATACCATCTTTTTTGTCTTTTAATATACGTTGATTTCTGCTTTTTTATGTTCAGATTTTTGTGTTTCTTCTATTTGTGGATCTGTTTTGAGCTGAACATGAATTCTGTCTTTCTCAGTTCCTGGTTAGGAGGGGTATAAAAAAAAAAAAAAGGCTGCATATAACTCCAGTTATTTTATATGTGTATACACACATGTGCATGCATCCACATATATCATTCTTTTTTTTTTCTGGGAGTGGAAGTATATTTCAGCGTTGTCCTAATAGAGAGATTTAAAAATTTTGTGTAAAAAGTAGAGTTGTGATTCTGGAAAAAGGCATCATTGACCTTCAAAACTCTTGTTAAAACTAGGATCTTTATTTTAGTCAGTAATATTTAGGATTCTCTTGCATTTTTTTTAACACCATTTTTGAGCCTGCTCAGTTCTTAGTTTTCAATCACTTATTTTTCTTATTAAACAGTTTCTATTGGCACAGGGATGCTCTAAAACTCTGTTTGCCTTCTTAACATGCTGTTTTTTAAAGTCCTGACTCTGAGGGCTTACAGGTAGTGTGCACAGGCACCCTTCACAAATTCTCAGCTGTGTGGCCTTCAGAGAAATGGAAAATGCAGAAGCCTGGTGCCCACGTAAGCAGACTTAAGATTTGGGCCAGTGTCAATTGAAATAGAAAGGCAGTGGGGGAGGGAGTTTAAATAATACTAAGGCTACACAAACTGCCAAACTCTTGAAATTCAATACTCTGTTTCCTGCAATGTCCTGCTTTGTCACTATTGTAAGCTAAATGTAACTAAACCCCATGAGCCAAGGAGAAAGTTCCTGTCCTTAGTATTGTCCTGACTGGCTATCTTCCCCAGTCCTGCTTACCTGCAGGTTTTAAAAACAAAAACCTCAACACTACAAACCAAATAATGTTCTATAAAATGGCTGATTTGATTGAGGAGATTTTCTAAACTGCTTGCCTTTTTGCTCTGGAGAGCCCTTCAAGGCAGATGCTCTGGCAGAGCCCCTTGCCTCTTATGCCTAGCCCCTCAAATGGCCTTGCCCTGGGTGTCGGTGGAGAAGGCTCTGGGAATGCACCCACAGACCTGCAGCACCTGCCTGATCCCTGGGAGCTGGACCCGGCCCTGCGAGCCCTGCAGCTGAACAGCAAAAGGAGCTGTCTCCTGGTTGCTCATTAACTGTGTCCCCCACCTGCCCTCAGGCTCACACATTATTTGCAGCTGCTCTGGAATAACCTGGCTGAAAAGAAGTTAGCTTTTAACCTGGATGTGTTTCCTGATGCAGTGCACAAACACTTGTGCTAGCACAAGGGAGGAAGAAACAGAGGGATGAGGGGAGAGACTTAATTTTTAAGTGCTGTTATGGCTTTGATGCTGTCGAACTTCTAAACTGATGTGAATGTGAAGAAGGCTCCAGGGTGATCTTCTGGACATCTTGCTGCAAATTTTTGCTCTGACAGTTTATTTTAAGTGAATGCTTTTTTTTCTCTCACCTGGGCACTGTCAGGGAAGTAACTGAATGTTGTGGAGGCTAACATCTGTGTGTAGTGGCTCTCCAGAACTGCAAGTCTGAAATTAATACTTTCCTGTCTAAAATTTATTTCCTTATCTCTCACGGGGTGCTTTCAATTTGTTTATTTTTGTTTTGCAAAGACTCTCTTTGGAAAAAGTCCTCAAAGCTGAGACACAAGGTGCCTTTGGCCATGTGATAGCTCAGTTTTTGCTGACAAGTGGATACAGGCACACAAAATATTCAGAGCACTTTCCAGTTAAAGATAATGAAGCTTACTTACCACAGTCAATTAGTCAGATTTCTGCATACTATTAGTGTGTGAGTAAAAGAGGTGGGGCTTATTTTTGTCCAGTAGTGGCAGATAGACTTTTTAAGCAATTGTTGTATTATCAGCACGGGAAAGCAATAAAACAACACAAGAAATTAAATAGTAATAAACAGTGTGAGAGCTACAGTTAAGATTTGGTGTGGATAGCTGAATTAAGAGCCTGAGGCAATAATTTGGCTTGTGTTAAAGCTGAAATGTCTGCTGAAAAGGGAAATGAGCCCCACAACTTTCTTCTGTTTTCTCATTGCATGACTAACCAGTCATTCATCCTTCTGTGGTTCAGGGCTCAGAATTTGTCTAGGGAGGGTGACTTTAGTCAGCAGAACTAGCTTAAATGTGTGTCAAATTATGACCTGACATAATAGTAACCAACAGGTGTAATGAGATTAAATAATTCTTTAATACATACAATTAAATTCTTATTAGAAAGTGACTGTGATCTCAAGTACATTGCAAATAAAAACAACAAAAAAACCCTTCTTTCAAAGACTTGCTGAATTGAAGTTGAAAAAGTATCTGTGGCAGCTTTAATCAAAGTGGGGCAGCCTTGCAGCAGTGCTGGTGGGTCAGAGTGCAACACGGGTCCACCTGAAGGCAGTTGTTTTTCAGGGAGGGAGAGGAGGTGGAAGAGTTTGGATTTTAGCTAAGTTGGTTCCGTGACTGGCTCACTCTTCAGAACCATGTTGTCTAGCACCAGGGCTGTATCAGGGTTGTGTGGCCAGAAGTGGAGAGGGAGAAGTAAGGTTGTGGGAGCTGAATTTTGTCCAGAGCCAAACCCTTTTGTACAGAAGGGGCCTAAGCGCTCCTATGTAAAGGATAGGCAGGATGATAAGAGTTGTTGGAAAGGTGTTGCAGAAACATTATGTGAAAGAGTGAATAGAAAAAGAACTCGGCTTGAAATAACAGATACAAGGCAGTCATTCTTAATTTGTACAGCTGTGGTGTGTCATAGATGGTGTTACTTGGCAGTGCCATGTTGTGCATCTGTTGGTGACTGCATGCTCCCCTAGTCAGTTGTTGCCTTTGACTTTTGGTCTGTAACACTGCTTTTTCCTCTTATGCTTGTTTTTGATTGTGTGGCTCTGGTGTCCACCTGTCCATCCCACTGTTAGCTGAGTTAGTTTGTCCAACAGTTTCTTCCTGTCCCACCTTTTCATATCTCTTTTGAACAGGAAAGGCAGTAGGTTTTGATCTTACCTTGCGTTTGTTGTCCCCACACGTTCAGCTCTTGGAGGCTGCTCATTTTTCATTGGTTAGTCTGAATTTGGGGCTTTTAACAGTAATTTTCTGCTCTCAGAAGAAAATTTTTGTAGTTATGCCTGTATCTCCTGAACAACTTCCCTTGTCTTCTTCACAGTAGTGTTGTATCTTGTATGCAGATCTCTAGGTAAACTGAAATATTTTGGTGCCTCAGTGCATATTCTGTGCAAACTTCAGTTCTCATATATTATTTCACTTGGGAGATTAAACTTTCTTCTACACAAGCAGAACTGATACCTGCCTGTTATGGTGGGCTTTGTATTTCTTACAGAAAGAAATTCAAGCAATGAGTCAGTGCAATCATCCCAATGTGGTGACCTATTACACGTCTTTTGTGGTGAAGGATGAACTTTGGCTGGTTATGAAGCTGTTAAGTGGAGGTAAGTTACTGTTTTTTTCTTGTTTAGCTGGAGGAATTTTTTTTTTTTCCTTCTCTAATGTACCTTCATTGAGTTAATTGACCTAAACCAAGTAAGGAGGCAGGAGAGAGACTACATAGTATGAACCTTGAGGCATGTTGGTTAATGTTTGTTAAAGCAGGAATATGCAATTTTAAAAAGTTTGTATATTGATAGTACAGGATAAGAATTACCGAGATAAATTATTTTTGTCTAACTACAGTAGTTTTTTATTCTGAATTAATATACTAAAATTCTCTATTTAGGCTGTGTAGGGAAAACTGAAGAGAATTAAGTGTCTTCTGCCTGTATGGCCTTTTTTTGAGTTTCTTTAGAATCCACTCTATTTTTGTAAAAATGCTTAACTTTCTGATTTCATAATGAGTAATTCTTATTTCTTTTTCAAGGAAAATTCTTCCTAGGACAGCTATTATACATGTTGCATCCTTTTTTTTCTCTTAAACTAACCAAATACTCATTATGGTTTTTATGTTGATGGTAAACGGTATAAAAATCTTACTTGGTTTTGGGAGAGGAAAAAGGGGCTGAACTGTGAATGTTCCTTGTGGCTTAGAAAAGCCAGGCTCCAAAGATGTGCTAGTCCAGGTTGCTACATGATGTTTTTCAAGATTAGTCTTGATGGCAGCAGACTTGTGCATCATCATGTTAGAAAGCAAGAATAGGAAGTGCTCCTAAAATAACACTTGTTATGTCACATTTGTTTGAATT
This sequence comes from Apus apus, assembly GCF_020740795.1. Taxonomy (NCBI): domain Eukaryota; kingdom Metazoa; phylum Chordata; class Aves; order Apodiformes; family Apodidae; genus Apus; species Apus apus. The sequence continues at coordinate 20,169,895 of NC_067287.1, read as the reverse complement.
ATTCAGTTAATTCAAAAGCAAGTGTAGACCCTGGGAGAAACCAGTGATTCACGACAGGAGTTTACTGTGAGCTGTTGAAAAATGCTTAAGTATAAATAAAATTGCTATTAGTTTCCTTGAAGTTTATAATAACTGAAGTTCTAAGTCAAACCAGGTGTCACTAGGAATGTTGTCATCACTTGTTTGCAGAGGACATCTCCTTCCAGTCTTGCAGCTGCATGTTTATGTTACCAACACAGGAACCATAACCTAAGCTGGATAATAAACCAAAACCTTTGCTGCATGTGTTTGTTTAAAAAGTGTGACTCCAGAATTTTTAATAAATGGTAGCTTAGCAAGCTGTTAGCAGAGCTTTCTGATAGATCATTTGAGTTTTACAGTATTCTTGACTAAAAACAGTACTTCGTTTTTCATTTGAATGAGGTAGCAGTGAGCTTTACTCTGAGAGACTGTTCCATGAGGTCTTTTCATGTAGACGCAAATATTTAAATTGCAGTAGCATAGAAAGAATGAAGAAATACAACTTTCTCTCTGTATAAATGCTTTTTTCTGTCTTGGTTCTGCAATATAGGTTCAATGCTAGATATAATAAAGTACATTGTCAACAGAGGAGAACATAAAAATGGTGTCCTTGAAGAACCCATAATAGCAACAATTCTTAAAGAAGTTTTGGAGGGTTTAGATTATCTACACAGAAATGGTCAAATTCACAGGTAGGCACTTATACATAGTGAAGAACATTTTCAAAGTTGTGTGTATAGTTTGTTGATGCTATTTGTCAGCTGCAGTTGCTTGGCTAAGCAAACTGTATTTTCTCTTTCACATACTGTAAATGCTATCTGTAATTATCAAATGATAATGCTTGGGCAGATGCTGTAATCTTGACTGCAGTTTGTCCTAATACTTAGTACTTGCCTGGTCTTTATCCTGTCTGTCTCTCTCTGTAGTTAGGATAGATCTATCAGGCACTTAAGTATGCCAGAACTGTGGTCTAGACTCCTGTGCCTGCTGGTACTCCAAATACCTAGTTCAGGTGTTATGATCTGTGTCTTGGTTATTGTGTTCCACAGTAAACCTGGTAAACAATAATCATAGAATCATAGAACGGCTAGGGATGGAAGGGACCTTAAAGATCACCTAGATCCACCCCCCTGCATTGGCAGAGACACCTCCCACTAGACCAGGTTGCTTAGAGCTGCATCCATCTTGCCCTGGAATACTTCCAGGGATGGGGCTTCGACAATGTCCCTGGGCAACCTGTGCCAGTGTCTCACCACCCTCATAGTGAAGAATTTTCTCCTAACATCTAATCTAAATCTCCCCTCTTCAAGTTTTAATCCATTACCCCTTGTCCTCTTACTACATGCCCTAGAAAAAAGTCCCTCCCCAGCTTTCCTGTAGGCCCCCTTCAGATACTGGAAGGCCTGTCTATTACAACTCTACAGCCCTCTCTTTATGACCACATGTGAAGCGTGAATTGGTACTATGAAACTGCATATTGGTGTGCATGCATATGCTGATTGTTCTCTTCTATACATTCTCTCCTCACTGTCTTCCTCAGTGTATATTGTGCAGATTTCCCAGGGTGCTCTATATATATCTGCTGCAGCAATCCACAAGTTGCTTCCACTCTTTGAATGTTGGAAGTGCTATACTCTGACCTCCCTAATTAATTTTACTGAAGTGAATTTGCCTTTTGAGGAAGGTACCTACAGCAGGCTCTCTCTCTGTTTAAGATGTTAGCCTTTTATGAGGGAATCTTTTAAACAAAAATCAGATTCGCTGTAGACAGAACTCTGAGACTGGAGATAGTGCAGATGTAGCACAGTAATTGTTCTTTGTGTACTTCTTATGTCTCCTATAAATTAACTGCCTCTGATGTAAATCAAGAACTATTTCCTCCTTTTGCAGAGAGAAAATTGAGATAAATGGAGAAATAAAGAACAATTATCTTGACTTCTGGTCTGGAATGTCAAAGATCTGCCTCAAACCTTAATTCATAGTCTTCTGTTAAACTGATATGGTTGCAGAAGGAACACTCATTAGCATTTAAGGATAACAGGACCCTTTGAGGTCGGATTTGGGAGTTTCCCTTGTCTATTCTTAAAGGATCTTAAAAAAGATGAGAGATAGCTGTTACATTTGAGATTTGTAATTTTTTATAACATTTAATTTGTAAACTGTGTGGTACCACAGAAGTCCTGTTGAAGACAGTACAGTGTGCATTCCTTTTCCCATGTGCGTTGTAGGTAAAAGCCGTAGTACTTCAGGGAATGCTGTGTCAGGTGATATTTGCCAGTTGGAGATGTTTCCAAAACTCTTCAAGGATTTTGTTCTGTTGTTGTGATGCATTCTTGTTTATGTATAAGGAAACAGGCTGTTACCTTTCACTAGTAATGTGTTAATTATTTTTTAGAAAAATCTTGCGAAGATTGGTCCACTCAAATTTTTAATGTTTGTGATACATTTTGTATGAAACATCCTGTGCATTATGAATGGGATGCACATTTCTATATTAAAAAAAGACAACAAAAACCAAACAAAAAGCCAAAATCAAAACAAAAAAAGCAGCCAGCCAGGTTTCTTCTTAATATTATGCTTGAGGAGTTTGTTAAATGGATATTATTGACTGTAAAGCACTTACTGAATTTTTTTACAGATTCAGTGTCAATTAACTTTTCATTATGGTATACTGTAGCAAAATATGATTGCTATTCCTGAGCTTTAATATCTTCGTTGGGTAGAAATCTACAGTATATTTACCTTTCCTGAAGATGAGTCTGTTGTCTGAAGAGATCAAAAAATTTTTTTCAACTTTTCTATTAGTGGTGCAGTTGGATGTAGAGAAAGCATTAATTCTTGCTTTAAAGCTCTAAAAGCTCTCAGTTTGTGAGAGTATATTTGTAAGAGGTGGCAGAACAATCTTTGGACCTAAAAATTTCTGTTCTCAAAATCTGTCCTTACATTCTGCTTATTTTACACGAAAGCTGAATTTGAGTCTTTTTATGCAAGAAACAGATTTTATGAGAGTTGGAGTTCTGCATTCTGTTTTATTGTAAATCAGTTACATTTTATACTTCAGTTCTTGTTTCTGTCTTTTAAATTTTAAAATGCTATCTTGTGAACGAATTAGTACAAAATATTTTTTTAACATAAAATTTGTACTTATGTACTTTCATACATAAAAGTAACCTCTGTACATTCTAGAGATTTGAAGGCTGGCAACATTCTTCTGGGTGAAGATGGCTCTGTACAAATAGCAGGTAATGGTGGTGGTACAGTAATGACTAAATAAAAGAAAAAGATAATTCCAGGTGGATTAAAAACAACAAATTAAAGTTTTTTTGTTGGCTTTTTACTATTCCCTAGTAAAGTTAAGTCAGAATTTTAGCTGTGTGTCTTGGTTCCTGAAAGGACCTCTTGACAATTGTCCAATATAAATATTTGTCTTTATGGAGATAATTTTTGTCCATATTTCTCCTTTTTAATGAATTTATTTATTTATTGCCTATTCAGCTTTTCCTTGTGTACAATAGTTCCTCTTCAGAAAACTGTCAATAATAATGGCATTGAATTTTAGGGCATTAAAAACTTAGAAGGTGTTTCTGAAGCTTTTAATCCTTTTTAGAAACACAAACAAAATCTACCTATTCTGTAACTTACAGGTTTTGCAGAAAAAAAGATATTCTTTTAGTCATCATACAGGCTGCAGAAAAAATTAAAGAATATTGCTTGAAGCTTGCTTCTTACTTGTCTGCTGTATTTCTGTGTGTGTTAGCGATGCAGAAGAGGTCCAGAATTTGAGTCTGTGATGTTTAACAGTTGTTTACTGGAAAGTAATGATAAAACTACATTTTGTGTAATTACAGATTACTTTTTTTTCAACTTTAAAAGCAGAGAAAAATAGGAAAAGTGGGTCAATAGTAAGTTACTTGATTTTGGTATAAAGCACAGTTTAAAATACTCTTATGGCTCCATTCAAAATGACTGTATTTCACCATACTTTGATAATCTGCTCTTCTTTTTTCCATTTATCTCCAACCTCTCCCAAACAGCTGCCACTGATGTAGTGACAGGTTAACAGAACACTACGTTTTTTTGCTATTTTGAAATTTAGAAAAAATATTTATGTCACAGTCTGCTATTAAATATATATATTGTTGATCACTTTGCTTGTTATCTTTGATTTGTCAAATCTCTGTAAGTATCTAGGTTATATGTAGTATGCCCTCTAACTTACTGCATTCAGATTTAGTAGCTATACAGAAGTAGCACCTTACCTTGGAGCAACAGCAGATGCAAACCTTTCAAACCTTGGCTCAGAGTGCACATCTGAAAACCTTCAGTGACAGTTGTACTGGAGTCCTTTGTAACCATAGTCAAGAAGACACATACTATGGAGGTTAAACTTGAGGATGTCCTAGTGTAGGTCTCCCAGATAACTATAGCATTTCAAAAGCAGTGTGTCATGAAAAAAAAGGAAGCCCTGCATTGGAGGGTTTCTCTAAGTAGATCTTTATGAATTGACTTAAATTTCTAACATGTAAAACTTTTGCTTTGTTGTTGATAGTTTAACAGGTCTTAACTTTTTTCCCCCTTCCCAGATTTTGGTGTTAGTGCGTTTTTAGCAACGGGAGGTGATGTTACTCGTAACAAAGTAAGGAAAACATTTGTTGGTACTCCATGTTGGATGGCCCCTGAAGTGATGGAGCAGGTATTCCTAATGTTAAAAAAATACATTTTTTCAGTCTTACATTTTTGGAAACTGAGACTTCAGCAGCTTGTTTTTCCTTTCTGGCTCTGTTCCAGGTGCGAGGTTACGACTTCAAGGCTGATATGTGGAGTTTTGGGATAACAGCCATTGAGTTAGCAACAGGAGCAGCACCTTATCACAAATACCCTCCTATGAAAGTAACAGTCACTTTGTATAACTTAATGCTATAAGCTGTATTACTAATGCAGCTAGTTAGTTAGTGCTACTTCATTTTCAGTAGCAGCTCAAGATAACTAAATATATATATTGTGTGGAATATTAATATCTTTTGATTTCTGCATGTCTTGAATTGATTTTGTTTACAATACCTCTTTTTTGGGTTTACTGTAGGTGTTAATGCTGACACTTCAAAATGACCCTCCCACTTTAGAAACAGGTGTAGAGGACAAGGAAATGATGAAAAAGTATGGCAAATCCTTTAGAAAACTAATTTCATTATGCCTTCAAAAAGATCCTTCCAAAAGGTAGGTCATTATTGCCATGTACAGTGGAATTATTTTTAAATATACAGACTCCTTGAAGTTCCAGTGTTAAACATAATTCTTTAAGTGGATGATTAGAATTTTGTAAGTAGCAGCCTTCAGTCATCTTCATCTGGGGAGAAGAAATTGACTCCTAATTGTCATTTAAATTTTCTTCTTTGGGTTGTTAACCTGATTTACTGTATATTTAAATATACCGTTGAATTAAAATGGTATCAAACAAAAGTGCTTGCTCTACATCTTAATTTCTCATTACATGTCATAGTATCTTTGTGATTTTTTTTCTTTTTTGCCATGTTTTGTGAATGGGATAGCCAAGATGATGAAAATATTAAGCATTTATTTGAAAACTGTTGCTGAGGTCCCAAGTTCCCAGAAGGATCAGTTTGTTTATTCTTTACGCATTTTTTATGCAGACCTATTTTTTTAGGTTTCTTTTGCTGAAGATTTGGAGGAGGCACTTTCTAATTAACATTACTTCTGAAGGTTATTTAATATATTACTTTTGTGAAGAGTTTCAGAGCTGGTATTTCTGGGGGAAAAAGCTTGTTCTGATAGAGCAACCATGATTGAGTATTGTGTGACTCCTGTGGGTGGTGTGTACTTCACTGATGTTGCATTAGCTTAAGTCCAGGATACTGTTGGAGGGTGTGGAGTGTCAGCAGCAATACTTAGGGAGCAAGTATGATTAAGAAAAAAGACTACATGGCAACGTGTTTATTCTTGAAATGCTTTAAATTTTTGTATTCACAGAAGGATTGTTTGTGTGCTGTTTTCAGATTCCCAAACCCTTACAATTGGTCTTAAGAGCAAGTCGTGAAGCTTTAAGCTTAGCACCCTGGTTTGGCTGCTTATAGATACTATTGAAATGTGTTCTGCGTAATCAAGCTTCTTTTTATTTCCAGTGTCCAGCAATTTTCAGGGAAATATTATGTTGGTATGAAAACACGAGAAGTAAATAATTAAAATTGTTTTCCTTCTCACCTTGAATACACAGTACTGAGTTACCTGATCTGTAGTTATGACATCAGTGTTGAAACACTAGTGTTTAAACTAATTAACACTGTTGATTACACTGATATTTACATGTGTGTATTGTCTTCATACTCTTTATTGTCTTGAATTGAACAATTAGACCAGCAGATCAGTGATTAGATCTGTGTGCCAGTTATTCCAATGGAGTCCTTATATTGTGGGGTCGTCGCTATTTTTTGTGTTTCTCCCAAGCCAGGATTTAATTTTGCTTGGATATACCTCCATAGTCATCATGTCAACTGTGGGATAAGTGCCTGCTCTTTGTGGCAAATTCTAGAACTGGCATTATGCTGTTGTCTCAGATCATAATGTTTTATTTGGGGGATCTGGATGTGGAGGTTTTCTCTCTTTCCCCAGTGCCAAGGATGTTGTTTACAGTTCTCAGCTGACTGCAGCTATCTGTGTGGAAAACAGACTAGAGAGCATGCCCAGGCCAGTTCAGAGGTGTCTGGCCTAATTAATGGTAGAGGAATGGAGAACACTAGTTTGGATACTAAGACTAGAACTTTTAACTATGTATATCCCTGTCATGAGATGTGATGGTACACAGAAGCTTGTCTTATGGTTAAGAGTTAATTGGAGATAGAACTTTGAAACCTTGACACAGAAACTGATTTTTTTTTTTAATTTTTTTTTTTTTATTAAACAGTTCTGGTTCCTTTTTGCTCATACAAGGTTTATGTGTGAATTACTGCTGAGCCTGGTGGTCCCTACAGTACCACTACTAAGAACTGCTTTACTGTAGTTTGGAGTATTGAGTTTGGTGCTTTGGAGGGGAAGAAAAATAAGCACTCTATGGAACTACTGCCTGTCTAAACTGATTGCTTTTTGTTCGTATCAGGAGTTGTTTCATTATTTCTAGCAGGACTGAACTAATATATACATACACACTACTTACTTCACCTCTTCACTTATTCTTCAGATACATCCTCAGAGAAATAGACTAGTATGGATTTCGGGGTTGGATTTTTTTTTGAGGTGGAAATTTTCCAAATGGAAGCTTTTCATTGTTTTACCTAGTTTGTGCTATATTCAATCTTATGCTTTAGTTAAAATGGAAAATTATAGCAGACATTGCTTCTGTTTATTTAGAAACTATGAATCTTGGAGTCTTGGATAGTGGTATGGGCTCCTAATGGAAAGAATAAAAAGAATCTAGTGAATTATATTTCATCCCAAGAAATGTTTAACTTTCTCCCCATATTCTGCTTCTGTACCAGAGTCTCACTTTGAGTAGATAAATAACTTTTTAGATCCTTTAAGTTAGGGAAAACAAATCCTGCTGTTAAAATCCTATACTTAAGTAGCTGTGAGATTGTGATTATCAGTTGAAGACAAAAAAATATAAACTTCACAATTATAGGAAGAAAAAAACTTGAACAGGACTGCAAGTAAAAGTGAAATGTTTGGGTTTTGACCTTACAACTGTTGCTTTGATTTTTGTCTGTTTGGTTGGAAGATGCTCCCAATGACTTTCTTCTTGGTCAATGCATCATGTTAATAATGTCAGTATAGTTTCTTGTGAATACCTGCTGACATCAATGAAATAAAAGAATGCTGGTAGCAGGTATTGATACTGCTATTTGGGAAATGTAATTATTCTTTTATTGCTGTGGAGCAAAGTTCAGGTGCTTTCAAAGTCACTTGGGGAAGAACATGATACCTGCCTGTTTGTTTGAAGAGTAAAATGCATTTATCTAATGCAGGGGGGAAACTTAGAGACTGATTTTTTTTTTTTTTTTTTGGTATTTTTGCTGTAGGGAGGCTTAATTTTTTCATGGGTGGTAAGTGAGTACGTGTGAATTAATTCAATAGCTGTTACCATTCATTCCCCATTCATACAGTACTAATTCAGAAGTATTAGAGACGTACCATTTGACTAACGTCTTGTACTGTATTCACTGAAAGGGGTCTTTGTTTTCTGTTCTAATTTATTATTGATCTTTCAGGCCCACAGCAGCAGAACTTTTAAAATGCAAATTTTTCCAGAAAGCCAAGGTAAAACGTTTAACCCTATGAGTAAATTTTGCTCTGCCTTAAAATCTACATGAAATTTCTTCTTTCCTTGTATTGATTTTTAACTGAATAAATGTTGGTTTTGCAGAACAGAGAATACCTGATTGAAAAGCTTCTCACTAGAACACCTAATATAGCACAAAGAGCAAAAAAGGTGAGTGTATTCACATCTTTTTCTTGACAGGTGTGCAAGAGCAAGCAGGGACTGTTCAGTTGCCTTACATTTTAGTTGGCTGACTGAGCCATTCTCTTATGCAGTCCTTCATAGAATGACTGTTGAACGAATGGTTTCTGCAGCCTAACTTTCTCCTGGAAGCCCAGAGGCATTTTGACTTCTTTTCTGGCCTTGCCAAAAAGATCTATGGTATTTGTCATCATACAGGGCACAGTTTTTACCTAGTCCCTTTTAGAAAGCTACAGGTGAAATGGCTGTGGAAAAAAAAAAGTTATCTCCAAGCATATAGGTTCATGAACTGCAGAACTGGTGTCTTCATTAATCACCTAGAGTAAGGGTGAAGATGCTATAAATTGTGTTTATTGAAGACTACCTGATTTTTGGGATTATTTCAAACGTAATGCCCAAATGTATGGCAGCCTGGTCCAAGCTCTGCAAGAGTGCTGCGGAGTTATTCAGTCCAGTGGAGCCTTATCCCACAGGTGATGGTGTTAAACCCACAGCTGTGGTGTATGATGGTATTTCTGTGGTGCCTTTGGCACTTGTGTAAATGAGTTTGCTAGGTCTTGTGCAGCAGAATTAAGAAAAAGAATTCTTAACAGGTAAGTATTTTAAAGCTGAAGTATGAAGCGAACTACTGTTCATAACAGCTAATAATAAGCAAGAACAAATGTAGACTCCTGCTAACTGTGAGAAATTATGGAACTTCTTTTCTGTGGTGTCTTAACTCACTGTGTCTCTTCAGCATGAAGACCTTGGCTGGGGATTACTGAGCCTTTGGAGGTGACAGGGTAGTGTGCTGAGTCCAGCTTTCCAAAAGCTGGCTTTCTGGGAGGATGTTTTGAGGAAACAGCACTTCAGGAAGGGAACTATTGCAGCCCTTGTTGGCACATTAATTAGGCTTTGGTTACCTGAACTGACACCAGTAAGATTTTCTGTTGTCTGTGAATACTGGTTTGGCATAATTGTGGAACACTTGACTGGTTTGTACGGCTGGTGGCCTGTATTTGGAAGATACTGTCAGCAAGATCTGAGTGCTTTAAGTTGCTTCTAATCTTCTTTTAGGTGGAAGTAATTTGGGAAGTCAGCGGCAATGATGGGGCTTTGGGAGGCTGGAGCAGAGAGCTGGAATGAGGCGGCTTGTAGGACGAGGGTGCTGAGCAGGTGCGGAGTCTGCCGGGTGCAGAGGAAGGGTGGGCGTAGCTCAGCGCTTTGGCCATGTGGTGGCAGCAATGCCCAAGTAAAAAACGGGGCAGGCATCATGGGCGATTCATTTTAAGCCTTGGGCTCTAGAGGAGCAATTTAGACATGTTTTAGTACCAGGCAGGATTCTGATCGTGCGTGTGCCACGTGAGATTAGTCTCCCAGTTGTGTCCTCAGGTCAGCTTTAGACACTGCAGCTTAACTCATATACACATGGATGTGTTTCTTTAAATAACTTAGCATCTGGAATTGCAAAATGAATGCAGGGTAGCCTCCCATACACCACCAGAAATAATTTTCTGAATTACTTTTTTGACAGTTATTTCTAGTTTAGAAGAGAAGTGATCAAAGAAATCAAAGCTGTACTGTGCTAGAGACAAATTAATCTTTTAATTACAGCATAAATGGAAAAAGTATTTAGGTTTTAGCTAATGAAAATACTTAATTATTTATATTCTAAAAAGCAACAATATTAAAATTCGTCAGGGATTTAAGATTTAATTAACTTGTTACAACTTTGCATGTAGTCGTAGTTTGAAGATACCATAAAATATAAATTTATTTTAATATTAAAACTCGGTTTTAATTAGAAAAAGCTTATTTGGTTGCTCAAACATTAGCATGTAAAATGTCTAAAAAATCACTTTTGGATAAGTAACTCCTGTGATGGAAAAAAATAATGTCACTAGGGCAAGAGATGGGAAGAAGCTGGTGTCATCACTGCTGAAATAATCTTCTGTAGCACTTGGTGCGAAATGCCTACAACCGATGATCTGTAGCGCTGCCACTAGCACAGATGTCAGATCTGTCTTGCAGTTATTTCATTTTTCTTGCATTTACCACCATGTGTAATTACTTTGCCTTGTTGCCCAGAACTCGAGCCTCAGTTTAGTTTTAACTTAAAATTCTTTTCTCTTGACATAGTGTTCTCATGTTTTGCTTCTGCCTTTACAGCTTATACTTGGCAACTGTTTCGACTAAGTACCAGTTCTAGTCTGTTTGTGAAATTCTGAAAGCAGGTACACATGGTCTTTTATGTGTGAGGAAAACAGTTGATGCTTTAAAGATGTCCTGTTTTAAACCCCAAATTGATAATTAAAAAATACCTACATTATGTGTTTGCAATACTGATTAACATCAGAATTGTAAACTACATTCCTATGTGCTGATTCCCCTATCCCAGTGTTACTTTATTTGCTTTTAATTCTGCTAATTTTTACATGATGCCCTTCTTCCTGGCCCTGTCCTAGTAATTAAGGGATAACACTGAATTACAGAATCACAGAATCTTAGGGGTTGGAAGGGACCTTGAAAGATCATCTAGTCCAACCTCCCTGCCAGAGCAGGGTCACCTAGAGTACATCACCCAGGAACGCATCCAGGCGGGTTTTGAATGTCTCCAGTGAAGGAGACTCCACAACCTCTCTGGGCAGCCTGTTCCAGTGCTCTGTCACTCTCACAGTAAAACACTCTGAAACATCTCTGGAATTTACTTGCCCAGGAGGAACATGTCTTGCCTCTTTCTGTACAGAACCTGCTTAAGTGTGTATCAGTGCTGATCCAGAGAACTGAATGGTACACCATACAACTTCATACGGGCAATTCAGAGTTTCATTAATGTGACTATTCACTTGTAAGAGGATTACTGGTTTCAGGAAGAACTGGAGAAAAGACTGTGGTGAATATGTGAGCTTAGTGTAGTTCGGTGAGCAGGGACATGTTCTGAGGCCCCTCTTTGGTTATTGATAGCAATATGGGAACCCTGATTGTAGCCTCTCCTTTGTTAGGTGGTATGACTGGTAGAGCAGCCTGCCCTGACCTGCTCGGATCAGGGCTGTGTACGTCCCTGCTATTCAGCAGCTTAGCAAGAGTTTAGATATGCTATATTAGCACATGTTGAAATAGTTTTAATTTTGAACTGAGTACTAAGTCATTTTGTTTGTGATTAGAATTGCTGTATTGGAATGGAGAAAATTTGAAATCACTTCCAAAATTCCACAGTCGGTTCTTAAATCTTGTCACACTAAAAAATTAATTATAACTGTAAGTACTCTGATGCCCAAAGGCCCTGGGTCAATTTTGTGGTTTTATAATCCTGTTTCTTTAATTTTGAAGATCTCCTGCATGACTGCCACTTTTACAAAATTAACAGGGAAAAAACATGTTTACCCAGAACACTGCTACAGATTTAAAAAATAGTGCAACTGTTTTTATATTGTTGGCTATTACTAGAAAAAATAGAGGAGAAATTAGCATTCATTTTGCTTATTTTTAAGAAGTTGTTGGAAGTCAATCTTAATGGAAACACTTCTTAATGAAAACATAAAAAGTAAATTTGACAAAAATTCACATAATCAGAAAGCAGTGCCTGCATTATTGGGTAGTCAAAGTGGAAGGTTTTTCAAGGGGCAGACACATGTAGTTGCATTCGCTTGGTTTTAATATTTCAAATAAAGGAAAAAGATTGCTGTCTGCATTTCTGTCAGGTTTGCTTAAATGCAGTTGTGCCATCAGATACAAGGAGTTTGATACGGAATATGGGTTTATCTGTCCTTTCTTTCATAGGGTGCTTTTACCATCTGTATAGAGTTTGTGAGGTTGGATTTTGTGCCCTAAAAAGGAGCTAATCTAGTACAGAATAGATGAGCTTTAAAAAAACCTGCAGGATAGTTGGCTCAGGTGAGTGTCTTTTCTACTTCAGATGTCCATAAGCATCTCTACAATAATTTGCATTACTTTTAGCAGAATTTAAAACTCACACGTGATACATCTTAATAATTAAAAAGTTATTATCTCCCTTATTGGATAGTGTTTTCCAGTTTGTGGGCTATCGTAGTTCAATTTAAGAATTCATTTGTGTGGTGAGTCAGTGTCTCTTGTGTAACAGCATTGATCTGCTCATTAGCTAACATTGTGTTCATGACCTGTTGACTTGTTCAGAAATATCTAGAACATGGACTAACGTAAGGTTAGTGTATAATGAGAACTTTAATATTTGGCATTAATCTAATCTGTTGAAACTCCCACTAGTGGAGGGTGAGTTTCATTACTGTGAAATGCAAGCATGGTATATATATTCTTAAAGGTGCGAGTGAATAAAGAATCAAGACAGAATAAAGGAAATCCAGGCATGCATGATGCTGGTTGATTGATTCTTTGATCAGGAAGTAAGTCTTGTAACTAACCCTTGTAACTAACCAGTAGATAATCCTATTATTTTGTCCTGGTTTTTAATTATTTGGTTTTCTGGCTCATGCTGAGAATATGCAAGAAGGTAATGGTTTTCCTGTTTGCCTTCTGAGAAATGAAGCCTCAAACACTTCACTTGCATGACATCCAAAACCAGATTGTCCCTCTTGGATTCAGAACATTGTCCTAAGTGGAAGTGACTCAATGGAATTAGTTGTTGTTAAATCTATTCCTAGTCTATAGGCCAAATCAGTATTTTGTCAATGGAGGCAGCCACAGCTGGCTTGACAGGGTTACCATAGTGTCACAGGGTTTCCCACTGTGCTCTCTTGAGTAAGGTGGTAGAAGCTGCCTTTCTGCCGTTGTACATAAAAGTAATGAGTTTTGGAAGGATGTGGAAGTGTATCTTAGTTGTGATTTTGTGCATATTTTGGGCAGTTTGTCAGGGAGGTCGTGGGGAGATGAATTACAGAGAGAATTCTGTAGATGCAAATGCAGAGGGGTTCAGAAGCAGCATTGCCATCTGTTACCATTTGCTAAGACTGATGGAATGAATAGCTGTGTGAGAATTTTTACTTTCATATGGAGAAGTTAAATCTTTAGCCTTCCTAGTTCTAAAAAAATGTAAATCAAAGGGAGGAAAAAAAAAGACCCAACACTCTGAAGAAAAAGAAAACTAAGTATGCCTTCCTGATTAGACCTTGTAAAGCTTTTAGAAGTACGACACAAAAAAGTTGTTTGCCGTTTGTTTTGACATTTGTCCCCCCCAGACATGTTCTCAATACTGGTGATGTTCTTGAAGTTCCTGAGGAGAACTGCAAGGGAAGTACAGGTGAAGCAGGACATCCCTGAGATTGTACTACGCAGTGGAATTTTGGGAGACTTACTTTAGCTGAAAAGTGCCCTTGGCTCAAGAAGTTTAAGTTATGGCTGGAGTTGAAAACTTAAGCTATTTGCTCTGATTAAAACCTTTAAGACTAGCTAAGCAGAAGGATGGACTGGAATAGTAGCAGAGTCCAGTTTCTGTTTAGCACTGCAAAGCGGAAGTTGGATTGTATAAGAGAACTGCACGGAAATTTTCATTTTTATTCCCTTAATTTTAAAAGGTCTTGAATAAGATTAGATCTCTTTAAAATCTATGTGGAATAAAGAACGTATATTACAGTAATTCCTTGCATGTGCATAAGTAAAAGGAAACCTTGTGGAAAACAGGAAAGGGAAGAAATCAGTGCTTCACTTTGAAGCAGTAGTTTCAAACCTTGGAGCTTGAAAGGAAACTAAAATTATAGTTGTGTGTTTTTTTAAAATTCTCTAGTTGTAAACTATTTTCATAATTACTCTTTAACCTGAACGTATTGCTGGCAGTGAAACCCACCTTATAATGAGTTGTCTTCTACTGAGTAATGAAAACTACATAAGGCTGCATTTGTTGTTTTTCTTTTTACCTCTGGTCATTTGAAGCAAGTAAACAGCTTCGATGATAGAAAAGGATGTTGGAATTGGAAAATGCTGATTATAGAAGGAGGACCAGTGATCCCTCCACCAGAAAGCCTTTTAGTAGTGATTTAGCATCATGATGCCCATTCATCTGAGCAGCCAGGAAAGATAACTAGAAGCTCTTAAAATCTGGATCTCTATCTATATTCTTAATCTTTCAGAACATCAAGTTACTTTGCCAACTTGCTGTATTTTTTAATGGCTTCCTTTCTGCAGGTACATTCTTAGCCATAGCACCTTAGTTTGATTGGGGGGGGGGGAATAGGGGATCAGGCAGGGAAAAGAAGAAGGCTATAAAAGAGCCTCTCTCTGCGTGCCTGAATTAGCCATCAGCTCATGCCTGATAGCCCATTTGGGATTTCTTGTTTTGGAGGTGAAGTATTACTATTGAGAAACAAAGCAACTCCTCTGCACAGTTAATTGAAAACATCTTCCTTAGCACAGGTACACATTCATGCCTGAAAGGACTATTGTTAAAATGTGAATGAGAGAATTGCTTTTAGTTAATAACATTCAGTAATGAAATTTATGTAGTGGAATTAATAAATGGAGAAGGAAATGTCTGAAAACCAAAAATCACACTGAATGACTAAACTTGTACATTTGGCATGTCCCTGAGATTTCTGCAAAACGCTGCAGTTTCTTAAAACAAAATATAATTCGAATTTTGGACTCAGGCTGGAGCAGAGAGTATGTTGCAGTATTTATGCAAAACCTCCTGGTTTTGGAAGGCAGAATGAGGAGTGCAGGGAATTACCTGCACTTGTTTACAAGATGTTTATGTGACAAAATAGTGTCTCTAGTTAGAACTGCTATATTTTGATTGTCTCTAAGCCATATTGTCCCAGCTAGAAAAGGCTGTGAAAAAGCGAAAGGAGGAGGGCTTTGGGCAGGGAATCTCCCAGAGTGAGTCGGGAGTTGGAACACTGAGCATCTGTACGTTTTTCAGCATTTCCTCTAGAGATGCAGGAATGTGCTCCCTCCTCCCCTCTCTCTTCAGCTTTTAATGGCTTTGTTTTCCTCTCACTGATTGTTCCACTGTATTCCATTTCTAAACTGTGAGTGTAGGTAAGATTTCATGCAGTCTTCTCAGATGATGGCCCTGCTGTCTGGTGTCACACTTGTCATCATAGGAGTGTGATACTGTTGGCGTCCAGCATCATAAATATTTAAAAGCAAACAGTATTTTGTGGGTTTTTTTTAACAAATTTCTATTCTTAGTTGACTTGGGCTGTTATCCTGTAAGAAAGAGTGCTCTACAAGGACTAGTAGAGCTGAAGAAGTCCTATTCAATGCAGAATTATCTATCTCCTTTGTTAGGTACTCTCTCATGAAAGAAAATGTAAAAATCTTTCTTGACTTTCAGTTGCCAGTGTAATTGATTCCAATAGTGAGTAGAAGTGGTAATTTACAAAAATGGTTAAAATTCTTGTATATCTAATTCTTAAATTAGGTAGGTGCCTTTTCAGTTTTTGCAATACTTTGTACTGCATTAAGAAAGAAACCAACATATGCAAGTTAGCATCAGTCACTCAGATTTTCCATATTGACTTATTTCATTGAAGGTAATTACGAATGTTCCATAAACATGACATTGTCCTCTTCAGAGCAAACAATAAATCGCTGCTTTAGAAGGGTGTGGTGGACAGCTGTGAATATGTATTTTAATTCCTAAAAAGGTGGAGTTTAATTTTTTTAAGAAAGTGATTGTGAGATCAAAACATGATTTATGAAAGCTTGACCCTGAAGTGAGTGAAATATTTTTTGCCATTATTCTAATGCAAAATTAAATTAAAAAAAAATGAAAAAAAGTTTTTCTCAGTGCTGCTATATTTTGCAGCCACCAGTTGCATTTGACTTTGAATTGAAGAATTCAGTCGGCATTGAAGGATTTGCTACTCCTGTATCTTTCTAGTGAGGTAACAGATATGTATGAGAGAATGATCTGTGCTCTTGCGTTGACTTACTCAGGACATGCCACCTGAAGTGTTAATGACACTTCATCTCCTTCCACAATAAGGTCACCTTGGCATACTGAAATTCAAACCCTTACGACTGACACTTGAGGACATGGGAGATGTGCACAGCAAATAATTTGTTTGCGTCCTAGAAGCTTCCTTATGTTCTTCAGTCAAAAAGTTATGTTGTTTCACATAGGGAATATACATACCAGCAATATCTAAGATGGTTTTCAGGAAATGCAAAACCTTAAATCATCTGTGTCCTTTCCATCAGGAATTTGGACAAAACCTAAGCATGGTTATACAATGTAGAGAAGCAATAACAATTAATTGGTGTGGGGTGTGGATGCTAACTTCTGCAGATTTTCAGGGTTCATTTCCAGCCTTACCTATCCTTTTCTACATACATGAATTATTTGAATCAGGAAAGTTTCTGTGCGTGTGGTTGTGAGCAGTGAAGTAAGGATTTGGATCTCTTCATAATGCGAAAGCTTTAATGGAATAAACCTCCACAGTTCTTGCAAAGGGAAGGGGCTTTGTAGTCCTAAGTGATGGCTTGCCCCTCTCAGTCTTTATCTGAGATGAGAGTTTAAGATTAGTGTCTGTCCTGAAAGGCCATTTGCAGTGATCCCAGAATTAGTTTCTGTGCTAGGTTAAGTTCTGGCTGTTAAAACAGTGTTTAAGGTCTGCCTGCACTTTAAAATTAATTAATTAAATAAATTTTAAAAAACCCAACCAAACAAAAATACCTCAAAACATTCCTGCATATGAATATGAAACACTTAAAGTTCTGTATAACTTCTTTTTCAAGTAGGAGAAAAACAAAACCCTTCCTGTTATCCTTGATTTTCCCCATGATTATATTTGCAGTATGCAGAGTAGTTTAAGAGGAGGGGATGCCAGCACCCAATTACTGTGATAACATCTTTTTAGTCCTATAAAACAGAAATGCCAGGGTGTTATTTTAGGAAGGTAGTGGTACATCCCGTCAATGATAGTCTGCATAAGTTTTGGTGAGTAAAAACAAGGTTCCCAATTGCATAAAGCACTCAGGTTTGCAGAGTTTTGGTGGCTTGCATCAGAATGAAAGTGAGACTTCACATTATAATAAATTGAAGGGAATTTAAGACTAGCCAGCAGAGAGGGAATTAACAACTGTAAGAACTGTGTTGGATGGAAATTAGCCTTCCCTTGAGGAAGTGGCTCAACTCTTGAAAAAAGGATGATGTGTACGTGTAAGAATTCATGCTGTGCCTTGGACTTCAGATTTTATTTTATTTTTTCAACTGTGATTACAGCATACGTGTTCTTATGCAAAAAGACTGATGTTCTTTTGCATGAAAATATATTGTAGAAAGTGACTTCACAGTCTGCCTTTTACCTCAAGTGGTAAGCTGTGTAACTGTTGTAAGCAAAAGGCTTGTGCCGTTACTTGGATAAATGTGGTGATAGGCTGATTTCCTCTGTTGCATAGGAATACAAATAAATGCATAGATGTGGTGATTGAAATGCACTTTTGTATCTTATGAAGCATTCAGACAAGGTTTGCAAGATGGCTTAAGTAAAAAATTGTAAAATCTCATTGCTCTACAGGGTTTAGATGCGTATGGATGGAACTACTGGCCTGTGTTGTTGGGGTTTTTTGAGAGAAAAACACACAAAGCAAAATGTTGTGCTAAACCCAAAACTGTGTTCAATAATGTCCTATTTCTCATCATCCTTCTTCCTATGAAAAAACTGGTATGGTAACTGGCATTGTAAATACTTCTCATGAAGGTGTACCAGAAGTGAAGCTCTTGGGAGGACTAATTTAAAAACAAAACAAACTAACAAAAATTTAGAAAAGAAAAGAAAAAACCTCCTCTTGTCAATTACCAAGTAACATTGGCACTTTAAAGCATGATTCAGCATACCTGTTCTGTAAGAACTTCTGGGATGTGTGTAACCAGGGGATCCTATCTCCTGTAAGAACTGTTACCAAAGTCTTAAGGGAAAGGTGATCATACACAGCATCAGTTGACTGGTCTTTCCCTTTTCTGCGTGGAAGTCAAATCCGGGCTGTTACTAGGACAGACCACAGTAAATGAAAAAAATGAGATATTCAAACAACTTGTCATTTCTGCTTTCTGGGCCACATGTGATTGTTTATATCTTGAATATTAACACTAGTAGGTGTAGCTGAAGGACATCAGTTGTAGAAAAAAAAAAAAAGACAATTTTATCTCCAGAAAAAGCTAATCTAGTTGGTTTGTTGGACTGCAGTATTTTCAGAAGGATGTGTGATTTAAAGAAAAAAAAATAAAATTAAGAATTGCCTTCTGTAGATATGCAAGTGCAAAAAAATGTGTAACAGCAGTGACTTCTGCAGATGTGTTTTAAATGAGTGGGATCTACACATGTGCCTCTCTCCAGGAATTCAGAGATTAACTACATTTTTCATTCTAACTTAACTGTACATGGAGGGCAGAAAGACACCTTCCATCTTACTGAAAAGTTTAAAGCTCACTAATGCCATCAATTTTGGTTACATAAATGCATCTTACTTACCCTACCTTCAGGTCAGTGTACTCTTTCATGGAGCAGAGTTTAAAAGATTGTGTTAAATCTACCCAGGACTCCATCCCAAATATTCAGCTGCCAGAGACTTATTAGGAATAGCTTAGAATCACAGAAGGGTTGGAAGGGACCTCGAAGGATCACCTAAATAATTGTGATAGTGGGAAAAATCAGTCATCTTCCTGTGGAATGAGAAGACAATAGATGCACACTACTCTTACTGTAAGAACAGATTTTTTTAATGTGGTCTAGATCATGTCCTGTACTATGTATGAATTGTAGTAATGCTTTATGTTCTGATGCATTGGTATTCCATAGTCTCTAAATGGGCCCAGTTCTTTGCTGTTTTGAGTAGTTGAGAATAAGGAACTAGAAAGATCTTAATATTCAGAGAATGTTAATTCCCTTCCTTGTCATCCTACGAAACTGAATTTGTAAAGACATTGCAGCATCAAAAGAATCAGTGATGAATAATAGATTCTTCTTTCCCATCTCTAACATCTAGATACAGCAAGCATGTCAGTGGCAGGAAGATGTCAATTTGTGTTTTGCTTCCTTTTGCTGTAACCTGCTTTTCTTCAAACTGTGGAAATGTGGGCAGCTTTTGCATTCTGATGCTAGAGTTCTCTTTCTGTCAGGCTGGTTTGAGCTCACCCTCCATGGATGGGATGTACAGTTGCCCTGTTGATCTGGTTAAGCAGACATTTTCCTGGAAAGCTGATGTTTGCTATTGTTAGCTGTGAATGTAAAATTGTCTGTATCCTGCTTTACAAGGGTGAGGAGAAGTAATTTTCTCAGCATATTAATTTATTCTTCAGTCTTAGTGACTAGTTTATACTGGAATAAGCTTTAGCTGACAATAGCATATGCAACAACAACAAAAACAATATGATGCTTCATATTTTTGTGGAATTGATTATTTTTTCACTCACAAAATTGTCCATTCTGTGTTGCAGCTGATGTTCATAACGTATTTCTTCCACAGCTGTGGTATTGTCAGTGGCTTGTAGAGTTTTTCCTCCTACAGACTGCTGTTGGTTGTAATGTTCTGAGCTTTTGTGTTGGGTGCAGTTTAAATGCTGGTCATTCAGATTCATTTTTTATTCCCTGTATTCTCTTCTGATTTATGTGAAGTATGTTTTGTTGTATGTGTTAATTTATCTTTATAAGGCTGAAGGCTTTCATTGTTTCTTTTATTAGCCAAAGTTATGATTCAGTCTGGGTCCTATTTTGGAAGGTGCATTGAGGTTTTTAAAACAATAAAACCCAAATTAGAATTGAGCATGCGTTGCCTTGTTTCCCTTTCTCTTTGAAGTATGTACTGAGAGATAATCCCAGCATAAAGAGCTATTGGTATTTCAACTAAAAGTGATGGGGAAGTTGCAGTTGTATACCTACCACATGCAATGTAAAAACTTCTTCCTGATTTTTCTAGAGATGGGAGAAGCTTGTTTTAGTTCCATGCTGTTTCACATTTGCTTTGTGGCCTTGGATAAATCATTTCATTTGTTCATGTCTTTATTTCCTTCTGTAAAACAGGAGGCCTGTAGTAAAGTATTGGGAGGGGTACATGGAACATATTCTCAACTGCTGTAGCGATGTAATTGTTAGGGTGAAATGCAAGCTTGCCACCTTTGATTTCAGTCTTCAAGTGGTATCTCAGATGGCAACCAGTGGTGAAATTCCAAATATTTACACTATTCCAAATACTACTCCAGTTTTACATTCTTGCTATGAACAGTGTTAAGTCTTTGGTCTTTCCATTTGCTGTTTCTTCCCTGTTTACCAGGCACTGCAGAAATTAATTTTGGTCATAGGCTGGTACCACTTGAGACAACCCTTCTTACCTTAGATTGTAAGAAAAATAATGAAAGGTCTTTTACAATTTAGTTGAAACAAATCAACCTGAAGCACACTGGATCTGAACAAGAATATGGAATTCAAAGTACCTATAGCATTAATCTAATTTGAGGATGAACATCTGTTCTCATCTTGCTGGACTTCTGTGTGGTGAACACAGCTGTCTATAACCTGCCATCAGTAGCTCTCTAGTTTCTTTTTTTAGGTGACAGTTGTGTGTTATATAGGTCATCAAGTCCCCATGAACTCTTCTCACCCTTTTGTTGTAGTGATTTTTGTGTTGGCCCATTGCAGTGTTTTTTCATTACCTTTTACAAGCTGCAACATTTCAAAGAGTAGCTTAGGGAAAGAATTTTTAAGCTTTATGATAGGGGTCTACACTTTGATGGAAAAGATGGGATGTTAACCTCCCTCTCCCCTGACTGGCATACCATAATGTTTTTGCTAAAAAATGCTTGGAACCCGAAGCAGGAATTACTCTTGTTGTATTGTGCAATGAGAGTGCATAGCGAGCTACATTTCAGTACATGTATAACTATTCTTAAGCAAAATATTTTCATTTCTTGCATCCTTATCCTTGTAAATTGAAAAGAAACAAAATGGTAAACTATGGGAGAATGTCATCTAGAGAAACACTCTTGTTTTCAGCCTGCTGAAGATGCATTTCTAACAGTACAATTCTGGCACAGGTGCCACTCAGTGATTGCTTATGTTTATTCCTTTTTTCTCTTTATTCTTTTACTTTCCCCCATGCCTGTTATGATGGCCCTTAGTGTACTTGCTGGAAAAGTGTTTTAATATATTGAAGATTGTTTAGGCCATTAAGATGCTAAAGTGATATAGAACTTTACTAAATTCTGTGATGCACACTGCAAGAGTAATCAAAGTCAGAAAGACTTCATCATAATGAGGTAAAAATAATCTGAAGATTTTAGTTTAGCAACTTGGCATACCTTTGTAAAAATGTGCACACTTCAATTCTGCAGTGGTTTGTGAGACAAAAAAAACAACAGTTAGAGCAGAAGATATGTTGCATTCTAGGACTTGAGGTAGCACAAAAGACAAACGTTTTGTGGCCAAAGAGAAGTGTTAAAGAAGAATCTATTTCTTCAAGGGACAAAGCTGTTTTAATTTTATCCTGTGGATATAAGAAGAGCTTAGGACTTCTAACATTATTTACAGTGTCTTTGTCTTTATAAAGTAAATGTAATATGAAAATAAGATTACTGGAAATTGGGGGCATACATCAAGTGATGAAGGGTTGCCTTCATGCTTGCTTTTTATTTTCTAAGCAACAATACAACTGGTCAGTGCTGGAGCTTATTGGTTGAATTTATTATGACCATTCTTATATTCTTACAGATAATCATAGTCTAGTAAACTGTATGAACAATGCAAAAGGTTTGACCTGTACAGCTGTTTCGTATCTAATGTGGTGCTACTGTGCTCTGCAAACTCTGCAGTTATCCTTTCAATGCTGAAATGCTTATCCTAGATGCATCCTTTCCAAACATACAAATAATATCCTAGTATGAGAAAATACCAGATTAGTTTTTCCTGAAGTAAAATCATCCTTTGTAGTTAAATATTTGATACCCATGAAATGTGTATCCACATTGTAAAATGTTTTTCTATGCTTTTTGTTTCAGAACATAAAACAACAGCATTGTGCTAGTTACGTTTTTTTTCATAAAGAAAAGAGGTATTTATATGAGAAAATAGCATATACAAACAGGTACTGCAAGCAGGTAGTTTGACTTTTTTTTCTTTTTTCCTGCCATAGGAAAATGTGTGCTGATGTGTCATGTTAATTGCATAAATGAATTAATGATGAAAAAGCTGCACCGATACTTAGGAAAAGGGTGGTTTTTTTAATACTGAAAAGCCAACATTGTTTAAAGTCTTTGCATGTAGGAAGGGAAGAAAAAATACTGAGCCTCATACTGAAAGCCTAGTATTTGGACTGAATAAAACAAGAATGAATGACAAGATTGTGTGACAGATTCAAAGAACTTAAACTAGCGTGTCCATGAAAGGGAATGGAGACAAATGTATGCTGTGTCTGAACATATTTGCTCCCTGTTCATATTTAAGTCTATATTGCTGTCTGAGAATTTCCAGTGCTTTCTTACCACAGATGGTAGAGGCAACTACTGAAAATGATATTCCGGCTCCTCTTGTGCAGGCCCTAGCGCTTGTGCTAGGTCATGATCAGCTAAATTAAGAAGCTGCTTTGGCTGGAGGCTATGTTGCATGTTAATTTTTCACTTGGGTTGTCTGCACAGCTGTAGGAGCACAATAAGGAGCTTAAGAATAGTGGCACTCCAGTCATGATGCTCCATTGTCAGTGTTTTAGAGTATGTGGTTTTGAGGATCCTGAGGGATTGCTGCTGACAAAACAAGATGATCTGATTTCTCTTTCACTGCTGCTTTTGTTTTTCCCTCTTTGCTTACGATCTTTGCTATTTGACCTCAAGCTGGGCTTATTTAACCCACAAATCTTGCAAAAAAAATTTGTTCAGAAAAGAAAATAAACAAACAAACAAAACTTATTTTTCCCCCAGGCAGGTGGGTTGAACCTGCTCACCGTACAACCAGGTAGGTCCTGGTACAGCTCTGATGAATGTCTTAGGATTGTCTCTTTCCATGGTGGCAAAATAGTAGACTGTCTGTAACAGAAATTTAAGCTTATGTATTTCCATCCAACATGTGTACTAGATTTATGAAGGTTTATGATGAATGAAGAGGCAATTTGCTTGCATACATGATGTGCCACTCTTGCTCTGTCCCATACCTAGGATACATGCCCTCCCTATTTGACTGAATCTTTGTGGCTTTAACCAGAATTGAGTCTGAGCAAAAAAAAAAAAAATAGTTTGAATTAATTTGCTAAGAGTTAAGCATACTCATCAAGAAAAAAAAAAAAGTCATAGAACGGCTTCACATTTTTGAAAGTTGAGGAAGTTGGGTACTTTGCTCTAGTTGAAATAATGATTTCTCTCATGAATGTGTGCTGGTAAGAATTGGTCCGAAACAGAGTGAAAATCTGAAATTTTTTTTGCGTTCAGACACCTTTCAAGAAAATATTTTAATTTCACATGGTATTTTATTTTGCAGTAACTTATTTTCTTTTCTATGAGGCATTTGTTTATTGCTTATTAAAAGGCAATTTGTCTATAGACTTGAACTGTTCTGTCTTCATCAGTAAAGCTTTCTCCCATAACTCTCTGCTAGCATCATTAAGCTCCATTAAAATCATTCTAGTTAAAATAAGTCTTCAGAACAACTGAAAAGGGATGCAGAAAAGATTTTGATTACTGCACAATGTAGCATGTTAATGTGTCTTTAAACAATTCTATCCCGTTCTGTTTGAAAAGCATGAGTTGTTGTCTCATAGGTTCACGTGTAGCTGTTGGGAAAATGCTGTGCTGTAAAACAAAAGCCTACACCAGGACTGTTATGCTCATAAGCCCCAGGCAAATTGCTTGCTAGATTGCCTTGTATCTACTGATCCCTGGTGATGGAGACAGTAGGTGCCCACCAGTTGTGCCTGGGCTGATTGCAACTGAGTAAGAAATGGCTGTTACTGCTTCTGTTGGTTTTTGCTTGGTCCACCCTCCCAAATGCACATGGACTTGTTGTACTCAGCTTTGAGGCACCTAGGGCTTAATCTGGTACATCAGGAGCTTAGTATGGGAAACAGGGAAAATAGTCAGGAATTTGTTCCTGAAGTGATGGACTAGGATATTCCTATGTTGTCCTGCATAGGTTTCCCATCTTAGTTTCAAAGGAGCACAAAATATGGAGAAACTGAGTAGGGCACTCTTACTCAGTTGTGCAGAGACGAAATGTAAGGGAGAAACATTATAAGCACTGGAAAAGGCAGAGAAGTATTTTTAGGTTCTGGGAACTTCATCTTTTTCTCTCGTTTACTCTTGTATGTGCACAAGGGGAGGCAGAGCAGGTGGGTGCTTGGGGAGTGAAGGAAGGGAGGTAAAGCATACAGACAGACACTAAGATACCTGCTTGTGTAAAGGCGCAAGCTTTGGAAAAATTGTATTGATATAATCCTCACACAGTTTTTTAGAAGCTTGCCAGCTCGTACTTCTAATATCCTATACTGTTTTCAAGCCATGCATGTTTTGCTAAAGTACTACCTGGTGGGATTTAGAAGCAGCTGGAATCTGTCATATGCTTTCTCTCTCCCCACATTGTGGTTTGCAGCAACTGGAGGAGTTTAGAATAAGGTTAATAGCAGTTTAGTCTTTACATGAGTTCCATTATATTGAAAAAACAGTATTTTTTTTCTAGTCAGAAATAAAAATACCTTAATTTTTTAAATTTTCTGTTTACACAACTTCTTGTTTTGTAAGGTAGCTGTGCTGGCAGAAAGGGTTTCTATCACCGCCACAAACCATAAGGATGGTATAATCAAGATAATCAGCGTTGGTTCAAGATGTCAAAACACCACAGTCACCTGTGAAACTAGAGTTGAACCAGGGTGTTGTGTTACTGTGGATGCTGGCAAACAAGATACACAATTTTAAGCTAAGACCATCAAGTTCATAACTTTCTAAAAAAGTTACTTTTATTAGATGTCTTCTCCAGCAGTTCTTGGCCTGACGCTGCTTTACTACCAAGTTATTTCTCCCTTTTGTGAGCTGTGAACCATTAGTGCTTTGTTCTTTTTATTCTCTTAGCAATGTACAGGCTGTTTTTCTGAATAACTTTTTTCCTTTTTTATAATTCAAAAGGATATGCTTTAAACCTTACAAATTTACAGTGCTGGGGAGCTTACCTGCACAAACATTTGAAGTTGTGCAATGGGGACTATATACGGGCTCAGTAATGTGAAATAATTAGAGAAACTGACTCTAATCTGAACAGCACCTGTGGAGCTGCAGCTTACTGTGCTGTGCTTCCAGCATACTAAGGTGTGGGAAGGATTGTTGGATGTTCTTTTGTTTTGCTCCAGTAGACAGAACATGATCCAGGAAAAATATGTTTTCAGGCTCTGAAAAATAGCAAGATGGCATCATAAGAGTATTTCATTTCCAGATTTAGTTACTGGATACTTTTATTAAGTCTCAGACTGTTTGATCTACAGGAGTTTGCCCAATTAGTTTGGTGTGGCACATGCCTTGCCTGCCTTCTCAGTCTGCATACAGCTGCTTTTTTATTTTTTAATGAGGAAAATTTTACTTTTGGTGTCCTTAACACCTTTACACATTTTAAAGCTTTTTAGCAGAACAGTTTTAATTACTAATGTCCCAAGAACAACCTTGCCTGTCTGCTTCCTTGAATAGCTTTCTTTCATTTCAAGGGTTAGTTCATAGTCAACAGTTGTCATCTAATTGAGCTTGTTCCTAAGCATTTGTAGAATATATCCAAATTCCATTTCCCTATGCTAATTTTGCATAGCTTAGCTGGCTCAAGGTTGACCCCTGAGGTCACATATTATTCCAGTATGATGGTGACTTCTCCATCAGACTAATGGAAGCATAGAGACTAAAAATAACGCAGAATTGCTAATTAACGAGAACACTGCTAAAAGCTAAAGATGGTTGTGTAATGGTGAACACGTAATATTTTGATAGGTCAGACGAGTACCAGGTTCCAGTGGGCACCTTCATAAAACAGAAGATGGAGACTGGGAATGGAGTGATGATGAAATGGATGAGAAGAGTGAGGAAGGCAAAGCTGCTGTTTCTCAGGAAAAGGTAACTTTTGTTTTTGTCAAGGCATTTACACTCTGCAAGATACTGTCCTAACATTAACTGTTAGTATTTCTGGATCTTTAATGCATAAAGCTGCATAGCTCATACCTCACTGCATTTGTTTTCCAGTCACGAAGAGTGAAAGAAGAGGAAAACACAGAGGTAAAAATGTCTTAATTTTTTGTTGTTGTTGTTCCAAGTGTTTGAGTGAATGAATTTCTTTGTTGTTAAAAATGTGAATTGTGGTGGGAGTGTTGTTCTGTATGGTAGGTACTTGTGAGGATAGAGTTGTATGCAGTTGGGCCTGTAACAATTAGCTTGAGCACACACTGGATAAAACGGATAGGAAATTTAAAGTCATCTTAGGTTCGTTCCTAGCAGAACTGGTTAAATAGGCAATTTGAGTGTTTTTAATTAATCTTCATAGCTATATCACACTAATTGTCTTTTTGTCAAAGTAATGATGGCTGTTTCAGAGTAGCCAGAAGTTCTTCAAGTAATTTTTAACTTTTAGGATTTGTGTCATAATGTGTACCTTGAAATTAAGATACTTCATCCCGAATACAGTAAAATAGTTCAGTACTGTGGTATAGTAGATTAATTCAGAGGAATAAAATACCATATTGAGCTTCATGGCCTTGTACTGAGAGTGTAGCATCACTGCAATAAATACTTGCTTGATACTTGCTCCATCCCCTGCCTCCACTGAGATGGCAGACCAAAGGACCTCACTAGGACACTGTCCCACAAACATTGGCATGCCATGCCTCAGGCTTATCTCTAACGAGCCTGGTTTTAAACCTCTCCCCTTCAAATTGAGTTTAAAGCTCTTTCAATGAGCCCTGCTAACTTCTGTGCAAAAATCCGTGTCACCTTTGAGACAGATGTACCCTGTCGACTGCCAGTAGGCCTGGTGTTGTATAGACTGACCCATGATCAAAAAACCTCAAATCCTCCTGGCGACACTAGGCTTGGAGCCAGGTATTGATCTGCTGGGTCTTTGTTTCTTTCATTATCATTGTCTGCAACTGGGAAGGATAGAGGAGAAGACCATTTGTACTCCTCATCCCTCAACCAGTAGTCCCAAGGCCCTAAAGTTCTGAAGTTTGTGACTCAGTTTATACAAATAACTCATAATAAGAGTTGTTTAGCTTTTGAAGTCTTCTGTTGATTTTTGATTTCCTAAATGCTCCAGAAGATGACTTGGAACTGAGACTAGTGCAGCTTGTCACTCTTGGTGTGAGGCTGTTGGTCTTCGGGCTGTACATTCAAATACTCTGAAATAACAGGTCTGTTGAAGATGCTGAAATAATAGTAGTTTATATGAGTGGAAGGAACTTAGTGGGAGTAGAAAAAAAAAAAATTACCTTTTAGTGATTAAATAATTTTCCAAATAATCGTTAACTTCTATTTAATATACACAGGTAATAAAGCATCGATCTTGTGTAACACTTTTTTAAAAGCAGCTTTAATGTGAAAAACTGTTAGAAAACAACCAAATCAGATTTGTGATACAAGTCTTTATTTTGGGAGGGCTCATCTGTAACCCCTTGTATGGGCTTCTGTGAGTAGTGACAGTGTGCTAAGTTGAGTATGAAATCATAGTAGGGTAGAGGACCCTGAGGTGCTCTGTGTCAGGGATATACTTTTTCTTGAGGCCTCACGTAAATCTTAGTTGAAGGCTTGGGAGGGTATCGTACTGAGAGGGAGAAGTGATAGTGTGAAAGATATCCATATGCCTGGTTTTTCTCTGTGGAAGACACTCTCTGAGCTGTGATGCCCACTTTGATATGTTACTAGCTTCTTGCAGATGGGTAGATGGAGACATCCTTCACATCCAAAACTGTCACATAAAAATTACGTGAATAGTTACTTGGTATTCTGTGTGCAGATTATTTAATAAGGTATTGGAGCTTTGATGCAAGGTGGATTAAAAGCTTTTACGCTCAGTGCTTTAATGCAGGCCTTCTCATTTGTATCTCTGTGATTGAAATATGGCAGTTTTACCAAATCAGCTATATTTTAGACTGTGTTACTGAAAGTCTTAAAGTTTTTGAGAGTTAGAGGATGTGTGAAATATTCTGTGCTAACTTCCAGTGTTAGGGTGGCAAGTATTTCAGGATATTTTCCTTTTTCTGTTGGCGTTCATTATAATACTTTGTGTTTTTCTGTAATAGTCTCAACCTGCTGTTAGTGATGAATATAGTGATGTTCCTTGTGCAGTGAACCTTGTCTTAAGATTAAGGTAAGAGATTCTATTTATTTTAGCATTCCTTTTTAGTTGGCTGTATTATTCGTGATCTCCCTCATTATGTTCATAATACTAACATAAAATAAATGTTAACGTTTTTAATCTCTCAGTATGACCAGTACGAATAGTGTTTCTGTGACTAATTGCTGTCTTTTAATTGCTTACTGAAGTAATGTAAAATGAAAAGCAGAATATGAATGCGGCTTCAGGCTACCCTTCATTAAGTATTTTCTTGCTTTTTTCCTTGCAATGCAGGATCACAGTGAGAGCTTTTTAATGAGTTTCTTTCACACTTCAGCATTCAGCCTCTGACAAAAATAAACCATAGCTATATTACAGGTTTTCTACTAAAAACTGTTTTTCACTGGCAAGTTCGATCAGCCACTGTGGAGAAGAAAGAGATATTTTAGAAAATGGAGACAAATATGTTGTCTGCTTTAAATTTATACATAGATAAAATGAGTCAGATTACATTTAATTAAAATCAGTTTATAAGTAAGATTTGAATTGTGTAGTTTTGCAGTCTAGTTCTTGGATAAAAGCATTTTTTCATAAGAAGCTTTGATAAGCTTTCATGTATTTACAGCCATTTTCCTTAAATGGCTCCCTTAGTTATAAAACTTACTGTCACTAACTTTAAAACTTCTTTATGTCTAGTTTGTATTGACAGGATATCTTTGAGGAATTATAAACTCTTAATTATTGCTATGATGGAAAGTTAAATGTTACAGGTTTTTTATGCTTACAAAAAGATAGAAAATCAAATATTTACAAAATACAACCAGTGTGTTAGAAACAAATTGCAGATTTATGCATAACAAGTAGCTTTACAACCGTAACATCAAAAACTGTTTGTAATTAGAAAAAAAAACAACACTACACAGAGTGTGTGCCAAGTTCCAAAATCTATTATCCTGCCTTTTCTTTGACTACTTTTCTAATGACAGCTGCAAAAAATGGTGTGGCTGCCAAAGGTTGTTTACTGAAGGGAGAAGTAATAAATTTTATTGTGGGGAGAGAAAACACTTGGAGATTATTTGGATTTGGTTTAGTTGTCCAATTTACATAACTGCCCGGTTACGCTATCAATATTCTTTTTCATCTCTCTGCTGACAGACAGGTAGATGAAACCATTTACAAACCAGACCAATTTATACTGCTATGTGAATGTACTAGTGGGGTGCTCTGGGTATTATTAAATGATGATGAAACATACAGAGTGATTAGCTTCTACCCAGTTACTTGCAGTGCTGGCATTATCCACAGGGCAAACAATTTAGTCCTGCAAGTACAGTGAAATGTCAGGGATTAAGCTTTCAGCTTGCTGCAGCCCTTAGGCCAGAAGTGAAAGAAGATTGATCCTAGGAGAGTTAAGTTTCCAAACTCTTTATTTGCATGATGAAATTTAGTTCTTGTTAAGAATCTTCTTAATTAGTGGGTGAAAAAATTCCCTCCCCTTACCCTTCCTAAAAGCAAGTCAGTCATAACTAGATTAATATGTTACAATCAGAAAGGCAGATAGTCATTGGTAGAGAGGGAAGAAACATGAATTGTAATTTTAGAAACCAGAAAGTTTCCTTTAAACAAAACAAAATAGTTTTGAAGAGTATGTATACTCTGGGGCCTGAAAAACACTGTTGGTGGTGTCTTGGAAAAAACAAAAATCTGGTGCATAATTTTGCAGAATATATTTTGTTAATGTAAGATAGCCTACTTATGAAGAAATGATGCTCTGTGGTGCAAGCTCCTGGCCCTGTGTGAGATCTGGCTGTGTCCTGCCTCAGCGCTAGGAGGTGAGCTGTGAGTTCTGCATCTTAGCACGGTTGTCTGGGTTTCCTTCTGATGGAAACCTGACCACACAATTGGAGTCAGAGCTAGACATCATGTGTGTGTGTGTGGACTGTTGAAGGAAATATAGGAGTGCAGGGCTTAGCAAGCAGGATTCTCTCCCTTTCCTTGCTACTTTGCAAACTGCTTATCTGATAACACAGGCTAGAAGCTCCCTATACCTATATATATGGTGTAGATTCACAGTTAGTGCTTAAGCATTTACTATGTTTGCTATCTTAAAGGCAAGAGTTATTTTGTTTATGGAACAATCACAGAAATTCAGGGCAGCCACTGGCTGCCTCCTATATACATTGTGTTTGCCAAGGTACTTCTGATGGCATTTAGATAGTTGTGCTTCTTTTCCACTGTTGACCCCAGAAGGGGCACAGCTGAGGCTCCTGTGAGCATGGCAGCTGTGCAGGCTGCTGAATACTTGTCAACAATTATATTCAAATGACTTATTTTTCAGTAAATGGAAAGAAACCTTATTAGGGGAAGGGAGCTGATGATAATTTGTTAATTTTTAGGGAAATTTTTGTTTCTTCCATTATCTGGTTACCTGTGGGGAGTTACCTCAGCTGATTTGCCTGGCAGTGTCAAGTATCTGTCAGTACATTCAGTTAAAAGCTTTTCATCTTTTACCTTACTTTTAGGCACATTGATAGTTGCTCTGTCCTGGCAGTGAGTTGTTACACTCAAGAGTCAGAGGGCTCCTGGGTTCTGCATTTTTGTGTCTAGGTCTAGCTGCAGTGAGCAAATTCAGAAAAGCCAGGTCTGGAGAAGCAGCAACTGTGGTAGCAGTATAGAGCTGCTGTATGGGCTTAGGGTTAGGAGGATTCCTCCCTAGCCCCAAAGAGTCCTGATACTTGGTCCTGACCACTCTGTTAAACAAAGGCCAGAGTAGGTTTGAGGCTGGCATTCCGTTGAAGTATTGGTGAGTTTGTACCACACTAGGTAATATAAGTGACAAGCTACAGAGATGCTGTTTTGGGAAGACAGTAATGTCTGAAATGTTGCAGTGTTAGTGCTTGAACTACTGCTGTAATCTGTTTTGCACTAATTTAATTTGTTCTTTCTGATTTGTTAGCAGAAGGGCAGTGGTATGTCGTTCCTTCATAAAAGTCTGAAATATAAATTTCCTGTATGACAGGATATAAATCTGGAAGCCCGCATCATTCATAGAATCATAGAATGGTGTGGGTTGGAAAGCACCACAAAGATTGTCTATTTCCAAACCCCTGCATGGTCAGTCCTAGGTTGCAGAAGTTGGCACCCTCTGCATTCCAGCCATACACAGTTGTCCTTATGCCAGGATCATTGCAGTGTGAAGGAGCTTGCATTCAGGACAGCTGTACATGGAGAAAGATGCTCTGGCCCCTAACTGCTCTCTCTTGCTGTAATTACCTTACTGAGTAAATGCTTTTTGAGCATCTGAAAGGAAAAATGCTGCTAGTTCTGGCATTTTTAGTGAATAAAAATGGTGTAGATGACTTGCTTCATGTCATGCAGCATTCCCTTAGGATTGTAAGGTAGTAAACAGTAAATATCCTCACAGGGGTTTCTGTATTTATCCACTTTGCAGATTCTAAACTATTCCATTGATGTCTTTTGGTGAATTGATCATTAACGCATATAGCTGCTAGAGTCTTGAGCACATCAGAGGATTTTTATGGGATTTGTTAAAATGAACTATAAGTTGTGAACCATATTATTATGAAGCAAGTTAACTGTAGTATGAGGATAGAAACAATTTCCTGTGATGTTTCATCTACCACTATTATATAGCTTTTAAAGCATGGCTTGATATTCAGATAAACATTGTGAACATTGTGAATATTAGATGCCAGACTGGAAGACTCCAAGCTCAGTAAATCATCAAAAATGTTGGAAGCTGTTTCTTTTAAAATAATTCACTTGAGGCAATCAAATTATAAAAACTGCAGTAGCTTGGTGAGTTGAAAACACAGTGGGTTTAGATGCTAAGAATTAGTGTTTAAAAAAAAAAAATCAGTACTGATGTGGGTAAAAATATAAATACTGGCAAAATACAAGAGGAATAAATTGACTGATGGGGAGGATGAGAGGGGAAGGGAAGTAAACACTTCAAGAGAAAGTTCATCTCTTCATTGCTTTCCTTTTGCTTCCCCAGAGAGAGGGGCTGTGGGGTAATGTGACAGCAAAAGGTGAGCATTTCAGATAGAAATAAGCCCTCCCTATGTGATGGGGGTTGGCTGTGACCTGAAGGGTCTTTTTTCCTGCGGTCTTCAGGCAAGAAAAGATGGTGGAAAGAAAAGTGATGGCACTTGTGGTACCGATGAGTCTTTGGGTGACTACCTTGGTTCCAAGAGTTCATGATGGAAGTTGTTGTGAACATTTAGAGCCTGATGGGTAGAAGCAACTTGATTTGAGGCTTGGGAACATGGGTCAAAAGGATTGAAGAGTAGTATGTTGGAGATTTGGAACAGGGTAAAGCCTAGGGACATGGGCAACCTTCAGAAGAATATAAAAAGAAAAAAGAAAAGCAAATGCTTCTCTGGCTTTCTGGCTTTTCTTTGCTTTTTTTTTTTTTTCCTTTTTTTTTTTTTTAAATGCCGCTTTTACAATGAGTCTATGCTACACCAGAAACCACCAGATTTTACGTGACAGATTTGAATTTTTTTCCTAGTAGCACATTCCAAATTAATAGTATCCATAAAAAATAATAGTATCCATTAAAAATGACCTCCCCAGAGGAGGAATTCTGGCGGAAGAATCAATGCATTTCAGTAATTCTCTTACTGGATACTTGGGTTCTCTTTTTCCCGAGAAGAATAGGGTTGGATTCATTCAGTAACTGGATGGGGAATGCCAAATTAACACCAGCCTCTGTTTAGTGCAGATGCCTTGTTGTGGATGAGAAGCACAACTTGCATTCTGAAATAATCTTTAAAGAATCCCATGATATTCTTTGTACAAGTGCTGGTATTTAGCTCTGTTAGTCTGGGTGATTTTCAACTTCAGTATCTGACTTGTTCATCCTTCTCCTGTATTAATACACCTTTTTGTTTTAGTAGTTTTTTTCAGTGGGACTAACTTGTAAAAATATATTTTACTGTCAGAGTTGCTTCTTCAGTTAGAGGTGTAATTTCTAATTTATTTTCTGTCTTTTGCAATGTTGTGTCTTGGAGTATGTTGCCCCAGAAGTGAAATTAGCAGCAGTGTGTTTTAGGTAATTTCAAGCCAAGTTTTTGAAAGGCTCTAGTATTAGATACTTAATACAGACAATTAGTATTTTAAAACTCAAATTTAATTAAGAGACTGTCCTTGAATTTTGCAATGAAATGGTTCTCAGTTTTTGCTTGATGTGTTGCCATGGCTTATAACTATGTCCTGGACTGTGTGAGTGATCGTTACGTTGAAATGCTGATGCTTCTGTATGCTCAGCCTCACAGAGGAATTTGAGAGTGGAGAAGAATTAAATCTGTAATCCAGATTTTCTTCTGTGAGGCTGTGCACACCGTGTCTCTTGGCAGCAGGCCCCGGCAGGAACTCTGCAAAGAGAGGTTTAAGGTGATTGTCTGTGATTTAGTCCTCTTGACAGGGCTGTTCATACCACTGAGGAAACGGCATGGG
This sequence comes from Apus apus, assembly GCF_020740795.1. Lineage (NCBI taxonomy): Eukaryota > Metazoa > Chordata > Aves > Apodiformes > Apodidae > Apus > Apus apus. The sequence continues at coordinate 20,135,737 of NC_067287.1, read as the reverse complement.
GAGGAATTGCTGCACTTGGTTTGAGATTTCTGGTCTAACCACCAAGTTGTTACAGTTACAGATTTAGGCAGTTCACTGTCAGAAGGTTTGACTATTTAAATTAAAACCAGAGACATTTCGTGTTAAATTAGGAGACTTGTTAATGCTTAATAGTTAAGAATTGCAAATTATCTAAAGTGATGTCAGATGGTTAAATTAGCTCCTATGACAGGAAGATAATTTGCTGACAGTAATTTGGAATGTTCTAGGACCTAATTTAATACAGCTCCTGTGTGCTAGATGTATTAAGCCAGTGAAAGAACAAAAGGGGCAAATGGAAAATTTTTGCTTGGTGCAGTAGTAAATGGGATACTTCTATTATAATATTGCATATCTTATTTTAATTAGTGTGGAGAGAAAATGCCAAGGCAGAAGGTACAAAATGGCGCTCTGATCAAATTCTTTACAGATAAACGTTTTGCGAGTCTGTAATTCTTACAAAAACACTTCTTCAGCTACTGTAGCTAGTTTATCACACTTTGAAACTGTGAGTCAATTGTTTTTGTCTGAGGAATACCTCTTCTGGGGAGCTGGGCACAGAAAAAAATTAGAATGACAAGTCCAAGGAGTGGCTAGTAGCAGGCAGCTGCCTATGCCACGCTACAGCAGGAGGGTTGTTAGGACTGAAGTGAAATGTGATTTTCTCTGCATGCCCTAACATAGATGATGAGGTAGCATTCACTGGTCTGAGCTGAAGCTCAGGTGCTAGTCTTCCTGCTTTCATGTAGATCTGTTGGGTTTTTTTTTAAATATGATGTGTAAGGTTACAAAAGAAAACTCCTTGGCTGGAGATACTTATTAGAACTACTCTTATGTGTTAATACTTAAGTTTGAGTCATCAGTTTTTAGGAGGGGAAAAAAATGATAAACAAACCACAAAGTCTGTTCTCAATAGAGGCTGAATAAGCCTGGTAACTGGCCCAGTACCATAACTCAGAGTTCTTGAGTATTTTTTTTTTAGTTCTGGGTTTTATTAGGTATCTTTAAAAAAATTGTTTTGTCTCTTTTGTAAGTGATGCTCATATGTATCCTTCACCAAGGGCAAGTATTTCTCATAGTTTTTGCTATTTAGAATGGCTTTAGTTTTCCAGTGTGTTTGTGGATTTAGTCATTAAATAAACTCCCAGCTGTGTGGAGAATTTACAATTGAAAAGTATCAGAACTTCTCTATAGGCTGGGAATAGATCCACTAACAAATATGATAAACAAAACCATTTGTAGAATTCTTGAAATAAAGGTACCTGCAATTACACTATTGAGCACTGTCATGTATTATATTTTGCTATCACTTCTAAGGCTTTGCCCTGGGAATCAGAGGATGTGGGAACATGGTTACTGAGCTGAATTTTATTTTCACAGTATACAGACTTCATTTAAATAGCGTGTTTAATCATAATTAAATAATTTCTGAAATCAGTAAGCAGGAACCCTTGATTGTACTATTGATTCTAATCTTGCTTTCCATTTGTACTTCTGTTATTTCCTTCAAAACTTGCTCTTTAAAAATGGTAAATTATGCATTTCTTATTCACTAATTACAGATGTTTTTATGCCTTGCTGTATTTTTACTGAAAATAAATACTTTTATTTTTTTAAATTGTGACCTAAATAATCCTGGGTACAATCACTTATTTAATAGAGAACTGGTATATAAGTATGTAAAACGTATAATTATTGAGCAAAGGAATAATTTTATTGTTTCTGCTTATTACATTTAGGTTATTGGAAAGATTTGCATGTCTAAATATTTAGATGGCAAGGAATTAGATGTTTAACCTGCACAGCTCTGGTTGTAAATTATGCAGGCAATTGCATATGGGTCTCTTGCTGATACTGAAATTTTAAAATAATTTAAGTTTTTTTTTATTCCATTCTGACTTTGTATTATTTACAAAAGAAATAAAAAGGGGGGAATAATAAAAAAAACCACAAACACAACAAAAAAACCCCAACAACAAAGAAATCCAAACACCAGCCTCAACCTCCTTTGTGTTAAACATAATTTAAAGCTTGGATTTGCCTCAGTAGTTTTATTTATATTATTAATGGCATGTACATTAATGGTCGACTGTCACAAAGCTTACATTTTGATAATTCAAAATATAATTCAAAATAGATACTTTACTAATAGTTTTAAAGATGCCGTATTTGTCTTAACCAGCCACACTGTTTCATCTTCATCCATCTGCTTCATAGTTGCCTGTGAATGTGGTGATGTTGTACATTTGGCAGGGTTGAAACCATTTGAAATAATTTTGTCTGGTTTGGCTGTTCATTCCCACTAGACGAAACCTGTGAAGATTTTAAAACAAAGCTTAGACTTTTTGCCACACTTCTCACTCTGCTTGATAAGCTGCTAGGGATCCATGAATTTTAGATGTATGATTTGCAGACTGTCAGAATTTTTTATGGCTTGTATGTCTTTCTGGTTTACCTACAAGGCTACTTTGGTTGTGATGGTAATACACTGATAGGTGTTTTTTTTAACAACGCTGTACTTGGAGAATTTGTCACTGGACTAACAGGTTATAATCTCTTCTTGTTCACCAGGCATGCACAAATTATATGCATGGCAGCTGTCCTCTCTTTTATCAAAATGCTGCCACTGGATACTTCAGGGTGATTATTTTTTAACATTATTGATGTTGTCTATACGTAACTCCAGTTCTTTCTAGGAACAAGTCAGTTTTAGATCACTTCTGATTTTGACTAAGGATTGAGATTTTACCACATGAACACATTCTCAGTATAGCTGTGTATTGCCCTTCATTGTATTTCAATAACTTTTTAAAAGTATGTTAAATCTTTAGCACTGTTTTTAAAATAACTACTTTTGTGCTAATTCAGGAATGGTTTTAGGGAAAAAAATCACCTTACAATATTGCCCTCTCTACAGCACCATAACTGATAGTTCTTTGCCTATGTTGTTTCCACCTGCTGATATATGAGAGCAGGTGGGAAGTGTGAGCCTCCTAGAAGATGATGCAAGTGAATACTGCTTTTCACTGTCTATGCAGAGAAATGGGTCACTGAAAATTGAGGTAAAAAAAATAGTGTTTGTTCCAGAGTTTGCTGTTTGACTTAGCTGGGAATGAATGTAACAAGGGAAAAAATATAAGGGCTTATGACATTTTGATTTAGCTTCTGGCATCAACAGTTGCAGAAAGAGAGGATACCCCATTTAAAAGCATGATTAGGTATAGCTATATCTGCAGTGTCTCTAGTTCTAACACTTCTAAGTCAAGGAATGAAGACTTGGGGCTGTAAACCAGTGTAATGGAGACAAAAGACTTCATGTGTCACTTTTAAAATGATAAACAGTTTTACAGACTTGACTGGTGATACTTGCATGTATCAGCTAGTTTTCTTGTGTTTCTTCTATTGCACAACTTGTGCATTTTCTTAGTTTTACTGTTATATCCTGTCCATTTTTACTAGAGTGAAAGCACAGTATTTTAAGTCAACTTGGGACTGGTCAGCTATGGATACAACTGTTGTAAAGTCATTTCCTGCTGGAGGAGCTGTTGACTACCCTAGAGCTGCAGAAGATCTAATTTTAACCATAACAATTCACTTGGCTGCTTTTTGTAGTGTACACTTGCCTTTTCTTTGTGATAGATAGCATACAGATGGTAAATCTTTACCAGATAGCTGCTGCCTCATTCCAACAGCTTAACAGCCAAATGACAGTGTTTCATTGTGACATTGACCATTTTTTCAGTCTTGAAAGCATCGTTTGGCTGTGTATCGTTGTTACTGTTGCTGCTAAGTCTTGAAGTACAGTGGTAAAAAGTGTATTGCATCAGTTCAGGGATTTGTTCTTTACCTAAGAACATGTAGGATTAAGTGGCAGTGGCAGTGTTTTGTGTATTTTACTTTGCAGTCCTAAAACTTTATCTTGAAGCATTATATGTGAATCATATTTCCTTCTTTTTGTAATGTATCTGAAGGAGGATAAGTTCTAAACCCTTTTAGAGCTTTTAGAGGTTTTTCAGAGCCACTGAAGTAAATGATAAAGTTCTAGTGGAGTTCAAAGAACTGTATATTTCAGGAATATATTTTACTAATACAGAAAGATTTTAGGCCCATTCTACTTGTTGGAAACCTGGAAGCAGGGCAGACTTCAGACATCTGTTTTGCTCCTACCAAAAGTTAACAGATGTACCCTTCCCTTTATTCTAAAATTGACCTGAAGTCATTAAAAATACATTGAGAAGAACCATCCATCTCCACAATACTGAGGGTTAGACATTAGGTGGAAATTCTTCACTGTGAGGGTGGTTAGACACTGGCACAAGTTGCCCAGGGAAGCTGTGGCTGCCCTATCCCTGGAAGTGTTCAAGGCCAGGCTGGAGCAACCTGATCTAGTGGGAGGTGTCCCTTCCCATGCAGGGGGGTTGGAACTAGGTCCCTTCCAACTCAAACCATTCCATGATTCTATGATCTGCTCTTGATGGTATGGTAATGTCTAATGGAGGAGCCTGGATATTGGTTAGTACATGACAATTGAGCATGGAAGCATTGGAGAGAAAGGGATTTGCATGAAACTAGTGAATCCTCAGGAGGCCAATGCTTTTTTATATAGTAAATAAATGTTATCTTCTGTTGTGTTTATGCAATCCCACAGGAGCTATCAAGTTCTGAATCACAAAGTGACTTTAATAAACAGACTTCCTCATATTACTGCTTTGGTTGTGCTGCATGCAAGGTACCATGACTTCAGGAAAAAAAAAAAAAAGACAGGGGCAGGGATTGGGGGGAGATTGAGGAAGAAGTGAGATGTGATTTTTGTAGGGGTAGTAGAGAGTTCTTGCTTTCCCTGCCTAGCTGAATTGATAAGTTCTCATGGCTGAAGTGTAAGAAAATTGCAAGGCAAGGAAAGTAAAGCGGCAGAAGATGTAGGTGCCAGGCCAAACTTTTGAACTTGAGCCCCATGGATGCACTTATTTTCAAAGATTCTAATCCCACATCCTCTTTGCAATACTGAAAGTGCTAGTTTGCTTTTCACTTTGTTGTGTGTATTAACTGTGTTCTGCAAATACAGTTGAAACAGTTTTAATTAATCAAAACTGAGGTTAGAAACAGGTACTATGTATCTTTAGTACAAGTATTTTGTAGACAATACTTAAGGGATACTGTAGCACTTGCAGAGGTTTTTTTTCTTGAATCAAGCTCCCTAGCTTGCCACAAAGTAAATTCTGCTGTTTAAAAAAAAAAAAAAAAAATCAGTAAATTATTGCTTGCTGAAAAAGTAAACAGGACACTGGCCAAAAATACAACACTTGTGGAATAAAGTAGCACTATAAAAGCTAGGTTACAAAGGGAAGTGTTTAGCTTGAACAGTATGTCTTAAGCATGAGAGAGTGAGAAATGGGTGACAAGCTATTATGAGAAGGAAGGTGACCTTTTGAATGTGACTGACATTTGGTGTGGCCAAGTACCATTTGTCCCTCTGGCATTTGAATAGCAAGGAAAAATATGTAAGCAAAATTTCTTGTAAAAAAGACCTACAAAGCCTAGTCTTCTGTTTTTCCCTCAGTTATATTTCTTGCATTGTACACAGAAAGGTCTTGCCCCAGAGATGTAGCATGAAAATTGGATGAATACACATCTAGAATGTATAACCCATCACTCTCTTTAGTCCATTCCATTTTGATGTGAACTTCTGCTTTCTCTGTGGATCCTGCGGAAGGATCATTATATTTATTTCTTTTTAGGCCAAGAAGGCCAATGGCGCCCTGGGGTGCATTAGAAAGGGTGTGGTTAGTAGGTCAAGAGAGGTTCTCCTCCCCCTCTATTCTGCATTGGTGAGGCCGCATCTGGAGTACTGTGTCCAGTTCTGGGCCCCTCAGTTCAAGAAGGACAGGGAACTGCTTGAGAGAGTCCAGCACAGAGCTACAAAGATGATTAAGGGAGTGGAACATCTCCCTTATGAGAAAAGGCTGAGGGAGCTGGGTCTCTTTAGTTTGGAGAAAAGGAGACTGAGGGGTGACCTCATCAATGTTTACAAATATGTAAGGGGTGAGTGTCAGGGAGTTGGAGTTAGGCTCTTCTCAGTGATGACCAGTGATAGGACAAGGGGTAATGGGTGGAAATTGGAGCATAGGAGGTTCAAGGTGAATATACGAAAAAATTTTTTTACTGTAAGAGTGACAGAGCACTGGAACAGGCTGCCCAGGGAGGTTGTGGAGTCTCCTTCACTGGAGACATTCAAAACCCACCTGGATGCGTTCCTATGTGATGTACTTTAGGTGACCCTGCTCTGGCGGGGGGGTTGGACTAGATGATCTTTCGAGGTCCCTTCCAACCCCTAGGATTCTATGATTCTATGATTCTCTGCTGTCTAAATGAGCAAGTGACTTAATTCTTCTGTGACTTAAATTACACCAGCAACTGCAGTGAGGGACTGCAAATACTATACTGCTTGCCCTTGCTTCTTAAGTTGTACTGTCTTGGTTTTTTCCTTTCTAACTTAGTTGGCTTCCTTGGTAGTTTCAATGCATTTCAAATTTTGGAGGGGAGGAACCTAAATTTTGCACAAGTATGCTGAGTGTGATGTTTATTATCAGTGTGTGCTTTTTGTTAAAGCACTGTGACTTAGACTTGACCAGTGTCACTAATCCTGATGGAGAAAATTTTATTCTGGTGGTAGCAGAGCTTGTAGGAGTACGGGGTAGGAAAAGGCTGGTTGGTGAAGGTTGCCATGTGACACCATGTATTTTGGTGCTATTCTTAATAAAGTTTCTACAGTTGTAGTTAAAGACTAACTTATTTCTGGTTCCAGAGAAGAATACATATTCTGCCATTGTCTCTTTCACCAGCCAGACTTGTTAGGGTCTGACAAAACTAGCCATGGACAAACCTTTTCATTTTAGGGAGTCCACATTCGATGCAAATTTTTTTAACATGTCAATCAGTTCTGTTGCTGAGTTATAACTAACCATGATCTGAAAAGTGGGTGGAGGAAATAAATGCTTTTCTGACTTGTTTCTGAGAATGTTTTCTTGCTTATGATTTGGTTAATTGGATCAAGGCCTTCATCAGTACTGGTCAGGCTCTCAAAGTGCACTGAGGGTCCCTTGTAACAAGCAACTAATGGTGCAGATGCTTCGGCCTCTTAACTGCCTCTGCTCTGCCTGGGCAGAGTTTGTATTTTGTTGGCCGTACCATAAAGCATAGCTTTTTGGTTCTCATCATGTTTAATTTTCTTTTAAAAATGTTTTAATTTATTTCTCCTTGACTGCTAATGTCCTCCATGTTCCACTGGAGCTCAGGAAAAAGGGGATGTAAGAAGGATTATATATACATATACACATCTTCCTTTTTATATCTGTATAGATAGAAGATATATATAGAGGCAGATACAGTTATCTTCTTTTGTATATACACATTTACTATATATATCAATAATAATGCAGAAATACAGAAAAATAAGTGAAATAAATGATAGAATGTGCCTCAGGCCAGAGCTGCAGCATCTGTAAGTTTGAGTCAATTTAAAATAGGTTCAGTGGTGAGGAAACAGGCTAGTAAGAGGGAGTACTTGTTGCTCCAGGAGAACTCGATCTTTTATCTTTGGCTGCTTCCACTCATCAGTCCGTTGAAACAGTAGAAAATATTACTATGTCTTGTTAGGACTGGATAACTATAATACAGAAAAATGATATACTAATTAAAAGAATGATTAGCATCCAAGATGGATGAAGTTCATGTAGAGCAATAAATTTTTACATGTGGAAGTGGACAAGCATGGGGGTGATGAGAACTAGTATTTTTAATTGTTTTTACATTTTTTAAAATTATTTTTACATTGGGAAAGGATGGGAAACAGTAACTAAACTATTGAATTAAAAAGTAGCTTTTGATTAAGAAAATGAATAAAGTTTAATGGAAGGGGTATGTAATTGTGAAATGCCAGCAGAAGTAAATGACTGTTGATTGAAAGCATGGATGTCTGCAGTGCCTATAATGTAATCTAGACAGTGCTCTGTCTACGTGACAATGTGATGGAACAGGAGGTGATGGGAAAGTGTCTGATTTATGGTTTCTAACTCCATCTGAAAGAAGAGAGTGAAAAAATCAGGGAGTCTTGCTTCTGCTGTAACTGATAAAAAGCCATAAATGGTTCATTTTCCATGTGATGTAGATGTACTCTGAACTGCTTCACAAGTCAGCTTTGATTACCATTCTGTTATCACCTGCATTCTTGGACATTCAACTCCATATGTATCAATCTTTGTAAACCACGTGTACTAACTGAGTAGCTGAAGTCTCAAAATTCAGCAAGCAATGCAGAGACAAAACCTGTGTGTTCTTAAACACATCCACACATCCCTACTTTTGGCTTACCTTATTTGAGAATTTTTTCTTATTTTGGGAGGGAAGAATATACAGTTATGTAGCTATGGTGAGATGCATCTCATCCAGGAATACAGACTCTCCCTAAGGGCTATATGGAAGATGCCAAAGTTTGTCACATAAGAAATGGTAGATACATTTCTGGTGGGGGGAGAAAAAAAAAAGTAGTACTAAAAAAAGAAGGCAGATCCACTGCTTGATACATACTCAAACTATCCCACCATGATTTAAACCTTAAGCTTAATTCCAAGACATCTAATTTTCTTCAATATCACTATGATAGACATTCTACATTTAAGGACAAAAGAAATAGTGACACTTCATGTCTCCAATTTACAGTTGCATCATTACACAAACATGATTGCTTCTTTTAATCCAACTATGTGAATCTTTTGTCAAGCATGTGGAACACAGTTAATTGACTATAGCAGGAATTACACTATCATTAGGTAATAATTTGAAAACCTTTGTCTTTAAATGCACAAATGTCTGAAATCTCTTTCATGTTGTAGGATTTTTCAGTAGAACTACATAAATCTGAACAGCTGCATAATTTGTTTATTCCCCAATCCTGTTTTTTGTAAATATCAGCATTGTTTTGTAAATAATTTAATTCAAAACAGAGCATCTTTGTTTCATATCCTAACAACAAGATGGTCTAAGTTTATAGGTGGGAGTCTAAATGATGAATTTGACCCATGTGCTTTTTCTGGTTGAGGAAGCATGATTCCCTGGAAAATCAGATCTAGCAGTCTTAGTGTGCACATCAAGTGACCCTGATGAAAACAAAATAATAATGAAAATCTGCAAAAATATGCTTCTTTAAAGTCTAAGATTTTAAACTCTGAAATTACTTTGCAAGAAGGATGTCTGCCAAAATGTCTTAGCATGACATGCTTTGGTGTAACCCTCATTCAAAGCAGGTCTGTGGAATTTCTCTTGTTGAAGCTAATGGCACAATGAAGAGCAACCTGCAGGAAATTAATGAAGTGCAGTCTGCTAAAATGCAGAAAAATGTTTAAAATTTACTACTACTTAAAAGAGATGAGCTGTTTTTATCCATGATAGTCAAGATATATTAGTCTGTAATGGCACAGAGCAAGAAGCAAATAAGAGGTATTATAAGAAATGGCAAAAAAGGTCTGAGTTTGCATTTTAAAATAGAAATAACTTTTTCACAAATGCATTATAGAAACTAGGGACCATTAAGAGATGATGAAGAAGATAAAATTATCAGTCACAAAGCTACTAAGTGCCTTTCTTCAAATCCAAGCTCTGTTTAGCAGAAATAGTCTTTGTGTGCTGGTGCATGATAAGAGTGTAATGGATGTAAATAAAAAGAGAACTCCAATGGAACCAGTGAAATGCTGCTTGGAAACTCTGCCTAAAAATAAATCAAGTCCCAACAGTTGTCACCAAAGTGTATCAAAGGAACTAGAAAACTAATTTACAGTAGTAGTGACACTAACTAGAGCCAGAGAACTGTCTGAAGACTGGAGAAAAGCATGAGTAGCTTTTATGAGAGAACTTGAGTACATCATCTTATTTGGTGGAATACATAATGGAATAAATAATTTATGGAAATCAGTAAATGTCTGGAAGGTAATGGAACTGTAAGCAAAAGCACTTAGAGGCTTCTAGCAAATTGATCTCACCAAACTTCCTGTGTTTTGCTTTCCTCAATAGTAGTGTACCATTAAAGAGAACAGCAGTGTTGTAAATAGTTCAGAGTATAACAATTCTAGATAGCAAAGTTGGATGGCTGAATATATATAATTCTTCCTTGAATTTTCACCTTCACTTAAGTAAACAGATTGGACTAATTAACTTTCTGTTTGGGACATTATGCAATTTGGAAGCAAAGTAAGACGCATTCCTTTTGCATCTTGCTCGATTAGAGTGTATCAAGAGGAGCTGGTCTTCCACATACCTGTATCGGTCTGTTAGAATGCTGCTAATTTTTGTGAGAGTTGATAAATACTTAGGGCCTTTTTATATGGTGGATATTCTACTTATGGGAGATCTGTGGGAACATAAAATCTGAGCATGTGATATATTTTCTAGATAGATTTTGCGCTCTTACAGTTACTTACAGATTTACTTATAGAATCATAGAATCTTCAAGGTTGGAAAAGACCTTCAAGATCGTTAAGTCCAACCATCCACTCTACAGCTTGTGTTAGTGTTTGTGGAAAAAAATCTGCAAGCTGTAGTAATTCAGGACAGCTGCTAATAATAAGCCAGCCTTCTGGTTTACCTCTGCAAAGGTGTGAGATAAAGTTTTTATTCCCCTGATTTGCTTCTTTAAAAGTCTGTGCAGGAAGTGAGTATCTGAGTCAGAGCTTCACCCCACACTCAATCAAAACATATTTAAAAAGAATGCTAAATTTCTGTGCAACTTCCCCTTTTTGGAAAGCAGCAGTTCTAGGAAGCTTATTAGATATAATAGATTTCAGCAACGGGAAGTGGATGTTGATTTATTTCTTTATTCTTTAAAACAGCCATCCAGGTTTTTTCAGGAAAGTGGAGGAGAGGTGGGGTGGGGGGGTGCAGAGAAAGAACTGAGATTCATACCAGTTCTGTGTTCAATAAAAATAGTGCAATATTCTATATAATGGCAGCAGATTTCTACAACAGAAGTAAACAAGTCTTGTCAATTTCTGGCCAGCTGCATTGTCTGCAGCTTAGTATTAGTGATCGTAAACTCCCATAGCTCTTTTTTAGAGTAGAATTTTGGGAACCTGAAACTCGTTCAACTTTGAAGCATTCAGTACATTCAGTATTTGATTTTAATCCCTGCATGGGGCACACTTATTTTTCAGAGTTTGTTGTTTTGCTTTTGTGTTGCTGTTTTTTAACTTTGTAATATTTTTATAAGTGTTTAGCAAGTGATACTAGCTGTAAGTCACAGCTGAATATGTCTGCCAGTTGGATTTAGTTTTTCTACAGCAAGACTTCATGGACTGGTGTACTGAAATACAAGCTTGCATACAGTTTCCTTACTGAGGAGAAGAATAATGGATTGCAAAACACCTTCTGTTGGCTTTTCAAGTGGATTGAGCTATTCATTGGAAAAAGCGTGCGCTACAGCAATTAGATTGATCCCTTTGCTCAGTTGGGTTGCCATTTCAAAAAATGAGATGGACACCTATTTTCTGAAGAGGCTAATATTTTATTGGTGGTAGAAATTATTAACTAAAACTGAAGCTGGGAAAATGCAAGGAGTGGAGATTTGGAGTACCGCATGAGACTAAAGGAATTCTTTATCATAGGTGTTAAGTCCCTTATGACTGTGTCCTACACTGAACTGGTTAAAGCACTCTGTGGCAAATGGGAAGGCAGAAAACTTTTACCTTCACCTTCTGCTGCTTATTTTATGTGTAGAGAGAACATCACTGCGAAGCCAATGGTGGTCAGTGAAAGAAGTTACTCACTTTGAGACAACTTTATAAACAGTGCATCAAACACTGCTTTTAGGCATTTAAGATTTTTTGCTTTGTCTCTTAAATTAGCTTCTTTGTATACATAAGATCTGAGATAGGGAGCTTCAAGTGAGCATTTTGTTACTCAAGTAGAAGGGGTAATACATATGATTCAGATTATTTTGAACTAGTAGAGTCAGTATGGCAGAGTGGCTTTTGTAGATGAAAAGGAAAATATTTATCAGAGGACCTTTAGGTTACTGAAGGCATTTTTCAGCTTAGGCATATCTTTCTGTTAGTTTTCCTCAAAATACTGTCATGAACATGCAGTGGAGTTTCTCCAATCTGGGTGCTTTGGGAGAGCAGTGTTTTTCAAGTTGAGAAAATGCAATAGATCATCTTTGGGTGTGGGAACTCAATAGTTGTTCTGTTGTTACATTTTAATGTATACATGGAATGTTTTTCAGGAACTCCAGGAAAGAGCTTAATGACATACGGTTTGAGTTTACTCCAGGCAGAGGTAAGACTCCTTAAATTGAATTATCTCTATTATTCCTCAAAAAGGTATTTCAGAAATTGATTACTGCTTATTGTTAATACAGACTGTCTCTTTGGAATGTTTCCTACTGTGCCAAGCTTTATATTGAACTTCACTTGAACAAGAATAACAGATATATGTAAATTCTAGTGGCAGGGTTGCATAATTTATAGTATATTTTGGAAAAACTTTGAGATCCACAGAGTGCTTTATTCATTTAATGTCTTGTTAAAATGGTCTATGCAGTGGTATATAAGATTTTGCATAGCAATATTTATGACTTTTGAATTTCCATTGTCACAGTTGGAAAACATCATAGGAAATGGAAAATATCTATAAAGGTGTATGTTGTGATGGTGGTAATTGAGTTTCTTCCCCCTTTGTAATAAAATAAGTTGTTAACAAGTATGAAGTGCACACCATTTTTCAAATGCTGTCTTCAGCTGAAAGTTGGATTGCTTCTCTAGATTTGGTATCATCATGAGAAAAAGAAATTCTGGCATTGAAACTTGAAAATCTACTGCATGCTCGTAGAACTGTTGGCTTTCCAGTGCTGAGTGTTATAAAACCTCAAAAAACTTACCGATATTACTGGGATAAAATGCAGAATAGGCTGATATGTTGACTAAGTAGATATCATCCTTGTTAAATAGCAACCCTTTGAACCATGAACACATTTCATCTTTCTCAGAAGTCAGTATTCACTACATTTATAAAAGCCTTTATAATAGCCTTCACAGACCTTCCACATAAAAAAAAATCCTGATCGGAAGAGGTGTCCCTCTTCCTGTAAATCATAGTAACTTTCATGTGTAGTAGTTCTGTGAATGGATATACTCTCTGTTGTCTACCTGCATTTCTCATTGCTTTTGGCAATGGGTAATGACAAAAAATATCTTTTACTTAATTGAGTGCACAACATCCTGGTTTAGTCACCTGTCAAAATAACTACTTAAATACTTTCTAAACAGTTACAGAAGCCATTTGGGAATTCTTACTTGGTGAAAGAAAAGAGGATGCAACGTAGTAAAGTAGATCAGAACTGTTCCTAGTAGTCAGTCACTTGAGACAGCCAGAAGGTGGCTGTAATTCTCACCTTTAGAGCTCTCCAGAAATTGCAGCTAGCTCAGCTCTATTGTTTTTCATCTGTGTGTGTTTCTTGAGATGATGCAGCTGTGTAACTGCCTGAAAGCATGTACTCCATGCAGATACTTGGTGTTGAGGCCATATTACAGTTAAAACTAAGCTGGAATTTAGGCTTGTTCCTGCTATTTCTTTCTACTTACTTCTGAGTCTTCTGAAGTCTTTATGCAGTAGTACCCACTAGTCACAGGGACTTGGGAATTAACCCACCTGGGTACAGCAGTTGCTCTGAATTTTGTGGGTCGCAGAACTTAAAAGCTAAACCAAGCCTAAAGCTCAAGATAATGTCTGTTCATGTAGCTCCTCTGTCCCATTGGTAACAAACCAAAAAGTCTATGTAATGCGTCTCTGTCTAGAAATGCAGAACAATTGGAGGGGATAAAGAAAACAATAAAAACAACACCACAACTTCTATTTTCTTGGTTATGAAGATACCAAACTTGTAAGCTATGTAGAAGTATGTTGTTAGATAATAGAGGAGAAATGCTAGTGGCCAGGAACGGTCTGCAGGGGGTTTGCAGTGAATAATGCGATTTGCTGTGCTTTTTTCCTCCTAATTAAAGATAATTTTGAATTCAAGCCTGTCTCCATGGGGGTTTTGGAACTAAAATATATTTTTATTAAATTGCATTGGATGACTGATACTTTCTGTTGCTTTTGTGGGCTCTCATACTTATTTGTTTCACCTTTTGGACAGACACAGCAGATGGCGTTTCTCAGGAGCTGTTCTCTGCAGGCCTGGTTGATGGCCATGATGTAGTTATAGGTAAATTACGTTTTTGTTTGCAATTATGTTCTTGTGACGAGTTTGTGTTAAATAGATGTGAGAAATGTTTTCGCTAACCCTGATTTTCACAAAATCCTTTTTGTCCTAATTTTGCTTTCATATATGCACAGTTTAAAAAAAAAAGTAAATTTTGATGCCAGTCCAAGGTGTGCTTTTGGAAGTCAGAAGTATTTAGTGGTTTGAGAGGGATGATATAATTTAGACCTCCTGAAGGATTATTTACAATTCAGTGATTGATCATTTTTGTGCTAACTTAATATTTTGTTTAGCAATAAAAGAATAATACACTAGGATTTTGTAAAATGTGCTTTGGCAGCTCTGCAAGTATTCTGCTTGGGTTCATGGAAGTAGAAACAAGCCAGAGTTCATGATCTATGGAAATTGACCTAGTGATATAATTTATATGCTAAAAAATAAATCAGTCATGTTTCCTGGCTGCTGAAAGGAAAGATACTTCTCTATTTATCTACCCTGTGCTTCAGTAATTTTTAATTTTTTCTTTTTTTAAAAATGAAATTCAGTGCCTGGCAAAGATGATTCCTTTGGAAATTCTCATTTCTCTGCAGTTCCTTCCTCTTGGTTGCTCAAGACCAATAGATAGATAGTTACCAAAATCAGAGGTCGAATCAAAGCCAATGCTTTTTGACCTTTATACGGTCAGAATACAGGTTGTTTCTAGCTGATTAAAGAAACAAAAGCCCTATCTATGCCTTTATTTTAATTTCTCAAGAGAAAGTATTTGGGGAGTTGAGCAGGCTCAGGTGAGTACAGGCTATCAGGCACTCTTAAAGTCACTTCTACTACTCTTACTATATGGGTTCAGGGGAGAAGGGTAGCTTGGTCTTAGTTTGTAGCATTGTAAACATCCAGTGTGAAAAATGTCTTTACTGCTGAACTTTTTTTTTTAATATATTCGTTGCCATGAGATATGTTGCTTCATTTAGAAAGAAAAAAACATTATTTACTTGTTATGGCTGTGAGAAGAATTGTTATCTGTTGCGTATGTGACCATTCACAGGTCAGGCATGGCTGATGATGCTGCAGTGCAAGTCCTGTTGGGACCCAGTGAGACGCGTTTTCCCTTCTTGCCTCTTCCCTTTTTCCTTTATTGCAAAGTTCTCTTCCAGTGCATAGTGCCAACACTTCTATGGAATGAATGGAATTCGTTGTAATCTTGCAGGGGAAGTGATGAGGGAAAGGCAAATTAAGATATCTATCCTTCATAGCTTTTGTGGTGCAACTTTGGCCTTTGAAGATGCACAGATATTTAAATAACTAAGAGTTTCCCCTGCAGGCTTGGTTAGAAACATTGTCTAGTTAATAAAAAAAGTTTATTTCCTTGCTTAGTTCCTGCTTTGAATTGCATCAGACTTCGATTTTTTTAGCAGTATGATGATGGTCCTTTCTGATCTTTACCTTCTTAATGTGATAATAAAAAAAGTAAGGAAGTAAAATTGGTTGTATATGGTGAAAGCATTCAACTTTAATTTCATTAATCATTAACAGTTTATTTGTCAATTTTTCTGTGGTGTTGTAACTTACCTCAAGTTCCATGGGCACAAATCCCTCCATTTACATTGTACTGTAGTTCTCACTTGTGTCTGCTTCCCTGTGAAGTCATTCAAGTTTTCCAATTTGTTTGGGCGTTTTCATCTTTCTAGAATATTACTTCAGATTTCGAGTTTTACTGAAAGACACGTTCTACTAAATAAGATATTACTTTTAATTACCAAAAAATTAAAATTGGATGAAAATTAGACTATGTTTGTGATTTGCTTTGAGAAAACTGACTAAATATATATGGGCATGGAATAAAACAACTTGCATGCAGCAAATTATTGCAAATCTCAGAATTTCTCTGCAGCAGTGCAGACCTAAGAAATATTTCAGTCATTTAGTTTAAAGCAAAAAGTCATGTAAGAGAGCAGATGATGCTGAAAATGTAAACATGCTTACAAAACTATTTTTTTGTGTAAAATGATTTTGCCACCTTGTTCACTCAAAAGATTAAAAATCTTCCTATATAGGAAGAATAGTATAGAAGAGCTTAGTTAACCTTCTTCACCAGAAGAACCAGATTGAAAGCAACTGAAAAATTACCTTTCACTTTTCAGCTGAAGCATGCAGAAGTTCAGCCTCTATAACATGAATGAAAACAAAGGTCTGAGATAGTATCATAAAAGTTGTTCCTGTAATTTCTTTTAATGGATATTGGAATGTGTAGAGGCTGGGGAAAAATGGAAGGTGAAAATACTTGTGCTTATGTTGAACTCAACAAATTGTTGGCATAACAGCTGATTTTCTGAAAGGACACTTGAATAAGAGTTAGTAAAAGCTGTTGTGGAAAGTACGGCCATAGCATGTTAGCTGATGCTTTTAGTGGGGACCAGCTGATGTGCAAGTTCTCTTGAATATGCTGGTAAGCATTAACGTGTCACCTTTTGAGTCTTGCTGGATTTGCTTCACTTAACACAGGCTTCCCAGGAAAACTTCCATTCTGATAAGCAGTAAGTTCAGCTATCTGTACTGCAGAGAACAAAAATTCCATCTTGTCTCTTTTAAGTTCTGGCTACAATTGACTGTTTTTTGCTCTTATTGACAGTAGCATTGTTTCACAGGAGGTCCCTAGATCAAGGGAATTGGTGCGGAGAATTTTGTTTAAAAGTAGACTAGAGTTTGTATTTGGAAAGGGGAATGAGACTTGGAGCTTTTATGTAGGCATTGGTATCTAGCTGCTGAGGTATTTTTATGCAGTACCAAGATAGCTATGTTAAATGGTATGAAAGATCTGGAAGATTTTCAAAATACATTTTGAGATGAAATATGTCTCTCTGTGTACGTGCAGTACATGTATATTAGCTAGTGAACACTCATCTAGTAATTCTTTATTATGTTTTTGATACCACAAAGGAAACTGGAATTAAATAACTGTCAGTTCTGTTGAAAATCACAGCTGCAGTTCAACATCACTGGTGTATACAATATGCATACAATTTCAGTGACGCCTTGGGCTATAGTTAATCTTCTAGAGGCCTTGCTTAAATTTCGGAACCTACAGGTGTATTTACAGCTATTAAATTGCAGTATATATTAAAAAAAACCCAACCCTTCCCTTCCTGAACACTGCTTAAATAAAAGCGTTGATATCCATGCCATCAAGAAATGTGCAATTGCCCTTCACTATATTAATATACTGTTATTTTAGATATTTTTGTCAAAAAGTACCTGTGAATACCTTGAACATCATGGAGGACATTTGTTCATACACCAGACATTAAGTACTGGTAAATGAGTGCCTTTCTTGGGAGTTGGAGCCAGACCCAAGTATCTGCTTAATAACGAAAGGAACAGCTTTTAGTCAGTCAAAAAAAAAAGCGCTTCCTGCTGAAAGTCCTAATGTGTTCAGAAGAATCAGCTTAAAACCCAATACATCATATTTTTAAATGAGATTGCAAGCTTTTCCATTAGCATCTTTTCTTGGAAGTGTGAATACAATAGATGTCATAATAGTTTGACCACAGATTTTGGGGTTGTTGGGTTTTTGGTTTTGCTTGGTTTTGTTGTTTTTTGTTTGTTTGTGGTGTGCTTTTTGGTGTGTTTTTTGTGGGAGTGGAATAGCCTTTTTACTCGGTTCAGTTACTGTGGTAAATAGACAGTACTTAAAATGTCCTCTAGAATAAAAAAACACAAACCCAAACATGGCTGTGGGTAGATTATTTGGTTGTGAGTGCAAAGAGCATGTATCTGACCAAATGTAGAATGACATGATTTCAGCAGATGTTTAACAGTAAGTAATCTGGTAGGCTCCCTATTAATCACAGTGTTAAAGCATTTGAAATGGACACAGCTGACTGTCTTAATCTGTCATCTGCTGATGCAAAGGAGAGATGAAAAGCAGGAGGCCTGTTTGTTAGTATCCTGTCTGTAACATCCTAACTCATAGTGGCACTGATAATCCAATTCATAGGAGACCCACAGAGTTACACAGTGCATATCCTTTTGCTTTTCTTCTTAAGCATCTGCTTATACCTAGTTTACTTTGCTGTCTTGTTGGATTACTCATCTTTGAAAGAGAATGAAGTGATGCCTTTTGTTCAACTAATTGTAGCTTATCATCTTACTGTAATCAGAACATGGGATAGTGCTGCATGAGTAGGAAATGTTGCATTAACTTATGTCCTCAAAGAGCAGTAATTTTGCTATGGGTAAGTGACTTGGATAGCACTGCCACTTGAAGGCAGTGTAGGTTTGTCATTTAATTTCAGTAAAATATTGAGATGCACTGATTTTTTTAATCTTTGAGAGAATTTCTTAGAAGTTTTTCTTTTTTCTTGTGTCTCTTTATTCTTTTGTTCCAAACTGGGTGAAATAACTGAATTTTTAGTTAAGTGTATCACATTTTATATGTTCCAAAGCTTAATATACTCATAAACTTTCTAATGAGAAAATGCCTTTCTAGAGCCTAACAATTAATTTAAAACAACAGACTAAATACTTTGTTTGCTTTTTGATGTATTTCCAGGAAGGAAATGTACAGATTTAATTAAAACCTTACTGAATATTAAAGCTTTTTTGTAGAATCTTTTGTGCCTTCAGCATGTGCACATAACTCTTTAGCAAGGTATGATGCATTACAGATAGGAGAATATTTCTGCCATCCCAAGGGTTTAACTAAGAACTTAAATATTTCAACACATCTGGCTCATTTAGAGCTGATGCATTGAAGGGTGACTCATAATGACTAGAGTGCTGGGAGATCTGGAAGCTTGAGGTACACCAGCAGGTAATCAAGCTTTGCATCTAATTGTGCCTTCAATGTTATTTTAGCTACATGTATTGTATTTAAAAGGTACACTTGAGGAAATATATTGTGTGAAACTGACAGGTAAAGCTTGTCTTGCTGAGTTTTCAGAATGGTGGAAACTTAGGCTTAAGGTGAAAAAAAAACAACAAAACTTTTTTTAGGGATAATGGTGGTTGTGGCAGAAATATAAATATGGGATATCAGAAATTCTCCAAGTGTGCAAATTATTAATGTATCATAGTTAATGTGCTTATCTTAAATTAATTGTCAAGCAAACAATAAATTTTAGTAACTTTAAAGGGGGAAAAAAGTGGCATTGGCAGCTGCTTTCACAGAAAATTACTTTTTTCAGTGTGCACTCCACCAGTTCCTACTTAATATAAATGAGAAATAAATCAAAATATTCGTTAGTGGGATTATTTTGAGTTTTGCCTAATACAATAGGTGCTTTTAGGCCTGAAGTGTGTTCCCTGCCCTCATAGATCTGAATTGTAGTTGTGAATTCTTTCTAGTTAAAAAATAATTAAAAAAAAAAAAAGACAACTGGGAGTTTGAATCAGAAATTGCAAAGACAGCAATGTAAGTAATGTTCTTCTTTTCAATAGTAATTTAGTAGCTGTTATTTGTTTCCTTGGCATTCACTTCTCTTCAAGTAGTTAGTATGTCAAAATAAAGATTTATTGAGGTTGTTCAAACTGTAGGTAGCCTATTCCAGAACCTAACTTTTGCACATCAGGTAGTCTTTTATAAATTTTTCCTTGTTTCAAGTTTCAGATGTAAGGTATTGAAGTAGCCTGGATGCTATTTCATCTTCCTAATAGTTTTGTCAGAACAATATCTATAATTCATAGCAGAAATCAAGACAGGAGGAGCTGTGAAGATGTGTGTGTGTGTGGGGACATTACCAAGTGATAATATGCATAGCAGTATGTGACCTGCCTTATTTCTGCATAGACTTACATTTCAACTCTAATCCAGCATGGTGAAGGTATCTGTTAAACTGTCTTAAGTATCTTGAGTATCAAACTGTTGTCAAAACCTCTGTCTGAAAGCTGACACTTACTTCCTACATTCAGTCACTGGCAAATGACTTTTTCAACCTTGTATTTGGACTCACTCTTTCTTATAGAGAATTTATGAGCGCAATTTACCGTCATATCTCAGGCTTGTTAAATATCCCTACTAGCAATGTTGGACAGCAGGTCTACATTTTTATTTTAAATGTTCATTTGAGACTAGACTGAGGTTTAGAATGCTCAGGATCATCAAAATGCTTTTCTCAAAATGAAGGGGAAATTGTGAAATGTATATATAATCCTCCCTCATCTTCCTGCCTAATCTGCCCCATTAGACACATGCAGAATCAAAGTCTGAAACAGATAAGCATTTTTGTATCCAAATATATTCTACTTACCTTTTTATAACACTTCATTTTAAGTGTGGTGGTTTGCCTAAGTGTTCTTCTGACTCTGGGGGGAAAGAAAAAATCAATTTGAAATATCAAACTTCTATTTTTTCATAAGTTTCTGGGAAAAGGTACAATTTGCCAGTAATAATATTTTAATTTAATCAATGTAAAGTAATCATAATTTCAGTTGTTTTTTGTTGTTTGTTTGTTGTTGTTTTTTTTTCCACAAGTGGCAGGATGTAAAGCATTACTTTGGGATCAGATACCACACTCAAAGAATCCAGGAGTTTAAGAATGTGTTACTGGAACTAAAATAGGTAGATTTCTGGCACTAACTTATTTCATTTTCCATTTTGATACAGTACTCCTGTTTCATAAAATATAGTGCTTATCTTAGGTGGTAACTTTTCTATCAGCTACCTAAAGAAAAAATTAAATATCGTGGATTACTTTTTTAGTCCTCAGTTTCCAGTTTTTATCTGTGACCCTAGGGTATTAATACCCTGTGTTAATGGATGTTAGTGTGAAGATATTTGAGGTCTGCTAGTATTCCATTATTATTTTATTTTTCAATTTATGCAAGAAAAAATATTTATGGTCTGTAGTCTGTAGAGGCCCATCAGGAATTATGTCCTTGATCCTGATGTCTTTCCTATGCCTTTGCCTGTCCCACTCTTCAATAACATGGAACTGGTTTGTTGTTAAAGCTGAGGTCCCACTTGACCCCCACCCCCCACTCTTTTTAGAACAACATACCCTGATGCCAAACTACAAGTTAATATGCTTAAAAATGTCTAAAAATACATGGACTAGCATAAGCCTTGGTTGTCTGTATGGATTAAATGAATTAATACATAACTTAAATCAGCACAGATTCTGGTGCTCACTAAGGGGTAGCACAACCAGTGCCTGTGAGTATTCTGTGCATAATTTGAAGCATTGCTTGTATGCTTTCTTTACTATTGCTGTATGTTGGACCAGTCTTCAAGAGGGGAGGTTGGTTTTATTTGGTGCTTTCTTCCTTGTGCCTGGTACGTTATACACACATGAAACAGCATATGTTCCTCCATGTTGATAATATTGGGGCTCAGAACCCATATATACCACAGGGCCCAAGTGGCTTTAATAATTACTTTAAGCTGTGGGAATTGCACTGTGAAGTTGTAGTCCTGTTCATACGGATGTTGTAGGAGACCTGCTTCAGTCTCCCAGTGTTCCTTTCAAGGGAATCCTGTTTCAGCCTTCTGTTGTCCTGTAGTTGCCCTCTTTAAGCTGTGTTTTTTGATTGTGAGGCAATAAATCAAGCTGTTTAATTCTAAAATATAAAATGTTGAAATGCAGATAGTTTCCATTGTCATTATCTATATTTACTGATTCAGTAATGTACTTTGAGAATTCAGACAAATTTGTGAGCCTTAATCTTCCTTTGATCAATTCCTAAAGACAGCCTCTTCATAAATAAAACATTTCTAAATGTTTTTAATGTTTCTCCCTTATCCGTATCCAATAGCTTTCTCAGAAAAGAAGCCAGGCTTGCTGTTGGATCTTTCTGTTTTATTTCTTTCTTATAAGTAACATATCTGGCTTCTTGCTGTCCTCTAGCAGTAAACACTCATTAGTCAGCTATCACAGACCTCAAAATGCTTTAATATTTCCCTCCCTGCTGTTCTCAAGCAACTTGAACAAAAGTGACTTTATGACTAGCATCCTGAATGGGTAAGCTAATGGAATCACACTACACTTAGAAGACCTTTTTGACCTCTTTTGGAAAAGCCTTTTAATCTTTTTGTGAGCTGCTAGGTAATATTAGATAATGATAAGAAAGTCAGAGATCTGGAGGAGTTGTTACTAAAAGCTCTAAAGGTTGATTGCTTTAATTGTTTGCGTAATATACTATAATCTAGTGCTAGTGAGGGTTTAAAACTTAGTTTGGATTTTGTTATGAACTTGCAAATGCATGAAAACCACCACTGTGCAGTATGAAATATATATTAATGTGTGTGTTGCAGTGAACCTCTTGCAATATGTGAAGCCACCTCAAGAGCATGCATAATAAATTAAGCCCTTTGGAGGAAAGACCTATCAGCAGCTGAATTTTCAGGAGTGATAATTCAATTGAAAAGTATTCCCTGTCACTCCAGCATCCTGCTTCCTAAGACCCATACTGGAGAATATGGCATTAATTGTCAAATCAGCAGGCTCCCAAGGCAGTTAATTATGTAGAACTCCATGTATTAGATGAAAATAGCAAAATAACTACCTACAGTTGGGGAACGTAATATTTGAAACAACCAGCAGGAAAGCCTATAAATCTGTGGAGCTTTGAGTTTGGTGTCTCCAACAGCAATACCATTGAAACATTCAAGGTCAGGCTTGATGGGGCTCTGGACTGGAGATGTCCCTGTTTATTGCAGGGGAGTTGGACTGGATGACCTTTATAGGTCCCTTCCAACCCAATACATTCTATGATTCTAGAATGAAGTAGGGAGCAGCTGAAGATGGCTATTTAATACTGCTGAGTTTTGAACTACATAAAAATTATTTCACTTTTGACTTACTAAAAATATTTTTAATTTTCTCAGAGCATATAATTTGTCAGGGTTTTTTTGATACAGTAATTTTGTGTCTGAATAATGTTTTCCCTAGCCTCATATCTGAATTTCAGGATTACATTATGCAGTACCTCTGCAAACTGTTGAACCTAACTGCACACTGTCAGAGGTTCCTCATCCACTGTTTTCAAAATGGAAAAGCAGATGAGTCATTATTCTTTTGAGAGCACCCCAGAAATACCATCTCAAGCTTTAGATTCTGTTTGTGTTTATGCCAGATGGCTTCAGCTCAGTTGGCTGGGTTGGCATTGTTCTGGAAATAGTTCTACTGTTCTTCATGTAGCTTTATTTACTGTGTCATTAATTTTAGCTTATCTAGAAGTTTCCCCTATTCAGAAGCCACTGGCGTTAGGTTTCATGCTACGTTAAGAATTTTAAATAACCAGGCAGAGCTCTGTCACATGAAAGGAGTAAAACAGAGACTGCCCAAAGTATGGTTACTGTGTTCTATTTGTGAAGATAGCTTTTTTTTTTTGTTAACCTCACCTTATATTGATCACTTACATAAAAAGTGTAACTAATGTGGTTGGCCAAAATTGTCATATAGGAAGGAGTGATTTGAAGTATATTCTACATAAATATGCATGCTAGAGGACTGTAGTTATGTGGGGGTTTTTTATTACATCTGCAATTATCAGCCTGTGTTGTGTGTATTTATATGCTGGGTTTGACCTTTTATCCTTCTGCATGTTCTGCAAGTGCAGACACTTATTTTGGCAGAGGCACAATCATTTGTCACTGAGCACAACCAGCAAAAGAACCTGGAATGATTTGTGGTACATAGGTTGATTATATGTCCGTCAGAATCCTTCTGAAGAAAGCAGAACAGCACCTCATTTATTGTTGTAAACAACAGAAAGCCTATTGTGCTAACTGCTGCTAACATTTGAAGAGAGCTTTTGCTTCAAAGCATGATTTGAAGTATATGCTATTTGCTTGAGGTTACTGATGGCAAAGCTTTTTCCATCACCACTTAATTTCTTCCTGCACTTATCTTGTTCACGTTTCTTTGTATGACTTTTATAGGAGCATGACCATAACATCTTGAGAAAACACTCTGCAGAATAAAGCTGAGTCTAGTATATACAGGCCATCTAGAAACAGTGAATTCCCAACAGGATTTGAAATTGTCAATTAGTGCTGCTTGCAGGGAAACTAACCTACTATGAATTTCAGAAGTACAACATCCAAGGCATCAGTTAAGAGTACTTCAAAGAAAAATGGTTTTGTCAATAGGAACTGTAGTATACTTAGCCAGAGATAAGGTGCAAACTAGAATCCAGACACATATATTTTACTACTGTCTCCAGTTTTCCAAAGAATTTAAGTATCAGTGGAGAGAATGATTTGTACCTCTGTAGAAACTCCTAATGAGAAAGCTCTTTTCACTTGAGGGAAAGCATTACTATATATACTTTGTTCACTGACTTGCAATAGAAGAATTGTTGGCAGCACTGGGAGAGGTGGTGAGATTGGGATGGTTATTGTCCTCCCTAGTTTTTGCAGATATGTTTGGGTTAATCTGCACTTACAAACTTGAGGCTTGGGTTTCATATTTAGGACAAAATAACACTTTTTACATGAACTGTACTAGGAGTGTTAGTGAGTCTCGATCTACTAAATAATTTTTCATGATGAAAAAAGCCTAAATTTAATAGCTGGGAGAGATGTTCCTCAGTAAAGCCTAATAGCAGTTCCACCTAAGAGTAATTGTTTTTCAGTCTTGCCTGATGCAATCAGTAATTCTGGATAGGCTGAACAGTAGCAGCAATTGCTTGTATGTGAGAACATTGTTTACTGTTGTGAGCATATGTCTGAGTAATTTTGATAATGTCTTTAGTTAAGATGGGGTCCCCAAACTTCCTGGAGAAATAACTGGAAGGCACTGCAGGCTGGCTTTAAGGAAAGACTTTCAACTGTTTGAATGGCTTCTACTGTCTGTGCTGCA
Source organism: Apus apus (assembly GCF_020740795.1). Lineage (NCBI taxonomy): Eukaryota > Metazoa > Chordata > Aves > Apodiformes > Apodidae > Apus > Apus apus. The sequence goes on along the minus strand of NC_067287.1, from coordinate 20,110,678 downwards.
GGCTTTATTTCTAAAGGAAGTTAACTGAACTAGAGATGATATGGACACCTGCAGTTCATGGGTTACTGCTGTTTTCCCTAGCTGACGGTATCAGGCCCCAAAAGACTCCAGTTACCAGTTGAGTCCAGATCTTCAAGGTGTTTGGGTGCAGAGAGACACGCCTAGTGCTGTGTACTTATTGAGGTCCTAGAACCTTTGGCTTGCAATAAGGTAAAAAGGATAATGATTGACTCATCCCTAAAAAAAAAACAACAAACCAAAAAAACTAAACAAAAACAAAACAACAACAAACCATATGCAGGCTTGGGAACTAATCCAGATTCAGACAGGTGCCTCTAATAGTTGGCCTTGCAGTCTAAATGAGGATAAGATCTAGCAAAAGAAAAGCAAGGAGTTAGAAAAATGAAAAAGGTGCTGACAGGATTGTATGGTTTTGCTTGGTAATTACATGCACTTATTTGATTCTTAGTTGATGTTTGTTACTTACACTTTCAAATATTACCGAACGAGCAGGCCTTTGGGGGGATTTGCATTCACAGTGGCTTGACTGAGTGGGATTAATGACGTTATTTTGGCAGAATAATTTTTATTGCTGTTCTCTTAAGAGCAGAAAATGTAAAACACACAGTATCAAAAGTCACAGGTAAAACATTAGTTTTACTTGAAAAATGCTGAATGCATATAATTGAAATTGAGATTTCCCTGCGGGAATCTGAAGATGTGACTCTTTTTAATGTGAACTTGCATTCTAATATTATGGGCTCTGTAGGTCTGCTTTCCCGTTTTCAAGAGTAGTCTGAAAACATCTGGCATTGCTCCCATAAATCCTCCTAATCTTCAGTTTGATTAAACATGTCCCACCCTGTTTATGGCCCATCAGAGAAGCAAAAATAAAGCATATTTCATGTGCTTGCTTTGGATGTTTTTCTAGCATGTTATATGTAAAGATTTTAGCTTTTGTTCATATTAAAAGTAAGGACGATTGAACAAATAAAACTGTCCCTGTAGGTTTTTAATGAGCACTGTTCTTTCAAAAGTAGTTTTCTAGAAAAATTGTATCCATTAGAAATATCATTCCTTTCCGTTACAGTGTTTACTTAACAAAGAAAAAAGTAATCAGAATTAAGTATTTACATATATTGCTAGTTTATCTTTTGCTATTTTTGCTTCAAAATTTTTTATTTCTTCCAGGTAAAGAGTCAGCAGGAAGGCTAAGGGGGTTTTTAAGATTTTGATATCACTTGTGAAATCCTCACAAGTTGCTGCTTTCCTCTGTATGATAATTCATTAAAACACTTGCTGATAACGGGCTGCTGTTTGCAGTGCAGGAACAGTAACTTCACCATAAATTTGCCTAAGGGCAGCTGGAATATTTTGCATTCAGGTGAAATAGCCAAGCAGCATACTAACTTTCCTTAGATGTTCTATGGCTGCTTAACATTAAATGAAAAGCTGCCCCTCCTCCAGATGAGTGCATTTGCAGATCACTTTTTTGAAACGTGTTACAATAGGTGAAGTTAGAAATTTTTTAATTTAGGTTTTCTAGAACTGTGTCTCCATCTCAGTGAATCCAGCTAACACAAGCTGGAGATGTTTTTTATTTTTTAAAGACATGTTTTATGGGGATTTGGATAAGCCAGAGCTGCTTTTGAGTGCATGATCCTATTTTATAGATTTTAAGACATTAAGAAATTGAAGCTATTCTATCCTGGCTTTAGGATCTATGGAACTGAATGTTCCTTCTTGCCTACGTATGAGGTTCTAAGTATTAATTGTAACAAAAAGAATTATCTGTATTTGCATGTCTTCTGTCAGGTTGGAGGTACTGCAATAAAATTGTCTTATTGATTGTGGAAGTGAATCGTGTGTTTAAAATAAAAACTGTTTGTAATGACTAGAATAAAGAAGATTATGAATAATGAAGCTTTAAAAATTGAAAGACTTTCTATTATAGTGCCTATAGCTGAATTAATTTAACTGTGAAAGCTGATTCCAAAAAGTGTTCTCTATAAAATGTACCTTGTGCTTGCTTTTAAGGCTTGTTTTTAGTTTCAAACATCCCTGGTCAAATTTGTTACAGGTGCCTAAACAATCCTGAGTCCCATTTCAGTAGTATAAAGAAAATGGGACACCCCAAAAAAATTATTTGCATTTAACAGTGGTAATTTGGCCTAATTGTTTACTTCTCTAAATTCCAAATGTACTTATCCCGGTGAGGTAAATTTATGCTACTACACAGTGAATCATATATGATGATCAGACATGGTAGGAGTGAAAATTGTATCATCATGATGTTGGAAGATGAAGGAAGTAGGAACCTGATGTTATAGCAGCAGGTTATTAAACATACAGCTGTTGGCTGTATATAGTCCACTTTGTGAAGTCTGTGAAAACTAGTATTTATGGAGAATATCTGGTTTCTCGACTCTGCTTTATGGTACATTTTAACTCCATGTACTAAGAAACAGATGTTAATTAATACCTGTTTATTTTCTTTTAAAAAATCTTAGCTAAACAGCTCTGCCAAGTTTGGAGTCTTTATCTCATGCTGATGTAGTGTTGATGGCATCTTGTGCTCCTAAGTTGATCTTGAACAAAGGCTCTCAATGATTGGTCTGAGTTAGCTCAGGATCTGTGACTGTGCAAAGCTGGGGTGCAAATTTAGTAAAACTATTAAGTTGAAAGCAGCTAGTTTTTTTGGTCAAGTTTAGTGGTAGCAATATTTTTTAAAATCGACCAATTAAAAGTGTGACTTAGGTGTTCGGATAGAAAAAGAGTTTATTCTTTTCCTGTCTCCTCCTCTGTTTTCAAGGCGGAAATCATTCCCTTCCTTCTACTTGTGTTATGGCACACAGCTTCCTTCTCTGGACACTGGCTCTGTAGATCTAACAAAACTGTTTATTGCTATAACATCTCAAATGTAATTTGTGCTTACTGAGAGAGTTGTTTAGAAATTCAGCTCTTTGTATATCACTCTCTTATTTTTGCTTATTTTTCTTTTGGTTCAGTGGTTTCAATTTGGTTCAGAGCTGTAACATATTACCAAGAGTCTTTGTAGGTACTGATGCCAGCCCAAAAAAGGGACAGAAGTACACACATACAGGCATGGGAAAGTTAGAGGGAACAGTGAGCTCAGCCTTCTAGAAACCTGTGCTGTGATACAAATCACGACCACCATCAGCTTATGCTTGGCTGCATGATTCTCCCATTTTTGTTGTGCTTACATTTTTGTGATTGTTAAGCAAATTTATGGAATAGACTGAGCTGAAAATTAGTTGCTATTTTTTTCTATCATTTATTTTTCAGGCAGATTTTCCCCCTGAATCAGTTAACATAGTCACAAAGTATCTGTAAAGTGACTGCAAAAGCAAGGCAGGATTTATGGCAACCCAACTGCCCTCTGACTTTCAAATGATAGCCAGAGTGTGATAGAATGATTCAAGTGGTAATTTACAGACATGTGTGTAGAATTAACTAGAAGATTCAGTGTGAGTATTGATGTCATGTTGAATGCAATTTTCTCTAAATTGTATTTTTTTCATACTTTAATTTACAGTTGCTGCTAACTTACAGAAGATAGTAGATGATCCAAAGACCTTGAAAACATTGACTTTTAAATTGGTAAGTAAAAGCACAAAGGGAAGAAACAAACTAATTATCAGACAGTTTGGATTTTATCTCATTTACAGCTATTTTTCTGAATAAATGTGTTGACGGATAAGATGACTGAAATTGCCATGCTTGAGAGAGAAACCTTAGACCCTATCTTGACAGAACATTAGGGGTATGTACAGTCACAGAGCTCCATAACTGCAGAGAGCAGGAGGTTCATTCACGTGAATTCTGAGGAAGTCTGAGGTTTAGGTGAGAAACTGCAAGGAGAAGACCCCTGGGAAGAATTGCAGAAACAAGAAAGCAGGGAAAACTGGTAGGTTAACTCCCCTCCAGCTCTGCTCCCTCAGCTCTGCCCTGGCTGAGCTCTGTTAAGTGTCCTCTGCTAATGGACTTTTTGTTCTAGTCCCATTTTTTTTCAAACACCTATTATTTTATTTACCAGTAGGTCACCTTCTCCAACTTCTTTCAACTGACCATCCACACTTGCAAGTTTATCTTGCTCCCACTGTATTTCATTACTGGTTCTCCCCACCTCTTTTTGTGTTTCATATATACAACATCAGACACTGGTTTTGGGCCTGGGACTGTTCTCTGTGCTGCATTTTGTGCCATGGACCATGGATCCTAATTTTGCTTGATTTTGATGCTATGATAATATATCTAATTTTATATTAATGATTTTACGTTGCAAAAACTTAATTCAGAATTGATGTGCTGTATTTGTTTTTATTTCTTGCTAAAATTAACTAGAAAAATTTACATACCTAAAACTGTTGAATGATTAGCTATGTAAATACCAAGCTCTTACTAATTAGCTTTCAGCACCTCTTGCTGAGAGTGGCTCTGCTGCATATGAAAGACTAGACTGAATGTCTGTTAGATAAGTAGGTCTCCAGAATCACAGCTTTGTTTATAAAAGCACCTGCTTCAGATGAGCCATTTTTAGAGAGTAAGTGACCTAGTTCATGATAATGTATTAATTTGGGATTGTTCTTCCCATGTAATTTTTTAAATATAGATTTGAGTAGTTTTAACTGACCAAATCAGTTGGACTCATTTTTCTCTGCAATCCAGTAAAATAATCAGAACTTAGATTATTCTTCTGGGAACAGGTTGAGATGAGGGAATAAAGACATGTAACTTGAATTGTTTTGTTTCTGTTGCCCTTTCTATCTAAATATAGCTTAAAGCCTGATGCTTCAGTTTTTGCAGCTGATCTGTGTTCCTGCTGTCTAAATATCTGACTTAGCTTTATTGTGTAGTCAATGGCATCTAACCAGGAGCATTCAGATTCATGGATACTCCAGAGGCTATGTAGAAGTCTGAGTTGCTAGTTCACACACTTAAAATAGAGGCTTGAGATTCTGAACTGTAATGTCACATAGAATCCAGTCTATGTTTATATATGTTGAAAACAAATCTACTTGAAAATTTAGGTTGGGGTGTTTTTGTGATTCAGTTAGATTTATTGATAGATTTGTTGATGCTACAGTCAATGTCACATGGTATTTCAGATTCCCACTCAGGGAATGCTGTTATAATCCTAATCCTTACCATAATCAGAATTAACAGACAATCAAAAATCAATGTCTTTGTCCTTTGTCAAGGTAGGTTCCTTTGACTAGTTAATGATTCCTGAGGTTAATTTTAAATCTAAGTTTCTTCCTGATAATTTTAACCTAGTTTCCTACATTAGTTCCCTACTTTGCAGGAAAAGAACATAACCACAAGAAGTATCCTAATTATTCTTATCTTTGGATTAGTTTACTATATGTTTTGTTTCTGCCTGTTTCTATATTGTGTAGTGGAGTTGGTATATGAATTGTTGCCTAGAACTCTCATTTGTTGGTATACCTCACTGAGTCTTTGTTACCTCTTAGCAAGGTTTCACTGAATTTGAGAGCACTTACATACCACTTGATTAAAGCACATGTTGGTAAATATCTCGTGGTGATTCAAAGTCTAAATGTAGTTAATCTTATATCTATTCAGAGATTTGAATTGAAAAGTGTTCTTAAGTCTAGGATTAGTTACTATTTGTGGACAAGAAATCTGATTAATATCTCACTGCTTTCAGATTGCTGGTATTTTGCTGGTGCATCATATTTCTATTCAAACAGCAAGCATTTTCATATTTGGGGAAGAAGATGAACTTAAGTCTTAACTGTTTTTATCTTTAGTAATTGCCAAAATGGTAAAGAAAGTTATTAAAGTGAGGGGCCTAGACAAATCTGTCTTTAAGGTTGGATCTCCCTCTTGCTTATTTTTTTAACAGTGCATATTTGTTCTTACAATGATGTTGTTTTTCAGAACATGATTAGTATTAAACCTCCCTTAGTTGTCTTGGCTAACACAGAATGATGACTTTGCTACAGATCCAGCTGTCCACACTTCGGGAAGAAGGCTGCTTTAATACCCAAATAGTCTTGGCAACACTCAAGGAAACACAAAATTATTGCTCAGTGCAATTTGCATTTTATGTAAGGATTTTTCATATGAAAAAAAAGGAGGAAAAAAAATTAATGAAAGAATGCATTCAGTTCCTAAACAGTGAATTGCAAATACTGAGAGTTTATATAGTAGTTGTACTTCTGTTAAGCACAAAGCATAAAGCTAATAGGTTCCAGGTGAATTAGATCTTAGACAATATTTATTGACAAGGCATTAAAAAAATCTGTCTGCATCTAGATATGTTACTTATCATGGCTTTGAGAAGATTGATAGCTAGCTAGAGTGTAAAATTATGTTAGTATTCTCTCTTTATCATGATATTTTAATTGTAAAATTAAAACTGAATTTATTTACTAAGTTACCAATACAAAAACCATTGTGATATCCTAAGAGAAACTAATGGTGATGATCTCAGATCTTTATCTTGCTGCCTCAGTGGAATAATACCTGTGAAATTCTCTCTCTGAAGAGACAACTCCAGTTCTTTAAGTCTGATCAAAGTAAATTTGAAGGAGTAGCCTCATGCAATGCTTCCATAGGTATCAAGTGAGTTTATTTTTGGTCATGAAAACTCAATAGAGGATGTCAGTCAGTGTGTGCACAATCTGAGAGCTCTTGTCCTTGTATTGCATATACACAAACCAGTTCTGCTAAAGGGCTCAAATGCTACTAAGGCATGAAAGGGTCAAGAATGTTTTTATAGAGTGAACCAATTGTTCCGGTGGGTTTTTGGGGAGATGCCAAAGAGTCTGAAAATATGTCATAAGTAATTTATCATTATAATGTTCATCCAATTGTATTACTTATCACATAGGTGAAGAATGCATTAAAACATTCATCTAAAATGTAATCACTTCTATCCTACAGAAGCAAATCTTGTATTTTAAAAGTCAAAATATAAAAAAAACTGCTGGCAGTGTGTGTATTTTTTTTAAAGCAGACCTAAGCTAAAAGTTCGGTCCTGACCTAAGTGGGTTTATATTCTTACTGTTTTTTTGTGAAAAAAGTTTGTACCATGACAGACTTTACTGAAGAATCTCAACAATATAATTTGAAATACTTGATTGTACTGTCAGAAAGGAGCTGTCATTTTAAAAATATTAGTATTTACTCTTTGTAGCCTTCTTCAGTCTCTTTGTTTTAAAATTCAGTGGATTGGTCTTTCAGAGAGACTTGATAATTGGACTCATGAGATATTTGGTATGTACAGCACGATGGTAAAAGGTGGATTCTATACATGTGGATTATTTGCTCTTCATGAATGAAAACAGCATGCTCACATGAAAAGCAAATTTGGCTTCAATCTGAAAAGTTTGGTGTAAAGAATTTGGGTCTTAAGTGTTCATTTCCCAGTATTTTAAAAGTAATTTTGATATTGATTAGAAGAGAGCTTGCTAAAGTGAGGGATGCAGTAGGCTGACACTGTCAGCAGATACACCAAGCAGTCTGTAAGTTGTCCTTCAAGTAAGCTGTTTAGTGACTAGGCAATACAGGGAAATATATTGCTCAGATGTCAGTTTTTCTTGTGTAGTGTGATATACTAAATGGTTTTGTTTGTACTTGCAGGCCTCTGGCTGTGATGGCACTGAGATTCCTGATGAAGTGAAACTGATTGGGTTTGCTCAGTTAAGTGTCAGCTGATGTCTGTTCCTTGACCCCAAGCCGAATTGTGAGGTTGTGAAGCGGCCAGCTTAAATGCAAAGGAAAATTAATGCACCACACACTGAGTTCTGCTTCATTCTCTAGCAATTCACAGTCAGAACAAGCAAAGCCCACAGCTCCACTGCTGCTGCTAACATTCAAAATGCTACTAAATGTCAGTTGATTTGGATTCCCCCTAAGTGAAAAGCCTGTGGAAATGCACTCAGGTGTCTGTATTTATTGGTAACAAAAGGAATTTTCTATCAAGCTTACTTCTTTCATGAACTTTGAGTGAAACTATTTTACCTGTAATTGTGGTTGATGATACTGCCTCTGTTCTGTTACATTTAGAAACTAACATAAATATAAAAGTTAAGAATAATTAGTCAAACTTGAATTCTAGTTTTAAAACTGTGAAGTTTATTTTTCATATATTTATGCATTACATATCCTAGTAGTCAGAAAATTATTTGAATTGATTATATGCTACTTGCAGTTAATCTCCCATTATTTGAAAAAAGGTTCAGGTTTATCTTAGAAATATTTGGTAACTCCTGGGGCTTTTTTGAAATTAATTAGGCATTAGCAAGCTGTTGTTGGTTGTGTGTCTAAATGCCAGTCCACAAACTGATTGTCAAGGGAGTGGGAGGTGCCTTGCAGACATTAATGTTTTAAGAATGTGCCTGAGGCTGCTTAAATACATAATCTCAATTTTCTAGAAGTACCATACATGTGGTACAATATATATAATTATATATAGTTATCTCAGCAAGGAGGGGATATGCAGTAGCAAAGGTTGTTAGAGTATTTTGACAGTGCTTTTATGGGGAGTCTATGAGCTAGAACTATGTTGAACTGTTGTTGTTAAGGTAGACTGCTTATTGTGCTAGTCTCTGATCTGACTTAATGATAGAAACGGGTTTCATACAGGTGATAAAAACTTGAAGAACGGAACTGAAGCTTTACTTGAAGTTCTGCAAAATACCAAGGTGGAGTGAAAATAATAGGGTTTTGTGTAATGATCAAGCAAAACTCTCTTACAAAGAAAACACTTCAGACCCAAGTAGTCTTACGCTTAACCTGTGACATAGATGTTATGGAGCTAGTGAACCTTAGAAAGACTTTCAAACTTGGAGACATGTTTCTCAGAGGTTACAATTTAAACTACTTCCTAGCTAATCCTAGATACATGACAGCTCTTTACTGAAAATGGCAAATACATATTATTAAGAGAAGTTATTTATAATGCCTTGTCATAATTGTTGAGGTGTTCTAGAGCCATTTGCGTACAGACTCAATGTAATCCCATCCCATCCTACTGTTTACATGATGATTACTCCAAGACAACTGCAAAGTTTAAAAAAATAAAATAAAAATAAAATTGCATTGCACAAACAGAATTATATTTTGACTTTCCTTGATCTGTGTGTATGTCGGTGGCTGTGCAGGGCAGGGTGATGCTATGAATGTCTGATGCCTTTACTTAATGAAAAGCACCTGCAGAAGGAGAGAAAACACTGCTTGCTTGTGGGAAAGGTTTGCTCTTGACTGCTTGCTTTCTAGGACTTTCTAGAATCCATTTTTAAGACTCCTGAGGTGTTTGTATTTCAGGAAATAATTTGGTTATTCAGGGCAGGACCTGTATGCCTGTGGAATGCTGGTTTGTGTGGGGAAAAGGGTGTGAGGGGCCCAGGACAGGGCTGGAGGTGACACCTGCTGCCCGTCGCTCAGGTGTGGGGCTGGTGGCCACAGCTGAGGCTGATTGGGGCAGTCCAAGCCCTCTTTTGCCATTGCTGCCCCGGGGCCTGCCCGTGATGAGAGCTCCAGCCCTGGGAGGGCTCAGGCAGCGCAGCAGGGCCTGGGCCCTGCTTGGTGGAGTGCGTGGGGCCTGGCCTGGCAGCAGCGAATAAAAATGGTAAGTGTGTCTTTCCTTAGCTTTGGGGTGTCTCTGCAGGTGCAGCGTTATTGATAATCTGCTTGGTATCCCTTCCTCATAGTATCTTGCCTCAGGGCCTTACAGTGGGCTGTTTACTTCTTGCCTTTGGTTAATGCTTGGCCTCAGTCAGCTTGTGCAGGCTTTGTGCCTGGCCCCTGGGGGCCAGCCAGAGGAGGGCTGGGCAGGGACTTGTGGCAGCCACCAGTGGCAGTGGCTGTGTCTGCAGGTGCTTGTCTGCAGCCAAGGACCCTCTGCCACAGTGGTGAGGTGAGAAGAGAGACACTTCGCTAGGCCTGAGCTGGGGGGCAGGCTGCAGCCTGGCAGCTAATTATTCATTAGCAGCCTTTCTGTTGGAGGAAGAGTAAACTAAAAGGTACTTGAAATGTGCATCTTCCAGTCAAACAGTTGATTGTTTGCTACACTGCAATGGGGTGCCAACTGAGCAGGATCCAAAGGAGTTAAGTTCAGAGCACTGCTGTTATATTATTTTTGTTACATACATTAATATATGCTTCTCAAAATGTTGCACCAGTATTGACTAATCCACCTGCACAGTAGTTAGTTGGTTAGTTTTCTTTTTCAGGCAAAAAATGAACATTCAGAGAAGCTTGTTGTTTTCACAAATCTATAAAAGAAGTGGGAATATGTGACTGGATGAAAATTGTGTTCTGCTTGCTTTACGCCTCCCTGAAGGCTAGGGAAAAGGTGTTGGGGTATGAGTATCAACTGTCAGAAGGGATCATCTGCTGTACTCATTGGGGCTGCGGGAGGTATCTAAATAAAGAATAATGTAATGCTTTAACTGAAGCAGTCAGTACTAGTGTGTACCAAGATAAAGCTGTAACAGTTGTTGCTCGCTTGCAGTCAGATTCAGAAACATGCCAGTGCTTCACTGAGCTTCCATGGTTCAGTAAGACAGCAAATTCCTGCAGCTGTGTTGTTTTTCTAATTTTTTTTTTTTTTCTGTTTCTAAGCCATTGTGAATAAATGCAATGTGAGCAAAATCAGTTCAGAAGAATAATGGCCTGAAAGAAAAGGTAGTTAAAGCTTTAGTGTCTGTAAAAACGAAGTTTATTATTCTTGCAAATATATACAGGTGTAGAAAAGGTAGGTTGCAGTAGAAAGTAGTTTGTAAGGAATGATTGAGTAGAAATAGACATAAAATGTAATAGGAATTTGTTTCCTGAATACCATATTCACATCTTTAGTTGAATAACAAGGGAAAAAAGAACCATCAACTATTAGTTTACACATGTTTACATTAAAAACATTTAGGAGATGGGTATAGTACTCATATGTGTGACATGACTTTCCCCAAGGCAGCTGTGGTGCTCTTATTCAAAAGGTGTTTCTGGACAGTAAGATTGGGCCTGCTGCTGGCTGGAGCACCTGGCTGTACTTGAAGGAAGAGGTCTCTTAATTAATGAGGTGAAGCTGGGACAGGTGAGCTACCACATAGTTGTCTCTGAGGCCAAGAAAATAGGGCTTAATTAGATGATTCTAAAAATATATTAATCTACAGTGATTATTGTATGCCAGTGCTTGCAGCTGGGCAATTGCAGGCTCTGTGGACTGATGACTGTCAGAGTACGTGGAGATAGCCCTGCCAGTGCTCTCCACTTCAGTGTGCCAAAAGTAGCCCTGTGCTGTGAACTGAGATGGAAGTAAGTCGATGAAACACAGTTCTGTAATTTATTATTTTTAAAGCATTAAAAAGGATGAATATAAGCATAGAATTTAGCTCAGTGCAAAACCAGGTCTGGAGAACGATTTGTGCATGTGGGAGAGTAAGGACATTTCCAGCCTTTTATCTCCTGAGACTCCAGCATGGGCTTTGGGCCAGGAAAGCCGCCTCCTGCTTTGGCAACGTATGTTTTTTGTGCCAAGAGCACATGCGCTTGTGTTTCTTTCCTCTGACAAGTGCTGACCTCAGTTACTCCCACCGACACATACAGAGAGTTGCGTTCAAACTGCAGTGCAGCTAGCTAGCTGTGATAAATATTTTTGCTTTCTAGAAATACTGTCCTGTGTACTGCCACAATTTCCTCTCTTTCCCAGAGCACTCTTCTGGTTTGTGTGTGGAGATGGAAGAGGGAGCAGGGAAATGTGCCAGGAAACATCACTGAATTTTTTCTTGCCCACATTCTCTCCTGAGATAAAGATGAATATGTGCCTTTTCAGCCAGCTTGATCTAATTTAAAATCTCCAATTTGGGGGCTTCCAGAACAGTGCTCTAAAACTTGATTCTGAGGCATCCCTTCAGAATGTTTTTAAACATGGTTATTTCTCTGAGAGGGAACACTGTGTGCAGCTTGTAAATGGTGTGCTTCCCCCCCATGCTTTTCTTAATCAGAGATGTGTTTTGCTTTGCAACACCTACCTTTGCATAATGATGTCGGATGGTGAGATTGGCCTGTGCCTGAAATCAATTAGCTCTGATGATGAATCTGACACAGACTTAAACCACTGCTAGTTGAGTGCATTAAAAATGCAGATTTTTGTTTTGCAGGGAGCAGAGGTTGCTCCTCCCCCCAGTGTTCTTTCAAAGCAGCAAAAAAATTTGAAACCTTATTGATAACAAATGGCAGCTGTTATATTTTTTTTCCTCTGGATAAATTGTGATAAAAGTTTTTTCAGTGAATTGCTGTGGGTTTTTTTCACTGTTTCAAATGGGTAGGCTTTCCCCCCTCTTGCAATGTTCTTGTGTATGTGCATGCACTAAGAATGCTAATTACTTTAAAATGAGAAGTTGGAAAAGCAGCAGGAGCCTGTATCATCATCTTCCCTGTGTGTGTGCTCTGCTAATGAGCTGATGGAGCAGCTGGATTTACTCAAGCTACAAAAATTTCACCTAAGTGTGTTTTACTTATGTTTTATAACCCTATGGTCCATCTGATGAAATACCCAGGCATATTAATTGAGCATTGTGACATTTTAGCTATTCATTTTCCTTCAGTGATTAAGAGTAACGTTACAGTGCACATAAGAATGTAGTTTTATAGCTGTTACAATTGTTAGATTGTTGCTTGTCATGCTACTTTCATAGTCGTTGTAATCTGATATACATTCAGTATCTGAGATACTGAATGGAACTCGGTAGTTTTAAGTTTGCTTCTAATACTGTTCAGAATATGGGCAATGGTGGATCAATGAGCAATTATGGGGACTTGAGAGTATGGTAAAAAGGAGAAATATTTAATTTTACTGCATAAACCAATAGGGAGGCAATCTTGTCCTTCTCAGGATATGAGTAGCCATCTAATTTTCAAATGTGAATATGAAAGGCTATGATGCTATGATTGTCTCAGTAGGGTTTAGAAAAGAACTTATGCAAGTGAATGCTTTTATGTAGAGGATCAGCTATAAGAAATAGAATTGGAGTAGATGGAAAATACATGCTCCTTTTTTATTTTTTTCCCCATAGGTACAAATTTTAAGAATGAAAGCCAGCTACATTTCAAATAATATTTTTTTTATGCTTCTGGAAAAAAATAAGTATTTGGTTCTTTTTCATCCATGTAATAATACAGATTCATTAAGCAAAAGTGCTGCTCATGCATAGGAATACTGGGGTTCTTCAGATTTACTTTGAGAAAAAAAAGGCTCTTCTAGTTTTGTCATATTTACGCTGCATCTGTATACCCTATAGGTCTAGCTTTATTTCCTTTGAGGGAAATTGATGTATAACCTCAAAATGCAAAGGAATTTAAGGTTACTTGGTAACACAACTGTCTGTTCACATAAAAGTAGGTTGTGTGTCTGTCATAATCAAGTGAGAAGAACCAGAGTGAGTTCAGTGGTTTTGAGGAGATGGGCTGTGTGCCAATGTAATATAAAAACACATAAATAGGCAAAAAATATTGTATCTCCCAGTCACAAAACTTAAATGTTCTGCAAGATGGACTGGATAGTGCTAAATTGGAAAGCCCTTTTAAGGGAGAGGCTTACATTTCTGCCTGCATCTCTGATTTTGAAAGCTTGGAACTGTTTTTATTAAGCATTCTGGTATTGGGGGGGGGAAAGGAAAAGAAAAAAAAAAGCTGATGTACTTTGATGTTATACCCTGTACCTGTGCTATTTCATAATGTAAAGGGCAAGGAAAATTTTTTAAAACTGTTACCAGGAAAGCTCCTTATGTCTCTCAACAGTTATTGGAGAGAACAGTACATCAAAGAAGGTTGAAGTACCCAGTTATGCCATTATTATTAACCAGTTGGCATTGTTAAACTTTGTTGGTTTTGTGCTGGCAAATGATCAATTAACATGAGCTTGTCCAGAACTGTGGAGTTGTGGATGACAATGCTCCTTCTTTTCCCAAGGCTCCCTGTGGTTTAATCAGTCTTGTTGGGCAGTGCTCCCCTCCTGCCCCTCTGGGGGGATGAGGTTACCAAGTGACAGCAGGGCATAGTGACCTCAGTGTGTCTGATCATCACTCTCACAGTGAAAACTGAGCTGTGCCTTTGCCTCAAATATGTCTAAACAAGAATTTAGCAGTGGTCTAGTCTGATACAAAAGCTTCCTTCTTGAAGGTAAAGTTTCTGTGCCTCTTTTTGCTAAAGAGATTAAGGACTTCGTACTTAAACCAAGAAAAATATTTTATGGCTTTCTAGGTTACTTTGGTTGTAGAGTTTTTAGCATAAGCTGAAAGCTGTGACTTTATGGTAGTGAAAAATTTGTAATTTGTGAAATTAATTAAAGTCCCTCACAATTTTTTTCAGCTTGGTGGAAAGGTTTTTTTGGTTGTGGCTTTTGTGAGGCAAGTGTTCACGCTGGGGAAAACAGCTGAGAATCCTGTTAAGTTCAGGATCTTTTTTTTTTTTTTTTCTTTCTTTCTTGTTAGAACAACTCTAATTAAAACAAACTTGAACTGGAGCATTTACACTCTATTATGAGAAATAGGAATAGGGAGAAAACCATCTTGTTAGAACTGAGAATCCAGAGGGAAGAACCATTATTGAAATCTCAGCCCCATGAATTAGTACTTTATAACAGCCTCAGCGGGACTAAAATTTCACTCCCTATCTCTGTTGATTATGAACTTCTCAGTGTATTCCTGGGGCTAAAAAATGGAAAAGGATCCAATTGTGATTAAAGAGTAGGTGTGATTTGAATGGAAGGTGATTACTACAGTATCCCTGAAGTCTTCTACCCTGTTTGTCCTGCAAGCTTTTCCTATTTGTCATAGCATAGCCATCCAAGCAGAAAATAACACCAGAGAGGAGTTTTCTGATTGTTTCTGATTAGGTTCAGTGCTAGCCCTGTAAATCTGCCTATCAGATTGGGCAGTCAAGTCATTCATAAACCTGATGCTTCATGAAAGATCAAAAGGGTGAGGAAATCCTGCAGTTGTGTGTTGCTTTATTTATTTTTTATCCAGAAGGATTTTCACAAAGAAAAAATCTAGACTCTTGAATGAGAGCTATTGAGATATTGAGAAACTATTATATTTATTTAAAACTACTCAGTGTTCATGGATTTGTGTATTATAGAAAAGTACTTCCTTGCTGGATTTATAAGGCTAACAAAGGTCTGAACCTGAGGTCTGTGCCATTTGAAGGTGATGTAGCTTGGATTTGTCTGTGGAAATCAAGTCACAGCTGTGTTCAAGCAAATTAATGTTACTTTTCCCCCTTTTTTATCATTATCTTCCTATTCTGTTGTCAGCATACTCAAACAGGATCTTTTTCATAGGGAAAATTTTTATTGAAGTAATGACAGATAATTTCTTATAGTAAAGATACATGTATTTAAATTCAAAGACTACTGGAGCTGTTCCATTTGCATATGCTCTCTTAGTTGTTTTAGGGAATGTAAGAGTTTATGCAAAGTATAACAGTACTGAAGTAAATGTAATGGTTTTTTCCTCTTCTGGTGTAAGATAAAGACCTGAAAATATCTTTTGGAAGAGTACTCCAGTGACCTTGTGGCAAATCAAATCAATGTCAGTTTAAATTGAAGTCAGCTGTTGCTGATATTGCTGTTGCAAGATACTACAACAAAGTGAATTAAAAGTTCATTTTCAGTCCAGGAGAGTGAACAGATTTGTTTTCCAGTTTCTGGTGTATTAGATGTATGGTTTCAGTGTAACAGAAAAGTGACAGTGTTCTGCTTGCTGTGTAACTGGCATCCTGAAAGTGTTCAATGCTGTTTTGGTTTAACAGGGGATGCACTTCAAAATACTGGAACATGCAGATAATATATTTTCAAATTTAGTTGAGGCAAAAAGTGGTATTTTGCCTAAGATAAAACTTGACTTGTTAATAATTGCAAAATACGTGTTTTGTTGCGTATGCCAAGTATCCGTGGGACTGCTACTTACCAAATATACCTTTTAATGTATTTATTTATGCTAATTACTGTCAAGACAATGCATAGAATAAGTGATTTATACCATTATATTTTGTAACTGTATATCCCCATAAGCTTATCTTTCATAGCTTTTTTCCTATGCTGAACTGCCATCATCATTCATGTTCACCTTGAAGTAAACTTGTAATAACCAGATATCAGGTTAACTTGTATTTACCAGAGAATCTCATCTAAAGCAGGGGTTCCAAATGCTATTAGAAGTCAGCATGGTTTTGTAGAAGCCTTATAGAGAATCAGCTTAAGTTAGTGCTGTGATCCTTGCAGATGTGAAGCAGGGGTAACTCAGCTACCTGGCTGGGGTATGTACAAAGCTGCACAGAGTTTCCCCTGGACTGAGGAGCCGAGCACTGAGGATGGCCCATGTTTCTCCTGCATTAGGCTTGTGCTGCTGCAGCTGGAATTATGCTGGTCTCCGTGCTGGCTGTGGTGTGTGTGTGTCCCGACGTGCCACCAGAAGAATGGAGCGACCTTTGCAATAATAGTCCATTAAAACAATTAATTGTTTCAAAATATATATTTTTTTAAGTCATACTGGAAGTGGAGAAGTTATGATTGCCCTGCCCTACTGTGTTTGGGATGCAGTGCACTTTGCAGATTGTTCTTCCAAGGCAGCATGCAGGCCACAGCCCTCAGGCAGCATGGCGGTTAGTGCAGGTGCCTGGATATCATCACAGAGGGGTGTGTTAAGGACTAAGGGAGCAGATAGTGGCATGAGAGGCAATTATCCTGCTGTGACAGGTTATCCTTGTGGCTGGAAATGTCTTTTCCTATGGAGACTATGTCAGTTATGGTACTAATGTACTACAGTCTCTGGCTTTAGAAGAGCAGAGGTGCAGCTTGGAGAACTTGTTTTTCCTGTGTTCTTCCTCTTGCTGCTTCTTTCATGGTTTGTCTCCAGCGAGGCAATCCTTTCCTGAGGCAATTGTCCAAGTTCCCACCCTATCCTCACATCTCTCCTCCCAGAGCCCTTCTCCAGAGCTGCTTCAGCTCAGTCTACTCTGTCTTCTGGAGGCATTTGAGCTCTTATGCTTCAAGACATTCCAGACACCACTCAGCAGAATGGATGCCCTTGGCTCAGAGTGACATTTGGTCTCTCCAGTATACAGAGGGAGCAAGTCATGCCTGTGTGCAGACTGCAGGCTGGATAAGTGCATATGGACCTCCAGAACATTGCCTGTACATAGTCTCGGTGCTCAGTCTGTGCTTATTATTCATATTCATCACACAGTCAAAGAGAAGAGGAGAAAATTCTCTGGAGCATGATGGTGAGTGAAACATTTTCAGTAGATACAGTGAGTGTATTTTGTTATATTGTAGTGTATATCCAGATTGTAAGCACCTGAAAGCAAGTACCTCAGCTCTGGTTCTCTCACCCTGGACTGGCACATATCTCTTGTAAATTCAGTTATTTTTGCTTGGTGATTTTAGCACTCACTTTGTCCCGAGCTACATAAGTAAAAAAAATTCAGGATGAGATGAGGACAGAAAAAGTATTTAATCCATCCTGGAGGTGTACACACACTTTTGTGCTGCTGTTTTGTTTATATGCTGCCCTTGCTTCCTATTGAGGAAGTACATGGTGGCAATTTCTTAAACAAAACTCCTTTACCAATTTGATTTTGCCAGCAGCATTTTATTTTTCCAAAACTTGCGTCAATAACCGTTAATGTCTCAAAAGTATTTTTCATTCCCAATTTATAGATAGATACACATGTATATTTATCTAGAAGGTTGTGAACCTTGCAGCTCACAAAATAATTTATTTTCCTTTCCCTCTGTTCTGAAATTATACTTTTTACAAAAGGATTTCTCTCTTCATGTGGGTCTCAGCACCACAGCACTTAACTCGGCTTCAGAACAACGGGCCCCTTGTTCACTCTCCCTCCTTTTCCCTCCCCTTTGCTGTTTCCCTGGACAACTCTGTCTCTGATGAGGAAATCCCTGGGATCCCCAGATGTCATGTGGTTCATGCAGAGGTGTGCGCTGTACGTGCAAACTCTTCCGAGGTTATAATGGCTGTTGCTTGGGAACTGCCCAGTTCAGGAAACATTTCTGCTCAGACCTTGAACGCAGCTTTTTGCGATTTAGTTCTTGATGATCAGCACTGGAGACTAGGATTCAGCCACACTAGCTGTTGAGCAATTTCTAAATGTTCTGTAATACAAACTCCTTCAGCTTTGATTTAGTCCAACAGTCATTTGTGTTTTTTAAAAGATCTCACTATAATGATGAACAAAACTGAAGCAGAGCTTTGCTGTCTGCACAGTTGTGTAATGTGGAGAAAAAAATCTAAACCTGTTTTGTAGCTGCTACTGCAGATGTGTACCTAACTGGTCCTTTCTTACCATATTGAGCTCTTGGTTTGTACATACTGTGTTTTTCTTTGTCACCTGTGAAGTTGCATTTTTCTGACTAGTCCTGGGTTCTGTTTGTAGGTCAGCACAAATTAAGCTAATGGAGCATTACTGATGCTTGACAAAGTCTGTGCACTGAAACAAATTTTTACTACTTTTAAAGGCGTTGGAAAAAATCCCAAACTAAAATAATTGCAACTGCTCATGTGTTCAAATCCCAATGAGAACCCTTTAAAAACTTCTGCTGGAGACAAATGTGTGCATGTTAGCACTAGGTAATATAAATACATAACAATGGAAATTAAGGCTTCTACTGCTTATCTAACAAACATCATAATTCTTGTATTTGTCACAAAAGAAATATCTGTGAAAATATTTTTTATAATTAAAGGTGAAATTATTGCCTTCTGGAGAGGATTTCAAAGATCGTTGTTGTAGAACTGAACTGTATTCCTGTCCCAATTCATGGTAAGTAAATAAAAAGATTATTTGTATATAATGTTCTCTTAGTGCAGGTATTGGCAAATTTAGGAACAAAGATATAAATGCGCTTTGCAAGATAAAAAATAATACCTATATAAATTCCATTTTAGCAGGCAGGTGAAGCTAGGTAAGTTCTTGGTCTATGCCATTTAAGTTTATATTACCAACTTCTTTCTGTTTTAAGTATTTCAAACTAGCATGCAAGACATCTTCTAAGCTTGTTTTTTTTAATTGAAGCAAGTTTTAATATTTCTATTCATTGGTGACATTATGTTGAGGAAATAGAACAAGTGATTTATAATTAAGTCTATGTTAAAATTCAGTTTAAGAACCAAGTTTATTGGCAGGTGTATTAGAAAGAGTTGTGGGACAAAGGCAAAGCGCGTCTTCCTCTTGAAAATGCTGCTTTTTATCATCATGTGGGTACTGATATGATTAAAAGATCTGTTGCCAATGATCTGTGTTCCAGGCAGTTGCAAATTCCACAGATGATGTTGCCTCACCCATTGTGAATTGCTGCCTAAAGCAAGTACATGTCTTGGCATTGCAGCAAACAGAATAATCTTGTAGATCAGAGACAGTGGTGTACATGGAATTTCAGAACACGTGTTTTTCTAAAGCTTTGCTAATATCTGATATAGGCTTCAAAGATACAGGTCACCTATAGTACATCACTTCCATTAAAATTTGTGCAGCTCCCAAGTGTTTTGTGTCCAGTCCTTATACATAAGACTCCTTTGTTCCTTCCCCTGTGCAGAGTTTCTTCACCTATGAGTGGTGACATTTTTGCTTCCTTTCATAGAATCATAGAGTGACTTCAGTTGGAAAGGACCTTTAAAAGGTCAGGTAGTCCAGCCCCCAGTCTTTGACGAGATCCATTTTCTTGCTCTCCAACAATAGCATGATTAGTAAATCTTAGGAAGGCGTATCCTTTACACTCTAGTTTCTCTTCTCCCATCCTCACAGGACATGTCAAGGAACAAGACGTTTCTCATTTTGATTCTGTATTTCATGTGCATGTTGCCAGCCAGTGGCTCATGCAAGTACAACTTCCCAGGTGTGATGTTTTTCTGTAAAAATGTTGCATTACATTAAGCATTTTTTTTTTCCTTAAATGAAATGCAACCTTGCTGAAATTGTGAGGCATAAAAAAACCCTATAAATGTAGGTATTGAAGGGCATGGAAATGAAGGGAATGAAATACCATTGGTCAGAGCTGGAAATGGAGAACATGCATGGGGAGGTGGTAGTATTAACACTGACAATCGATATGTTCTTTTGTTTACTTACTGATGTGGCTGTCATAGTGTTCAAATGAAATGTAATGTACTCTTCTTAAGTGGTATTTCTCTTGAGTTTAGCAGAAGATAAAAGTGCAAGCTTGTTTTTTAATGACATCTCCAGCACAGTGATTTCAAAACCAGAACAAAATTTAAAGCACTTCATCATCTAAAATATCCGGTGAATAGGTGTTCTATCACAAATGAGACAACTTCATCTGCCAAGGATTCACTCTCTTTACAGCCCAGAAATCCTAAAATGTAGTGTTTGGGGGCACTGTGATTTATTCTCCAAGGTAAATTGTGCTGTTCCCCAGTGGAGGCTTTGTGCCAATGTGTAACCAAGTATCCTGCAAGGCTTCTGCCTGGTTATGCTAGAAAGCTTAAAAACCTGGGAGTGATGCAAGTCTTCAGGATGTAAGATCTGTAGATTCTCAATAGGTCAGGATAGATTTAATTTGTTTTCTTTACTAGCTGTGCTATGAGGGCAGCGCTTCCTCTTAGAGGTGGGAAGGGATTGCCAGCTGCATCAATCAGAAATGACTTTTCCTTGCTAATCTCTGCTTTCCTGATAGTGCAGCCAGGGAATTTATTAAACGTTCTTGCCCTACAGATTTTGTGTTTATCTAATTGGGGTGTACTCCTGTGGTAGTTAGTGGGTGAGACATTTTTCTATTTGTCTACTTAGGCTTATTATTGATGCATTGTTTTTGATTGTATTTTATTTTGATAGAGTTGGTGTTTCTTGGGCATGAAGGTTTTTGTTATAGAGTATCTCTGGACTTCAAGACAAGAAGCAACCTCTGGAGCTTAAACCTTGAAGTGAATAGAGGTCTAGATATTTCATAGGCTAATAAATGTTCGGATTAAGCTGTGAACTGTCTTCTACATGATTCATATTTTAGCAAATGACTTTGCCCTGAACAAGGACAACAGTAGTCATCTCATGTTAGCTATCTCAATTGCAGACATAACTAGTGAGTTAGGTGTGGGGTTTTTTTTTTGGGGGGAGTAAGGGTAGTCAGTTTACATTTACTTAGTCTGATAATTTTTCTAAGCATGTGAATGGATATATTGTCTCCATGCTATTCCTGATGTTCACATATGTCTCAGATGCAAGTATACAGCAATATCTGTCACGTGAGGCACATCTTTTTCTTGTATGGTGGGTTTTTGATATTTTTTTTCTGTATTGATAAAACAAATAAGCCAATACTTATTTTTTGTTTTCCTATAGATACTGCATGTTCAAAACCCCTTTAAAAGGAATTTAACCATTATGTAATTTATTGCTCCTAATTAACACATACCAATGCTTTTACATGTAATTAAATCAATTTTTAAATGTTGCATGTCTCACACATCTGTTTGAAGTAACTGATAAGTTGCAGTATAATGCCAATTAAAATGTACACTTCCATAACCTGTACTTCTACGTATATGCCAGCACTTAGGTTGTGTGCATGTATGATCCTCTATTAAATAATGTAGTTTTAATTACATGCTGTATATATTATTTATTCTAGCCCATTAGTTTGATCCCCATGTGTAGAAATGCAAGTAACAAGGCAGTAAATAATACTGGCTTTTAATGACCAGTTAAAGCAGCCTGTCATCAACCTTAGCATCAGCTGGGTTTGTTATTCAAAGTACAGATCGCAGAATCATTCTGGTTGGAAAAGGCCTTAAAGATCATGGAGTCCAACCATTAACTTAGCCCTATAGAATCCAGTGTTGTACCATATTCATAAGCAGCACGTCTAAATGTCTTTTAAATACCTCCAGGGATGGAGATTCAACCACCTTGTTGGGCAGCCTATTCCAGTGTTAATTGCTCCTTCCATTAATAAGTTTCTTCTAATACCCAATCTGAACCTCCCCTGGTGCAACTTGAATCTGTTTCCTCTTGTCCTGTTGCTTCTTACTTGGGAGAAGAGACTAACTCCCACCTTGCTATAGCTTCATTTCAGGTAGTTGTATAGAGAGATAAGGTCTCCCCTCAAATATGTTGTAACTAATTAGAATGAAGTGGTGCTTGGGAAATACCTGGTCAGCCTAATATGTGCAGGATACCACCCACCAGAGGCAGCAGTGTCCCAAAACTTGATAAAACTGGGAACTATATAAGTAGTTCCAGAGTGATGACAAATATAATACAAAGCTTCATTTCACCTTGAGGACTTTACCTTAATGATCTGGACCTTTTTTATGGCCTTTGTGAGGGGAAATAGTATTCTATTTAAGGACAGTTATTAACTAGGTACTTTTAAAAATAGCATGAGTGTATCAGTGTGTCAGATGTGAACAGCTACTCTAGTCCTGTAGACTTGCTGTCTGTTCCAAATACTAGCAAAAGTTAATTTTCTGCTTTAAATGTGATAGTATATGACAAGCTGTCCTGTCCAGTGAAACAAATCCAGTAAAGCAGTTGTTGATATCTCAAAAACAGGGTCCGGGAAAAGTACTGCTGTTAATTGAAGTTGAAATGAAATGTGAAAAAAGGTTGTTTTGAATTCTGATGAGCTGTTCAAGGTTATGTGAAGAAAGGTAAAAGACACAAGGAAAAAATCATATAAAGAAAGTGTTTGATAGTCTGCTAGGCTGTGCAGTCATCTCTGCAGGCAGAGGCAAGATGAAAGGTGAGGGACCTGTTGTCCCATATACATAAACTACACCCGGCAATACAAAAAAAAAAGATTGAGGGAACCACTTCAAGAGGCTACTTGTCCTCTGAAGCTCACTGAATTCACTTAGTCAGGCATCAGACCAGTCTAGCACAGTAAACCCGTCAGGTAGGGACCATCTCTTAATAAAACCTTGTGGTCTTGTTTTTGTAGCTGTTTTGGATGGACACGTTAGATGTGAGAGGATGCTGTGCTGCATAAAAAACACATTAGGAAAATGGAAAGAGTAATGGAAACAACAGTGAAATATACCAGATTGAAGCATATTAAAAGTGCAGAACAATGGAGTGAGGCTAAATGGGTTTTTGTACATCGAGCAAAAAGCTGAAGTGAGGAAAAGAGAGGGAGGGGAAGGATATGGCTGAAAATCAAGGTGTCCATCTTATGTTAAATGGTTTAAGTTGAGACTGGTAAACCAGGTGCAAGTCTCAATTTTGAAAGAAAATAATAATGGAGAGTAGTGGAGGGTCCTGCAAGGAGAAGAAAGAATAGCAGGAAAACAGGCAAATGACAGTTTTCCAGGGCTTGATGGCAGAAGGAGGAGAGATATGGAAGAGGAATATGTGGAGGGCTAAGCAACACCTGAAGGCAGCTGTAGTGATGGCATGTGAGTATGGAAGGGGAGCTCTTTGGCAACTGGGACTACACTAAATGAAGAGCTAGCTGAGGACAGGGGAAAAAGGAAGAGGTTTAGTATTGCTTTAAGTTAAGAGACTAGAGCCAGTAGAGGAGTCCACACCAAAAACTTTGAGTGTAGTGACAGGTCTGATGAATGGAGGAGAGGAACTGCAGAGACACCAAGTTCCTGTTGCCAACTTGAAAAGACCATCTATACTTGTCTAATTATCATGGGGAAGAAAATTATCTTAAATCAGATTGTTGGAATTCTTCCAGATTAATGAAGTTTAAGAAAGGCATCATCGTACCACCGTTTTTATTTCAATTGTGGAGAACCGCAACAAAATGCAATGACAGCAAAAATAAAAGCTGTGTAGGGAATGAAAAAGGAGTAACTGCAAGAAGTAGGTATAGCCCTGTGGGACTCTTTCCAGTGTCATGTATTTGTTGGTGCTGTTGAACAGACTTTTTACGAGTCGAATATAACATGTTTGTGAATGGGCAGAGAGCCAGGTGATAACTCCGCACAGAGCTCTCTCCTATCAAGGGTTAGTATTATATACCTGTTTTCATTGCACAGGTTACAAACCCCCTCCGTGTCATGTTCTACTTTGTCTTCATAAAGAATAGGATTAATGGGAAACGGGAGAGATTGCTACTTGCTTTGTCTTCCTCCTTGCATTTGATAAGAGTTGCAGTTTCTAGTGAGTGTAGAATGCCTGGAATACTGTTTTCTTCCCCAGAAATATTTATGATGTTCCTGTTGATTTCACTGTGAGTAGGAGTAAGAGGCAAGCTGGATACAAAGAATGAAATTCACCCCTTTGTAATCAGGCATAAATCCCATTGAAATTGATGGTGCTTGTGACTTGAATCAAACATGATTTGCCTCACAGAACTTGATCCAAATGCAGTCTGCAGTACAGGAGATAATGGAGACCAATGTTTTATTTTGTCCCTGAATATGTACGAAAATAAGATTTGGTGGATACTGAGTAACTGTTGAAACTTCTCACAATAGGAGATTATTTTTAATGAGGAATGTAATGAAGTTTAATAAATAATCAAACATTCTAAAGTTTCAAAATGTTTTATCTCTTTCTGCTCTTACTACGCTTTGGCACTGCTTTTCTTTTAGGGTATTCCTATGAGTGTCTTATGTTAAGCAAGAATCAATGCTTGATCTGAACATGATGCACTTGGAGCCCAAAGGCTGGTGTATCAAGATGGGTAAGTCCAGGTGCTGGTTGTTGTTTATCTCGCTTACCTTGCTACTGACTTTACTGCCAAAAGATGATGGGTGTCATGCTAACTAATGTTGTCCTCTTGGTCTGCTAGCACTTCCCTAATGAGACTGAATGGAGCCCGCTGCTTCCCCCTTGCTTTTACTGCTATACTGACGTGCCAGAGAGGACTGCTTTGTCCTTGAGGAAAGAGGTCATGCTAGAAAATAGGCCAGAGAAAGGAACTCCTAAGGGGAAAAGGAACGTAGGGATTAGATTATTCTTCATAGCCTTGACTTTGCTAAAGATACAGTAGGCATGATCCAACACACCTCAAATTTGGAATATTTGCTTCCCCCCAATAAAAGCTGTGTGCATGAAAAAAAACATTGCACGTAATTCTACACGGCTTGATATGTAACACTGCCTTTACGGAATAAATGCTCAAGGATAAATCTTGCATAATGAATAAATCTCCTCTTGCTCTTCTTAGCTCTTTCAGGTGAGGCAGAGATACAACGTAGACTCAGCTAATGCTCAAACCTAGCAGAAAAATGGATCCTTTTTTTTTCTGCATTTGGCAGATCATCAGAGGAGATACTTGAGACAGCTCTGTTATAGGTTCAGTTGAATCAATAAGGCATATTCATTTTTTTCCCAGATTACTCCTCTTCTTCCATTTCATAACTTCCTATTTTTAACAAGAGAAAAGTAAGCAGATACTATTCAGTACAATGTTTCACATCATATGGATCTCCTTTTCTGGCACATTGCTGCTTGTATAGGCTTCAGCAGTATTAAGAAATTAAGGTGTTGGGTTTTTTAACATGTTTTCACTAAGGGCACTGCAAATTTCTTTGAAAATCTATGACAATCAATTAAGTGAATGAGAAAATAGAATGCTTGTAATTAAGATAATCAAGCTACATGAAATCCACCCTACTAGTGCTAATATCTATGTATCTCCAAGCTGTATATTAATTAAACACCATGTAAGTGTTGCAATTAGATTCGGCCTGCTATGGTGAAAATGAGAGAAAAATGAAAATGATTGCAGGGGGTTTTACTGTCTGTGAAACTTTTCATTGTTGTAAAGCATCTCATGATGATTTTTAAGACTGCTGCAGACATTCCTGGGATCCCTCTCTAGCAGGCTTCAGCTGCTTCTGAAATAGGTGACCCACAGAAAACACACTTTAGTTTGCAAAAGCTACATTTCTTCTTAGGGGTGGGTGGTACTTTCCCATCAATTTCTTTAATTATTTTGGGTTACTGAGCTCTGAAACCAAGTCCAAGTGTTTAGATATTTTGTTCTACATAGGAAGCTGCGAAGGGGAGAATGGAAAGGAATTATTCTGACTAGTTCTTGCAATAAAAGGGACTTTGTCATGCTTTTATGTTTTGTGTTTTTATTTTGATGTAAAGGCTCTGGTGGCCTAGGCCTTCCTACCATACAAAGCAGCTATTAATATATATCTTTATTGGAGGACAGACATTACATGAGACTTACTGGCTAATCTGGGTGTAAATATTCAGATTGTCCTTCTTCATTTATTTTCTGATGCTTTTGTGGGGCTCTCTCAGGGTCAGCATGTAGCTCTAAGAGGCCAGGCCAGGACCCCTTCCCTCTTATGGGTACGCTCCCAGCAGTCAGAGCAACTACAAAGTGAGTTTATTGTGATTTTTATGAGATGTAGGTTTTGGGACATTCGTGCTTTCTCTTTTTCTCCTTTGTGTGTAGCTTTTGATGGCTGCAAGAGTACACAGTAAGGTGCCATGGAGGTAATGGAAGAATCATGTTGCAGGTCTGAGGAGTCAAAACAGCTTTGCTGCTGGAGAACTGCCAAACTTTGTTCTCGTTAGCTGGGGATGCCAAGGTAGTGAATAAGGCAAAGCAGATGATGAACCGATCTGCTTATTTGCTAAATATTGCCATGGATATTGTAAGATTAAGTCTTTGGAGTCAGGTGAAGTAGGGTACCTGATCAGCGTGGACATCAGCTTGATGAACTTGTTGCACAAATAATGAAGGCAAGTAGTATTTTTGCTGGGTTTTATTTTTTCCAATTATTTTTTAAAAATCTACTTTTACTGCACAATACTCTTCTTTATGACAAATGACCATTTTCACTGGTATTGTGCTCTCAGATAATGCTATTTACTTTTCTAGAAAGAAGCAAAGACGAAAACTGTACAGGACACCTTCAGTTTTTCATTTGAGTTTCCTCTTTTTTTAATGATTTGACATTGATACAAAAAAATAGTATCCTGATTAGCAGCTTTGCTGGCAATCCCACAAAACTGTCAATAATACTTTAATCTAAAAGAATGCACTCCTACAGACACTATAGATAAAACAATATATACAATTTAAACAAATAAATACATAAGTACAGCCAGTCATATATAATGAAACACCTTAAGTTTGGTTACTCTTGACAAGCTTTTCTAGTTAATTACACTCTTCATTTGCAAATTGCCAACTACATTATAAAGACAAAAAATGCCAATAATGAATCAAAATTTATACTTAACATTATTTTTAGGAAAGATGGAA
The DNA here is from genome assembly GCF_020740795.1 of Apus apus. Taxonomy (NCBI): domain Eukaryota; kingdom Metazoa; phylum Chordata; class Aves; order Apodiformes; family Apodidae; genus Apus; species Apus apus. Next base: position 20,083,467 of record NC_067287.1, on the reverse strand, counting down.
AATGAACCTTGAGAATTCTGTAGAAATCCTCTCACTGTTTTAGCAAAACAATATTTTGTGAAAAACTCGAGGGGGAGTGCGGTGGCACTTCCCCTCTAGCTTCTTTGCTCAATCCGCTGAGCAATGTCATATTTGTTTGTGTATGTTTTGGAATCACAATGTGATTGTAGTCACACTTTTGAAGTGACTGGAAGCCAGCACATCTTAACCAAGTTGTCATTTGTCCCATGCCTACTGAAACAAAATGACCTTTAAGTTACATAAATATTTATTTTGATTAAAGGGAGCCCAGTGCAAACACTTGTTTCTTAACAGTACCCCACTTGGCACAAATGCTACTAGGTGGAAGGGACAGTAAGGTGTCCCTAGAAGTAGATGTATTGCTCCCTTTCTAGCTCCAGGTTGCAATACTGCAATTTATGAGCAAAGAGAAAAGAATACATCCATTATGTAAGTGTAAAAAGCTAGTGAAGTCTAGTGTCAGAAAATTAATAGAAGTAGAAAATTAGGCTTTTGTTGTGATCTTTTAAATTCACTTGACAATAAAATAAAAAAAAATAAAAATCTTGTACATTCAAAAGTTAGGGCACACATGCTTAAGGCTTTTGAAACACTGGACAAATATAATGCTTAACTCAGCTCCATGCATAACAAAATACTACGTAGCAAGCAGACTCTACACATATATACAGCTGAATACAGAAGAAAATGCCTTAGAAATATGTACATCAGTTTCAAGATGAACATTTACATTTCTGCTGAAGATCTACCTATTTATAAATGGCAGGAAATACATTTCATCTGATACTATTTTCAAGGTGTACCTTCCAATCACTAATGCAGTTTACTTATACTAGGAGTTACTCAAGACTACTATGCTACTTGAGCCCTGAGGTGTCAGGATTGGGAGCTCTGCTATCCTTTTGGTTACCAACCAAAGGCCACAGAAGCATCAGCAGGAGAAGTAAGGCCACAAATCCTCTTGGTTGTGTATTCAGAACCCCCAAAGTACTGCACAGTGCAGAGGGGTAGCAGAAGTGATTGCAACCTGTGTGTTTAAGCTATTACATAGTGTGTTCCCAGTAGCATGGCATTCATGCTGTGTGATTTACCCAAGGGCTGGAGATTAATTCCGTCCTCATTTCCCTTCCTAAACCACGTATTCTGAGGCTTGGGTAAGGGAAGCCAAAATTCACCCAGTCCATGTATGTTATATTCATCTATGCAATTAGTTGGACCTTGTTTAGCTAGAGTTCTGAGTTTAACAGGAAGCAAGAGCAACTTTAACAAGGATTAGGTCAGCTAGGGAAGGATAAATTTTAATTATGCTGCAAGAGATTTAGTATTTTTATATAAAATTACTGATTTTCATTTGTGAAGGATGCACAAGCTCCTGGGTTATCTGTTGTGTAGCTTTACCTTTAGATCTGAAGCAGGTTTGAGACACTTTCTGCTGTTTGTGACTTGAAGGCCAGGTACATTTTGCCTTATTTACAAGTAGTTCCTTTCAAAAACAGTGTTGCCTAGCAATGTGTCATGAAACTGCAAACCTTTTGGGGTAGCATCTTCATTCCTCTGTTACTGTCGTGAAGTGCTATGTACATCTGTGGCAAAGTCAGGTCAGAGTTTTCCTTTAAATTCTTATTCAGTTAATTTCAGACAACTTTATAGACGTCCTGAATAATGTACAGATGTAACAGTTTTTTTATATGTTACACGTAACACCAGCTGAAATGAATTAGACTTTGTGTGCTGTGGATGGTGTGAATAATCTGCAGCTTGTTTGTTGAGTTTCATATCTATAACTTGTCTGTGAATTCTTCATTTCAAGTTATTAGCTGAGCAATGTCATATTTTAGTTCCATGCTAGAAGGTGATGCTGAATAGTGATGGCCTGAATTTATATTTTTCCTTAATATGTACTGTAGCAAAAAATAGATGTTACCTTTAAAAAGCTGCTCATGTTACTTATTTAGGTGAATAGTGTATTGACTGATGTTGAAGAAATATGCTGCTTATTGACAGTCTTCATTTTATATATATTGTTATACAAGACACTTGATGGAGAGATCCACTGATGCTAACGAGAAACATTGCACTTGCTTTAAAATGAAAAGTTAAAGGATATTCATACTTCTATAATGTATATTTAAGATAGTTTTTCATACATCTCTCCTGTCTTATTTCACCTACAGATTCTACTTCATATTAAATTGTATTAGATCTTTTACGGGCTATTTAGGCAGTGGAAAGAAATGGAGTATCTTCTGAAATAATGTAAAGGAATACAATTTGGTGGATAAAAATACAATTCAGTGTGTGGGTTTGTTTCTAAGGCCTATGTGACTTTGTTCTTAACTGTCTAAATTCTGCTGTTATACCATCAGTAAGCTTTTTGGGAATTGCACACATTGTACTATAAATTATGTATGTCAAGATAGGTGTAAAAGGTCAGTGCACGTGTATACCACTCAATTTATTAACAAGGCTCTACACAGAGATGGTTGTAGGGTGTCAAAAAAGGAATAAAAGTATACTTATAATTAATTTCTTAGGGCTAGAGTCTTATCTCAGAGGCTGGGGCATGAATTGGTAAGCAGCTCATGATGGTTTCTCCTTTTACATACAGATGCTGGAACTGATAGCTGTGATAGAGGATAGTATACAAAATCTGATATTTGACTCTAGATCCTTCCGGTTGGTGTAGTGTCCTTATGAAAAGAGACTGAAGTCGGTAAACCAGTATTCAAAATAAGAATGAAAAATCAGTCATTAAAAATCCTCTCACAGTTATATCCCACAGTTTAACCTGTAAATCAGCAGATTGCTTGGTCAAAAACCACTAAACCAGAATTTTAAAAAAGGTATTTACATCTGTAAAAACTTTAACATCTGAGGTGTTTCTTGCTGGACATGTCATTCCAAATTCTGTGCATTTCTTCTGGTGTTATCTGGTGCACTGTGATCACCCTGCGGTACCTACACAAGCTGTAAGCCATTTTCCAGTGATTGAAGCCACTGTTTTGGAAGGGGTGAATGCCCAGCTTCCGAAGACAGAGTCCGACATACACATCTTCAAGATGAAGAAGTCTGGTATGAAGGGAGGTTTTATAAATCATTTCTGCTACATCAGCTGAAAATATGTAGCCAGTGCCTGAACAGAAGGGTGGATAGTTGCTGTCGGGATACAAATCTCTTGGCATGTACCATTTACTGCGCACATCTCGTATTGGTCCTCCGTTTATAACGTAACCTGTGAAGTACCTTCTCCTTGGCTTAGTGTTAGGCTTGAGCAGCTTATAAATAAGATTATCCATATTTACAAAAATATCGCTGTCTGTCTTCATAACATACTTTGCTTTTGAACAAAACGTTGCTACCCACCTCATCCCCATCAGTGTTTTCAGAGTGAGATTATGATAAGAGTCAATAAAATCCTCCACAATAATGTCGTGAAAAATTTGGCTTTCTTGCTCTACCATTTGATTTAACACGGGATCTGCATTTTTTCCAAGAAGAAATAGCGTGGCAATTTTAATTCCTTTAAAGTTGTTTTCATCTCCCCAAGTTTCTCGAATGGCTTGCCTGGCATCAAACTCTTTGTGAGTCGTGCTGATGAGAATGACCAAGAAAGGGACACTCTTCTCGCATTTGTTGGGTTCATTGATAAGAAAGTCAAAAGAATGTGGATTTATAGGTCGAGTTCTTATGTTGCCAAAGGAAACATTTTTTCTGGCTATAGATATACTACTGAGCTGTCTGTGGCCAGTGTAGGAAGAAGTAGGGCGAGTTATACTTAAGTACCAAAGAGCACTTGCCCAACATACTACTGTCAAAATGTATAAGCATGAGACCTTTGAAGCCATTGTTCCTCTATCTCTTCTATTCCATATGATGAATAAATATCCTTTGTACCATGGGTGCCCCTGTGTCCCAGAGAGGCAGCATATTATTAATGAAGCTTGAAAGTTCGATATAGAGAAGTAACTCTGTAATCATTCATGGATCTCAAATAGGAGCTATAAACCCTGATGATACTCAGCTTTTCTTCTTTTACTAGCAGTGGCTTCCATTTCTTGGAATTTTCTTTTATTTCTGAAAAAGATGAAGAAAAATTTTCCATTGCTAGGTCATAAAAGCTTAGGGCAAGAAAAATGAGCTTTAATATGGCTCGCTGTTAATAAGCTAAGAGTCCTAATGCATTTATTGGATAGCCTTTTTTTTTTCTTTTTCTCATGAGGTACCACAATGTAAGACAGTGTACTAAAATACACCATTATAATTGGATTAATGTTTTTATGATTGATAGTTTTTTTAGGGATGATAATATATTAAAAAATTAAGCATGCACAGCATCTTGCCTATTTGCGTTGTTTTGAAGGTATATGAAAATAATTTCCTAGTTTCTAGCTTTTTCTTGCTTCCTTGCATTTTTTTCTGGACAACCTTTCAAAATATGCCAAGAAATATTTTAAAATTACTTAGAGAATGAAAATGTCTCAATCCCAAATATATTGGGAATAACGGCTTCAGTGGCAACCATGTACACTAATATCTGCAGATCCTGTTTGGTCTAAATTTGTTAATGTCTGCCTAGCTAACAAGAACAGGTTTGGTGCAAATCAGACAGAATGGTACTGGTTGGTAAAGGTGTGAGATAGGAAGCGAGATACATACGCTGTCTTACCCATGTAAAGATCAGCGCCCAAGTAGACTCCATAAAAGTCTAGAAATAAATTAACACAGTTCAGTTATTCTTGTTGGCATCCTTCTCCTCTCTCCACAAGCCAGCCTTTACTTTTCATGAGCAAACATTATTTGTATACCGTGTAAGACAAATCCCAATGACAGGCTGTTAATGCTGTCACTTTGCTGGCTGGTGTACAGAGCACTTGCCAACTCATCTGGGATTCCTGCCCTTCCCCACTGCTGCGCGGCTTCTGCCTCCAGCACCATGGAGCTTTGGGGCTTCCCTGGATCTGGGGAATGTTCCAGGCCTCAAGCTTCCTTTACTCTTAGCTTGTTTCCTGGGACCCAGTTTTATTTATCATCATTACATGGAAATGATACAAGCTGCATTTAGCCTAACAGATCAGTGCTGACTCCTTCAAGGCAAACCAGTAGCTGGAAAGTGCCTGCAGGCTCCAAGTTCCTGGGTTTTGCCATTGCTTCCAAGCTAAAGGATTGTAGAAGCATGCAACAGATGAGCTTTACACAAGAGTCTTTGAAATATTTAATATTTACTTTGGATAGAACAAAACATATGGATTCAGATAAAAGGAGAAGCCCTATCTCACAAATATCCTTTCTGTTTCAACACTGCTTTAACCTGTTACTTGGGTTACATAAAAATGCTTTTTAGGGAGCCTGTTCCTCCGCTGTGTTGTATGTGTTGGTCTCTTCCTTTCTCCAAAAGCAGGAGAAAGTGTGGCCCTGTGTGTGACCCTGTGGCACGGTCCCCTGCCAGGTGGTCTGTTGGTTAGAGTCTGTGCAGGCAGAGCCCCTCTGAGGCAGGCTATCAGAGTCAGAGGACTGCTAGCCTGTGTTACTGAAGTACACTGAGGCATAAAGACAGGAGGGAGACAATCTTAACATTTGCCAAATACAGACTGTAGTCTCACTACAGATTTTTACAGCTAACAGTGCCCTGCTAGTCTTCATTACCTGCACTGATAGGTATTTAGGGACTAGAACTGCATACCCCTCTCCCATGAAGTAGGAAAAAGTGAATTGGTGGCCTCTTTTAGGTTTTTATTTCAATTGGTTTTGCTCTGTAACCAAAGCAATTTAATGAGGTAGAAGGTGACTGTGATCTCCTTTGCTATTTGTCACAAGACTTGGGGTCTGTGATGTTTTCCCATTAAGCAGTAGCAGTAAACCTTTGGGAACAGCCCCATAGGGCTCTGGAGCAATGATCTTGGCACATCCTTGTGAGCAAACACAGTTGTGAGAAATATATGCACAAATGCTACTGTATTGTCTGTAAAGGGGGTCTGTCGTGCTGTAACAGCCTCCTGGGGTCACTGGGACACGGTTCTGAGAAAGGCAAAACACACCCCTCATCTAGTAAATTGTATCTATTTCTGGCTTCATCCTGAATCTCCAGTAACAGCCCCCAATGGAAACCCCAGTGGGAAAAAACACTGAGAGTGAAATGCCATAACAACAAAACCAGAAGAGTTGTAAGGTCTAGAAGACTGCATTAAAGAAAAAGAGCAGTCCTGGATTGGAGATGCAGAGTGAGGGTTATGTAGGTCAGTGTATTTAATGGACTCCAGCATTGTGGTATCAAAAATACTTCTAATATTTTGCATATGATGAATTATTTTAGGAAACTGTATCTTGCGTTCTCTAAACATATATATTCTTCTACATCTTTTCTTTAATAAAAGCAGGTGCATTAGTTACCATGACTACTGTGCAGATATCTGAGGGGAAGGAAAATTTTAACCAGTGCTTCTTACAAATTGCAAAATTACATAAAATAGCTTTTCAGTCCAGCAATGTCATGGTTGTGATGTCCAATCTTGTGTGTTCTGAAAGGATTAGAAGCAACAAAAGCCTTACACCATTTTGAGGAAAGATTCCAAGCTTTTGCAGGGACTTTTTTCTTTTTTTTTTTTTCTCAGTTATGAAATCTACAGATAACTGTTTATTCAAGATGGATATTTCTTACACTGGCCCTGGGATTGCTGTCTCTTGAAATAAATTGGACTTTTTTGTTGTTGTGTATTGGGTTTGGGTATTTTGGTTGTGGTTTGTTGTTGTTTTTTTGTTGTGTTTGTTTGTTTGTTTGTTTTTTAAGAAAAATGAGAGTTTAGATAGTCTTACTCAGTTTGGAGTGTTTTCCACCATCCCTGTGGTAAATTTTGAGCAAAGTGCAGGTCAAGTTGTAATTATTTTTTAGGATTGAGGGGATGTGATGGGTGTCTCTCCTATTCCTATTGTGCTGTGAGGTGAAGATTAAAGTTTATGTTCCTGCTTAAACTGAGCTTTTTGCTATGTATGGGGAACAGAGTTGGAAGGAAATAGCACAAAGTTGGCAAATACTGCAAATACAAAATAAAATTTGCTGAGGAACTTTGGTCTGTTATTTTAGCTGAGATTATTCTTGCCTTCAGGACTGATCTCTCTGTAGGATCATAGAGGAGGGGGTCAGAAAAGTAGGTATGTTGTGTTATTTTTTGACCACAGGGCAAATGGTCCTAGAAATTCTTTATTGTAACATTGTTCCTGCACAGTAATTCCAATAATGTTAACCTTGCACGAGCAAGAATGTACATAGCTTGATTAGGTGTAGAGTAGAGTAAAGTAAAGTAAAGTAAAATATGTGCTTTGTGATTATTTAGTAGTCAAGAATTTCAGAGGTTGCTAAATTTCTTTATTATAGATGATGCAAATTCATCAAGGACCTAAAAAGTGCCTAACTCAGACTTTCCTGGAATTACTCTGTGTTAAAGGTATCTTGCAAAACTACTTACAGTATCAAAGTCTGTGGCAGCAAAGCTTTTTCTTGTCATGTGTTGTGACCTGAAACTAAAATCTGCAGCCATGCAATACATGGGAGTTTTTATCAAGGATGTGAGTGACAAGGAGTAAACACAGAGTGTAAAATTAATGTGCTCAAATAATCAAGCATTAAAACTTTTGTGTTAATTACTGATTTGGAAAAGAGGAGTAATAAGGTGTGTGAGCTAAGATCGCTACTTTCATCTCCATAACAACCAAAAGCACTTCAATGTCTGGATGTTATTGTGGTTCCTTCAACATTTTTCCCAGAAGTTCTTCAGAACATTTTTTTGCCTAATCAATTGTGCATATATCAGAAGGTGCCTTAAGTAGTAAAATGTGTAGAAAATTCATTAATATATTGAGTTTCAAGCCCTAATACTGGATTCAGCATTTTGTCACCTTTTTTTGTTTGTTTTGGTTTTCTATGATGATCTTGAATTTGGTGTTGAAATTTGAAGATCCTCTAATAGGATATGGGTTGTCACAGGGAGAGTGGAGAGCTTTTATTCAATTTTAGGATTTTGACTGTTGGGATAGGGCATGTCATGTTTGGGGACATTGGCACAGGCAAAGGATGTGTTATCTCCTTTCCTCAGTTCTGTGGAGTGAAATAAAGCTTTTAGCAGGGAAGCAGCAATGTTAACCTCTTGGATTCATGTTTTTAGAAATGTTTTAATTTAATTTGTCACTTTTCCCAACCTGGCTGTCAACTATTAGTAATCAAAGGCTCAAGCATTTTTAGGGTAGATGATTGTAAAAAGCTAATGTTTGGTGTCCTGTTTCCATATTGTGACTCAAAGTTGTGCACTTAGTTGCACTTTTCACAGCTCATGCTGTGCAAGCCAGAGAAGCCCTTAAGTTGAAGCATACAAGCAGGACTATGTAACTTCTTTAAGTAACTGACGTCATGGAGATTGCATTTGGAGCAAAACTTTTACAAGCTGACTGCCCATCAAGAATAATCCTGCAGCTAATGAGCACGTTTGAGAGTCTTGCTAACTGTTCATGGAAAACGTTTGGGCAGACATCAAATGAGTTCAGGAAATGCTACTTGCCAACTGCACTATTTTACCAATATTTTGGAATGTTGCTGTCACTGCTGAGAGGTTGTTGATCATTTTATTTCAAGAAAGCCCATCTTATGGAAGTGAAGTTGCATGAAAGTAAGTAGATCGTGGTGGATGCACATAATAGAAACCACAGCTCTTGCCCCTTGGCGTGCAGCTGTAGCCGTAATCCGTACCGTGTCGCTGTCTGCTGCTCGGGCACGAGGCAGGTGCTGAGTGGAGGCAGTTGGGATGCTGAGCCCTCAGGATGGCCCTGGGTGAGAAGCAGCCACAGCTGCTCCTCCTGACATCGAGGAGCACGTTAGGCAGAGCATGACAGAGACAAATTAACACTGCGCATCTTTGCCAAAATGTACCTTTTTCTTTCCCTGAAAAAAAAAAAGAGCGATTGTAGCTGCTAAACTATTTAGTAAACGCAGCACTATTCTCATTTTCCCTAAACAGACATTTTTGTAAGAGTTTTCTGTGGTCATGACTTTCATCTGGATATAGATCAAGACACTGAAATGTCTTCACCATTTATGAAGTCCTTAAATTACCTAAGGAAAAGTACATGATTATTATTGAGTCTGGTTCAGAAGATAATTATCCTGAACATGAAGAACACATCTACCATGAAATCTAGGATACTGTTATATTCTTTGCTGTATGTTTTCATAGTAATTTCTTGAAGAAATTGTGGACAGATGGCATAGGTGATTTAACAGGAGACTGCAATCTCCTCTCTGGCAACTTCATTTGAAGGCTTCTTAAATATTATAAATACTTTTGCTGTGCTTGGGTGTAATGGACCTGCTGGAAAGGAAGATCTTCCTCTCTAGAATATTTGTGGAAAGGGACTGTAATAGGTGTAGGAGCCACAGTGCCTGGTTAATGGGAGGAAGGTACCAGCATTCATTTAAAGTCTCTTTTTTGTCTAAAAAAAAGAACACAACTCAGTTCTATTTTTATATATTTTTTTGGGGGTAGAGCGGAGGGGGTGGGGATCCAGCTGTTGGATGTTTAAAGAGGTTGGTTTCCCTTCTCTTCCTTCAAAGGCAACAAGGAGAAATACTTTCTGGAAATCAGCTTGTATTCTAAACTATGCCATTTGAACATACAGAATCATTCTTTGCTCACAGAAATGTTGATGATGTGCTTTACCCTAAAGCAGTAACTGAATGTGAAAGCAAGTATTTGCACAAGTGTTTCTTTCACACTAATAGTTCTCTTTTCTTGACTGCTGATTTGCAGATGTTTTATGTTGTATTTCATCACTGAATTGAATAATTGATGTCTGGAAATAATTTTTGTATTTATAAATTATTTTTCAATATTTACTACCTGTATGAAAATTAAGAATGACTGTGTGTAGGGAATTTCAGGAAAAAATCAGTCTTATATAGGGAAAATGCTAGTTTTAGGCTTTTCAGTAAACGCGCCTATGCTATAAAAGCTTCCGTAACCTTTAGAGAGCTACTGCAGAGTGTTTTAAAAGTTAAGTTACTCTATGTGAAAGCAAATCTGTGGATGAGTGATTTTTCTATCTTTTCCACTTTATTTTTTCAGTGACTATGTCTCTATAAAAACAGGGTTTTCTTTTTCAAAAACTGATGAGACAGCCTACATAAAACAAACTGTATTTTCCTTGGTTTTTTTTTTCATGCTAAAGAATGAGTATCACACCTATTTTTTCTCAACAAGATCATTTGCAAGTTAAAAAGTAAAGAGTTTCCACCATGACTCAGCTGTGAAATGTAATTCTCAATTGCAGAAGATCAAATAGTTGAAATAAATGTTTAGGAATATTTAGATGAACACAAACGTCAGGTTTACCATGACTGAGGGAACTGGGATAAGTTACTGGCAAGGAAATGTGAGCTTGGCATGAAGGACAGTTCCTTGCCTGGCAATGCATGGATGGAGATGGGATCTCAGTGTTGGTTTAAGCAGCTTCTCTGGCTTGTTTTGTACATCAGGAGCTTTATAGCTGTAAATTTCCATTGAAGTTTTTCAGCTCAGGGAGTATTTTCTATGCAGAAAATATTGCCCTGCTATCTCTGAGAAGAGAGTAGAGAGCTGCTAGGTTGGCCACACACTATTTGGTGACTTTCATGCGGACAGAGCACTCCTAAGGGAGTCAGGGGGTTGCAGTTGGCCTCAGTACATCTGGGGCCAAGCTGCTTTCTCTTGTGGTGAGCCTAGTCTGCCCCGGATGTGGCTGCATGGTGGTAGAGGACAAAGAGGTCTGAGATTCAAGCTTGCCCAAACTGGATACTGTGCCTCTCTGGCTTTGAGTGTTTCATAAAAGCAAAACATTAATAAAAGCAAAATGTTACTAACCAGAAAAAAAAAGAAAAAAGAAGGATATTTTCCTAAAATCTGGTATTCATAGATAACTGAAATTTTTTTTTAAATCCCACTTGGTATGTCTCAACATGACATTTTCAGTAGTCCTTTTACTATTTTTTGAGATTTAAAAAAAACCCCAAACAACCACTTTCTTGGTAATTTTTTAAAAACAACTCTCTTGGTCATTGTGATTATATGTTTGTGGCAGCCTAGTCTTCTCCAAAGTCTCCAACAGTGCTTTTCAGAAACAATTTTTAAAAATACTTTATGGCTTCATGTTGTGATAGGTCATTTGTGATTACATCAGTCATGTCTTGGTACAGTAGTAATGTGTAAATTGTATCTCAATATGGTTATAAACTGATGCAAATAACATATTTCACTTTGGGTTACTATAGCCACAGCCTTTATTTTCCTTAAATACTGTGTTGTGCTCTATTGGGAAATCTCACAGCAAGGTGCCTTAGCTCATATCACCTCCAAACTGGTTACAATATTTTGCATCTAATGAAAGTTTAGGACAGAAAAAGAGGGTTTGAATTGTTAAAATTTTTTTTCAAGGGGAAAACCTTTGGAACTGCTTTAACAAAATCTTTATTAATCAAGAAACAGTTTTACATAATTTATTTTCAGAGTCAGTAGGTTAAATTACCTTCAAGTAAATGTGTTTGAAATAAAATATACTGCTGTTCTTGCCTTAACCTTCTTAAATTCCACTATTCCATTTCCTTTGTATTCCCAGCAGTGTGCGTGAAGTGGTGGTCTGGGTTATGACACCAAGAACAGATGACTGTGGCCTTGATTATATAGATGTCTACCCTAGCGGCACTGCCATTCTCAATTTATATTTGTCACTAAAAGGAGGAGTAACAATAATGTGAAGTCTGGAACACCTGAAATCACACTTACAGTGTCTTTGGTGATGATAACTCATTGAACTGGATAATTAACCTGTTCTTCATAATTCACATGCTATCCAGGGGCACAAGAGGAAAAGCACAAACAATTCAAGCTTTTGGATTTACTGTGAAAAGTCCTAAAATAGTTTTGAACCTGACCATTAAGGTATCTGTCATGATGCTTGAAGAATTTTGCTTTTAAACTTAGCAAAACTGGTGGAACTTCAAGCTGTAAACATTGATTATTGCTATGTGTAAGTATATACCTCAGAGCATAGCTGTTATTGATAGACAGTTACTGGAGGGATTCTTCCACATTACAGGTGTTTCTATGTGATACCTGTATTAATTGTTATATGACTTTTACCTGTGACTGATGGAGAAAGGCTATTTTTTTTTTAGCAAGGCTAAAAAACTTGCATTATATTTCTTGCACAGCAATAAGACTAGAAAATTGTGTAAACTATGAATTTGAGCACTGGAACAGGCTGCCAAGAGTAGTTGTGGAGTCTCCTTCTCTGGAGACTTTCAAGACCTGTCTGGACACGTTCCTGTGTGATCTTCCCTAGGTATTCCTGCTGCAGCAGGGGGTTTGGACTCAATGATCTTCAGAGGTTCCTTGCAACCTCTATGATTCTGTGAGTTTAGATGATTGTATAATAGTTGTCCTGTGACAATAGCATAGCTCCAACTTTTTGAACATAAGAAAAAAAAGTAGATATTATTGTTGGATGCTGTGACATTGTGGCTACATGGGCATTTATTTTCTTTTCTCTGGAAAGATTCCCCATGTCCCAAATGCTGAGCCCAAAGCCTTGCTCTGTCCATCCATGAACAACTTGCAGTTCAGTTTTTTTATGTTTGCATTACAGTAATTAATGGGAAGCTATGTGTTGAAGCATTTGTCACTGTGAGCTATTTATAAGGCAACCTTCAAGTTTCTAATTCCCTTTGTGAAGTAGTTGTGATACATTTAACACAAGCTGTTGCTTTCAAAATTGCGCCTGTATTTCACAGTACCTTAATATAAAAAAAACCAACCCAAACTCAGCCAACCAAACAAATAACTTTTGTCTTCAGCCTGAAAAATGTGGCCATGCTTCAGCTAGATGACTTATTCTCAAATATGTGAAAAATATTTCCTAGACGTACTTTTTCTTTGGTAATTAGTTAGTCATGATGGAGACTTCCCTAGTTTACAGGAACTTTTCTGGGTGTGGTTTTATGATAGCATTGCCTAAATCTGGCAGAGACAACTGCAGGTCTAACAGAGCCCAGAGATGGCTGCCTTCAGCTTGCTGTGCACCCCAGTGGTGGGTGTTCCTGGGATGCTCCCCCAGCACTTCTCCAGCTGTGGCACTGAGCATCTGCAATGCTGCTGGGCTTTCCAGAAAAGAGATAGTCCTCTTGCAAAAGTGGGATTTGCCTCCTCTGTGCACTGAAAGGAATTGGAATGATAATTTTTTGGCTTGGCCATTTGCCTTAAATACATGGAGTAGTGCTTTCTGGCTGAGGAGCTGATGTAACCATCCGCTGGTGTTACTTGCTCATGGGCCCACTTCTGGCTGTTAGCTATAGATGATTGCCTTTACAACAAAGACTGGAAACATATTTCTTTTCACTTCAGCTTAACTAACTGATAGATGGGATTTTGTTTGAACTTAAATGAAAACCTACTTTTACTGGGGATTGAACAAGAAACATTTCAGCTGCAGAAGGAGACATTTTTTGCAAATCTAGTAACATTTGACAGTGGTGTCAGGCTCTTTCAGCTGGCACATATGGAACATTTCGTAGACGAGACCCCAGACGTTTTGTCAGCATTTACTTTTCTGAAGCTTGAGATTGAAAGGGCTATTGCACAGTGCCACACTGACACATTCACAGAACATATACTAAACACCATTGCCATATCTCTTGTGGCAAGGATTTAAAAATGGGCTCATAGTAACTGGAGTTTTTTGGATTAATCAAATAAGTGCATGCTGTAGTAAACTGGTAAATACATATCCTTGTGAATCCACAGGAGTAAATTTTTCCTCATTCTTCTATGATATTTCAAAAGTGTAGCAAACTGTGTTTTCAGCTGAGACAGAAGTTTGAAAAAGGCTGTATAACATCATAAATGGATTGCTGCCTCCTTAGCTAAACTGTAAACCCATTCTGTCTACTTAGTCCCTCCTTTTCCCCAAAGGAAGGTTTCTTTATTTTTTTCCACATTATTCCCTTTACAGAAATTCTGAATGTTGTCTGTTAGTCTCAGTGAAAGAAACCTGGTTGTCTCTGGAGAAGGCAGCCAGTTAACAGCTTTTCCATTTGTGCTCAGATCAGAGTTTAACTTCAGTCCTGTGAGACTTGTTGTAGGCAAAAATTGATTAAGTTTTCTCACAAACTGTTATTGATGAACAGTTTGTGAGAATTTTTCAGTTAATAACTCATCTCCCAACTGGGCAGAATATGGCTGATAATCTTGGGTATCTAATAAAGCTACAGGATGGACTGTATCTGGGAAAGAATAAATCCAAATTTCTGTTTCAACTCACTTTTATCACTTATGTCATTAATGTCATTAGAGATGTTCTTCATGTGTACTTTTAAAGTTTTCACTAGGGAGCATACATTTCAAATCCTGAAGAACTGTGTGAGTAGTCAGGAATACTAACTCTGATTTCTTACATCTTTTGTCTGCGAGCTTTCCTAACTAGTGGCATTTGCAGTGACAGGTAACTAGGAAAATTGCTAATCAAACTTCTTCCTAATGTGTGTGCATGCCTGTTTGTCTGTCTTTCCCTAAACATAACAGGGCCCGTTTCTGCTGGTTTATTATGCTGCCAGGACATTTTGCTTTCTCTTTTCCCTGTTGTGACTAGGGAAGCATAACCATTGCAATTGCGACTTCTCAGAATAATTGGAAACTCTCCAGTTGACTTCTCCACCTGTAATTGCATTGTCCCTAGAGGGCTGATGGAGGTGTAAATGTAGACTCGTATGTATTGAATGATTTCTCAAAATGAGGCACAGTAGTGTTACAAAAAGGGTGGCCACAGGCATGTTTAGAGTTGAAAAGCAGGGAAAGCAGTTTTCCTCCTCCTCCTCCTAGCTTGACTTTTACTGGCATTCTACTGTGGCAGGGGTAAAGCATATGATTGCAGTGCCGCTTTGGAGAGGACTATGCCCCAACTTGTCTGCAGCATTGCTAAGTGCTTTCTGTTGCTCTGCTTTGGTGTGTTGTGCCATTAGCATCACTGACACCGAGGATAGCTCTCTGCCTTAATTCTGATGCAGCTCAACCAACTAAATTATGTCTTTTATCACTCACTTTTATTTTGGATGCCTAGGCTTCTGCTTGGATAGGAATATAATGCACTACTGATAGAAATCAACTTTGTGAAGCAATAAACAGTAAATATATCCTGTCACTGTGCCCAAGGGGAATTGTATCATACCTTAGTTATCCATGGATTCAAGGCCAAGCCTTCAGGAGAAAGAGGGTATATGAATATACAGTGTATCCATTGCTTCTCTTAGCTCTCTGTCTGTGGACCTTCAAGAACTTCATAAACACAAGCTCACTGAGCAGCTGTATACCCCGAGGAGGCAGGTAATACAGTAATAAAATCTGCCAAGCAAGTTAAGGATCAAAATCTTAATACATACCTCAGGGTTGTAAGAATTAAATAGAGCATTTTCACATAGAAACATTCTTCTGGGATACTCTTTTTCTTATAGAAACAACATAAGATCAACCCCTCCTTTTGATAATTTTTAAAACTTTGGGGGTGTTTAGTCTTTGAATAGAATCAGAAGAGAATGCTATATAAATAACATGAACTTGGACCTTCTCTGGAGGAAGGTGTTGGGCTCATAGGATGGCTGAAAACAATGGGGAGTCTCTTGAGCACGTTTATACTCTGTGCAGGTCTCCCTCAACATCCTAAGCCCTCACTTTCAGCAGTTTCCTTTCAGTATTATTTTGATCTGAGACATCTCGAACAAAAAAGACTTTAAAGCAATCTATAGTTCCATTTATTTCCCAGCTATTCTGGTATCAAAGGCAGCATGAAGCAAAAATGGTAAGAAATTCAGTAAAGCAGCTGTTCGGTCAACTGTTGTGGGATCACACGGGCTGTGGGAGGAACACTGCTTTTCTGTGGGACTGAATGCTGCCTGTGTCTCTTCTGGCACTTTCCGTCCAGCAAGGAGGATACTGTGCTCTTAGCTGCTCTCCTCAGATGAAAAAAGCCTTGAAACATGGGGGTTGATGGAAGCATCAGTAATGCTTTGTCCTGCTTTTTGGAAGAAAATAATTGATTTTCTGGCTCTCTGGTTCAGAGGGGGTGAGAACTGCTTGAGAGGCAAGGTGTGTCTGGCTAAACTCTGCTGGGTAATCCTGCCTGGGGTCTGTGGAGTGAAGCCTCCCACCCAAACTGTGTCATTCAAGGTGAGCGGGAGACAATCTAAATGCAAAAATTTCAAATTATTCTCTAAAAGCCTTTCTTGCTACTGATGCAATGAAAAATAATACCCCATAGCAAAGGGATGTAAATAATTTCTTGATAGTTTCTTTTGGCTACGTGGTAACGACATAAGAGCTCCCCAATTTAAAGAGAACTTCTTATACTCTTAAGAAAAGTGCTCTCTTTCTCTGTCTTATTTTTGAACACATTAATTTGCTAGTCTGTTTAGCTCGGAGTGCACGTACTTTGCGAAGACGCAGCCATCTGCCACTTAGTTTCTTTTCTGAGCTGTGATCTTAGACATACATTTCAGGGAAAAGGAAGCCAAGTAGTTGAGTTCATTTTCCCTTTGTGTGAACAACAATGGGAATAATTCCAGAACCAGGCAGAAAGGCTGCCTGAAATGCCAACTGCAAATCACCTTTCTAGTGGGGCATTAATTCATTCTGAAAAAAATATGTACAAATTGGGGAAAAGAATTCCATTTCAGTTCCTCCCCTTCTCTACTGGCTAGGTCAATTAAACTCCACATAGGAAGTTTTTGAAATTATTAATGTTGAGTTAATTTTTTTTACTTTTTCTACCCCCTATTTCTGATCATCTTCCCTCACTTTCAACCTGTTGCCACTCATTCCTCCTGCAGAAGACAGAGGAGTGGTGGAGGATGCTTCTGGTGATGCAGCAGGACCAAGGCTGCCAGGAGGCAGCCCCTTGCCTCTGGCTGGGTCAAAACCGTTCCTGCAGACAGGAACTCCTTAGTGGCTGAGGGGGATTAACAGTCCCTGCCTGTGGTCAGGGGGAGCAAGAGAAGGAGGGGGCAAGAGGAGGAGGAAGGGGTTCACTTTGCTCCTCCTTGGCTGTGCCTTGTCTTTGGAGACAGGTGCTTCAGGAGCTGAGAAATACTACATGAGATCAGGATGGAAAACATTTCTTGATATCTGCATTTGGGAAATTTTAGGCACAGTGTCTGTGTGTAAGCCAGCACTGCCACAAAAAAATGCATGCATTTGTTGATACTTTCTGGTTATTTTAAGCAGATCGGTTCCCCAATCAGATTTGCTTTATGGTTACATAAAAGCCTGGATCAGCAAAGCTAAGGAGCATCATCATCCTAACAGGAGAGGACGGGGCAAAAAAAGGCAGATCTGCTTTCGTGGCCACACTTCTTCCTCAAATGATTTTCAGAGAGCTGAGGGCTCCCCTAGTTCCTCTGGGGACTGTAGGAGTAGTCCCAGGGTTTCCTTATACAAGGATAAGACCAAGCAAACAGCTCCTTTCTTCCTCTTGCATCAATTGCAAATAAGTAATAAACCAAAAAGTCTTTGCTTAAATATTTAGGTATTCATTTCAGTGATGACTGGAATGTTTTAGAAATCAATTCAAACACTTAATGAGAATAAAAAACCAGCAACTCTCCCTTTTATTTTTTTTTTTCATTTGTTTTCACAACAGCTAATGATTCTTTGTATCTTTTGACTCTCCTGAAATCAGCTTGAATTTAAGCTGGAAACTTAATTTGATTTTAACAGGAAACTTGTTCATGCATATAGCAGCTTCAATGGGCATGAATAGTATATTGTTTGAAAATGTACTGCTATTTGAAAGATTGATGTGATTTTCTGATTTTGATGTAAAATAGAAACATAGTGAGGGGCTGCTACAAGACTCTGAATCAGCCAGATTCTTTTTAGAAGCTGAAGACAGCTCTTGGCTCAGGTAGGCTATTCTCCCACATGTGCCTTTGCCAAAAGAGTGTGTGTCTGTGTGTGTCATGGCTTTTTTGCTGTTGTTTTTTGCTCCAAGTGGTGCAACAGGGGATAGACTGCTTGTTGCTTGCTAAGGGTTGTATAATATTGTGTCAAAATGCAATCTCAAGCTTCAGTTTTGAAGGTCATGTCAATTGCTTACTCATCAGTTCCTACGCTTCTTGTAGGAAGGGTCAAACCTGTGTCATCAGGCCAAACCTATTAACAAGTTTCATCCACATGTTTTGAGAGTGATTACATTTGGTGTGTTTCCGCTCTAAATGTTGGTCAACGTTTCCACTGTTAAGATATTAGGAGACAATATGCAGCTGATCCTTTTTTTTCCTATGTACCTCAAACTTAAGGCACTAAATCCCCCAGGTCAGCTAAAAATAATAATGCTTCGGGTTTGCCTATGATTTTTTTCATTATCATACCTCTAAAGTAAAACAAGAAGTTTTTGGTGTCACTAATTATTTACTTCCATGGTTGTGATTAAGTAATTTATTAGCTTTTGAAACACAATGTGAGTTTGGGGTTTCCCAGGAAACTTTTAGAAAGAACTTCTTGCATCTGATTAAAGTTATAAATAGAAAAAAAAAAAAAAAAGAGACAGGATGGTTTTTAAACTCAAGGGTGTGTAGCTTTTCCAGTGGATTGATATCCAGTTCTTCCTCCTGTTCATGCCCATCATCAGAATAAACCATGTATGAATTGCACCTCTACTAGGTAACGAAATGCCAGAATGATCCACTTTCTGACTTTCAGTTGTTTAAGAGTGATTAAACATTTCTAAGAAAAAGTTATCCTCTGAGAATGGCATGTATACACAATTTAGTCACTGTAATCTAGAAAGCTTCCAATATAGGGAGGTGTTTAGAGACAAAAAACAGTTGGAGGAAGTCAGTTATCTCTGTTACCTTTGAGCTTTAAGTTCTCTGTTTGTCATAAACCTTTAATGTTATAGGGGCTGTGCTCATTCAGTCTCACAGCAATCCAAGACAGCTGAAGTGATGGTGACTTAAAATTAGTTTACTGACATTTATGATAATAAAAACAATTTTAATATGGTGATACACTGCCTTTTTAATAAGCTACTACACATGGTCTCGGCCATCTACAAGGAAAGAGCAGGATATATTCAGTATTATATTTTAAAGGTATTTCAGAA